>NC_045429.1:442576543-443267168 GCF_902635505.1 Sarcophilus harrisii | reverse complement strand
TGTAACCTTAGTCAAAACATTTAACCTTTCTAAGCCTCAGTTCCTATAACTATAGGATATATATATATATAAGAAAGAGGGGATGGACTAGGCAGCCCTTAACCTGCACAATGGATAGAAAACTTATCTTAGAGTTAGGAAGGCCTTATTCAGACACTTAACAGCTATATGACTCTGGGCAAGTCACTTAACAAAGTTCTATCTACTTCAGTTTCCTCAGCTGTAAAATGAGAAGGTTGTATTAAATAGCATCTAAACCCTCTTCATCCTCTAAATCTTTGACCCAGCTCAAAACCTATATTGTTAAAATCTTGGTATCCTACACCTAAGTCTAAGGTCTGGCATGACTTATTCTGGGATGGTGCCATTTCTTTTACTTAGCATTTATGAATATCTGTTTATTTATCTATTCTAACATTTCAACAAGGGACTGACACTAACCAGTCATTTCCATAATTCTCCATTTCTTTTTTTTTTCTTTCTTTTCTTCTTGAAAATATGAATGAAATATACCAATCTTGACTTTTCTGAAATTGCTTTCCTTCCCCTCAGCTACTCAGAGATTCCTGAATGGTTCCCTAATCACATCTCTAAGTTCATTTAACAGCCCTCTTCACTGGCTTCTGGAAATCTGGACTCTTTTAAGGCATCCAAAAAGGACTCTATTACCATTGGCTCACCTACATTGGCCTTGTGCTCCCTCTTAATCACATTTGTTCTCCAATTTCCAGAGCTAAGATCATCATCCTTGCTACAGAAAGTAGAAGCATCATGGGAGTCAAGTAGAGCTATTTTCCCACTGCCATATGTCATGTTATACTAGATGCCCTTTCTTCTTCTTCTTCTTCCTCCAAATTTAATCCAAACTCTAGGCAATTAGTACTTTCCTCATCTCACTTCATTTTGATCTTGATCTTCCTCTTTTTCCTAGTTTTAATTTTAATTGATATCTTTTGGCTTTGAATTATCTTCATTTTAAATCTATCTGTCTATCTACCTATCCATCTACCTATCTATATTTATATCTATATCTATCTTCCATTCAGTGATCCATCACTTGTACCAAAAAATAAAAATAACAAGGAAAAATAGTCCAATAAAACTGTCCAACACATATACCAAACTCAACAATATTAGAAGGAAAGGTACATTTTTTTCATCCCTTCTTTGGGTACAAATTTGTTCATTACAATTTCACAGCATTTGGTTTTGTTTTTATTGTCCAATCAATCAACCAGAATTTATTAACACTAGGTACTGGTTAGAGAGCTGAATATACAAAAAAATTTAAAAGCAGTCTCTGCACTCAAATTTAATATTTGAACTGGGAAGAAAATACATAAATAATTGGGTACCTGCAAGAGATGGGAAGGTTTGAATTGGGGATATAACATAAATAATTGGGTACTTGCAAAAGAAGGGAAGGTTCTAACCTCTGGAGGACCAGGAAAAAAAATTTCTTGCAGAAGATGGGATTTGAGCTCAGCTTTGATCAAAGCCAGAGAAACTGGGAGGAAGACGTGTGGGAAAAAAGAACATCCTAGGCATGGGGAACCTCCAGTTTAAAAGACTGGAGATGAGATGGTAGGAGAATATTGAAAATATAGAAGAGCAAATCTCCAGTAGACTTAGTTCATACAGTACATGGAAAAAATCAAGTGTTAGAAGACAACAAAGGACCATTTTGTGAAGGCCTTTAAATGTGAAAAGAAAGTCTTTATATTTTTATTTTGGAGACAGTGCAGATCTTTGTTGTAGCTGAGTCATTTTTTTCAGTCATGTCCGACTCTTTGTGACTCCATTTGGAGTTTTCTTGGCAAAGATTCTGGAGTACTTTTCCATTTCCTTCTCTAGCTCATTTTACAGATGAGGAAACTGAGGCAAATTGAGTTAAGTGACTTGTTCAGAGTCATACATCTAGTAAGTATCTGAGGTAATATTTGAACTTGGGGGGAAAAGAGTTTTCTCAATTCCAAGCCCAGGGTTCTGTGCATTATGGCACTACCTAATTGCCCCAATGGGGAGCTACTAGAATCTATTAAATAGGGAGTAAGATGGTGACATGACTTTAGGAATATCATTTGACAGAAGAATTCATTGAACTGGGAGAAGACTTGACACAAGGACACTAATTAGAAAGCTCTCATACCTGTTTGGGTGAGAAATGAGGAATTTCTGTGTATGTGAGATGTGATTGTGTGGATGTGAAAGGGGACACATAAAATGTCATGAGGATAGAAATAATGAGATTCGGTAACGTGTGGGTTAAATGGGAAAGTGAGAGAGAGGAGTGAGAACAACACGCCTGATTGGTTGGAATTGGTGGTAGCCTCTCTAGCAGTTGAGAAGTTCAGAACAGAGAAGGATTCTGGAGGAAAAATAACAAATTCACCTTTGGACATGTTGAATTTGAGATGCCGTGAGGTCATCCAACAATTAGATGGCACAGTGGATAAAGTGTTGGGCCTGAAGTCAGGAGAACCTGAATTCAAATCCAGCTTCAGAACTTTCTAGCAGTCTCATTCATACTCTCCATCAAGGTGGATACTTGATGAACTGGCAAAATGGTGTCCCATTTTTTCTCTCCTTATATCCCTACATGTTTTCCATGATACTGTTGCTCTCTGCTTTGCAGATCTCAATATCATTGAGTGTGTGTGTGTGTGTGTGTGTGTGTGTGTGTGTCTTGAAAGACTCTCCCAATTTTCTATTTTCTATTAGATCTGTTTGTTTTGTTTTTTTAAAGTAGGACGTACCGGTTACATTGGAAGCATTTCTATATGAGACTAAAATAATGCTCCAATTCGCTGGGGAGAAAATGAGCAACAATGGTAATTTGGCATTGGCTCCTACCAAAGATTACCCCTATGTGATTGTTGGCTTAATTCGAGCATAAGAACATAATCTCAAAAATGTGGCGTTGGGTCCAAGCCATAGCGTGTTCCAAGTTCCAGGTGGTTTGATTAAAAAAAGGAAGATGAAGGTCCCCGTTAGGAGGAGGCAGATGGGCACAGAATCTCCCAGAGATAGGCGAGAGCTTCCCACTCCCTGTCCATCTGTCAGGGACCTGACTTATTATGTCAGTCACCAGGCAGGTATTAAACTGGAGAGATCCAAGGGGCAGGATGTATGCATTTACTTGGCCGGGCATTTCGTTCTGTCTAATTTGGTTCCAAAGCATTTGCTGTTTCCTGCTGGTTCCTACCCCCCACCCCTTTACATTATGGCTGATGTGTGAGTATGTTGGGGGGGAAGGGAAGGCGCAATAGAATTTCACCAGGGGAGGGAGAGAGAGAGAGTGACTGCCAGTTCTGAGAAACCTTAGAAGAGACTTAATGTCATTTTCTCTTCCAAGCATGTAGCTGTGCCAGCCACATCCCAAGATGCTTTATGTTCCCGTCTAATCCTCCAGAAAGGTATCCAGGCACTTTGGAGGTTGGATAAACAGAATTAAACCTATTAAACAGATAGATCACCGCCGTTTGCCTGATAGCTTCCTGCCATCACTCTAACCATCCACAACATAAGAGAGCCCAGCTGTAATTACAGCTGCCCGGTTCTACCTTCCTCCTATGCAAGAGGCACAGAAACGCTAACAGATTGGGTGATGGATGCCAGCTGAGAGAATGATAACAGAGTCTCCCCTCTCCCCCAATGCCGTATAAATAATTCTAATTGTCTCTGGGCTTGTTTTTCAGTTTATTCTTCTGATTCCAGCGTTATACTCTGAAGAAAAGAAAATTGTCAGATTAATAGAGGGCAAGATTCCCACCTCACCAGATACACTCATTTCCTCCATCAATACAGATCCATCCAAAGGCTGCTAAATGATTCTGTCTTCATGTTTCCAATGGTGTTTGATGGATCATCTAACTGTAAAATGTGGTGACAGTAGCTTTGGAATATTTATAGTTTGGGTTGTTATGTGAAAAGGAAGGAGGGAGAGAGAAATAAAAAAGGAAAGGAGGAGGAAGAGAGAAAAAAGACAAGATAAAAGGGAAGGAAGGAAGGAATAGTGGAAGGAAAGTAGAAAAAGGAAGCAAAGAAAGGAGGGAAAGAGAAAAGGAGGTAGGAAGAAAAGAAGGGAAGTAGGAAGGAAGAAAGAAAGAGGAATAGAATGATATTTTTCTAAATCATAGGACAATAGTAGAACATAGACATTTCCTTTCTTTTAAAGGAAAAGAAATGAGATAAAAAAAGAAAGGAAGGAAGAGGAAGAAAAGAGAAAGAAAGGGAGGGGAGCAATAAGAAAAGAATATGGAGGAGATGGCAGTGGGATAGGGAAAGAGGAAGACAAGCATTGGAGAACTTCTGGATTTGAATCCTTGCTCCGCTACTTCATTCCTGTATGACTTTGGACAAGGCTTCTCTAGGCCCTAGTGGACTTATCTTTAAAAAAGGGGGTGGGGTGGGAAAATAGACTAGGTTACCTCTAACATCTAAGTTCTATGTCATTACATGTGTGGAAACTCTCAAAGTGAGCCTGGGATATTTAATTTTTGCCCTAATTCCCCCAGGACATAGCACACAGTAAATGTTTAATGAATACTTTTTGATTGATTGATTGATTGGTTTTCCTATGATACAGGAAAGAGATCTGTAGGGAAAAGAAAGCAAAGGAAAAGGGAGAGGGAGCTAAGCTGTTATAAAAGGGTATGGAAGACTTGTTTATCTGCTGAACCCATTTTACAGATGCATGCCCAAAATTCACCATATGGAAGCAGTACGATTTCTACCTGCCTCGGCTCTCAGATGTCAGATTAGGAGGCTGAAAGTGCAGGTGTTGATCAGAAGTGTGGATCAATGGCTGTGGGAGTTTAAGTCCCTGGGCCCTTTGGTTCTCTTTGGATCTTATATGAAGCCTGTCTACATTCCCCATGTCTCATGGTTAAGTCCTCTCCACCTCAAGTTCCTTGTCTGTAAAATGCAGGTTGGACTTCAAGGTCGCTTTCAGCTCTGACTTTCTAAAACTGTGATTCTTCCCAGAAGACCGGTCTGCCCAGTGTTCTGTAGGCCTTCTTCTTGTTCCTTTATTACCTCGGTACCGCCAAGGTGGTTGTCCATCTGCCTCCATCCCTCACTCTCAATTAAGAGCAGACCAGCAGACTTGTCTCCTTTTGGGGCCCTGCCTACATTCAGTCCCAGCTCACGCACAAGTCACTGGGCTCAGCACCTGCTCACTCTCATTCTTGTCCAGTCTGGTTGACACTTGTGCCCTCCCGAAGCTAAGAAAGCAGAGAAGCGTGGGGAACTGTGGGTCTAGAAGTGTTCCAAATACGGCTCAGTACAGTGGGTGTGTTGATCAGTCTTAGTGAACTGCTTTTGTTCTTCAAATACATACACACATATACATATGCATATATGTATGTATGTTCATAGACATATATATGATGTATATTTCTATTTTATGAATGTAATATATTTTAAATATATATTTTAGAAATATAATATATTATATTATTATATGTTCCATTTCCCAAATTTTTTGCTATTCAGTCATTTTTCAATCACGTCCGACTCTTCGTGACCTTATTTGTGGTTTTCCTGGCAAAGATACTAACCATGTGACCTTGGATGAAGTATTTACTCCCTAGGCCTGGATTTCCTCCTCTGTAAAATGGGAAAGAGTCATTTGCCGTTTCTTTCTCCAGCTCATTTTACAAATGAGAAAACTGAGATAAACAAGTTGAGTGATTTGCCCAGGATCATACAACGAGTCATTGTCTGAGGCCAGATTTGAACTCAGGAAGATGAGCCATTCTGACTCCACTGTATTTTATAAACATATATAAATAATAAAAAAATGATAATATAAACAAATAATAGACATAAATATATATTTTATAAAGATAAATTTCATTTATTTATATTTAATATATAAAATGTAGTAATGATTTATTTTATATTTATATATAAAATATACATAAATACTATTATATATAATGTATAAAATATAAATAACATAATAATACATATTTATATTTTTACATATAAAATATATACATATTATAATATAATATATATAATATAAAAGTATAATAAATATAAAAATATTTTTATATTTTAACAAGGGATGACTGTAAAAAAGAGAAGAGGATGTCTTTGAAAATGAAAGTAATGTTTAAAAAAAAGCTAAGAGAGTTATAAAAATTAGATGAAGAAACCCTTTCATTCTTCTGACATCCATAATTCTCAGCTGTTTTGCATTCCTTCAGAACATAGGCACAAGAGTGATGCGCATTTATAACAAGTGGCAGTTTGGTTTCCAAGTTGAATTGACCATGGAGTTCTAAGACATGGCTCTCCTCCCACTCAACTGTGAGCTTGAACCATTGGCCATGTTCCATCAATTTCCACAGAAGCTTGGACCAGAATTCCTAGAAATGTAAAAAGTATCACGGTCCTGCTTTCTGAGCGATCACTTGGAGGCTGGAAAGGATGGGTTTGGGGTCTGCATTTCTTGGTCTGAAGCAGGGCTGTGACCACACTGCAGCATTTGAGGGACCAGCTGGAAGGGTCTTTCTTTAACCTTCACCTGCTCACTGGTCCTTCCATTTTTTATCCCCTAGAAGCATGTGCTACATCCCCGCATGGACAAAAAGATAAAAATTTATCTTTTTTTGTAAGTGATGATAGGTGGTAGAATGAGAAAGCACCAGATTCCAGGGTTTGGGTTCAAATCTCACCTTTATCACTTACTAGCCATGTGACCTTGGATGAGGCACTTAATCTCTAGAGCTTGAATTCCTCCTCTGTAAAATGGAAAAGAGGGAAAAACCCAGCATGATTGCTATTATTTTCATTTTCAGAAAGTCCATGTTACAGTGTATAAAAGAGAGCTGGCCTTGGAATCAGGATCTGCCTGTAAGAACAGAACATTTCAGATTCTTGTAGGGTCACCAAACTATGATAGAGTTTACCAAATTTGAGAAAAGTTTCTCTGAATACTCTTGTAGAAAACATAAACATAGGTGGACTAGATGGGGGCACAATTGGGTAGATTTAAAATGGGCAGAATAGCCAAGTCCAAAGAAAAGTCAGTGATAGCATTTAATCAGGTAGCAGTCTCTAATGCACTATACCCCATTTTAGTAAACTTAATTAATGTTTAGTTAACAACTTGGCATGCTTCTCAAATTTGCAGCAGAATTAAGATCTGAGAGGTTAACAAACCAGAACACTGGACCCCAAAAGATCATCTCTGTCAGCCTCAGTTTCCCTATCTGTAAAATTATGAGGTCAGACTAGATTACTTTTGAAGTGCTACCTCTTACTCATTATAGGATAATTGCTGCCATTACTCTTTCAGTATAAACATATGCCTTAACACATTCAGTTATTGGACTAGGAAAATTCTGTAGGGGATCTTCCTTTTGGAGGGTGAAGGATTTATATGCCAATGAGAACATCTCATGCTAGAAGCTTAGTATTGTAGCACACTGAGTGCTAGACTTTAAATTGGGTAGATTTGAGTTCATATTCTACCTCAGACCCTTTACTAGCTGTGTGAGCCTCAGCAAGTCTTTTAACTTCTGTTTGCCTCCGTTTCCCCATATGTAAAATAAGCTTGGTGACTTCTAAGGTCCCTTTCAGCAGGACATTAGGAATGCTGTTATCTTCATGTAAGAGATCCAGGAATCTAAAAAGCAGAGAGCCCCTCAGATTGACAGCTGAATGGCCTGTACTTCTCATTCCAGGTGTGGCTCTGTGGCGGCAGTATGGAGGTCCTACCCTGCTCCCGAGTGGCCCACATAGAGAGGAAGAAGAAGCCCTACAATAATAACATTGGCTTCTACACCAAGAGAAACGCTCTGCGAGTGGCCGAGGTCTGGATGGATGATTACAAGTCTCACGTGTACATTGCCTGGAACCTGCCCCTGGAGGTAGGAGTTGAACATCCTTTCTCTGATGCATGTCTCAGTCAGAACCAAACAACTCTTGATAACCCCCCAACAAAAGATGTTTCATGTAATCAATTTGCTCCACTTCCTTGCAGTGATATGTTTCTAAACATACATATTTTCTTCCTCCTCTTTCTCCTTCCTTCCTTCCTTCTTTTCTTCCTTCCTTCCCTCCATCCCTCCACCACTACCCCACTTCCTCCTTCCTTCCTTCCTTTCTCCCTTTTCCTTTTCCTCAATCCCTCTTTCTCTTCCTCCCTCTATCCCTCCCTCCCTCGTTCCTTCTCTCCTTCCTCTCGTCTTTCTCCTCTCTCCCTCCCTCTCTACCCTTTCCTACCTCCTTCTCTGCTTCCTTCCTTCTCTTCTTCCTCCCTTCTAACCCTTCCTTCCCTCCCTTCCTTCTCCTTCCTTCCTTCCTTCCTTCCTTCCTTCCTTCCTTCCTTCCTCCCTCCCTCCCTCCCTTCCTTCCTTCCTTTCTTCTTTCCTTCCTTCCTGCTTTCCTTCCCTTCCTTCCTTCCTTCTTTCCTTCCTTCCTTCCTTTCTTTCTCTTTCCCATTTGGTCTAATCTTTCTATTTTTAGATAGGGAAACTGAGGCCTGGGGAGCTAAAAGTCAATAGGTAATCAAGTGGTACATCCAGGATTCAAATTTAGGTCCTTGAAATCCCCTCCTTCTCAATTTAGATCAAATCACACTTATGGTGAGAGTGAAAATTTGGTGTTATTTTTTCTTTAATACATTTCCAAATAATTTGTACATAAAGAAATTTGCTCTTTGGCATTTCCTTAGAACTTGAAATTTTTCTAACTGCTTTCTCTATATCCTCTTGCTGTATTCTCACCCCCTCCCTGTCCCTGGTCCTTGTGAGATGAGACGTTGACAGATTGTGTTGTCAATCCATGACTCCATGAAATACCTTCATTCTGTATCTTTACTCTATATCCCTATATTCCACTCTACATTCCTCTACCTTTTTATGGATTTCCTACCCACTCTCAGGGCCACAAGTGAGGATATGTGATATATATATATATATATATATATACATACATATGCACACATATGCATATGTGTGCATTTGTATTTTATGTGTGCTCACACGTATGTAAGTTTATATTTGTATCATGTATTTGTTTAATATGTAGTATGTTTGTATATCTGTTTGGAGAGTTGGGAATTGCAGCCCAAATTTGTTTAGAACTTTGGAATTTGCCAGTTTCCCTGCAGCAACCCTACAGGCTGATAATGCAAAGCATCCTTATCTATATTTTACAAGTAGAGAAACAGAGGGTCAATGAGGTTCACTTGAAGGTACCATGATACAGGGGAAAGATCATTAACTCTGGATTCAATTGGACTGAGTTCAAATCCTTGAGCAAGCCTCTTCACATGTCTTAGTCTCAGTTTCCCTTTTGTAAGTTGAAAGGGTTGTACTTAATGGATTCTGAGGTACCTTCCACTTTAAATACAATCTGAGATTGTATATGTATATGAAATGTATTGTATGAATATGAAATTGTATATGTATAAAATACTTGAGTCACCATATTGTATTATTATTTAACTGACAGTATCTCTGTAGCTAAAATGAGCAAGAAAATGCCCAAGAGAGCTTTTAAAAGAAAAAATAACAAGAAACCAAAAACCCCCACAAGTTATTTGAACATAAATGGCATAAAATTAAAATCCCTGGTTAATTCCCTCTAAAAATTCATAGGATTGAAAATGCCCATCCTACCATCCTGTTGCCAAAATTTTAATGGAAAAGCTCGAATCATCATCCCCACCTTGCAGTCATATCTGTCTTCACTGGGCCTCCAGGCTATGGAACTCTGTGTTCCCCCTGATCCAGGGCAGCCCTTTACAGTGTCTGTTGTTTCCCATTTTGGATGTCTGATTTTTACTTCTGCTCACAGAAGCCCATTAACTGTTCATTTTGGCAAAATCCAAGTGAATAATTCATTAGAAAATCATTATGAGGATTGTAATGGAAAATTACCTTTCCTTCTGAATATAATGAACTTCTGGAAAGACAAAATGGGGAACTAAGGGAGGGTGGGCTATGGGGGGTGGGTGGTGGGTGGTAGATCACACACCTGTAACAAAGAGCTCAGGGAAGTGGTTGTGGGATTCTTTTGCCTCTGTCAAATCATTTTATGAATAATTATACTGGTGGTGAGAGAAAGCAATGTGGGGATGAGTCATGGAGGATAAAGAGAAGGCGCTGCTGGTTCACAATGGATGAGGGAGATGTTCTGGACTACGGGCAGGGAGACATATTGTTCTCTAATGTGCCTTTGGACGAACGCAGTGGATGACCCTGAATGAACTGAGCAGCTTAGTGGGGAGAGGACAAGGCTTTGGTACATGGGAGCCATCTTCAGATATCTGAGGGACTGTCCTATAAAAGAGGGAGGTAGGCTTTTTCTGGTGACCCCAAGGGGCAGAACAAAGAATGATAGCTGCAAGTTTCAAAGAGACAAATGTAGGCTTGATATCCAGAAAAGCTTCCTGATGACTAGAACTATATCGAAAAGAAACGGCCAGCCGTGGGAGAGAGTGAACTTCACCTCAATGGAGGAAGGAAAGGGAAGATCGGATGACCATTTGTCAGGAATGGTCAAGAGAAGGTTCCTCTTCCTGTACAGATGGGACCCATCAGCCCCTAGATTCTCTGCCCATTGTGAGATTCTGTGAGTTCTCCGAGTCCTAGGAGCATCCTTCTGACATCTACAGTTAGGAGAAACTTCAAACGCCACCTGGTACAATTCCATTTAAGTGATGAGGAACCAGCTGTGTGATCTTGGGCAAGTCACCTAACCCCAGTTGTCTCAGCAAAAACAAAAAATAAAAATAAAAAAAAGAGAAGAGAAAACACAGGCTTGGAGAGTCGTGCCATCATAAGCCTAGAGTTCAAAGGAAGCTCAGAGACCATCTAGTCTGACTCCATCAGATGAGGAAAACGGTATGAAGGGATTTAAGGGAGTTGTTCAAGTCAGCCCAGGTGTAAATCAACACTAAAGGTAGGATGTGATTCCAGATGTCATGTAAGTTTCCCAAAAACTAGGAATCAGAGGTTCCCCTAAAGCTGACAATGGTCAGTTCTCTGCTTGAGTTGAAGGCCTTCTGAGATCCCTTCCCTCTCCAAATCTACCGTTCCTCCCATTCCCATTAATGCTGTTCTGAACTTGGTGCCTTTTAAAATTCTGTTTTCAGAACCCAGGAATAGACATCGGGGATGTCTCTGAAAGGAGAGCTTTAAGGAAGAGGTTGAAGTGTAAGAATTTCCAGTGGTACCTGGACCATGTTTATCCTGAGATGAGGAGATACAATAACACCATCGCCTATGGAGAGGTGAGTATTACTATGAATCACCCAGCAGTCGTAGAAGCTTGGTACCTGATGTTGGCCCACTTAGCATGATTTGAGATACCATTAGCTGGGTTGTGACAGGGAACAGTCATCAGAATGCCAGAAAAAGTAAATAAATGAATGAATGAATGAAAGCAATTAGAGCCCTCGCCATGTTGATCAATGATCCAGCTCTTAGCCCCAGCCTGCTCATTTATTGCCATCATGAAATTGCATGATTCAACTTGGGAATTGATTGAGTCTCCCTGAAATTATGAAAGTCTCAAGAAATATGGGTTTATTGAGATGCAGAGACCTCTTTCTACTTTAAAGACAAATGTATACCAGGGGATTCTCCAGGAAAGTTCTCAGGATTGGAGAAAGGTTGGGTGAAATTTAGGTAAAGTTTAGGAATCGAGCAGGCTGCTGCTGAAGCATGTTACTCATCTCCCAACAGAGAGGCATTGGACTCATGACAGAATAAGACATCTCTCTGTGTTTGCATCTAATCCAGGGATTTCTTTTATTTGATTATCCATGTCTATCACAAGCATTTTGTTTTATATAGATATAGATATAGATATAGATATAGATATAGATATAGATATAGATATAGATATAGATAGATATATAGGAGTAGGTAAGGGAGTAGGTAAGGGAGAGAGGGAGATATATATAGATATAGATATATATGTATGTATATATATGAAGAAGTGGGAGGGAAAGAAAATAGATATTTGTTCATGGAAAAAAAGTAAATTGACTTTTTAAAAAATTTTAGGAATTAGTGACATCCCTCTCATACAATCTGTATATCTCTCATTAATTCAGCATGGCCCATCATCTCTGGGGGCATCTTCCTGCCCACCTCCATATCCTCAGGGGTCCCATATAGGCTGTGTTCCCATGCCCTGGACCAAGGCTTCTTAAACTTTTCCCCTCATGACCTCTTTTAACCTGAGAAAATTTTACATGACCCTGGATAATATAGGTATATAAAATCAATGTACAAATCAGACATGTCCTGATAATCATAATTCCAAGTTTGGTTATGAGACCCCATATGGGATAAAAAGCTGGACCCTGGATTTCTCTCCTGTATAACTCCCATCCCATCATGGCCCTTCTGAATGCCTGAGGCTAATCCCTCCATCCCATGCTCCATACTAATATAAAGAGTGATAATGTTTAAATTTATGAGATTTTCTTTGATTATCATCCTCTCCTCTGCCCCATCTTTCTCCAAATGCTATTTCTATCTTAAATAAGGCCTTTAATTCTTTATCTACAAAAGAGAACTCATGGCAGGAAGTTTAAGCCCTATTTAGTCCAATTAAGGAAAGGTGGCAGAGGGAACTGGTGCCTTTCCAATGGTCCGGTTCCTTGTAGGATATCATTGTCTGCTCTCCCCATGTGCCTATTCTTCATTACTGGACAGGATGTGTCCATCCTGGGTGAAATGAGTAAACCCAAATATTTCAGAATCAGACTGGGGATTATGGGATTGCCAGCACATAGCTCCACAACTATAAGGACATGTAAAATTACTGGGCAGAATCTGAATTTAGAATCATAGACTTATGAGACCATGAAGGGCATCAAATCCAACTCTCCATTTAACAATGAGGACACTGAGTCACTTGGCCAGAACACATTGTAAGCGAGTATCTGAGGGAAGATTTGAACTCTAGTCTTCCATATTCCAACTCTCTCTCTCTCTCTCTCTCTCTCTCTCTCTCTCTCTCTCTCTCTCTCTCTCTCTCTCTCTTTGTCTCTCTGTCTCTCTGTCTCTCTTTCTCTCTCTCTGTCTCTCTGTTTCTCTCTTTCTCACTCTCTTAGTCTCTGTCTCTCTATCTCTGTTTCTCTCTCTCTCTCTGGGGAGAACGATCAGGACACAAGGGTAATGCATACATGGTAGTTTAATTAACATTTCCAAAATCTTGTAATATCAAAGGATATAGTATAATATGATCACCCTGGAAGGAACCTTAGAGATCATCAGTCACCCAACAATTACTTATTAAGGACCTACTGTGTGACAAGCTCAGAGGAGGCTGTATTTCTGACTCCATAGAAAGCCACATCCCTTGTGGTGAAAAAAAGCAGCTGTGCTGATGCGAAGGAACATCTGCTAACATGAACTGTTTTGTTTTTGTCCCCACAGCTTCGCAACAACAAGGCCAAAGATGTCTGTTTGGACCAAGGGCCCCAAGAAAACCACACTGCAATCCTCTATCCCTGCCATGGCTGGGGACCTCAGGTTAGAAAAGATGTCTCGCGTTCAATGGGAAACATCATTAAGTGTGCAATGAGCTTTCATGACTTTTTTTTTAGGACACAGGACAAAGGAATTGGGAGCCACTTTGGGGACTAGCTTGGGAGGCTTTGGTGATAAATGCAATTTATATCATTGCCCTTTTAATTTACTTTTTATGGAGATCTGAAGGGATGTCAGAGCAGGAAACCTCACTGAAATGAGAAAGATGGGAAGTAGGAGGTGGTGGGGAAAGTTAGGGTCCACAAGTGGAGTAAGGGATAGGTCAGTGATTGAGAAATGTTTTTAATTTTTCTGTCTGTGTATCTCCGGAGCCTGATACCTGGGGGAAATTTAAAATAAATGTTTTGTTGAGTTGGGTTATTGAGGCTCTCCTGGGCTACCTGAGTTCAAAAATGCTGCTCTCCAGGCTCTGGAGTCCTGGGAGCCTGGGTCTGCTGGGGGTTCGGGGGCCAGACAGATGGTTCCTCACCCATTCAATTTCTTAAGTAAGCATTTGTAAGCTGCCTCACTGTGGCAACTACATTTATGAATAAGGATCAAAATGATGAAATATAACACGATAAAGACAGTCTCATTAAGGGCTCACCACATATTTGCATAATCAAATGCCTGCTGCTTGCCTTCCGAGGCTTCTGCTTTTTCAGTGACTCAGGAAGTGGGTAAGAAATCTTCCCAGAGGTGGTGGGCAGGGAGGCACAGATTTCTGCTGGGTTCAGTGGGTTTTGGGGAAGGGAAGCATTTCCTAAGTTGCTCAGGAAGCTTGGGGGCCCTGTGACTGTCTGTGGGAAGCGTGGAGAATTCTGCCAAGCTCCCAGACAGGTTTCCATTTCTGAAAAGCCCCCAGAGCTCTCCATCTGAGCTCATCCTGTACCTTCTCCACCTCCTTTTCTCCATCAAAATAGTGAAACTTTGTGCTGGGACTCCATCTTTCAGATAATAGATTGTTTCCAAAGCACTTGATCTCATCTTATTTGATCCTCACCACCACGTGGAGAAGTGGGTGCTGCTTTTATTCCAATTTTACAGTGGAGGAAATGGAGATTGAGAAAGGTGAATGAGTTAGCCAGGATTGCATAACTAGTACATGTGGAGGGAGAATTCAAACTTGGACCTTCCTGAGTAATTACATATTCATAATGGGTACCTGGCTGCTGGTAGCTGATGCTGAGATCCTCCATCAGTCTTGGGGACTGATAATGACTTTCCATGCTGTCTCCCAGGAAACACGTTTCCATTCTAATAGGAACCTTCAGGCAGGATTGTAATGATGAGGATCATTGGGGGAAGGTTCTCCATCAGCCTTGGTGACTGATAATGACTTCCCATGCTCTCTCCCAGGATACATGTATCCATTCTAACAAGGACCTTCAGGCACCATTGTAATGATGGGGATCATTGGCGGAAGGATGGGCTGGGAGCTTCCTGTATCTGCTGAATCTTCCCAGCCTCCCACATGCCTCCTATGCCTCAGGCTAGCCCTATCTGCTCTCCAGAAATAATTCTGCAAGCTGGAGCAACCTGACCAATGTCCAGTAGGGTCTATACCTTCAAATCCCTTACATTCTATTTGGAAGATGTAAAATAGAAGATAAATACAACATATATGTCTAAATCCTCCTTCTTGTACACTTGCAATGGGAGGGGGGAAGGGTCTTATTTCTCAGTCAGTTCTTCAGGTTTCAATCAATCATGTCCAAAGACCCCTTTGGAAATGCTTCAGTAAGACCATAGCACCAGAGAGTTTGGACTCCCTATTAGAGAGAGTCACAAGTTTCTTTTTATACTTGTTTTTTAGATTTTAAAATGTATTGGAATCTTTTGTTTTTGCTAGAGACCCATTGTCTGTCATTAAGAATATGCATGAAAGATAGAGAGAGAAAAGCAATTCGGGAAAACTAATTCATTAATTAGTTTGACAGCATATGCAATTTTCCACCCCCATAACCTTTCACTTCTATACCAAATGGGAGAGAACACTTTCTCATTTCTTTTTTATGACAAAGTTTGGTTATTATAATTGCCCAGTGCTCAGTTTTGTTTTCAATTGCTCAATCATTTCAGTTGTGTTCAACTCTTCACGAGCACATTTGGGTTTTCTTGACAAAGATTCTGGACTGGTTTGCCATTTTTTTTCTACAGCTTATTTAGAGATGAGGAAACAGAGGCAAACAGAGTCACACAACTACTAAGTTTCTGAGGCCACATTTGAACTCAAGTCTTTCTGACTCCAAGCCTGATGCGCTATCCACTGTACTAATTAGCAGCCCTCAGGCTTTTTTATTATTACTGTTTTTTCCATTGACATTGTTGTGGTCATATGTATTTTCTGGGTTCTACTTATTTCATTCTGCATCAGTTCCTTGAGTCTTCCAATGCTTCTCCAACCCAGAGAGATCTCATAGTGTTCATGGATCACAATTTGTTTAGTCCTTCCCCAGGTAATGGGTTTCTCCCTTGTTTTCTGTTTTTTGCTACTTCAAAAAGTTCTGCTGGTTTTCTATGAGATGACAGTGGGTTTGTTGGAGGGAATTCTGTGTGAATAACAATGCTGAGTGAGATCATCACTGCTGAAGGGAGGTGGCTCACTCAGAGTATGTCTTTATTGGCCAATTGGAAACAACTCTGCTTTTTGAAAAAAGCCCTGGAAATTACCCAGAAGAACCTGTTACCATTTTTATTACAAATCTGATTTGTACCTAAGCCCTATCATGTAAAGAAATGGGTCACCATCAGTCGCTCTCATCTCCAGGGCTCACAATCATTGGATGGAACTTGGTGGCTCTATCAGTGTACCAACAATTGGCAATACCTCACTGAAGACACTTTCATACTTTGAAACTTGTCATGAGATCCAGTCCCTAGTTTCTAGCAGTTATGCTCTTTTAAGGTTCTGAGTAGTTCATGGTTGGACTGAGCCAACACTGCCAGTACCTCTCATATGCTAGAGCTGACACTGCCCAAGGCAATTGCTTAGTTTCCCACCACATGGATTTTCAGACATTGAGATGGAAGGAACCAGACCCTTCTGTTTCACAAAAGAAGAAGCTGAGATTGAGAGAGTTTCTGGGATTTTCTCAGGGTGACATGATTTGTATGTGGAGTTATAGATTGATTTGAACTCTGTCCTTTATGAACATAACAGAAAAATTCCTCCATCTTCACCCTGAAATTAGACACCAGGATATAGAAAGATTTTGGAGGAATCACCAGTGCTTAAAAATAAACAAACAAGAGAGCCATCTACACCCAGAGAAAGAACTATGGAGACTGAGTGTGGATCACAACATAGCATTTTCACTCTTTTTGTTGTCATTTGCTTGTATTTTGTTTTCTTTCTCATTTTTTCCCTTTTGATCTGATTCTTCTTGTGCAACATGATTTTTATGAAATATGTAGAGAAGAATTGCACATATTTACTTATATTGGATTACTTGCCATCTAGGGGAGAAAGTAAGGGAAAGGGAGGGGAAAAACTTGGAATACAAGGTGTTAGAAGGGTGAATGTTGAAAATTATCCAGGTATATGTTTGGAAAATAAAAAGCTCTAATAAAAAAAAAGAGTAATTACAGACAGAATAAAATACATGGAAATCTAAACAAACAAACAAAATAGTTTGTCCCTAGGATTTTTCCCAGGGCTTTGGGGATGCTTCTTGTGCTCCCTACTTGACATGCTTGCCTCACGTCTCAGCTTTCCCTCTTGGGAAGCTGACGCTGCTTCCTCCAGTTAATTCATCACCAGTGTAACGGATGAGCTTCCTTTTATCTTGTAATTAAATTTAATCTACTCTTAGACTCACTCTTTTGATAGCTTCATCTTTTAAGCGATGTATCATCCAAACACCTTGCTGTAATGATATATTAGTCCAGTAAGGCATACCTGATTCAGCACAGTGACGGGGCTGGGATGAGCTATCAGCAGAGAGAGAGAACTCTCCTAATTGTCTAAAGATTATAAATGAGGATGCTGTCCTGGGGTGGCAGGGGTTTCAGGGAGAACGCCAAGCAGATAATGTTAGGTAGGCCCTGGGGAAAGGGCCCTGGAAGGAGCTGCTGCAGGTGTCTTCAGGAGGAAAAACTGCAGCTGGTTTGTTTATGTTTCAGTGAATCTATGATCTCCTTTGGGTAAAAACTCCCTACAACGGATCTGGTAGCAACCCGTCTCCTCCCTCTCATGCTTTATGCCTAAAGTGAGCTGGGAGGGTGTTCCTAGAGATCCTAGAGCATTCCAGTCCAGAATCTTTGTCAAGAAAACCCTAGAGTTCCTAGAGAGCATTAAGTGGATAACCATGGCGTACACCCGCTCTTATTTTATTTCCTTTTCTGATGTTACATGACTTTGGTTATACACTAGGAGCATAAGTAATTATTTCCTTTAGTCCTAACAAGAATTCTAGGCAGGAGTGTTATTATAATGCTCATTTTATAGATGGGGAAACTGAGGCAGGCACCGGCTTGCAGCCTTGTTTATAGTCACACAGTTAATAGGTATCTGAGGCTGGATTTGAACTCAGGATTTCCTGACTTCTCTATTCACAGTGCTACTTTAGATTTTTAGTTAAGGAAGAAACCTCTGTGGATGAGACCTGCCTTTCTCTCCAGAATCTTCAACCTGGATTCATTCTCATTCAGCCTGAGGCAGGGGAATAGATTCTCAACAATAATTCATGACTCACCTACCTCATGTTTTTCTCCATTTCATTGTGATTCTAATCTCCTTCCAAACTCTGTGTGACCTAAAAGCATTGAAATTCATTTTGTAAAAAACAAAATGTAAACTGAACATCCAGGGAAGTCCAGCTACTACTCCAAGTATATCATATAAATCCTTTTGGACTCTCTTACAATGAAAACAAAATCAGCCGTGTTGGTGACTTTTAAACTCCTGAGTTTAGTAACGTCTGAATTCTCAGCTTTCTGAAAGGAAGGAGAATCCTTTTATCTTTTCCTTGTGAGGAGAGATCACTTCCAGTGCCCCATTTTCAGAATCTCATGGGAGCAGAGGCTGCTGTCTGCCATAATCCCATCTTAAGTAAGACATGTGTGACTCAGTTTCCTCATCTGTCAAATGTGAGGATTAGATGTGGCCTCTGCCATCCTTTCTAACCCCCTGTGAGCCTGATCCACAACCCACACTCTCCACTGTACCATCTGCCTGCTGTGATGATAATGATACATGACCCTGCAGATTCTCTGGGACCATGTTGGTGATCCAGAGCCAGTCTTTGGTTCAAGGACAAGCTCTGGGTCATTGAGAACTCTAAGTAAGGTCTCAAGGGTCATTAAGTGCATTCTCTGCCTCCTGTTCAGTTTGGGGCTCATCTCATTGTCCATTCCCAGGTTCAAGCTTTCTTCAAAACTCTGCTCAAATGCCACCTTCTTAGGAAGCTTTCCCCGACTCCCCAGGATCCAGTGCCTTCTCTAAAGAAGACAGACAGACAGATAGTCAGGTAGATGGATGGATGGAGAAGTAGATGAATAGATAGATTTACATATAAACACATACACATATAGCAAATATACAGACATGTATATATATATATATATATATGTACATATGTGTGTATATTTTGCATGTATCTAATATTTGCATGTATATTTACCTACATATAACATATATGTGAGTCACACATATGCATACATACATGTGTTATGATATAAACATCATGGGTAGGTAAACATATAGGTTGCTCTTTACCTATATATGACATATATGTATATATCTCATGATAAATATACATGCATGTATTTGTGTGTATATCATGATATATATACATAGATACACATCTATAGGTAAATATATTGGCTAATCTTTACCTATATATATCTTAAGTACATATATATTATGATATACACACATACATGCATAATATTCACTTTATGCATAAGGTACATAGACTCTAGGACTATTATCTCAAATACCTATTTATCCAGACAGACCAGTTACCGGAGGGTAAGCAGCTACTCCTCCCTTCAGAATTCTAGGGGTAATCTTGAAAAGTTAGAGTATCATTATTCACAAGGCCCCATTACCATGTTCCCCCCCAATTGATTATCAGTGGATAACAAGCAGTGAAGCTTAATTAGCTTCTAGAAATGGGTGGTAACTAAGGTTGTATAAGAAGAAATGTTTGAATAAAAATATCTAAATTTGAGTCCATACAGAGTCCAGGAGAAAATAGATTCAGCCTTAGAAAATTTAGGTGGCGATTGTCCTTCCCAACACCCCATTGCCAAAAGTCTTTCTTTGTCACAAATGTGTGGGGTCCTCATGAAGCCTCAGGTAGATATTATATAGCTTTCAACTGGGTTCCCTCGGGTGTCCTGAAGCTGCTCACCCCTACAGGTCTGGTTTGTCTCATGCAGACATCACTCTTCCAGGATTCCTATGGGAAGTCCCAAATTTCCCAGCCTTTCAAGGTACACAAGGGCATCCTCCAGCCGAGGGAAGAGGAGGAGTCTCAGAGGACTGGCCATAACCTCTCTCTCCTGTGGCTGCAGTGACCTGCCCTATAATCCAGGCTCCCAACTGATTTGCTGTTTTATTTAAAGCCTACAAGGCATTACTGACTCTCCGCAATCAATCCCAATACACACACTTCTTGTATAGCATCATTTCATTTTATCCAATGGCTTTCATCCCTTCCAACTTTCTTGGGGACTTTTCTACACCTAGTTAAATCCTATGGATTGATTGATTCAATACATCCTCGGTCCAATACCAAGTCATCGATGGAGAATTAGCCATTCCTCATGCTGTGACAGATCTCTTTCTTGCCATATTACTTAGATACACTCTTCTGTCTAAAAAGAAAGAAAAAAAGGAGCAGCTGCTTAATGAACCTAAATTATTTTTCAGCGCTGTCTACAAAGGTCAAAGAAGCACCTACAGAATTAAACTTCCTTTGAAGTCTAATTAACTTTCCTGTTTCATAAAGAAGCAATACTAGAATAGTCACTGGAGAGGATGTAAGGTTAAGGTCAGCCACGAGAATAAGGAAAACAAAGAGCTGGGCCAGCCTTACCTAACCCCTCACGTCTGCCACACCTTTCTTAGTCCCCACAATTTTCCCAGCATCACCTGCTCATGGACTGTTGTCCAGGTTAATGAGACCCAAAATGGAGGGATGAGGAAAGCAGGGAAGGTTCTCCCCTGGATGGATAGAGACCCAGAAAAGCTGATTTCAGAATGACAAGGCAGGGCTTTCTGGGTCATCGTCCCTGATTAGAGAGAGGCTTGGAGTGTTTGTACCAAGAGGATGGCAATCAGAGCAGAGAACATGAAAATGATCTCATTTGTCGTAACCTTAATGAGAATGGGAAATGTGGAGAGGCTCCAGGTCTAGATGAGTGGATCTCCTTCAAAGTGGTTGATTATCTGATGTGGAGTGGCTCTGGGGGAAAGGCTTTAAGGGGCCAAGAAAAGATGGATCTTCCTCTTTCTGACCATTATATTATGGAGGTTCCTCAACTCCTTTGTTTCTTGTAGGATTATGGGTCTGGACCTGGAAGAGAACATAGGATCGTAGTGTTAGGTCACGAAGGTCATGAGATCTAAATCCTTCATTTTATAGATAGGAAATCAGAGGTAATGGGGTCCTAAATATAGAACTTGAAGGGACCTTGGGGAGCATTCCCCACTATTTTACAGTTAATAATACAGAGATTGCCTAAGGTTACTCAAGGTCAGAGACAGGATTTGAATCCAGAGTTTTTGCCTCTTAAAAGCAATACAGTTTCCACCGAAATGGATCAAGGAAGAGAACATGGGATATCAGAGCAAGGGAATAAAATTCTGAAATGATTCCCAGATAAAGACCAGGTGGTTGCTTTCTCAGGAGAGCAAGGTGGTGGTTATTTTTGTAGTAAATACCCATGAGTATGGCTGGTTAGTATTTCTGAAAGGCTGTGAAAAGGGAGGTCCCTGTGCTCTGCAGGAAAGGGGAAGGAAAGAAGAGAGAGAGGGAGAGAAGAAAGAAGGGAAAGGGGGAAAAGAAGGGGACAATTTGAGAATTCTAGAAGTGAATATGACCTTAGGGATATCTCATCTATAATTTAAGAAAGAGGAAGGGAAAAAGAGGAATCCAGATTATTTTATCCACAGTCTACCTTGGACACATCCTAACCAGATCTATGACCCAGTCTCAGTAACCCAGAAGATTCTGATAATGAATTATAGAGCGGTGGCCAAACTATCCTAATGGAAGGACTTCCACGGTGGAAGATCCCCATGATGATGAAACCTCAAGTCCAGAGAACAGCTACAGAATAGGGATGGAAAGAACCCTGAGTTGGTAGCCAGGGTCTGAAAGTACCTTTATCTGCTTTTTGTGTGTATTTTATGTGTACAAAATATTTGATTTCCCTGATAGAATAGAAGGTTGTTGAGGGCAAGGTCTGTTTTAAAACCTTGAGGAAATCTCTTAACCGATACCTCCATTCTCTCAACTATGAAATGCTGATAATAATAGCATCTATCTCTTAGTTTTGTGAATATCAAATAAAATGTTTTTGTCCTGGCACACAGTAGGGCACCATATAAATGCTCATTCCCTTCCCTTCCCTTCCCTTCGAGACCTAGCACTGTGCCTAGAACACAAAAGCTTTAGTAAATGCTCATTGATTGTGTTGAAATTATAGTTTTGCTAGTAATTAGAAAGAGATATCTCTCCTCTGGCCTCAGTTCCCTTCTCTGTAAAATTAAGATGTTGGATGAAACTTCCTGAGACAGTGGTTAGAAGGATAGAGTTGTAGACATATGAATTGAGTTCAAATTCTACCTCAGATGCCAGCAAGTCATTTAACTTCTCTCAAACTCAGGTTCCCTAGTTGTAATAAGAGCATCAAACTCAGAAGTTTATTATGAGGCCCAAAGGCATTTCAAGAGTCTTAAACATCAATCAATCAGCATTCATTAAGCACCTACTGTGTGCCAGGCATTTTATTGTGTACTGGGGATACAAAAAGAGGCAAAATAAGAAGCTTGTAACCTAACAGGTAATTATGGTAATTATCATTGTTCATATTCTGAGTCCAAAAAAGTGTTTTATGGTTAACTGTTGGGTAGACAGATCTGACTTCATTCACTAAGCATTTTAATAAGTCAGAATTTTACTCTGTTACCCCAGTAGTTATCTTAAGGAGCTATTTGCCCAATGGCTGCAGACCCTAAATTTGCATTCCATAGAGAGTTGAAAATGCAAATGACCCAAAGCCCATGGGAGAGATATGTAAGTAAACTGTGACCAATTTTGAGACTGACAGAAATGACTTTATTATTTTTATTTGTTTTGTGTGCAATTATATGTGTGTACATCTTGGCTTCCCCCATAGAACGCAATCTTCTAGAGATCATTTTATCTGTGTCCCTCATACTTAGTATAGCTCTTGCACATAGTAGGTGCTCAATAAATGTCTATCAATGGATTGAGAAATGGTATAAAAGGAAATATATGATCAGAAAAGGAAGTCAATGTCTCCAAGAAGGAGAGGACGGGAGCCACCATTGATTACTAGGTGTCAGGTGCCGTGTAAAAAGCTTTACAAATCTCACCCCAACTTGATCCTCACAATAACCCTGTGAGGTGCTGGGCTGTTCTGGTCCCCATTTTACAGATGAAGAAGGCAGAGCCACATAGCTAGCTATTATCTAAGGACTAAACTATTTGAGAATAAAAAGTCCAGACTGGCCTTAGAGAGAGGGCTCATAAAATGTGCTTCTTTTTAATCCCCAACACCTAGCACACAGCAGAGGCTTAATGAATGCTTGTGAAAAGATTGACTAATTGGATTATTGTCTTGGCTTTCCTTCTAACTAGAAAATCATTTCTCTTTTTGCAACCACAGATTCCTCCTTGGTAAAATGAGGGATTTAGCTGGAAGGGACCCCAAAAGTCCTCTAGGACTCCAAATTCCACATTTTACAGGAAAATAAACTGAGGCCCAGAGAATGATAGGTCCTAAGTCACACAAGTCATAAGTAATCACTGCTAGATTTGAACTCGGGACCTCTAACTTTAGAACTGAATTTCTTTCTACTATACCCCCACACAAATGTGATTTCTTTTTCCACTTCATCAATTATTTCCACAAGAAGACCATTCCTCAAATCTCTAAGATGTTCTTCATTGCTCACAGAATCCTTTCTTTTAATAATATAAACCATTCCATGCCTCCATTCTAGCCACACTATCTCCAGGGGGCCTTGCAGACCCTTCGGTTTCACAAATGGGCCCAGCACTCACCTAAGGTGATGTCCATGAGACTAGGCTACGGGTCTAAGCCCACTCCCTCATTACCAGGTGACTCCTCCCCACCCCATGCCATCATATCGTCACCTTGGAGAGAATGGCTTAACAATGGAAATCTCTCCTTCCCAAAAAGAATTACAGGATGTGTTTTCTTTATTCCCCCTTCCCACAAAAATTATAGTCATTTGTAAATTCGGTGATTGATTTTTCCCTTCCCTCAGTCCTGCCCTTCCCTCTTAATTATATTTCCAAGGCGCTGATTGAAAATCTGAAGAACATTGAGAGTTAATGGCCCCAAAGTAGAGGTTCTGCCATATCAATTTGTGAAAAGCTATTATCAACCACTGAGAGCCCCCTAAGTCAAATTATGGGAGTTGGGAGCTGAGCTTTCGGCCATTTCTCTGATGGAAAATTATGGCTTAGCCTCCCTAGAAGCACGTGGCCGAGTCACTCAGACAGTCCAACTCTACGCTCGGGCCCTCCCTGGACACAGCTTATGGTGAGAAGGGCCCCAGATTCAAGTGAAGGACAGTTTCTGGGGCAGTAAATCTGTAATTGCTCACTGTGCCGGAAGCAGAAGCAGCGGAACGGGACAGAAGAAGGAGGGGCGAATTGCTCCTCTGACCCCCAAACAGGGCCAAGCGGCCTCTACTTGCAGGATTGTAAATGCAGCCCCGGCTGCATCTCTGAGCCCAGAACGAGGGAGAAGCAAGACTGTCCCTCCAAGGTGAGAAGGCCAAAGCAAACGGCCAGTGCGACAGAGAAACGGCAGAGAAAGCTTCATTTCCAAGGGGAATGTGAGGAGCTGGAGGAAGGGAGAAAATGGAGGAACTTGCATAATGATAATATATAAGGTATAACTGGTTACCCTGGCCCCGTTACCTGAAGGCCAGGTATGCTACAGCCCATCCCTTTCTAGCTTCTCCAGGATCCTTAAGGGAGATGGAAAATATCTAGGTTCTCTGCAAATGGCTTGAGGCCCCGCCAATGGCATTCTCTAAATTGTAGGGGATGGGTGCCCTACACCCCTCAAACACTGAAAGGTGTTCTATTTAGCTATAAACAGGTTACTTTTAACAATAAATATTTATTTATATGACCTGAAAGATTTACAGGACTTGAAATAAAGAAAAAGAAAACAGAACAAAAAACAACCCCCCCAACCCTATACCCATTTCTTGGGGTTTAAAAGAAGAGAGAGGAGAATCCCTTTCCCTATTTAGTATGATCTTCACTCTCTGGACCAGCAAGAAAGAGTCTGTAGGAAAAAACAGAGCAAGACTATCCTCAGGATGGCCATTTTAAAGACATACCTGAGCCATTTATGAGCCTGGAGTCAGAGAGACCCAAGCTGCACATTACTAGGGCTACTCAAGGGCCCACTCCCCCTTTTATTAGTACAGAAGATTTGACCTGTTCTCTTCCTGACTGGAGCCTGTTCATTCCTTTTTAGGTAACCTGGTGCCCCGCTGCTTTGTTTGTTTTTTCAACTTGAATTTTATTTTTTTCTCACTAGTATTTGATTTTTCCAAATAAATATAAAGATAGTTTTCAACATTTATTTTTGTAAGACTTTGTATTTTAATTTTTTCTTTTTAAAAAATTTTTGATAGCTTTTTATTTTCAAAATACATGTAAATATAGTTTTCAACATTTACTTAGGTTTTATCATATTAATGTTTAATTACTGCAGCTACCTGATCAACTAGTTTAGCTGCCTATAACTCAAAACTCCTGAACTCAAGAGATCTACTAGCCTCAGTGGGTCTCTTCCATATGCAACATTTCACATCCACAGTTCCCCCCCACCTTTAATCTCAACTTCTAAAAGCTAATCTCTCTCTGTGTCTCTGTCTGTTTGTCTCTCTCTCTCTCTCTCTCTCTCTCTCTCTCTCTCTCTCTCTCTCTCTCTCTCTCTTTCTCTATTTGGAACTCAATTTTTTTATTAAAGCTTTTTATTTTTCAAAACATAGGCATGGGCAATTCTTCAACATTATCCTTGCAAAACCCTGTGTTCCAGTTCCCCCCTTCTCCCACACCCTCCCCTAAATGACAAGTAGTCCAATATATGTTAAACATGGTAGAAATTTATGTTAAATCTAATACACGTATACATATTTATATAATTATTGTGCTGCACAAGAAAAAAAAAGAGAAGCAAAATAAAATACAAGCAAACAACAACAAAAAGAGTGAGAATGCTATGTTGTGAACCACACTCAGTTCCCATAGTCCTCTCTCTGGGTGTAGATGGGGAACTCAAAATCTTTAAAAATTGTTGTTAAACATTTTTTTTTACAAATAATTAGAAAATATTTAATGAAACAAATAAGAATCTGGACTTTTGGGAGAGGTGCCTTCATCCAAAAGAGTGAGGATTTCAGGTATGAAAGAAGGAAATAAAGATGAGAAGGTCCCCTCTACATCCTTCTCATTGCCCCTTATAATTGATCCTCTGTGCATTGTATTGATCCTACGCTCCAATGAATGGGTGCAGGGTTGTATTTGGAGTAGAACTGGGCATTCCTGTTCCCTTACAAGAGCTTTCTCCTAAGAAGGGGGAAAGGAAAGAATTCGATTCCACTTGTCTCCAAATGCATTTCTTGGTACATACTCTGGGCAAGGAAATAAAGAAGCAAAAAAAAGACAAATTAGACATTGGGCCTGCCTTTAGAGAGAAGTAAGCAGAATAAGACAATTAAAAGATAATGACCATGGGACTCAGAGTGGGACTCTAAGACATGGTACAGACTCAGAGCTGGAAGGGACCCCAGAGGACCACAAATCTCATCTCATTTTTGAGGCCCCTAGACAGGGGGATGTGATTTCCCCAGAATCCCACAGGAGGCAAGTCACACCAGTGTCAAGATTTAAAACCAGTTTCTCACGGGGGCAGCAACGTGAAAGGAATTCAGGTCCGGAGTCACAGAGCTTGGGTTCAGCCTTATGTGACCTACATGAGAGCATCACTGTGAGGGCCAGGTGAGATTGTCTACGCAAAGTCATTGGCAAGCCTGAAAATACCGTATTCGTGTTAGCTGCTAATTGTATCATCATCATTATTATTAATATTAATCATTGTTATTACTATTCCCATTGTAGCTATTGATGATGATGATGATGATGATGATGATGATGATGATGATGATGAGAGACTGGGAAGCTAGGAAACTCAGAACTGGGGGCTTCTAGTTTGCTCACATCAGCTTACGTCTCTGGCTACAGAGTCAAGGTTTGCCCTCCCCAAATGGTTGCTTGGGTTAAGATGACTTCTACACAGTCCCAGGAAACTGAAGGAGGTTTATTTGATTTAAATACACACATATATATTTAGTAGCCCCATGAAACCTTTGTTCTGTGGAGCCACAAAACTCATCGACGTGGGGCTCTAAAATGTAGGTTTGCCCACGTTTATAAATAAATACATTCACTCCAAAGCAGGTGTAAATCAGTGGAAATCGGCAGTTTTCCCTCTAAACAGAAGCTGCAGAAACCTCATTTCTCATGCAGCCAGGGCTGCTTGGAGTATCGGCTCCTGGCTTCAAAGTGATGAAACGGATATTCAATATTAAAGCCACCGTAAGCCCTGTTTTTATGGACAATCCGATGGATTTCCCAGCATACCCAGCCTGTTCCATGACTGTTTGCTTCCTGGGCCTTATTTATCTGGCTGTAATTGTCAGTAGACAGCACAGCCAACCTGTCCTGTCTGCCCAGGTTGGTAAATGTGGGACGATGGCCATGTTTGTTTCTTAAATCATTTTAGATAGAAGGTTCATTTTTTTGTGCTCTCATTATTCCCTTCTAAAGGAGGACTAATTGTATTTGGAATCTGGATAGTTTTCAGAGCTTTGGGAAAGATAGTTTTGCTTCCCCTTGGGCCAAGCGCTTTCTCTTTCAGGATCGGTGGCCAAGCATGTGGGAAAATGTTCGTTTCCAGCAATGGCCATTTTCTCCTTATTGTAAGTGGCCTCCGGGGTTCCCTCATGGCTTTTCTCAATCTGGAGTGTCCCTTCCTCCAGTCCACCAAATATCCTTTCTCTCCGTCCTTGCGGCTCCTATGCCAAAAAAAAATCTGTATAGACTCTGTACGGTGCCATCCATGGGCGACCTGCCCTGCCTCTTTCCAATAGAATTATTACCAATGTGATTCACATTTTGCATAACTAGGGTCTGCTGCCTTTTAACAGGTCTCTTGAATTCACATCCTCCTCCTTTTTACTGATGGGGAGAATGTTTCTGTTACATCTTTCTATTCAAAGGGGCTGAGTCCTCCTGCATTGATGTGAATTTTCCCCATTATTATGTTGGATGCAGGATCCCAAACTTCTGACTTTCCCTTGATTCTCTCCAAGGTGTGCAATTCTGATTCCATTTCTTCCCTCCCTCCAAAATTAGTGACTTCCCCCACCCCTAGGAATAATTTTGTGATAGCATTTATTTATCAATCTAATAAGTGCCTAGTATGTGTCAAAAAATAGATATTATATAATATTATATATATTTAATATATATATATACTATATATTATAGTATAGTATATACTATACTATACTTAGTATATTACCTATATTATTATAGTATAGGTACTATACTAAGTACTGGGTATGTTATTTACTTATTGGTCAATCTAACAGCATTTATTAAGTGCCTACTATGTGTAGGGCATTAAGTACTAAGTACTGGGGATACAAGGACAATTATTAAATAATCTCTGCCATCAGGAAGCTTATATTCTATTAGAGGTGGTTCCTATGCAAGTATAAGAATATACATAGGATAATTTTCAGATAAACAATAGTGTTTCCCACTATTTAAGCTTCTCGAGGGCAGGGATTGTTTCATCTTTTTGTATCACCGGCACCTGTACCAATGAATGGCACATAGTAGGTGTTGGATATTGCTTTTCAAGTGAACGAATGGACTTGACAGATCATGCACATATGCAATCTACTTATATATATCTGGATCTGTGTTCAAGAAGTGTCAAGGTGAAAGCTTTGGCGTGCTGTATCTAACATGTCCTCTTAAAAGTCAATCAATCAACATTTATTTAGCACCTCCTATGTCAGGCAATCAATAAACATGAAACAGATACCATGTCCAGGAAAGTAATGGAGGTACAAAGATAGACAAAAGACAACCTGCCTTCAAGGAGCTTACAGTCTCATGGGGGAGACCACCTGCAAAGAACTATGTACAAATAAACTGAACACAGGATAAATTAGAGATAATTAATAGGGAGAAAGTATTAGAATTAAGGAAGATGAGGAAAAGTTTCCAATAAATGGAGTTTTACTTGAGTCATGAAGGAAGCAAGCAGGCATGTTGTGAGGAAAATTTTGTGGATATAGAAATACAAAAAATCAAATGTTGGGCAGCAATATCTTCAGTGGATGGCCACTCTCTTCTATGAGGTGCAGGGACCTCCATGAATGTCTTCCTCTGATCCCTTACAATTGCTCAGAGGTGATCTGAAAGGCCTTACTTTTAAAACAAATCACTTCACCCTGTTTGCCTCAGTTTCTTCATCTGTAAAATGAGCTAGAGAAAAAAATGGCCATATGTGGTCATACTAAAACTCTGACATGCACAACTAGGTGGCACAGTAGATAGAATACCAGGCCTGGAGTTAGAAGGACCTGAATTCAAATCTGGCTTTAAATACTAAGTATTGACCATGGGGAAATCACTTAACACTATTTGCCTCAGTTTCCTCATCTGTAAAATGAACTGGGGAAGGAAATGACACCCCACTCCAGTATCTTTGCCAAGAAAACCCTAAATAGGGTCACAAAGAGTCAGACACCTACTGAAAAATAACTGAACAATAATAACTAGTATCACCTTACCTGCCCCAACAGCTAATTCTCAGTCATATTAATTCATAAATAACTGAGAACAATGGGATTCTTTCCAGTGATTTTTGAAGGTTATAATAAATAGGACTTATCCCATATTGTTCTGATGCTCCATTATGACATGGAAGATAATTCTGAATTCTCCAAAGTCCAGCATTCAGTAAACATTAATTAAATACCTACTAAATAAATACATTCTAGGGACTAGGTATATCTTTTTAAAAGGGGAAAAGCCAGTTCCTGTGTTCAAGGAACTCACAGTCTAATGGAGAAAAACAGCAAAGAAATGTATACGAACAAGCTATATGCTGGATAAATGGGAAATGATGAAGAACAGACACTAGAATTAAGAGAGGTTGAAGGAGACTTCTTATAGAAGGTGGGATTTTAGCTAGAACTTAAAGGAAGCCAGGAAGTAGAAATGTGGAGGGAAAGACAATATCAGACTTGGGGAGCATCCAGAGAAAATGCTGGCTGTGCCCAAGCTCTGGCGGAGTCTACTCAGGTGGAAGGACTTTGGGTTTATTCCCAGAGGAAGAATGTGAGTGAAACAAAGGGTCCCAAGAAGCAGAGAGCAGTGTGTTCCAGAGGTGACTGGCATCCTGCACAAAGGTGGGGAGGTGAGAGATGATGTATTATGTGTGAAGGACAGCAAAAAAGACAGTTGGGCTCATACAATGCTTATAAAGGAGGGATAGATAGAAGGATAGATAAATAGATAGATAGATAGATAGATAGATAGATAGAGGGGTATATAGATGGATGGATAAATAGATAGATAGATAGTGGGATAGATAGGGATAGATGGATGGATAGGTGGGTGGATAGATAGATTGATAGATGATAGATGGATGGATGGATGGATAAATAGAGAGATAGATAGATAGAAAGATGGATGGATGGATAGATATATAGATAGATAGAGGAATAGATAGGGATAGATGGATGAATGGATGGGTGGACAGATGGATAGATTGATAGATGATAGATAGATGGGTGGATAGAGGAATAGATAGAGGATAGATGGATGGATGGATAAATAGAGAGATAGATAGATAGAAAGATGGATGGATGGATAGATATATAGATAGATAGAGGAATAGATAGGGATAGATGGATGAATGGATGGGTGGACAGATGGATAGATTGATAGATGATAGATAGATGGATGGATAGAGGAATAGATAGAGGATAGATAGATGGATGGATAGATGAATAGATAGAAGGATAGAGGGATAGATAGATGGTTGGATGGATGGATAGATAGAGGGATAGATAGATTGATAGATAGAGCTGATAGAATAGATTGGAGCCATATTGTATAGGCTTTAAATGCCAGAAGAGTTTATATTTTATCCTAGAATAGGAAGCCATTGACACTTTTTTGAATAGGGAAGTATTATTTAGCATTATCACTTTGTTAGCCAGAAGGTAGATTGGAGACACCAGAGATGAAAGTTTAGACAAGAGATAGCTGGATTAAGCTCACAAGATCAAAGATCTAGAATAGTCCAGCCCCTCTCATTTTTCAGATAAGGAAACTGAGGCTATAGAGGTTCACTTGGCTAAGGTCATCCAGGCAGCAAGTTTCTTGAGTGGAATCTGAACTTACATCCTCATACTCCAAAAGTTATATTTCTTCTAGATTGTAGATATGTGAAGGGGAAAAAAGAGATGGAGGTAGAATTGACCAAATTGAGCAAATGATTATATGGAGACAGGAGGTAGGAAAGGGATGAATGGAGAATGTTTCTGAAATTATGAACCTAGGACCCTAAAAACCTAGGACCTAAAAGATAGTAAAAACTACGAAAGAGACTGAGAAGGAAAATGGGGACAGTATGGAAGACGGAAATGATTAGTTTCTTTCCTCTTCCTCCCATTTCTAACTCCAGCATCACCATTCTTCACCAGAGCCCCTGATATTCTGACTCTACCCTTTTCCTTCCCTCACACACCCAATCTCTCATCAAGTCCTGGCCATTTAGCCTGCATAATATTTCTCTAAACCACACCAGACCTTTTGCTCCCACTGCTCATCATTAAACTGCTCCATCCTCACTTACTTTGACTTTTGCCAAAATCTAACAGGTTTTCTCATTTTCATTCTCTCCACATCTCAATCCATCCTTCCTCCTGCCACCAGGCTCATCTCCATTTATCATGCTCCTATTCAAAATCATAGCTTATCTTTTCGAGTTCAACTCTTTTGGGGGGACATTCAAGGCCCTCCCAAATCTGAAATTATTGGACTTTTCCAGCAGAAAAATTGACACACCTCCATCCTACCATTGTGATATTTGGCAATCACTTAACTACCCTGGGTCTCAGTTTCCTCATCTGTAAAATGTAAGACAAGGTAGATCTCTTTGAGTTCTAGATCTAAGATTCTTGGGTATCTCATATGACTTCTTGCATAAATAAAATACATGCATATGGACAGTGGCTAGAGTCAGGAAGACTCTAGTAGGGTCACAAAGAGGGAGGCACAACACTTCAACAATAACTTGTATATTGTTGCCTCTGACTTGATTGTAAACTCCTTGAGGGCAGGGCCTATGTCTATCCCAATGGACACATTTAAGAAATGCTTATTGATTGATTGCTTAAATAATCAAGAGCCTTCAGACAGACAATACCCGTACTTTCCAATGTGAATTAGTTCCTCCCTTTAAACATCTGGGTCACAGATATGCTCATTTAATTAATGTTCAAAATGTTCCTTGCTCATCAGTTGGAAAATAGCTTGATTCACCATTTCAATAAGCATCTGGATCTCTCTTTCCCCTGAATTGCAGAAGGCAGTCTGGTGTCATTCATTGCCTTTCATTTAGTGAATTTAAATCTGATCAAATTTGGATTGGTAGCAGGAGGAGTTTTGATTTTTTTCTCTATTGAAATGGGTCCCTCTTTTGCCTTTCATAATTGCTCTGGTCTGAGACTAATTTAGAGTCAAAGCATCTAAGATCTGGATCTTTCTTGAGAGGAATTAATCAATTTGATGTCATTAATCTCTGGGAACAAGATTTCTTAAAAGGCACAGGGCCCCCCAGCCTTCCCTCTAAGCAGTGGGAGCTGCTCTCCTGGATCAGACTTGGCTAAGGGATGAACTCCCAAATCCCTGATCTACATTTGATCCCCCTCTCAACATAGGTGCCTTTTTGTTCCCTTCCCAGATAAAAAGATAGCCTGAGTGGAGAGGTTGAGAAATGAGTGAAAGGAAAAGGAAAGCAAGTCCTACCAGCCTTTTCTTTGAGTTCAATTGGGAAGCAGAGGGGAGACAGAGGCAGCCCGGGTCACCCAGGTGAATGAAAGATGCCCCATCAGTTTTGGGTAACTACCAGCTGCCATGATTTTACCTGAGGACCATGTGGGATAGGGCCGCCAGGGGCCAAGGACGGTCACAAACTGCTCATTCATTCATTCATTCAACAAATACTCATTAACATTAAGAGCTAGCATTAATGCAGCACTTTAATTTAACAGCATTAAAGAAGAGATATATTGACATCTCCTTCACCACTATACTCTAAGGACCATGGGACTTCTCCAGCTGATCACACCTCAGTCCTTCTATATTATCTTTTCTCATATTATAATGGGAGCTACTTGAGATAAACAGAAAATAATTTTTTTAATGGGAACTCCTTGGGAGCAAAGGGCTCTCTATTTGTCTGCCCAATGCTTAGCATGTAATAAATGCTTAATAAATGATTTATTCATTCATCCTTGCACAACCCTATAGGGGACGTTTTACTTTTATTCTCCTTTAAGAAAAGAAGAGATTTGAATAAAATTACTTACTCCAGGGTCACAGAGCTAGGAAGTGTCTGAGATTGAAATTGAACTTGAGTCTTTGTGAATCCAAGTGCAGATATTGGCTAAGCCATCTAGTAGCTAAAACACCACATGGAGGGCTTTGTATTAGACACTGTGGAAAATTAAAAGGACGGCAAAGATGAACTTTCTGTCTTCCCACAATCTTGCAGAGGAACAAGACACCAAAACAGAGACCTGCAATGTGTATTTTTTATTTGGGGACTAAAACATTGAACTTGTAGAGAGTTCAGCTAATAGTGATGGTCAGCAGGGGATTTTCAGGCAATTCCTTGTTCTTGGGAGCTGGGTGGGGGCACTGATGAGCTAGAGGACCTCCCCCTTCTTCTATCTCCACTGCCTCATCCCTTGGTCAGTCCCAAACTGGACCATTCTCAGTCGGCCTCCTCTGCTCTTACTCATCTCCTGCTAAATGATGCTGGAGGAAGCCAGACCACCATCTTGCCTGGGACCACTTCTAATGGTCTAGTTGAGTAGAGAGTTGGGAAAATATGGGTTCAAATTCAGCTTTATATATTTAAAAAGTATAGCAAGTTGTACATAATACATTTTCAGTTTCATGTGCAGTCATCTTTTGTATTATGCTATGGAAATGCTTGTTTTATTCCATAAATTAAAAATAAAATAGTTTTTCTTTTTAAAATTCAGCCCCCAACACTGGACCTATCCCATATCTACCTGCCAGGCAATGGCACCAGTATATCTCTGTCCTTTCTATAACTGCCTTACTGCCTCATACACTTTTTTCTCCCAATAGGTCCAAGTTTTTCCCCTGTTCTAAGCACTGGATCTGGAGCTGAGTTCAAATCTTTGGTTATGAGGGATTCCCTTTATTTGATGAAATCCACAACAAATATGGCAGATCAGGCAGAGGAGACTGAGAGGGAAGGGGTGGTCAGACAGGGTGAATGGGACCATGAAAACCTAGGAGGACGTGGTCAAATGCTGGTCAATCAGAATAAAAACAGAGGAGAAGCCTTTGGGTTTAGTCTCATGTTTAAGGCAATAAAGCCGACCTTAGGGTTTCCCAAGATTGACTTCTCCTGTAATTCAGCTCAACCACTGTTGTTTCCCCAGCTCACCCGCTACACCAGGGAAGGCTTCCTGCACCTGGGTGCCCTGGGGACCACCACCCTCCTGCCGGACACCCGCTGCCTTGTGGACAACGGCAAGAGCCGCTTCCCCCAACTCCTGGACTGTGACAAGGTCAAGAGCAGCCTTCACAAACGCTGGAATTTCATACAGGTTAGGTCCCCTACCTCCCATTGCCTTATGCTCAGCACTCATTAGAGCCAGCTGACACAGAGTCTGGAACATCGGCCTGAGGTATAGGAGGACCCACATGTGAATTCTGCCATGGATGCTCCCCGGTTTTGGGGTCTTGCAGAAAATCACTTACCCCCTTCTCTCAGACTCAGTTTCCCCCTATATAATAGCCTCGTGCCCATTGACAGGGTTCTTATGGGGGTCAAATACAATAAAACACAGACTGTCTCAGAAGCTTTTAAAGCAGAAACTGTCCTGAGACTTTGGGGACTTCCGGCATATAAAGTATCTTTGAAATCTTAAAGCCCTTTTTAAATGCCATTATGCTGATGAATGTTAATGTCATGATTAGGGTCATTATTTCTTTCTGAATTGTTTTAAAAAAAAAATACATGGTCCAAATAGGTTTTGACTTTGCCAAGGTCACACAGCCATATGCTCACTGGCCAATCCAAGCCCAGGCTCAAACTTAGTTCTCCTGGCCCCAAACCCAGGCCTTTTATTCCCTTTTCTTCATCAGAATGAGTCACCATCATGGGAGAATCATTGGCAACATTAGTATTCCATGCAGCGTTCAGGCTGGGTCCAGAGCTGGATTCCATATTAAAATAAAAAAAAAAAAGCTAGAAAGTCTTTGTTAGAGGGAATGGCAATATAGGAGGAAAGAGAGGGGAGGCTACAGGGGAAAGCCTTGGTGAGGCAAAAATGAAGGCCATCAATAAACAATTCTTAAAAAAAAATCCTGACATTAATGAGGAAGGAAGGAACTCGGCTCTGGGAAAGCAACATGAGGCAGTCAGGAGGCTAGACTCTGGCACTGATGCTTTGTACAATTATATAGTGAGGTTGGACACTCCCTTCATCCCATTGCTAAGCCTATATATCTCTTTTCCTCCTCATTCTCTCTCTCTCTCTCTCTCTCTCTCTCTCTCTCTCTCTCTCTCCCTCCCTCCTTCCCTCCCTCCCTCCTCCCTCTCTCTCTTTTTTCTCTCCCCCATCTGTCTCTTTCCTCTTCCTTCTCCTCTTTCTTCTTCTCCTTTCTCTCTGTCTCTCTGTTTCTGTCCCTCTGTCTCTGTCTCTCTCCCCCTGCAGAATGGAGCAATCATGAATAAAGGGACAGGACGTTGCCTCGAAGTGGAGAGCCGGCCCAGCATTGATCTTATCCTCCGTAGCTGTACAGGGCAAAGGTGGACGATTAAAAACTTCATAAAATAGAGCAGGGCAAGCTGGGGAGCCTTGCCCTCCAGAACCTACTTTGGCTCCCCCGTGCTTTCTTTTAGAGAGCATGTACTTCTTCCAGAGCCTGGGAGAGAAAACAAGGGCCACGTAGGAGCTTTGGTGGCCTTTTGGGGTTTCTGTGGGGCTACTTTATCTCTGTGGATGGGGAAGCTGATGGGGTGTCCGGTGTCCCTTCCCCACCCCAATCTGACCCCTTCTGGGAGTCTCATCAAAGAGTGGAGCTTCTTCTGGAGGGACCCCGTTGGGAGCAGACACTCCCTGGATGGGCGTACTCGGAGTCATTCACTGGTACATCTCACCCGGGATCTAGGAAAGCATCCTTACCCTCAGCTCTTGGAGACCTGCTGCTGTGTCTGTTGCCGGGAGGCTAATCATTTAAAGGAAAGAAACGGCCCTGTCACCCCCTTATTTCTCCTCTTCTCCCCTTTCTTCTCTACCAGCCCCCCCGACATGTACACACACACACACACACACATAAACACACACAAACACACACACACACACACACACACACACACACACACACACACAGAAAAAGTCCCAAGCTACAGAAACAAAGAGCAGTTTGTCCTTTGGCCCGATCTGCTTGTGTCACTTCCCTTTTTCATATTGTTCTGTAGGAGCCACGTTTCCCCCCTCCCTATGAGGGGGTGAGCAGCCTCGGCCCCTGCTCCTCAGCCTCTCTGGAAGGAAGATGCTGACCTCCCGCCCCGATCTGCTCCCCTCCTCCCTGGGCCTTTAGCCCGCCTTGGCCCTGAAATGCCTCCTGTCCCTGACACCACCTTGTCTGAAGCCCTTCCAAAGGGCGTCTGTCTCTGCTTTCAATGGAGGTTTCCAAGAGCTCACCCAGACACGCGGCCCCCAAACCGTGGCCGGGACAGTCCCATAAGGAAGCCAGGGGTTCTGGGGGCCGAGCTGGCAGGGGCTTGCTGCTGGGTTCTGCCAAGCTCGTCTCCTTCATGGAAGCGAAAAAGCCAAGTGAAAAAAGCTGCCTCCTGTCTCACTTGGGCTGGAGAAGGAGAAATCGGCTTGGAACACCCCATGTCCCTGGGTCTTGGTGACCTGCAGTTAAGCAAACTGTGATGCCCCCTGTGCGGAGGCTGCTGGCCACTTAGTGGTTCCGTGTGGTCTGGAGGAAGAGGGAAAAAGGGTAGCCTGTGCCTCCGTCCTGAGAGAGGAATCCTCAGCCATGAGAACCCGAGTTTTGCTCTGCCATCGGAACCTGACCTGGGGAGGGAAAGGCGGAGACCGCGGCTCCCCATGGACCCTCAGAGGCCTCGGGATCCCAGAGCCCTGAGGCCAGAGCCTTTCCAGCAGCCCTGTGGTGAGGCCGTGAGACTGTGGGGCTGTGCATCCTAAAGCTATTTAATGCCTGTGTCCATAATCCCATCCCACACTCTGCTGAGGATGGAGAAGGCAGTGATTTCCTGTCTTAGGAGTAATCATTTTTCTGATGCCCTCTGGTTAGGGTACACTTATAAATTAAAATTAATATATACGTATGTGTGTGTAAATGCTCTGTGTGCTGTGTGTGTGCCCATGTGCACGGGTATGCTTGTGTGTATCTGTGTACACATGTATGGTACATATGTGTACCTGTGTCTTGTGCACATGTGTGTGCATCTTGTGTGTGAGTCTGGGTGCATTGTGTGCTTTTGTGCACATGTGTGTGCATCTGTATACATGTCTATGGTACATATGTGTACCTGTGTCTTGTGCACATGTGTGTGCATCTTGTGTGTGAGTCTGGGTGCGTTGTGCTTGTGTGCACATGTGTGTGATTGTGTACACATGTATGGTACATGTGTGCATCTGTGTCTTGTGCACATGTGTGCATTGTGTGGGTGTGTGCATCTTGTGTGTGAATGGGTACATGTGTGTAACTGTGCACATGTGTGTGCATCTGTGTACGTGTATGGTACATATGTATATCTGTGTCTTGTGCACATGTGTGTGCATCTTGTGTGTGAGTCTGGGTGCATTGTGTGCTTTTGTGCACATGTGTGTGCATCTGTGTACATGTCTATGGTACATATGTGTACCTGTGTCTTGTGCACATGTGTGTGCATCTTGTGTGTGAGTCTGGGTGCGTTGTGTGCTTGTGTGCACATGTGTGTGCATCTGTGTACACATGTATGGTACATGTGTGCATCTGTGTCTTGTGCACATGTGTGCATTGTGTGGGTGTGTGCATCTTGTGTGTGAATGGGTACATGTGTGTAACTGTGCACATGTGTGTGCATCTGTGTACGTGTATGGTACATATGTATATCTGTGTCTTGTGCACATGTGTGTGCATCTTGTATGTGCATCTGGATGCATGTGTGTGCTTGTGTGCACATGTGTGTGAGCATTTGTATGCATGCATGTGTGTGCATCTGAGTGTATGCTTGTGCATGTGTGTGCTTGTGTGCATGTGTGTATGCTTTGTGAATGCATTGTGTGCTTGTGTATATTGTACATCAGTGTGCACATGTGTGTATGTGTGTGTGTGTGTGTGTATGTGTGTGTGTAGGAAACGTAGGTCTAAGTGCCGCTGGGTTCGCAGCCCCATCTCTTCGCCCAGCCTGGGACAGGGAGGCCCGGGGCAGCGGGTGGGGGAGTGAGGGCTCCCCACACCCGACCACGTGTTGCTGGATAACGTGGGTCCCTCCGTGGTACCTGATGAGGTGGAGAAAGCCAACGACCGCCTCAGGCTTGCCGGGACCCCTTCGTATATAGTTCCCCGTGCCCCCATTCTCTTTGCTCTGTTCCCCCTCCCCAGGAATTGCATCCCTGTAGGAGACCTGAATTGCCAAGCGAGGCGTTCACAGTAGAGTTGGACTCTTTCTTATTAGCTGTTGCATCATCCCCTGTGAAATAAACATGTTTTAGCATTTACCAAAATCCCGTGCCTGCAGTTTGTGACTTGGGGGTACCTCCCGCTTCGTGGGGGGTAGGGGGGCAAATTGTCCATCAAATTCAATTTAATTCACTGCCATAGGGATGAACCCTAAGATCTGGGCATGGGGATAATGAGGAAAAGAAGGGAAAATTTTAGTAAAAGCCAATTGGGAAGGACAAGAAAAACACCATTAAAAACAGATTAATAAAAATCAAAACAGAACATGATATAGTGAAAAGAATCCTGGGATTAAAGTAAGATATCTTGAGTTCAAATCCTATCTCTGACACAACTTATATGGCCTTGGGATAAATGGGACTGAGTGGTGCAGTAAATAGAGAGTGCTAAGTCTAGAATCAGAAAGACCTCAATTCAAATCCTGCCACAGACAAATACTAGCTCTTTGAGCAAATCTTTTAACCTCTGTCTCGGTTTTCTCATCTGCAAAATGGGAATCATAATATTACCTACTTCACAGGGTTGTTGTGAGGATCAAATGAAATATCTATAAATCACTTAGCACGTGACTGGCACATAGTAGGCAATTAATGCTTCTTCCCCTTCCTCCTTTCCAGGAAGAGTAGGAGCGTGGGCACATAACTGGGGAGTGGGATTGTATGGCATGGGAGACACTGGCACAGTGCCCTCATCAGAGAAGGTGGCTGTGCTCTGCGAGCAAAGCAGAATTAATTGAATTAGCCCAAAGGAAATGTGAGATTCACAAGGTTAACGAGTCCACCTCAAATGTTTATTTGGATTATTTGTGTCCAACCTGTGTCCGGGCGCTGCAAGCATGAATTTATTGGTTCCATCAGCCACAGTTGAACTGGGGACTCTTAACAGCGATGTCATGTTGGTCCCCTTTCAGCACTAAGGACAGCGACCAACCATCTAATGAATGGGGAGTCTACTCATGGGACTCAACTTCCTAACCTTGTAGAATAGGCAGCAAAGCAGGAATGGGGGGAGGGATCCAGAGAATTCAGGCAGAGACACAGAGGAACGTATTGAGGACAAAGTCCCCATCTGTTCTCCACTATTTCTGCTTTGATGAGTAAACACCTTATCCCTATATTGTTTAACATAGTGAACTTTCCCCAACCACCTTCTCTTCTCCACCTTGTATTCAGCTCTAAAAGCCATTGCCTTCCCATTCTGTTACCACTGTTTCTCCCTCACCAAACCCCAATCCTGGATTGCGCCCACCATCGACTCCTCAACTTTTATCCTTGGATTGCTGAAGGAAATTGGGGGAAATAAAATGACTTATGTAACCTCAACTGTTTTCTTCTTGTTGATGGTTTCCCTATAAATAACTACCCACAGTTAGTACCCATCTCCTTAAGCCTCCAACACCTTCTCCTCCACTCTCCCCTTAGCTAAAAACCTCATTCTTAGTTTACTGAAATAGATCAGGCCATTCATCAAAAGCTTTCACTTCTGTCTTTCTTTTCATCTCAAAATCCCTGTATATCATCCTCTGTCTAACCTCCTTTCCTCCAGTATCTGATAAAGAGGTAGCTTTATAAATAAAGGGCTATCTCTTTATACCAAGATCAACCCATTTCCATGTTCCCCTGATCCTGTTTCCCTGATGTATCCTTAAAAAACCATCTGCTGAAACATTCTCACCCAGTTTCTAATCTTCAGTCTCTCTTGTTACTGATTTCTTCCCCCTCTGATCTTTAAAGATATCCAAGTCTCTTCCATTCGTAATAATAATCCATAGCAGACACTATCAGTCTCTCAAGCTATCATCCTCTATCTCTTCTCTCTCTCTTTTGTCACATTCCTGGGGGAGAAATGTCTATACTCATTGCTTCCACTTCTTGTCCCCTCACCCCACATGATGCAGCTTCTGGCCTTATCACTCAACTGAAAGACTCTCTCCAAAGTTAGCCACACTCTCTTAACTGCCAGATCTTTCTCTTAACTGCCGGATCTTATGCGTAATCTTCTTGTCACATCCTCCTCCTCCTTGATCTCTCTCCTGAATTGGACATTGGGATTTCATGACATTTTTTCTCCTCTTTCTCCTACTTTTCTGACCACCATTCTTATGCTTTTAGTGGTTCATCCCTGATACAATACACTGAGTCTCCTTCCTGAACTCCATTCCCATATCCCCAGCTGCCTTTTGGACATCCCCATCTGGATATCTTGGAGATAGCTCCAGGTCAATACATTGAAAACAGAATTTATTATATCTCCCCTCTACCAAATCTTCCTGTTTCTGCCAAGGAGAGCACCACTCTTCTAATCTCCCAAGTTGGGACTTTGATGCTAACCCAGACTCCTCAATTTCCTTCCCTTCACATATCTAATCAGCTGCTAAGTCTTTCATGTTCTATCCCCACAACAGCCCTCATATCCAAACCCTTTTCCCTACTCACATAATCACCACCCTAATTTAGACTTTCTAACTTGGAATATTGCAGTGGCCTCCTAGCTGGCCTCCCCTTTTCAAGTCTCTTTTTATTCTAATCATTATTTTCCTTAATTGCAGTTATGACCATGCTATTTACCCATTCTATGAACTCCAGTGACTCCTGATTTATAAATCATAAAATCTAAAGCCTGTCATCTTTTCCCACTAGATCTGCTTCTCTCTCTCTCTCTCTCTCTCTCTCTCTCTCTCTCTCTCTCTCTCTCTCTCTCTCTCCTCTTACACTTTGGTAGCAATGCAAAGATACAGATGGTTTTTTTGAGAAAGGTCCAAGCCGCCATTTTTGAATCATGTCCATCTGTGTCCCTTGCTGCACTAAGTTTCTTCTTAGGATGTCATTTATTTCAACACTCATGGCAAACCACTTGGTGCATGTCTGTGTGGCAGGGAGGATGATGGGGAAGGGAAGCAGCAGCGCTCTGATTAGGAACCTGGAGACGCACTGTGAGCAATCACCATCCCAGAGCCCACCCACAATCCTTTACACTTATATTCCAAAGCACTCCCTCAATCTATAATCAACTAATTTTACCTTAACAGTTTCCCTGTAAAACAAAGAGAACCAAGAAACACAGGACAGTGAAAAGAGCTCTAGATTTGGGGCCGTTAGAGTTGGCTTGGAATCCTGGATTTACTTTTTTCTGCTCTTTGAGAAATCCTTTTCATCTCTCTTGGTGGACCTCAGTTTCTTCATCTGTAAAAGGAAGGTGATGGATTCATTCGTTTTAATCTCCTTCTAATCTCAGAAAGACCTGAGTTCCAATCCTGCCTAAAACACTCACTAAGTCTTTGCAAGTCACCTAATCTGTGGGCCTCAGTTTCCTAACTGAAAAATGCATTTGATAACAGCGGTTACCTCACAGGGTTGTTGTAAGATTCAAATGAGATAATATATGCAAAATGCTTTGCAAATCATTAAGCAATAAACAAATACTCATTATTTTTATTAGTAGATTATTATCCCATGATAAAGATAATAGGATGTTTAAGGATCCTATTATTGCTAAGTTCCTTCCAACTTTAAATTTTCAGGAGCAAATATTAGCTTTATTTTTCCACCACTAAACAGAGATCCAGAAAGTTCAAATGATTTTTCAAAGGATGTTAAATTATTATGTTGGGGGTGATAGGGTGGGTAGGTAGGTTATTAGGATTAGAATTGATTCCTACTGCTCTTTCTTCAGAGCTGACCCTGCCTCTTCTAATGTTGCTCTTGAAGTTTCCTTGGCTACTGTAAAACACCCAGAGGGTGATGTTTTCGGAAACTGGGATTATGTGTAAGTCTGCAGTAAATATCAAGAGGTCCTGACAAAGTGCAGAGATCTGAAGCCAGGACTAGAAGTCTGGGGCTCTGCTTTCCAATGCTGATGGTTTTCAAGCTTTTCATATTGGGGGATAGAGGAGTAGAGGGAAGGACAGGGTCAGTCACAGAGCTTCTCTTTATGTACTGGGAGCTCTACAGTGTGACTTGAGCAGATCACCGGATAGACCAGAGTGCAGATCTGTGGTCCTTGGCAAATCCTAACTGCTTTGTGCACTTTCTTCATCTATAAAATGAGGAAGCTGGACTCAGACAACTAAGGTTTCTTTCAGCCCTAAATCTATGATCAGATAGTTGGATAGAGTGGATAGAGATCTTGTCTAGGAATCAGGAAAACCTAAGTTCAAATTCTACCTCAAAAGCTTTCTTCGTGTCAAAGGACTCCCTATCTTTGTGTCTCAGTTTCCTCATCTGTAAAATCGGGGTAATTATAGCATTGTTGTGATAATGTATAAAATGCTTTACAGACTTAAAAGAAATGATAGACCTGGAATGTTCATTATTGATGGTGACATCCTTTGATGACTGTCCCCAAGATTTGAAGAGGAGGGGCTACCCTCTGCTCACTGGCCAGTGAAGTTCATTTCATTTCTTCTGGGATAAGGATTCTCTCAATGCTTTCTCCCCAAAGTCCAGTTTCCAAAGGTGATTCATTACCTCCCAGAATCCTCCCCACTTCCAGAAAGTATACAGCAGTGGTTCTCAAAGTGTAGTCCAAAGAATTGTTGGGGCCTCTGAAACCCTTTCAGAGGGTCTACAAATTCAAAATTATTTTTTTTATTTCTAATATAGCAAATAGCTATAAATGTGAACAAAAACTCTTTGAACAGATCCTCGATAGTTTTTTTTAACAACATGAAGATACTGAGAACAAAAGTTTGAGAACCACTGGTATACAGCCTTTGAACTGTGTGAACCTGTAGTGAGCAAAGGATCATGGAGGCAAAAGCCCCACCCCTCCTATTGCATATCAGATTAATTCCTTGGGGGAAGAAGAGAAAGAATGAGGAAGCCAGAATGTTTATTGACGAGATTAATGAACTTCTGACTTCAGGACAGCCCAGCTTCCTTGAGATAGGCAGTGGACAGGGAAAGGCAGATGTCAAAACATCCCCTGTGGCTGCACAAAGTGAATCTAAGGGGAGAATTCTCTGCCCCTGCTTGTTACTTGAGAGTCCAGTCAAAAACAAAACAAATGGGAAAAATAAAATCTGCTGATGGGTTAGATTTTCTGGGAGAAAATTGATATTGTGTCAGAGACTGAGTAATGGCATTTCCTAATAATGCTGAACATCCCCATTAATGATCATCAGATTCTGAATATTAGGGTCATGGGGCCTTGAGGTGTCTCCTCAGTATGGATTGAGTTGGCCACTCTAGGGAGAGTTCAGCACTGATTTCTCTTGGTTGCTGGGGTGTCCAGAGGCATGGGAGGGGAGAAGAGTACCAGTGACTCCCTTCCATCCTCCTCCTCCTCATTTATCATCTCTTCTATTAGTCACTATATGTTCCAAAAATACATAGCTTTGATCTGGGAACTGGCAGATAAAACTTATGGCTTCTCTCCTGCCTCTCCCCACCTGACTCTGAGCTCATGATGGGCTAAAACCTTCCCTTTCTCCCATTTACCATAGTGAATATTAAAAACAGCCCAATGGCCTTAAATGGCCTCTCTCTCCCAAAGCTCTAAGAATTTTACTTGGCATCCCTTCTAGGACACTATACTCTTCTTCTCTCACTTTAAATATTACCCTTTTATTCCTACATTTCTAAAATTAAAACTCATGAGCCCCCATCAGTGTAGCTTCATGAACAATCATGGTTAAGAGAGGTATTACCAATCTGTATCAGAATTAAATATTGATTATTGTTGTTAATTTCAGTCATAATCTCATTTGATGTTTTCTTGGCTGGCTACCGGAGTGGCTTGCCATTTCCTTCTCCAACTCATTTTACAGATGAGGAAAGAAAGGCAAACAAATATAAGTGACTTGCCCAGGATAATACAACTAGGAAGTGGCTAAGGCTGGATTAGAATTCAGGAAGATGTTTTCCTGATTTCCAGCCTGACACCCTCTATTTACTGTCCCACCTTTAAAACTGCTAATGACAAAAGCCTCAGAAACAAAATCTGATGGGACTAAGATGAACTTATAAGGTATTGAAAAGGAGAAATATCATTATAGTATCTGGTGGTACAAAGGAGAAAGAACATGCAAATAAAACCAAGTATCCTGGCTAATAGATGAAAGAGGGCCATAATTTTTAGATCAGACTGTCATAAGCTCAGGAAGGCTTCCATAGAGTCAAGAAACAACACTGAGTGCACTGGTACTTCAGAGAACACTGGTTTGGAAACAGTATCTGAATTTATTTTCCTACAGCTACAAGTCGTTTTGGGTCTAAAACTGGGGGTAAAAAAAAAAAAAAAAAAAAAAAAAAAAAAACCAGAAAGTTTTAAAATGTGACAGTTGGTCCAGAAGTCAGGCTTCCCAACTGCACCATGGGGCTGGGTTATACATATTAACATCAGATATTGACCCAAACAGTTGTATCCCAGCAATCCATCATCCTACTGCCTTGTAGGTTAAAGATTTATTTTCTCCCTCAATTCCAACTTGATGACTTCTGCATCCTGTGACCTCACCACTTTCAGAGTCTAGTCTATCTCCAGTGACTATCTCCCCCAGGGCCACACCTGCACCTACCCTCTATTTCAGCTTCTCTATCTAGACTGCTAACTCAATTGATTATAATTGCTTAGCAGCTGCTGCTTGAGCCGAGTATCGGAGTTTCTTATTTTTCTGCCTAGCATCTGAGTCCATGAGCCCCTGCCTGCTGCCTGCTGTCTGCTGCCACATGAATTTGGGGAACAAAGATGGTGGAGGCAGTGGGAAAATCCCAGTTGAAGTCACTTCAGAGAAAACTGGAAGCAGATCCTTAGTGCTCACAGACTAAATGGGTCAAACAAATGGGGTATTCTATCCAGCTTAAAATACCCAACATTTCTAGGGTGCTTGAGAGTTTTTAAAGTACTTTACATACATTATTGAAAACTATTCCAGGGAAGAAAGCACATGACAGATACAATCATCCCCATTTTACAAACAGGAAATGGAAGCTCAGAAAAGTTAATTAATTTACTTGTGGTTACACAACTAGTGTCAGATGTAGGATTCTAATCTAGTTCAGCATGTTCTCCACTATAACATTGCCTTTTAAGACTGACTTTGGAGTCAAAGATCCTGATTTCATATCCCACTGATGACAATGAAGTTAGTTAATCCCATAAGGCCTCCCTCTCTGTAAAATGTTGTATAAGACAAAAGGGGAAAGAATCAAAGGCACGTGTAGCAGTGGTGGCCTCATTGGGTAACAGATAATAGAGGGGAAAAAAATGCAAAAGGTTTTTCAATGAAAAAAAAAGTGAATTAAATCTAATTTATAAGACAAATTAAAAGAGACCAAAAAACAAAAGTAATGAGCAAAACAGCCAAAATGAGCCTAAGCTTTTTGAACAACGATTATAACATGAAGAAACTTCTTAAATGTGTGTATGTATGTATAAAAAAACTATTATAACATGAAGAAATGCACGCTAGTTTTACCCACTGAAAATCAGAATCCTGTGGACTCCTCACAGATTATGGAAATGGATTGAACTCAAGCCACAGACTGGAAAGTAGTAAGTGTCAAATCAAAAGTGAAGAAGACTAGAGACCTTTATGGCATCAGGACTCTCCCAATGGTGGTCAATTGTAGCAGGGACCTGGGCCCAACTGATTCTCCTATTTATCACTATGAGGAGAATGAGATAAATATACTATAGCCTCAAAGGTCTAAATAGCAGGGAAATTAAGGGAAAGGGTGGAAGGGATACTCAATGGGGATAACACAAGTTATAGAGAATATAAGAAAAAGCTAAAATAACAAATATCCAGGGAAAAGCATGAATAAAAGTCTAGTTCATAGGCAAGTAAACTAAGAAAAAGCTATAAAAACAAGAAGAATGAATAAAACTTTCAAGAGAAACTAAAACACTTTAAACAATATAATTTGAAGAATTATCTACTGAATGATATAATTTTGTGGACTCTGCAGAGATTGTGGAATAATAGCCTGAAACTCCAAAATGATGCAAGAGAAAATTGAAACTCTTGGAAAAGAAAATAGCTATAAATTCAGTGTAGAAATCAGAGCTTCCAATGCAGGGGGAAATATAAATACCTGGATGAAGAAAATATATCTCAGAAAATGTGCAGAAAAAGTAAATACTCTAAAAGAAATAGAGAAATAGACATCAAGAAAGAGATTGAATAAGAGACGGAAGGAGGGAAACAGGGGATGAGAAAAACAAAAGCCAAGAGACAGTGAGAGAGACACAATGAGAGAGAGAGACACACACACACACACAGATAGAGAGAGAGACAGACAGAGGGAGAGATTGAGAGAGAGAATACAAAAATACTGAAGAAGAGGAAAATTTGGCAAAATAAAATTAAAAGGCAGCAGTTAAAAGAAGATATGAATTTGATCTAAGACAAAGTAACTGATTTTGAACAATAACTTTACAGAGTTAAATTTTAATTTTAATTTAATTTTTAATTTAAGGAAAGAATTAAAAAGCACTTAAGTCCCTGCTCTCAAGGACCTCGTTTTCCATTAGGAGACTTGTATAGGAGGGTTCAGCTGGAGACTATATGGAAAGACCCATTGCTTCTTATGATGGAGTGAATAAGACCCCAACAAAAACCACAGGTCCTTGGAAACTTTCTGCACCATAGGGAGAAGCATTAACCAGTGAGAGTCTGAATTACTGTAAACAGTTGTGAAGCCAAACTACTTTCTGGAACTAGCAGGAAGGAACACTGACAGGATCACTCCATGTGGACCTTTTGTTGTCCTTAAGTGGACCTTTATTACAATAGTCCCTTATTGAACTTTTTGTAATTCAATTGGCAAAATTATCATGCCCCCACAGTTGCTATATTCAATCCAATCCAAATCAAGTTATGGTGTCAACCCCTGAGGTAAATTTTCTCTTTTAAAAGAACCTACTGGTATCCCACTTCTTCACTAACTCATTTTAGGGTGTCTGCTTACTAAGCATCATAACTTATTCCTTTTGGGAAATTTGACAGTTAATGGTATAATTCCTACTATCTTCTTTAGGAATTTAGCCCACCTTATGGCACTGCTGATTCATTAGGAACTTAACCCTCATTTTTCTCCTTGTTAACCACTAACTCACTTTTGGAATTCAGCCCTCTAGTCAACGGCGTCATAATAATAAGATCTCTGTCTCTTGATTTGGAGAAGGTCTAAGCTTACAATTTTTTTTAAGACACCTTGCAACAGTAGCCCCAAACCCCATTATATTTGGGAGGTCCAATTCCTCACCCCAACACTTAGGGTTCATTGTTTAGTCCTTTGCTTGATGATATAGAAGAAAATCTCAATGCTCTTTATTTTTAGCAAAAGAGTCTGCCTAGAACCAATAGTCTTAGCTTTTTAGTGTGTTGTAGAGTCCTCTGCATGTCTGGTGAAGCCTATAGTCCTATTCTAGGCATAATGTTTTCAAGTACATAAAACACAGGATTAAAAGAAAAATAATTATACTGAAATACTTATTAAAATGTATATATTTTTTAAATTACAAGTTCAAAAATCCTAGGTTAACTCTTGTCTTAGAGAGAGAGAGCCATAGGAACAGAACTTCAACCTGCTTCTGAAAATACTTTTTTTTTTTAATAGCCTTTTATTTACAGGTTATATGCATGGATAACTTTACAGCATTAACAATTGCCAAACCTCTTGTTCCAATTTTTCACCTCTTACCCCCCACCCCCTCCCCTAGATGGCAGGATGACCAGTAGATGTTAAATACATTAAAATATAAATTAGATACACAATAAGTATACATGACCAAAACGTTATTTTGCTGTACAAAAAGAATCAGATTTTGAAATATTGTACAATTAGCTTGTGAAGGAAATCAAAAATGCAGGTGGGCATAGGTATAGGGATTGGGAATTCAATGTAATGGTTTTTAGTCATCTCCCAGAGTTCTTTCTCTGGGCATAGCTGGTTCAGTTCATTACTGCTCCATTAGAAATGATTTGGTTGATCTCGTTGCTGAGGATGGCCAGGTCCTTCAGAACTGGTCATCATATAATATTGTTGTTGAAGTATATAATGATCTCCTGGTTCTGCTCATTTCACTCAGCATCAGTTCGTGTAAGTCTCTCTAGGCCTTTCTGAAATCATCCTATTGGTCATTTCTTACAGAACAGTAATATTCCATAGTATTCATATACCACAATTTATTCAGCCATTCTCCAACTGATGGACATCCATTCAGTTTCCAGTTTCTAGCCACTGGCAAAAAGGGCTGCCACAAACATTTGTGCACATACAGGTCCCTTTCCCTTCTTTATAATCTCTTTGGGATATAATCCCAGTAGTAACACTGCTGGATCAAAGGGTATGCACAGTTTGATAACTTTTTGAGCATAGTTCCAAACTACTCTCCAAAATGGTTGGATTCGTTCACAACTCCACCAACAATGCATCAATGTCCCAGTTTTCCCACATCCCCTCCAACAATCATCATTATTTTTTCCTGTCATCTTAGCCAATCTGACAGGTGTGTAGTGGTATCTTAGAGTTGTCTTAATTTGCATTTCTCTGATTAATAATGACTTGGAGCATCTTTTCATATGACTAGAAATAGTTTCAATTTCTTCATCTGAGAATTGTCTGTTCATATCCTTTGACCATTTTTCAATTGGAGAATGGCTTGATTTTTTATAAATTAGAGTTAATTCTCTATATATTTTGGAAATGAGGCCTTTATCAGAACCTTTGACTGTAAAAATATTTTCCCAGTTTATTGCTTCCCTTCTAATCTTGTCTGCATTAGTTTTGTTTGTACAAAAACTTTTCAGTTTGGTATAATCGAAATTTTCTATTTTGTGATCAGTAATGATCTCTAGTTCTGCTTTGGTCATAAAGACCTTCCCCTTCCACAGGTCTGAGAGGTAAACTATCCTATGTTCCTCTAATTTATTAATAATTTCATTCTTTATGCCTAGGTCATGAACCCATTTTGACCTTATCTTGGTGTACGGCGTTAAGTATGGATCAATGCCTAGTTTCTGCCATATTAGTTTCCAATTTTCCCAGCAATTTTTATCAAACAGTAAGTTCTTATCCCAAAAGCTGGGATCTTTGGGTTTGTCAAAGACTAGGTTGCTATATTTGTTGACTGTTTTATCCCTTGAACCTAATCTATTCCACTGATCAACTAATCTATTCCTTAGCCAATACCAAATGGTTTTGGTAACTGCTGCTCTATAATATAATTTTAGATCTGGTACAGCTAAGCCACCTTCATTTGATTTTTTTTTTTCATTAATTCCCTTGAAATTCTTGACCTTTTGTTTTTCCATATGAATTTTGTTGTTATTTTTTCTAGGTCATTAAAATAGTTTTTTGGGAGTCTGATTGGTATAGCGCTAAATAAATAGATTAGTTTAGGTAATACTGTCATCTTTATTATATTTGCTCGCCCTATCCAAGAGCATTTAATATTTTTCCAATTGGTTAGATCAGACTTAATTTGTGTGAAAAGTGGTCTGTAATTTGCTCATAAAGTTTCTGATTTTTCCTTGGCAGATAGATTCCTAAATATTTTATATTATCAGTAGTTACTTTAAATGGAATTTCTCTTTGTAACTCTGACTGTTGGATTTTGTTAGTGTCTGAAAATACTTTTGACTCAATTTTTCTACTTACAGTTTCCAGGGATTTGGAAGAAAAACTCAAATTCCATATTTTTTGAAACCCAAATTTATTGACATTTAGGACAACATTGTAGGCAATGTGTTTTTTATGTTTTCTGTTCTTTAATAAATTTAAAATTCCATAATAAAACAAAAAATACATAGTGTAAATGAAATATTTCTACATTTACCAAATATGGGATTTCAGAAAGCAATACTATAGCTATCAAAAAGCAGCAAAGTAGTATAGTGCATAGAATGCCAGACCTGGAGTCAGGAAGATTCATCCCAGACACTTGCTAACTGTGCAATCTTGAGGAAGTCACTTCATCCTGTTTACCTCAGTTTCCTCATCTGTAAAAATGATGTAGAAAAGGAAATGGAAAACCATTCTAATCTCTGGCAAGAAAACCCCAAATAAGGTCATGAAAAGTCTGAATGATTGAATATCAATTTTTTTATATAAGTAGATAACATACATAATATAGAAAAATAATGTCTTAGGATATTCATCCTGAAAATGATCTGTCTTCCTGGTAAACTGTCAGTACCAGGGGCAGCTAGGTGGTGCAGGGGATAGAGCACCAGCCCTGAAGTCAGGATGACCTGAGTTCAAATCTGGTCTCAGATACTTAACACTTCCTAACTGTGTGATGCTGGGCAAGTCACTTAACTCAATTGCCTCAGCCAAAAGAAAAGAAAAGAAAAGAAAAGAAAACCGTTAGTACCTCAGAATTAGGGTGAAAAGCCAAAATAAAAGGATCACCTCTCTTGTTGAGGTCCAATGACAACACAATGAAAAAGCAGTAGGTTGGGAGAGCAGTTTCGAATGTGAAAAACTGACAAAGGCATTCTCATAGCCAGAAGGCGCTTTATTATGAAACCACTTGAGCCAATTGAAGTAGATTTAGCAGAGTGGAGAGAACAAGGGGATATATAGACAAATTTTGACATTTTTCCAAGGTTCCTAACCCAATAGATCCTATAGGATACAGAGCTAGGATAAAGAGCAAGTCTCCATGACCTGTAGTGCTATGGGCTTTATCTAAGAAAGGAATGTTCCTTTGGCTGCTTGTACAAAGTTATGATGGTAATAGTTGAGAACACATTTATGGGGCAAAGTTCAGGGCCTTTCTCAGGGGCCTCTGTCATCTACAAGGTGATACCTTGATGATATGAATTGGATTTAAGTGAGGCAGTGTTGCCTAAAGTATTCAGCCTTCCTCTCTTCCAAAGTCATTGAAATCCAGTGCCGGGACAAAATTCAAGATCACTGGCAATGCCCTGGGATGTGATGGATGGTCTTGGCACCTTAGGTGCCCGACCAAACTTTATGTATTCCACAGCACCTGCTTCAGCTGGTTCCACAAGGCAAGTCTTCACATAGATACTCCCTTAAGTCACTGATGGGTTTGAGGTCCATCAGTTATCCCCAACCTGCTTTAGCCCACCTGCTAAGAGAGTTTTACTAGGATGTGGCTGCTGTTCACGTCACAGCTTCTTAGAGACATAGGGAGCCACTGAGTGTGAGGTGGACACCAAAGGTGGGTGAGCAACCTGGAAAGGGCTGGACAAATCCTCATATCAGAAGTTTTTGTCATCACCGAACATCCCATACACCCTATTTGGAAGGTGATCTCAAAGGAAAGACACTGGGAGGAAGACAAGGGGCAAGGCTCCTGGGAAAAGTTCTCTATAGAAGAAAGCTGGATTTGAGCCAAGTCTTGAAGGAAGAAACCAGGGAAACCAGGAGGCAGAGAGAAGGGAGGACATTGCAGGTGTGGAGTATCAGGTGTGAGAGATAGTACTAGGCCAGTGTCCTTGGATTCTATAGTATATGCAGGGGAGTAAAACACAAAAAAATTGGAAAGATGGGTAGGGATATGAAGAGCTTTAAATGTCACCTCCCTTAAATCAATGATAAAGGAGATGGGAAGATGCTGTCCTTGGTTGGCAAAAGGCTCATTGCCTTGTTCTAAGGATTCCCCATTCACTGAAGTCCGGTTTTCTCTAAATGAACCAAACACAGAGATTGCATTCTGAGTCTGATCGCCATAAACAAAAGATCTGGACACTTGTGTCCTTGTCATTAAAATTTCTATTCAAGGAAAAAATGATTAGATCTTCCATTCTAGTGAGACAAAGTATTCCAGACTAAAGTCTTGGTCAAAATTATTCTTTAATATTTCTAAAGGGGGAGGAAGGACGAATGCCTCCACATTACCATGTCTATTTCAATAAACCTTATTAAGTGCCTATTATGTGCCAGGTACTGTGCTAAGCACTGATAATGCAAAGAAAAGCAAAAGACAGTTCCAGCTTTCGAGGAGCTCTCAGCCTAATGTAAAAAGTTGAATAAAAATAAGCAATAGACAGGGTAAATTAGATATAATCAACAAAAGAAAGGCAGAGAAGCAGAAATCTCAAATTGAAAAAATCTTGCCTATTTTGCTCTCTGCAGGCAGCTTTTGGACATTTTTTTCAAGGGGGAGGGGAGACAGAAGAGTGTGGAATTGATTGGAAACCTTTGCTAAAAATGAGCATTGGGGATTTTCTGTATATTTTTAGTTAGCCAGGTTCCCTCTGATTCCTTCATCACAGATAATCAAGGAGTAGATGCATGCACTCCATCAGTACCAAATTCTGTTAATATTCTCATCAAAAACATGGTTGGTTCAGAATGTAAAGCAATTACCTCCCTGTCTCAACCTTGCTCTCCACCCCACAGTGGGGGTTTGGGGATGCTTGCCAAGTCAGGGGTGCCGATAAAAGCCATGAAATAGGAAAATATAATGGACTTGAGCCCCTTCAGACTTTAGAATTGTAAGAGCCATCCCTGCTCTTATTATGCATCAGACTGTGTCTTTCATCTAGATTTGTAGTTAGAGGCTAAGAGCCCATTGGCTCACTCATTATCTTCTCCAGCCTCTTTTTTTGTAGATGACATAAAGTATAAATGAAATAAACCTCACCTTCTTTTTTTTTTTGCCCTCTGTATTTACTCTCTTACAAAGGACACAAAGGATGGATCAAAGCCCCTACAGTGGGAATCAGGACCCTGGATTCTTTACATGATCATGGAAAATCACTGGGGAATATAAAATGGACTCTGTTACAGCTGGACCAAATCCAACGATTGATATGAGCCACAGAAAAAAATGGAGTCAGGGGGTCAGAGTAGTATGTTGAAAAAAAAAAAAAGTCCAGAACTTTGAGTCCTAGAATCTGAATTCAAATCCTGGATATTTCTCCTCTGTGATCAGGGGCAAATCATCTGACTTCTGTGGAACTGAGTTTCCTTATTTGGAAAATCGGAAAGTTGGGCTGAAATGACCTTTCAGGTCACTTCCTATCCTAAGACTGATTCTATGTAAAAGCTGTAGGTCAAGGGAAACCTATATCCAGCACAGGACAATCCCTATTGATCCTTTTTCTATGTGCTAAGCAAACAATTGGTTTGGGATTTCCCCTAATCACTAACCTCCATGTCATTTAGATCCATGTCCTTGGGGAGATAGCAGAGCCTGGTAAGTAGAATGCAGGACTTAAAGTCAAAAGAGCTGGGTTCAAACCTCACTTCTAATATTTAGCAACTTCAGGAAAATCAGTTAATTACTCTGGGCCTCAGTTTCCAAATCTGTAAAATGGGTATAACAATACCCATGAGTCCTATGTCATACAGTTATAGATTTCAAATTATATAATATGCATAAAGATTTTCATAAATGCTAAAGTATTATTGAAATATCAGATAAAATCGGTCGTATGTTGGACTGATCTATGTTTATCTAAAGATCTCTCCCTAGAACCTATGACATTATGCAATTTCTAGTGAAGCATGGAGACTGTTCATCAGTTATCTCTCACTTATCAGACATGACTAGCTCATCTTCTTCATAATATCATAAATAGCATAGATGGTAGATTTAGGGAAGGAAGGGATCTTTTTGCTGATTTCCCTAGTTGTTAACAGCAGCATATATTTTTGCATTATATATATTTTATTTACATACTTCTGAATATACTGTATTGCCCCCAAGAGAATGTAAGCTTCTTGAGAACTGGATTAAATAAGGAGTCCTTATTTAATTTGGAAGGAGTGAAAGTTATTGAATGAAATGATAATACAGAGGAAGTATTTTGGGTTGGTTGAACAAACTCAATCATATACCACAGTTTTGATAAAATAACATGCCAGTTTGGAACTAAATCATGTGCTAGTCTAGAGTAGAGAAGAGTCAGTTAGCAAGCATTCATTAAGCATCTACTGTGTGCTAAGCACTGTGCTAAATGCTGGGAATTGTAATGAATAAAAAATCCCAAATAATTTACTAATTAGGCTCACTAATACTCAATAAATCGATACTCAGTGGTTTCTCCTGGTAAGCAAAGACAAAATCATGAAGAAACAGAGAGCTTTGAACACTAAAGAGAATGCCCCTGGTAGGTGAAAAATCAACCCTGTTTGGTGGACATTTGGTGGACATTTAATGAGGAAGTGGTTAGAAGTCTTCAGGTCCTCCTGCTGAGAATGTAGCTTGATCATGAAGCTCAACTGCCTCCAGCACTCTGGACAGGGAAATCTATCTCTATCCAGACCAGTCTGGTTGGTTTTCTTCTTGGAGAGCTGGGTCACCCTCAACTCTAATAGAGGGATAGAACAAGGTCTCTTTGTCTTGGGCTAAGAACTTATCTAGTCTGTGTTCTGTTTATGCTCTAGACAAAATTAAAGTCTTCTAGTTGAGTGGGGTCCTACCCAAGATATTCCTGGAGGATTAAAGGAAATCTCAGTTCCTCATGTCCTTCAGAGGCTGATCCTCCAGAAACTGGGTCTCAATGAAGAAAAAAAAAAAAGAAAATTATAGATCTCAATTTAACCATTTGTTATAAATTCTCTCAGGACACAATATAAAATTCTTGTGAGTGAATCACTAAAGAGAGAGGGAAGAGGGGAAAAAATCCTTTTTATTCTTTCCTTGTGAACTCACGAAGGTCAAAACATTTTGTTTTTGCTTTTGATAGGCAGCCAGTGTCCCTGGAACACTAGTGACTGACTGTAGTGTGTGAATTGGAGTTAAGACCAAATTAAACACAGTAAGCAAAGTCAGTAATAGGATTCTTCAGTGAGCCCAAGAGAAAGCTTTACCAGGCCTATGGGAAATTTCTTTAGAGGGCCATCCAACAGGAGAAAAGGACTTCTAACAAAACGACTTAGCCCCTTTGCCAGAACATAGACTCACTGCAAGAATATTGATATTTAAGTCATGATAAATCCAACAAAGAGAACACTTCAGGGTACATGATAGATTTTTTTTTTCAAGGATATGAAAGGGCTGTCATATGACAGAAGAATTAAACTGATTTTGTTCTACCTACCCCAAAGGGTAGGGCTTTCCCCTGTGCCTATTTTCTCCCAGAATCAATGTATACTTTTAAGAGTGCTCCTCTCTAGAGCTCCTAATCTAGAGAAGTTTTATATAAACCATTATTATTACATTGCCTTAATTAATGCTCATTTCTAAAAGCTATTTAAATCTGACTGATGATAGCTTTATAAGGACAGCTAGGAGGGACAATGAATAGAGCTCTGGACCTGGAGTTGGAAAAATGGGAATTCAAATCCAGCCTCTGACTCTTAGTAGCTATGTGACCTTAGGCAAATCACTTAACTGAAATCTGCATCAGTTTCCTTATCTGTCAAATGAACTGGAGAAGGAAATGGCAAACCATTCTGATATCTTTGCCAAGAAAATCCCAAATGAGGTAGAAAAGAATAAGACATAATTAAAACAACTCAACAATAGAGGAGGAGGTAGAAAAGAGAGACAGAGACTGAAAGAGGAGAGAGAGAGAGAGAGAGAGTGAGAGAAAGAGGAGGGAGGATGGAGGAGGGAGGAACAGAGACAGAGAGAGACAGAGAAACAGAGATGGACAGAGACAGACACAGAAAGAGAATAGACAGAGAGAAAGCAACTCCTCCAGCCTAGAAAAAGATCATTGAATTTTGATTCAATGGATTTGAGCTGAGATAGAGACAGAGACAGAGACAGGCAGAAGCAGAGAGAGATTCAGAAGAGAAAGAGAGACAGACATACACACACACACACACATACACACACACACACATACACAGAGAGACACACAGAGATACACAGAGAGTCACACAGAAATACAGAGACAGAAAGGACAAGGGACGAGAGAGGGAGAGAGGGAATGGAGAGAGAGAGAGGAGAAGGGAATGGAGGGAAGGAGAGAGATACACATATCATCAAAGGGAGAAGGACCCAATTGAGGTTTTACTAGAGAAACAACCCTTTAGGATTAACCTAGAGAGGACAAAGCCAATAATTAATTTTTCATTTAATACTTTATGCTTTCATTTATACTTTGAAATTCAACAAACACTACAAATCAGGACTGGATTTATTATTTTGTTGTCTAGACTTTAAGAAAGTGATGGAAGAAGTGGTAATAATGCAGTTCAAATTTAAAAGTATATAGTATGCTTTTCTTTTTAAGAACCAGTTAAATATTTTGCAGGACCGCACTGCTCTAGAGGAATCAGCTATTCTCTGAGGTAAGGTAGCAAAATTTCTTATTAGACATCATGTATTTGTTCATCTGTGCTTTCTTCCCCTCCTGATCCAACCCAACTCCTACTCCAACCCAACTACTAGAGTCCAAATTAATGTGAAATTGAATGAATGAAGCTAGAATAAAACTAATAGAAGTCTTCTTACCAAAAGGGTTGACTATTGTCATGGAGGATGTCCTCAGCAGGGATCAAATGGAGGAGGGATTCCCTATCTACGATGAAGTCCTCCAGATGCTTCTGTCTGAGGATGATATTGTGCTGATTGTATTAAGCCAAGAAACATGGAACAGCCTCCCAAATGAGATGCATCATCACACACAAGATTTCAACCTAACAATCTATGTAGGAAAAACCAAATGGATGCAGAATGCCTATTGTCCAAATCATAATATGCAGTTGGATGGATGGTCCTTAGAACTCCTTCCTCAATATGTGTGTGAATTTCTTTGTGAGAATATCTCTTGAACAAAGAGCAGATGCGCAGTGATTTGTTCTTAGAACTGAGGAGGTAAGTAGGCTCCATTGTACTTGGGAAAGTGATCCATACTTTAAGTGACTTAAAAGTTTTCCCAGAAAGAAATGCCATTATCTCTTGGGACAACCATGCTACTTTTTTTTAATAGTTCCAATTATTGGGAAACTTTTCCTTATATCAAACTTTGCTCTAATCCCTCTTCCATGTGATAGTCTTTCAAATCCTTAAAGAAATCTATCATATCCTCTCAAGATTTCTCTTTGTAGGACTAATCAGAGATTTTTAGTGTCAGTATTCTTCCCATGAGACTGTAAAGTATGGAATACCATAATGACTGATAACGAAGTTTCAGATCAATTTAAGGATGTGTGGTGGGCATGGGCGTAAGCAGCATATTAGAATTAATGTAAGAAATGATATAAATCCATTTTCAAAGAAATGGAGAGAGGGAAGGGGAGGAAGAGATAGACAAAGAGAGAGGGAAACAGAGACACATATAGACAAAGAAACAGAAGGGGGAATAGAAGAAGAAAGGAGTGAAGGAGGGGGAGAAAAGAGAAAAGGGAAAAGAGACAGAAAGAACTTCTGTAACTTATTACCACAGGATTTTTCAGGATGGATACTATGGTTATGTTTAGTATTATTGAAATTTTGAAACTTGCCCTTATTCCTTCCAACAAAGTCGTATGACATTTCCAAGAAATTGAGCATGGTGCTATATGAGTCAGTTGGGAAGAGCAGGCAGCCATAGGTCCAAGGAGCTCAGGCCTATGAAGGAATCATAGTGCTTCCTATGCTCTCCGCAGAACCTGGAATACCTGGCTCCCAGATGTACATATGTTCTCCTCTCAATTCATCACCTGCCCCCCCAGCTGCTGAGCCAGCTGTGTTTCCACAGGAAGCTACCTCTCATTCAGGCTCCAAGTTTATGTAACAGCTTCCCAGAGGTGTAATATTAAATAGTTGCTAACATTCAGCTACTGGGAGATGCAGAAAAATGATGACAGTTTGGGAGGAGAAAATCGACGTTTTTAGCATAACATATGGAGTCAATGAATATATAATATACTATATGTGTATATACATATATATATAATACACATATACACATGTACAGAGATGTATATGTGTGCTTCTCACACTATGAAAAGTCATAAGGAAGAGGCCAATATGTGGGGAGTGCCAAACAAGAAATCACAGGTCTGGTCCAAAAAATCATGCATGCTTGCAATATGTATGTATGGTGTGTGTATTATGTACATGTGCACATATCTGTGCATACATGTTCATACATGTATACACACAATACATATGTATATCTATAGTGTGTTTGTGTATAGAGACATGCTTGCATATATGCAAGTATACACAGATTGTATATACACATAAATAAATGTGATTGTGCATGTGGTTACACAGATGAGTGTAGTTAGTTATTTTTAACTGGATCTACGAGTTCATTAGTATGGGAAGTTCCAGACAAGGACCTTTATCAGCTAATGCAGATCAGCATCTTGTAGCCCTAGGAAGTGGCCTGGGATATTAAGAAATTGTGACTTTTCCAAGGTCTCACAGTATTTTGTGTATCAGAGAAAGGACCTGAATTCAGGTCTCTAAATATATCTCTTTAACCACTATACCACACTGCCTTTCCTATGTCATAATGAATATAACTTAAATATAAATAAAAATCTACATATATCATAGCATTGCTGTATTTTTACAATATGCACTTGAAGAAAATGATCACCTTCCTCCCGCGCTCATCCCCTACCTCACTCCCACTCCCTCCTGTCGGCTTCCTTCATCAGACTAAACATCCCCAGCTCTTACAACAGGTAGATCCCACCTTGAGGTCCTCCTCCTATGGAGCCTCTCCCCTCAGGGATCCCTTGCGTGAGCTTTTAGCACAAATGGTCAGGGGGCTCAGGCCTGTTTGTGTGATCAATATCTCCCTAGCCTCCGGACCTCCATGAGATATTAAGCCGTGCTCCCAGATGGTATTTATTGGTACCCACCTATTCTCTTTTCCTGAGATCGGCACAATAACCACATGTTAAAAATAATGTGAGTCACATGTCCCCATCTGAAAGAAGGGGAAGGTTTGACATTTCATGGATGATTTAACTGGGTGAATCACAACAGGGCAAACACACTAGCCTTAAAAACAGAAAAAAGGCTACTCAATAGTTTATGAAAAGCCAAAACAGATACATAGCTTTGCCAGGGCATTACAGGGTACAGAATAACGGGGAAATATTTCTGTCCGGCCTCGGCTATTGACGACCTGTGGCCTTGGACAAAACACTCGTCAACTTTGTGCCTCAGTTTCTTCCTCTGTAAAATGGGGAGAGAGACATACCAGATAAAACAACTCTAAGATATTTTCTAGTTCTGCCATTTAATGGTATATGTGTAGCGTTGATAAGCATTCAGCCCTGGCTGCTGCCAATGTTTTGTTGTCAGCCTTCTTGTGATGACAAGTTATTACTGCTGTCCATTTACAAGCCGATATTATTAGCAATAATAAGGGAGCCACGGCCGTAAGGCATTCTTCTCAGTTATGCCTTCAGCGTGCGAGGATACAGACAATCTAGTCAATATTGCTAATAGTCATGGCCGGGAAGCCACTTGTGATTAGAATCTGGGGGAATTCATCTGCTTCTTATAATACTCTAAAGAAGAACAGGACAAAGTTTCTGCTGATCCAGGAGCAAACCAGCTCGGTTCCTAAATATGTGGTATTCTGGGATCGCCAGGGCTCATTGAAAGGTCTTCCTCTGAAGAATGGTCCTGGCAGGCTCAAGGAGAAGCTTGGGTGAGGAAGCAATTGTTTTCCCATGAACAGTAGCCTAGCTATGCCCTACCTTCTTGTAGCAGATTTTTAAAAAATCAAATTTGAGCTGCCATGTGTTCATTTCACCTTATTATTGTACAGTGGTTTTCAGTCATGTCTGATTCTTGATCCTATTTGGGGTTTTCTTGGCAAAGATACTGGATTGTTTTCCTTCTCCAGCTCATTTTACACATCAAGAAACTGAGGCAAACAAGGGTAAGTGATTAGTCCAGCTAGTAAGTGTCTGAGGCCGGATTTGAATTCAGGAAGACTAGTTTTCTTAGTCACCCAATTCATATTATTAGATTCATTATGAAGTTCAGGTAGGGAAAAACCCAAGCATCAAATGAACTTCAGTCATTTGGCAGAGTCCTAAAGAAAGAAAGATCCCAAAATCCTGGGGGATTTGGATGAAAATAGGAAAAGCAAAAGGTATCTCTGGATGGGAGAGGAGGAACTCTATTGAAGGATTAGGTTCATAAAAGTCATAAAAGGACACTTTGCAGCCATTGAAGTCTGGATCTATACAAAGCAGGCCCTGTCCCAAACCAGTTCTAATCTGTCTGAAATTGAGTCATTTGTACCCCTTGATAATTCCTTTGTCCCCATGTCATTTGCTGACCATTAGGAATCTATCCCTTCTTTCTCAGTGAGGTCCTTGTCTTTCTCTCTATCTCATACTAGGGGACTTCAATATGTCCCCTAAAATGCTCTAATTTCCCAGTTCCTCAATCTACTCCTTGACCTACTCCAACATTTCACCTCATCTACACTCAGAAATGGTCAGATCATTGAATGCAACACCATCCATAAATGTTTCATTCTTGTGTTCATGACCGCCATATTCCTTCATCATTCCATCTTTCCCTCTTCCTAACTATTTTTAACCTCATTCTTCTTCTTCACTGTGATCTCCAATCCTTCCATTCCACAGTTTTGTCCCAGGCTATCACTTCTGCAACCCCTAACTCTGTTAGACCTCCAACCCTGAACTCTTCCTTGGTAATTCAATTCATGTCTATATTATTCTTTTTTCTCAAATGCCTTGCTCTTATCACTAATCACACTTTGCTAAAAACCATCCTGGACTATTCCCAATAGCCATCTCTTTTGCTCCCCTTCATATGCTGAGGAATGGAGCTGAAGGAACCAATAAAATCCTGTTAATTTAGTTCACTCCAAATACATTACCCAGTCTCACCTGGGTCCTTCCTGCAGCAAGGCAATTCTTCTATTCCTCCCTAATCACTTCTCTCTCCCATTGATCAAAGTAGCTGCTCCAAAGCTTATGGAGAAGCTCCTCAAGCCTATATTATTGCTTCCCTGGATATTCTCAGTTGAGGGCTTTGACTCATATTTCACTGAAAGTGGTGACCTAGATTCCTAGATCTATAAATTTAGCCCCAGTCTCTTTCCCAAGTTGCAGCCCCATATTACCCATTTGATAATGAAACTAAAATTCCATAAGGGTCTCAAACTCCACATTTAAGACAGAACTCATCCTTCCCCTCAAGCCTTCCCCGCTTCTGAATTTCCTTATGCTTCTTCAGGTCCACCTTTACTTTTATCCAATACTCCATCTCTTTGCTTTGGGCCTTTGTATTGGTCAGTCCTCATGCCTGAAATCCTTCTCTTCCCTCACTTCCACAACTCAAATCTTGTTTCCTCCAGGATCCAGATCAAATGCCATTTTCTGCAGAAGGTCTTCTTTCCCTGTCCCCCAGAAGCCAGCACCATCTGCTCAAAGGTGACCATCCATCCACTCTGTATATATCTTCTAGGTCCTATTTTATTTCTATGTTATTTCCCCTCAGTCAGAACAGGGATCATGTTGCTCTCCTTTGTCCCTTAGCATCCAGCATAATGCCTAAAACTCTGCGATAAATAACAGCTGATAAATATTTGCTCATTGACTTTGAAGGCCTTTGTAAAGACTTGGGAGAGGTTACCTACCAAGCACAAATAAAGTTTTTAAAAGTATCAAATGAACTTCAGTCATTTGTCAGGGTTGTAAGGAAAGAAAGGTCCCAAATCCTGGGGGTTTTGATGAAAATAGGGAAAAAAAAAAAAAAGGTATCTCTGGATGGGAGAGAGGGAACTCTATTTAAGGAAGGTAAGCTTGAGGGAGGCAATTAGATGGCACAGTGATTAAAGTGCTGGTCTTGGATTCAGGAAGATCTGAATTCAAATCCAGCCTCAGCTGTGTGACTCTGGGCAGGTCATTTAATCCTACTTGACTCAGTTTCCTCATCTGTAAAATGAGCTGGAGAAGGAAATGGCCAGAATCTTTGCTAAGAAAACCCCAAATGAGATCAGGAAGAGTCAAACAGGATTGAAATAACTGAACAACAAAGGTTTGAGGGATGTAACACAGGAAGAAGAGGGTAGAAGGGATGTAGTCCCAAACTTTGCCTCCTGTGGTCCCCACAGAAATGATCCTTGCTGGAGATGAGCAGTCTTTCAAAGCCTTCTCTGCATTGCCATCTTGTGGACCAAAGTGGAAAGAATCAGCTTGAGAGTTGTCAAAGGAAGCTTGATCTCTCCTTACAGACCCCAGCCTCAGAGGGGGAAGCCCCTTTCTGTGACTTCCCACCCCATCTCTTAATCGAGAAACCAGCCAAGTATAACATTTTCAGGTATCGGTCGACACCTACAGAATTAATTCATCCCCAGTTCCATTTTTCAATGGCTTTCTTTACATTTCATGAACTCCTCATTTTTCGACTAGCAGATTTCTGCCAGGGATGGACCCAACCCGAAGAAAGTTACAGAACTTCCCAGAACATCTGTGGCTTGGAAGTGAGTCAAAAATATTAGGTGGCGAGGGAGGGAAAGAGGACAATAAGAAGGATGGTTTCTTGTCATCTTTAAGGCAGTTTTGTATAGTGGTCTTGAAATAAGGAAGAATAGGTCCTGATTATTCTTTCTAAATACTTATTATTGGTATGACCTCCCCCCCACCAAAAAAATCAATTACTTTGTCAGAACCTCCTTAAATCCTTTTGTGTCCAGAGGAACTCTAAGGACCCTCCTCGTACTCAGTCTTCTCAGACAGTGAGCAATCACAATCCCTCCAGCCTCAGTTCCTTCATTTGAAAGTTGGGGTTAATAATATCACTTATTTTCTAGGACTGTTGGTAAAGATAAAATGAGAAAATTAATGCCAAATTCTTTGTAAACCTTGGATAATTAAGTGAGATAATGCACTACATCAGTACACTATAGTTATCTCTCTAAATCTACCGGAACACATCCCTTTTTTAAGTTCCAGCCCTGCCTGACTTAGTATGGATTTACTGGTGTTAATAATAGTCATTTGGTGGGAGGTGTTTGTATGTGTGTCTGAAAGGTGAGGGTGGATTGGATGGTACTTTTTTCCCCAAAGCTCTTTCATATCTCTGATCTCAATTCTTTATATTCACTTTATAAGAGAGTTAGAGCAGAGATGATTAACCTGCTCTACAGAGGAAAGACTCAAAGTATTTATTTTCCTTCTTTAAAGTTTCATTTTTCCTGTGAAAATCTGAGGTAAGAAGATTTATAACTTCACATAATGTCAAAGCTAGAAGGGATTTCAGGATGCTCACCTTCTTCAGATGAGAGAAGTGATATGTCTTAACCAAGCCCACCAAAGATCCCATAGCTGGAATCTGGGTCTCCAAATAACCAATCAATTGATCCACAGATATTGATTAAGTGCTTGGGTGCCAGACACATAGGAGTCTATAGTGTATAGAACACTGGGACTTGATTCAGGAAAACGTAGTTCAAATCTTACTAGTTGTGTGATCCTTGGCAAGTCACTTAATGACTCTTTCTGTGTTATTTACAAAGTGGGGATAATAATAGCACTCACCTCCAGGTTTGTGGTGAGGATCAAACGAGATAGTAATGATAAAATGCTTAGCACAGGGTCTGGTCTAGAGCAGAACAAAATGCTTGTTGCTTTTTCTTCACAAGAACTAGGGGAAAAGGACAAAAGTAACAGTTCCTGTCCTCCAGGAGATTACAGTCTGTCTGGAAAGACAAGAAGCACCCACACATTTACTTATGTATACCTACATTTATATGTGCACATACATATATATGGACATGTGTGCAAAATAGATTGTGGGTGATGGGGGTAGGGAGGGCACCAGAAATGGAGGAAGGTCAGGAAAGATTTCACATAGAAGCTGGCACCTGAGCTGAGTTTTGAAATAAAATAAGGATTCTAAAAAAGAGTAGTGAGAGGAGAAGGCATTCTAGGTGTGGGGCACAGCTAGGGCAAAGGCTCCAAGAAAGGAATTCATTGAGGAACAGGAAGAAGACTGGTTTGCCTAAACTAGAGAGGACATGAAGGGGCCTAATGTTTACACATTGTACTGTGTGTTTATATATATTAAAATAGGAAGAGACTAGCTTGGAAAATCCTTTTAAATATGAACAGATATATTTTTGTTTCTACAAGCAACATGAAGCATTGGAGTTTATCCAGTGGTGGGCAACCCCACTGTGCTTTAGGAAAATCAGTTTGATAGTTCAGTGGAGAATGGATTGGAAAGGGAATTGGGGAGGGACTTGGGGAGGGGGTCTCTGCTTGAGGCAGACACCAATCAGGAGGCTATTGCACTAGCTCAAGCTAGAAATGCTGAGGATGGAGCTGTGTGAGCAAAGACAAATGCAAGCATTTTAATGGAGATAGAAATAAAACATGGTGGATTCCTAGTGTTCTTACCACTGTGCCAAAAGGCAGATCAATTATAAACAGACACAGATGCATAAAGTAGTTAGTTTAAACTAGAGATTAAAAAAAAAAAAAAAAGAAAATTCAGTGAATACTAAATGCCTACTAGGTATAAGGCATGGTGCTAGGTGCTTAGACAAAAATGGGAAAAAAAATCTCAAAGTCATAGAATCTCAAGGGCCATTTAGTCCACCCTATTGCTGAACAATAATCACCTTTACAACATGCTAGACAAATGGTCATCCAGCCTGGCCCTGGATACTTTCCAGGAAGGAGGACCTGTTAATCTCAAAGGCAACCATTCTTCCATTCCATTTTTGGACGGCTCTGGCTGTTGGGATTTATCCTTCCATGGAATGGAAATCTGCCTCCACAATTTCCAGCTATTGTCCTTGATTCTGTCCTTTGAAGTCAAAGAGAACAGAGGATAAATCCTTCTCCTTAGAAGGAGAGAGGAGCAGTAGGTGTGGCAGATCAATGAATAGATTTGGAGGCAGGAAGATCTGATTCAAGTCTCACTTTATCTGAGATATTTAATAGTTGTGTGATTTTAAGCAAGTTCCTTAGTCTCTCTGGACATTAGTTTTCTCACCTGCAAAATTAAATATGTGTGTATGTGTGTATGTGTGTATGGGGGGGTATGTAGGGGACACTTAATAGTCTCCAAGATTTCTTCCAGCTCTAAGTCTATGAACCTGTGATTCTATTCCACATGACCCTTTTTTTAAAATGACATTTTATTTCCCCCAATTGCATGGAAAAACAATTTTTAATTTTTCCCCCCTGAGGCAATTGGGGTTAAGTGACTTGTCCAGGGTCACACAGCTAGGAACTGTTAAGTGTCTGAGGCCAGATTTAAACTCAGGTCCTCCTGATTTCAGGGCTGGTGGTCTATCCACTGCGCCACCTGGCTGTCCCAATTTTTAACATTTTTGAAGTTTTAACTTCAAATTCTATCCTCCTTCCTTCCCCTCCCTGCTCCCTAATTTTTCTAATTTTATTCTTTTTATTTTTATTCTATGTGTATTTAAGAATATACAAGTCTACCCATTAAAATGTAAGCTAATTGCAAAGAAGGATCACTTCATACTTTTTTCTTTGCATTATCAGTGCCTGGCACACAGTAGGTGCTTAATAAATGTTGGTTGATAAAATAAATTGTTGATTCCTTTTCAGGGAGAAGTTAGAGTAGCCTCTGAAGTCCCTTCTAAGAGTCTGTGTTTTGGTTTCTGAGACATCTTGTGCCACAAGAGGGCTCTCACCCCCTGAAACATGGATAAAAGAAGTAATTTATCAGAGAAGTAAAGTAGCATTCAGATAACTTGGACAAACTATCCAAAATGTTCCTTTCCTGAGATAAAGACATTGAGAAAGCCTGGAAGAAACCCCCAACCGTTAACCGGTCATCCATGTTTGGAACATGGGGGTTCTTGCTAGCTCCCCCCCAAGCAAACAATTACTAAGTCCTGTCCACCTTTGCCTCTTCTCTTGTATCCATTCTCTTCTGAACATTCACAGAATCATAGACTTAGAGCTGGAAGCAACTTTAGAGACTTTCTGGCCCAAAGTCCCCCTCCACGTTTTATATATGAACAAAATGAAGCTCAGGGAGTTTGGATCTGCCTTAGGACCAAAGAACTCCAAAAAACTTTAGAGACCATCTGAACACACATCTTCTTGATCCCTAAGTCCATGCCCTCTTCCCACTGCTACCAAGAAGTCTTTAGTCCTCCCTTCTTCACCCTTTTTCTTTATTTTGTCATTAGAATAATATTTAAGTATCCATAGACTTGTATCACTCCTTTGCTTAAAAATCTTCATGGGTCCCTATTCTATCTCCCCCAAATATTATTCAAACTTATTTGCCTGGCATTCAAGGCTCTCTGAAAAGTAGCACCAAATGAGCTTCATGGTCTTGTTTCATTCATTGTACCTGCTGATTTCCAGGCAAAATGCACTGGACTTGTTTCTGGGCATTAAATACAGACTCTTGTACTTTTACCCAAACTGTTTCCCATTCCTGAACTGCCTTCTTTCCTCATATTTCTTTGTGGAAATTTACTCATCCTTTGTTGATCTCATTCTGAAAGAGACCATGACATCAGGGAAGTGATGGCAAAATTTGAAGTGAATTGTATTGAAGTGAGAGAGGGCTGTGCAAGGTCACCAGGCTCATATTAAAAAATAACTTTTTATTTTCAAAATACATGCAAAGATAGTGGTCAAGATTCACCTTTGCAAAAATTTGTGTTGTAAATTTTCTCCCTCCCTCCATACCACTCCCCTCCCCTAGATAGCAAGTCATTGCTTTTAATTTTAATTAATTTTTTTTTATTTTTTTAGATTTAATTGATTTTAATTTAATTGATTTTAATAGATTAAATGTAAGCAGAATGTATTTTCACATTTCTCACGCCGCAAAAGAAAAAGGAGATCAAAAGGGGGGAAATGAAAAAGAAAAAACAAATAAGCAAACAACAAAAAAGGTGAAAATACTATGTATTTTGAGTCACGCGTTCAATCCCCATAGTTCTCTCTCTGGATGGAGGGAGATGGTTCTCTTCACAAGTCTATTGGAATTAGCAGTCTCATTTGCTCCTCCAGAGTCACTGGGGTCCAGTGGCTAAATATAGATCAGGACTCCTGGAAATGGCTCTGGATGCATTGGGAAAACTTAGCCTTTTTAAGCTAAAGTCTTTAACAGGTCTTCTTGTCTGAGGCAACACCCATTTGGTGATTAAGGCTGGATAAGAGAGGAGATCCCCCCAAATGGCCTTTTTACCTAATCAATAAAATCACTCACTCTGGAAGGGGAAATCCTCAGAGCTTCTGGCCAAAGCAGAAACAATTGCTATTTATATTTGCTATCCTTTAAAGACCAACTCAGATACCATTGCCTTCAACAAGCCTCTCTCAGTCCTTAGCACTTAACCACTGTCTCCCTTTCTCTTTACACAGGACTTTGTTTTATTGATCTTGAATATCCTTAGCATATAATATGGATTCCACAATCCATAGTCGATCATAGGATCACAACTCAGTCAACTCTGAATCTCTGAGAATACATAAAACAATTCTCCTTTTCCACTTTCACAACATCTCTTTATAAAAGCTGCACATTTGCCTCTGTCCCCATGTCTCCCACCCCTCAGACCCTAGTGAAACTTGGACTTCACTTCTGGGAAGCAAAAAAAAGAGCTTTTGCCCTTTTGCCTTTTCTTGTCCTAAATTGGAAGTTTCTACCATACAACTTCTTGGTCAATTCCATACCAGGCCACTGTGTGTACCCCCTTCCCTTCTGTGTTGTCTATGTCTCTCTCCCCCTCCCTTTCTCTATTTTTCTTTTTTTCTCTGTCTCTGAGAGATAGAGAGAAAGAGCTATTTGTACAAACATGTTTCTGGAAGCTCTTTTTTGGTGGCAAAGAATTAGAAATTGATAAGATGCCTATGAAACAGAAAATGGCTGAACAAGATGTAATATATGATTATGATGGAATACTCTTGTCTTATGAGAAATAAGGTATGGGTTCAGAACAACCTGAAAAGATTTATGTGAACTGATGCAAAATGAAGTGAGCAGAACCAGGAGAACCCCGAACCAGTAGCAACGACATCATAAGGATGATCAATTATGAATGACTTAGTTGTGTTCAAAAATACAATGATCCAAGAAAAATTCCAAAGAACTCATGATAAAAATGTTATCCACCTCCAGAGAAAAGACTTGAGGGACTCTGAATGCAGATGAAGCATACTATTTGCCACTTTATTTTTAGTGAGGTTTTTTGTCTGTCAACTTTCACAAGGTGACTAATATGGAAATGTTTTGCATGATTGCACATATATAACCTAAATCAAATTGCTTACAGTCTCAAGCAGGGGAAGGATGGGAAGAGGGGGAGAGAATTTGTTATTTAAAATTTTAAAAATAAATGTTAAAAATTGCCTTGACATGTAATTGGGAAAATGTTATTAAAATCAAAAAATAATAACAGCCAATAATACAATTCTCAGAAGATAGACCTACCACTGAAAAGAACTTCAATGTTCATCAAGTTCGAATTTTTCATCTTAGGGATGAAAAATCGAGACACAGAAAGTTTGTGAGTTGCCCTGGGTCAAATGGACAGTAATTGACATTGCCAAGATTTGAATTCAGGTTTTAACACCAAATTCAACCCTTGGTACCCTATTCCAGGGCTCTCCGAGTCCAAAATGGGAACATGCTATTCTTTTTACAAATATTTGATCTTAGGGACCATCAGTGACCACCTGGCTCACCCAGTATCAGTAGCAAGCAGTAGGATAATCACTATCTGGTGGGTCCTTGCAGCATCATTAGTTCCAGCTGTCTCCTTTCTCAGGTAATGAGGCTTTGCTCTCAGACAGATAAACAGTGGGCAGCAAATAGACAGCATCCTGGCATTTCGGGAGTTAGCTCATTAGTGGCTCCTCCAGCTTAACGGGGGCTCCCTGGCTCTCAGGTAATGAGATGGGACACCAGAAAGAGATGGAAAAACTTGTCCAAAGAAAAGGGCAGAATGGAGGGAGCCGAGAACAATTCCTCCACTACCCAGAAAGTCCCAGTTGGAATGCCAACAGGGAGTCTTAACCAAAGGTCACCAAAATCCTAATCAGTCAGCAAGGGATTACTAAGTGTCTGGCACTGAGCTAAGTGCTGAGGTTACAAAGGCAGGCAAAAGCAGTCCCTGTCTTTGAGGAATTAGCATTCTGATGTAATTAGGTAAGTACATGATAAATACAAATGGAAATTTATTGTGGAGGAGATCAGCTGGAGGGACAGAGAAAAGCCTCCTATGGAAGGTGGGCTGAGCTTTTTAGTAATCTAAGGAGGATAAAAAATAATGAGGGGAAACATTTCAGAAACAGAGAAGGACCAGTGTAAATGCACGAGGATGGAGCAGTCTGTTTGAGAAACAGAAATTGTTCCCCGTGTTTATGCTTTGTAAATAAAAAGCTTTAATAAAAAAAAAAGGAGGGGGAAGAGAAACAGAAATTGTGGTGAAGACAGCTGGATTGTAGCTAGAGGGAAGAAATAAGAAGGGACCAGATTATAAAAGAGTTTTAAATGACAAACAAAAGGAGTTTGTATTGATCCTGGAAGTAAAAGGATGGAACACATTAAGGAGAGTTAACTGACTTTCCAAAACACCTTTTGGTGAATGGAGGGTGAATTGGAATGGAGAGAGACGAGTCAGACAGACCAATTATTGTACCATTACTAAGTATGCAAGCAAGAAAGGAAACTAAGATGGTGGCTGTGTAAAAAATGTGAGAGATATTGGGAAGGATAAAATTCAACAAAAGGCTTCACATTTGAGATAAGGGGAAGGAGTTGGGGATTTTGCTGAGGGTGAGGGACTGGGTGATGAAGATAAAGACAAGTGAACTAGACAGTGGTTGAGAAGCTCAGCATAGAGAAAATACATTGGACGTGTTGAGTTTAAATACCTATGGGTCATCCATTTTGAGATGTCTAAGATCCAATTGGTGACACTTATACTCAGGACAGACAGGAGATCTGGATGTGCTGATATGAGAACCATCAGCATCAAGATGACCACTGAACTCCATGGGATCTGAGACCACCAAGTGAGAAGGCAGGGAGCAAAAAGAGAAGCAGTCTTGAGGGGTATCCATGGTTGGTGGGTGGAGGAAGAGTAATCCAGAGAGACAGAAGGAGAAGCCAGACTAGGAGAAGGAGAGCTAGGGGAGAACCATGTCAGGAAAGCCTATTGAAGAAGTGGCACTCAGGATGAGAAGGGATCCACAGGGTCAAAGGCAGAAAGGTTGGAGAACAATGATGACTGAGAAGAGGCCATTAGATTTGGCAATTAAAAGATGGGTTGGTAACATCGGTGAGCAATGGATGTTGAAGGATGAGGTGGGAAGGCGGGTTGCTGGGCCCTCCTTCAGCATCGTAACAAGTGAGCTGAGCACCAAGAGAGCAAAAATGATTAATTAAAAGCAGAAACTACCAGATGACAGATTCCTCTCCCTGGTAGCACCACAGTGAGGGAGCTACTCACCAGCCTGACACCATTCTGCCCTTCCTCACACCACCTGACCCCAAAACAGATACAAAGAGCCCCAAAGTGGCCTCCCCCACAGGATCCTGGGAACTGGGTTTCTCCTCCCTCTGAACTCGACTGAATTTGTTTGAAAAGGTGATTTGCATAAGAAGTGCAGGGTTGTTTTCTGGCTACCAAAATTGCTAGTTACAGCTCTGAGAAGAAGGGAGCTGTGAAATGTTCATGGAGAAGGAGAAGAAAATCAAATCTCTTCACTATAAAGCACTGCTTCCCCCATCTTTCTCTGTCTCTCTCTATCTCTCTCTGTCTCTCTCTCCTCTGAATCTTTCTCTGGCTCTACCTGTCTCTGCCTCTCTCTCATCAAATCCACTTAACCAAATTCAGTGACCTTTTTCTAGGCTGGAGGAGTAGCTTTCTCTCTGTCTAGTCTCTTTCTGTGTCTGTCTCTGTCCATCTCCATCTTTCCCTCCCTTCCTCTTTTCCTCCCTCCCTCCCTCCCCCCCTCCCCACTCCCTCCACTGGCTACTAGGTGCTACAATGGATAGGTCAATGACCATAGAGTTAGAAGATCCTGAGTTCAAATCCTACCTCAGACACTTAGCACTTCCTAGCTGTGTGACCTTGGGCAAGTCATTTGACCCCAATTGCCTCAGGAAAAGAAATAAGCATAAAAATCTATCTGTCCACACATATTACATGTGTGTGTGCACGCATATGTATCATAGACACACCCACATATACATATAAATATATGTAGATGCATATGTATGCCCTAGGACCTTGGACAATACAACTAACCTCTAGTTATTGCATTTTCCTCAACTGCAAAGTGAGGGGATTAGAGGCCTCTTCCAGCTTGACATCTAGGGTCCTGTGCATTTCTCTTATCTTTAGTAATTTTGAGAAGTCTTTCATATGACTGTTAATAGCTTGCAATTCTTCTTCTGAGAATTGTTTGTTCCTGTCCTTTGCCTACTTCTCATGGGTGTCTCTTTAATCCAGTTAATTCTAATCAGGATTCCAAGTTTTGTCATCCAATCCAATTATCCTTTATTAAGGTGCAGTGTATTTCGCTTTCAATTAATTGCTTGTGACAACTTATTATCATGTAAATGCACCTATGTTTATGATAGATTTCCTCTAATCAGCCACTGCCTGTAGTTCAAAAGCATTATATCCAAGGAACAGATCTCCTGAAGAATAGGGGTGTGGATGTGGATGGGTGTATGTTTAGTAAAATGTGGGGAAGTGGAGGGGCTCCTTTCAGGAGGTGCCTTTGGAGTCAGAGAGATGACTTTAAATCTCTACTCAGTTACACTAGAATTGTGATCTTCTCTTTTCTGGACTCCAATTTCTTCCCTTGTAAAATTAAATCCTCTTCTCTGAGTCCCCCTCCCAGAAACACAGTGTTATTGTACTAGCATATATTGTAGTTATTGAAAAACTGTTTATTGAATGAATGAATCGATTAGAATCTCTCGTTGCCCTTGGCCGTTGAGCTATGATATCGGGCAGAACGAGTAGAAGGTACAGATTGTATAAATGACTTCTACAATTTCTTCCGGCTCTCAGTCTGATGTCCCTCCTGAAACTGTGAAGTGCAATTCAGCAAGGCTTTTAGAAGTGTCCGTTATATGCCTGTCACTCTGTTAGGAACTTTGTGGGATATCAGAGTTCTAAGATCGTATTAGTAAATTACATCTTTTATATTCCTTCCATGCTGTGACAGAATAAAATGAGAAGCAGCTCTTCCTTCTTTTGTTCCTGGATGAGAATCTGAAAAAAAAGAGATGATGTGAGAGGAAGAAAATTCTTGTTGTCAGTCACCTGTGGATAACTCTCTCTTTCTCCCTTTATCTATTACTTAAGTGACAAAAGGATATAGTAGAAACTTTGCTTTTTTTTTTTTTTAGTTTATTTTTTAGCTCTATTTTTTTTCCTGCTAATGTGATCTTGGACAAGACACAACTCGACTAAACTTGTTTGTCGGTGTATGGAGATGGGAGATGGCACACTGAGGTCAGGGAACAGTCACTGATCCAGTTTGTTTGGAATGTAAAGTGTATAATAAAATCTAACACTGATCTAGGGCTTTAATGTTTGCAAAACACTTTAGCTCATTTGATCCTTATGAGGTACATGTTATTATTTTTGTTTTACAGATAAGAAAATTGAGGCTGAGAGAGGTTAATTGACTTACTTAATTGACTTGCAAATGGTAGCACTGCTAGCAGAAATCTGATATAGGATTTTAACTTAGCTCTTCTTGACTCCAAAGTCCAGGACTCTGTGTTCATTATGTCACCTACTGTGTCACCTCGCTGCCCCTTATGAAATGAGTGGAAAGTCCTCACATGTATAATTAGTATCATATTACTTGCTTTCTCAATGGGTGGGAGAAATACTGGAGAAAGGGAGAGAATTTGGAATTCAATTTAAAAAATAATTTAACATCAAAATAAATAAATGGCGAATGAATAAAGTATAATTACTTTAAAAAACAGAGTGAAAATGGAAGGATTGGGTGGAGCCAATCTATAATGCTAGTTGGAGAAATTAGACATTTTGAGGCATGTGCATGAGGAAATTTACTCTGTCTGGGATGATTAGGTTGTATTATATGTTGGAGAAATTGGAAGAAGAAGGAAAAGTGGGACATCTTTGCAATACTCAATGCAAGAGATATTGAAGACCTAGACAGAGTATTAGGGGAATATGATAGAGGAGGTAGAATTGATAGGATGTTGTAATCAAGGAAAAGATGCTGTGGTTTACTGGAAAGAACATTGGCTTGGAAATCAGAGGAAGTTGGATTAGATGGGTTCTAAGAAGGAGCTGAGTCGAGTTGTTCGATTCTTTAAAAAAAAGGCCAATGACAGCCCAAGGAAGATGACTTGAATATGAATTGGATTTATATGAAGCAGAGTTGTATAAAGTTCTCTCTCTCCTCCAGAGTCATTTAAGTTAGAGGCAAGTCAAGTGTCTGTTTATCAGCACCTTGGACAAGTCCTGTCATTTCTCTAGACTTGTTTATAAGGTAAAGAGTTTGTGTGTGTGTGTGTAATATAAACCCTTTAAGATCTCTTCCAGCTATATATTTATATTAGAGTTGCAAAGGATCAGTAGATAATCTATCAGCTCCAGAGTCAAGAAGATTCAGTTTTAGACACTTAGCTATCAATAATAAATATTTATTAAGCCCCTACTATATGCCAGGCACTGTGCTAAGTGCCAGGATACAAAAAAAAGCAACAGTCTCTTTCCTCAAGGAGCTTTAATGGAAGAAGCTGTGCAAATAAATATATCCAAAGCAAGCTATATTCAGGATTAATAGGAGATAACTTAGCATTAAAAGGATTGGTGAAGGCTTTCTCTAGAAGGTGAGGTCTTAGTTGGGACTTAATGAAAGCTGAGGAGGTCAGTAGTTGAAGTAGAAGAGAGAGTATTCTAAGAAAGTAGGTCAGCTACAGAGAATGCCAGAGCTGAGAGATGGAGGGTCTTCTCGTTGGCCAGAAGGCCAATGTCACTGGATCACAGAATGTGGGTTAGGGGCTAAGGTATAAAAAGACCTGGATAAGTCACTTCATCTCTGTCTGCCTTGGTTTTTTCATCTGCCAATTGGGGATAATAATATCACTTATTTCCTCAGGGTCCAATGAGATGATACCTGAAAAGTGCTAGTGATTCTTCTCATTTGCTATGACTCCTGTGATCCTGTGACTGGATGTTGTTGTGAGGGAACTGTTGTTGTTTGTCCTTTGTTCTTGAAGAGGACCCAGACATCAGGGAGTGATTCCATGACACACAAATGAATTGGATTGAAGTGAGGGAGGGCAGTGCAAGGGCACCAGCCTTTCTCCTCCGGGTCCAGTGGCCAGATAGAGATAAGAATCACTGGAGATGGCCCTAGATCCAATAAGAGATTACAAATGATGCCAGGGCTTACAGCCTCCCAAGACTGCCATCTCCATTTTGGAGAATGCTCATTGTTGGAAAGATTTTCCCAGTATTGAGCCTCTCTAATTTGAATTCAGCTTTTCACAGCTGCTCTTAGTCCTTCTTTTTCTGCCTCTCAAGGAAGAGAATTGCAGAATCACAGAGAAATCATTTTAAGAGCATAGATTTGAAATTGGAAGTGTCCTTATCAGCCATTTATTTTAGAGATGAAAAATCTGAAGCTTAAACAAGGGAGGAATCCTATACAAGGTTCCACTAAGTAGTAACTGACTGAGCTAAGACTGGATCAGAACAGAGCCTCTGAATCAAAAGTCGGTGCTTTTCCCTTGTGTGCCATGGTCTGTTTCTTGATTCTTCAGTTGTTAATGTCTCCCTATAACCATATACTAAAATTTGTATATAATATAAATATTCATATGTCTGTGAACATGATGTATCTTTCTAGGAGAAGTGACTTTCTAGAGGATAGAGGTTGTTTCAGTCTGTACAGTGCTTGAACACGTAGATGGGAGCTTGATAAAAGCTTGTTGATTGATTGTTGATTGAAACTAAAAACATCAAAAAGAAGAAGGAGGTCATCCACACAGATTATGAACTTCCAAGTGCCTACTTTACCCCTTTGTTGTAAAGTAATGAAAAGATGGATTCAAGTCTTTCCTTAGACGCTTACCAGCTCTGTAAACAAAGGAAAATCACTCCTCTGCATTCAAATCATACCACATACATATTCACAAGCTTTACAACCCTCGGCAAGACGTTGGATTCTGTTATGCCTCAGTTTCCCCAACTGCAAAATGAAGGTTTATTGGCTTCTAAGTTTCCTTCTTGCTCTAATTCTATGATCCTATGACAGAGTTGATGGCAGAGACTGTCCCCTAATGCTTTCCTCCCATGATTCTCCACTCTAATAAGTGCTGACAGGCACCTTAATGGCATCTGCTGGACAGATTTTTGGAAATGAGAAGTTGACAGCCAGCAGTGTCTGGAGACTTACATTTTCGTGACTATCAGGAAATTCTTAGCAGCGAGGAGGGCAAGAGAAAGCAAACTCATTAAGAAGCCATTCTTTTCTCAATTTAAATGAAGTCACTTGGGGACTGATGCATGGAAATGTTGTTGTTGCTGCTGAATTTTCATTAAAAATATAGTAGGGCCTTCATGTTTATGTTTAGCACAAAGGTAATTTCCCACCTCACATGATAAGAGCCATTTTTTTCGGGGAGATTTGCTGCAAAAAAACAAACTCCAAATAGGTTTGTTGCCATGCAGTCTAGTTAAAATCAGCAACTTAATAGAAAGTAGATTCCTCATTTGCTGATAGAGATGAAAGAATATGAATGTCTAATTCCTCGTAATGTGTTACCAAGTGTTCAGGACCCAAAAGGAAAATTTGGAAATTCTCTCTCCCTCTCCATCTCTGTCTCTTTGTCTCTTTCTCTCTGTCTCTGTCTTTCTCTGTCTCTGTGTTTCTGTGTCTTTGTCTGTCTCTGTCTCTGTCTCTCTCTCTCTCTCTTCCCCCCCCCCCACAACCTTCTCTCTCAAAATTTGTTCTATTCTCTCCCCTACCCCAAATCGACTCCTTTCTTTTCTTCCAAACTCCCAGATCTCTTTTTACATTGAGTTTTTCAGAAATCAAGGAAGTTTTATTTTTTCCTCAGGAGAAGATACTCAGAACATTTGTGATAGAGAAAGATGAGGGAAGTAGAGCCATTATGAAATGGTTTGGCAGCCAAGCAATCTGTGGAAAAAAAACTCTCCGGCCCTTATTTTTCTCTCACCTTCCTACAGTACTGCAGGTTTTATACAATCAGAGTGAGAAGTGGTCAGAAGCTATCAAGATGCTTGTCTCTTGCCTCCTAAGCCCAGTCCCAGCTCTGCCACAGATTTTCTCCATGATCTTAAGTGAGCAGCACGTCTCTTGTCTTCCATCCTCATCTGCAAAATTAGATTAGACTAGATGTTTTCATCTCTCAATTGTATGATCATAAGTCTTTTGGCTAAAATAATAGCAAAACTGCAGGCTTATAAGGTCTTCAAAAAGATTTCCTGAATCAATAAGAGTTTCTAGAGATTTTATCAGCAGCTAGGGGGAACCCTAGTAGATAGATTGTAGATGATGATTTATGTTTCCATGGGCTCAGAGTTCAAATCCTACCTCAGACATTTACTACTGTGTGACCCTGGACATGTCACTTAACTCTATTTGCTTCAGTTTCTTCATCTGTCAAATGAACTGGAGAAGTAAATGGCAAATTACTGCAGTATCTTTGCCAAGAAAAGCCTAAAGGAAGTCACAAAGAGTCAGATACTACTGGAAAAATGACTAAACAATAACAGCAAAAAGAGACTTTCTTATTTCTCTTTTACAACTAGGGATTTAGGAGTTTTTCTCTCTATGTGCATGACTTCCTGGTAGAGTAACCCAGCCTTAGTTTATCTTCTGAATTCCAATGACACATCTCCAATTCCTTATTTATTGAACTTTTGGAAATGGATCCAAATGCAATAGAAATGATTATCATTCCCTCCAAACTCATACCTCTTCTGCAATTCTGTTTTAGTGGAGGGCACCTCCATTCTTCCAGTTACCCAGATTTGCAATTTTGGTGTCATTTCTGACCCCTTATTCCCACTCCTCATATACCCCATTAGTTACCAAATCTTGCCATTTCACAGTGTTGGTCACATATGTACTCCTCTCTTCTCATACATCCCCACCCCTTTCTCCTACACTATTATAATAGCCTTCTGATTCATTGCCTTGCCTCAAATCTCTTTCTATATATATTTACATAAGAAAAATTTTTCCCAAAATTCCCAAAAAAGAATTACCCCAAAGCACAAGTCACTGCCTGCTTCAGTGTCTACATATTAATTAACTGTAACTGTAGCTATCTATTAACTATAACTCCACTGTTTGGAATTTAAAATCTTCCACAACCTGTCCTCAGTTTACCTTTCTAACCTTATCCCACAGGGTATAAATAATCCAGTCTTCTTACTATTCCTGACCCATAACATTTACATCCAATCTGAGCCAATTCACTTATAGGTCATGGATGTCATGGTCCTCTCAATAACAAAGGGCGACTCCCACTTCTGCAACACAGAACATTCTGTTTCCTGATGGGTGGCACATTGTAGGCCTTTCATCAGTGCTTCTTGACTTGACTGTTTATGGGCCTTTGTACTGGCTGATACCATACCTGGAAGAAGGCTCACCTTCCTCACCTTTTATCTCTAAATGTCCGCTCTTCTTCAAAATTCAGCTCAAACGCTGCCTTCTTGCCGTACCTCTACCAAGACACTCCATCAACTAACTGGGCATTTTCATTGTCTGTCCGCCATATTGGAACTTTCTTTCCCCTCGTCTCTACTTCTTAGATTCCCTGGCTTTCATCGAGTCCTAGCAAAAATCCCACCCACCCCCTACCTTTTCTGGTCCATCTGAGTGCTACTGCTTCTCCTGTAGTGATTACCTCCAGTTTACCCTGTCTCTTTAACTTGTCTGCACATGATTGTTTACATATCTCCCCTGTTAGACTATAAGCTTCTTGAGGGTACTTTTTTGTATCCCCAGTGCTTAATACATTGTCTGGCATATGGTAGACACTTAATAAATGCTTATTGATCTACTAAAACCTTTCTTATCACCATAGATGCTATCGTCCTCTCTTTATAACTTTGTGTTTACTCTCTCTCTCTGTGTATGGTGGGAGTTTACACACACACATATGCACACATAGCCCATTATTGGCAAGAAAACTGATGGGGAATGTATTTTTATGTCCCCCTCCAGCTAGAAGAAAAGACAGGAGGATGATGGGAGGCATAAACTGCAGGGACTGGGGAAACCAAGAAATTTCAGAGTTCTGTGAAGAGTAGATATGCACTCATACATGTCACCTAATCTTAAAATAAAAGTGCTTTTCCCCCGAACTGGATATAATTATGAGAAATTGGAGCAATAACGACTCCCCTAAACAGTGATCTTCTAGGACTCAATTTTGCTCTTGCTTTGTGTGTCTCTAGAACAAGGTAAATTTATTCTTTTTCCACTTCTTCCCTCTCTCCTTCTCTACTTCCTGGCAAATTGGCATTGATTTTCCTTGAAGTTTTCTGCTCTTTTAAAGTCTCTTTTATTTTCTGTCTGTACTTTCATAATAGGTTTTATCTTAAGGTAAAGATAAGCTGATTATCATTGCCTTATGAGTATTGATTTGCTATCAAGGAATGGACCACAGAATGGGAAAGGTCAAAAGAGAATGCATGGACTAAGTTTTATACTTAACAGTGAGTCTATATTTAACTTTTTCTCTCTCTGGAGACACAAAGAAGGACTTAACAGGTATATATTTATATATACCTGTTGACTCCCCTGTCAAATGGTAGGTTTTCTGAATTCAGGAACTGGTTACTTTTTGGTGCCAATAACCAGTTTTGTTTGACTTTTTGTGACATCATTTAGAATTTTCTTGGCAAAGATATTGGAGTAGTTATTGTTCATTTCCTTCTCCATCTTATTTTACAGATGAGGAAACGGAGGCAAACAGGGTTAGGTGACTTGCCTAGAGTCACACAACTAGTGTCTGAGGTCAGATTTAAACTTAGGAAGATGAATCCTCCAGACTTCTATGGCGCTCCCTAGCTGACCATACATATCTGTTCCCCAGTACTTAGCATAGTACCTGGCATTGTATTAGCACTTAATAAATTTTTGATTAATTAAGGAAACTGAAAATCAGAAGGATGAAATGATCATGAATGAAAGAGGCAGGTTTCTTTTTCATTTGATAAACTAATAACAAAAATAAATTAAAAATTGATTTTAAAATGATTATATCAAAAGATGCAGATAAAACGTTAACACCATATAACATATTTGCAAGAAAATCTCTTACTAGGGAGATGTCTCATATTAAAAATAATCTTGGAAATGGCAAATCATTCCAGTATCTTTGCCTAAAAAATCCCAAATAGAATCACAAAGAGTTAAAAATGACTGAAAAATGACTGAACAACATACTTCTTTTCCTGTGGATGGTTCTTTTTTAATAAAAGAAATGAATTAGATTAAAAAATAACCATAGCTAGTATTTATTTAATGCTTTAATATATGTAAAGCATTTTATAAATGCTATTTTATTCAAATCTCAAAACTTCATTGATAGGGAGGGCCATTGTTTTTTGTTTGTTGTTCAGTTGGTTTGACTCTTAGTGACCCATGCCAGACCCTTCCATCCCTCACTGTCTCCCAAAGTCTGTCCAAGTTCATGTTCATTGTTTCCATGACACTATCAATCCATCTCATCTCCTGCCATCCCTTTGTCTTTTGCCTTCAACCATTCCCCACATCAGAGATTTTTCCCCCAACCAGTCCCATCTTTCTCATTATGTGACCAAAATATTTAATTTTCAGCTTCGGTATTTGACCATCCAGTGAAGAACCTGAATTAATTTTAAGTATTGACTGATTTGACCTCCTTGCTGTCTCTCAAAAATCTTTCCTTAAAGTCCAACTCTTGGGTGCCACCGGAAAAACCATAGATTTGATTATACAAACCTTTGTTAACAAGGTGATGACTCTGCTTTTTGTTACGCTGTCCAGATCTGCCATAGCATCCCTTCCAAGAAATGAGTTTTTCATTTCATGCCCGCATGTACAGTGATCTTGGAACCCAAGAATGGAAAATACTACTTAAGGTTTAGAAAGGTTTATCTTCTATAGTCTCTCTTCTCAAAACATTTACCGCTTCTTTATTTTATATATATATCTTGAAATTATATACTTATGCATATTATCCCCCAATAGACTAAGTTTCTTAAGCTTTTACTTTTATCTTCATACGGAATAGTCACTTACTAAATGCTAATTAAGTTATTAATTCATTGATTCCTAATGTCCTTCTGCAGACATTTTATTAAGTGGATTTGTCTGTCCTGTTTTTAGGCAGAGAGTTCCTGGAAAGCTATTTTGGGAGAGGGAGGGATTGAGTGGGTCCTCTCCTTCTCTAGGACTTATGGTAAGGCTTAAAAAGCCCTGGCTAAAGACTGGAAAGGAAGCACAAAGCAAAGAAACAATTTTTACAGTCAGTATTTCTGATAAAGCCTCAATTCTCAAATAAGTAGAGAACTGACTCAACTTTATAAGAATATCGGTTATTTTCCAATTGATAAATGGTCAAAGGTTATGAACAGGCAATTGTCAGATGAAGAAATTAAAATTATCTAGTCATGTGAAAAATGTCCTATATCATTATGGGTTAGAGAAATGAAAATTAAAACAATGCTGAGGCACTACCTCAAACTTTTCAGATTGTCTAAGATGACAAAAAAATTATATATATATATATGTATATGTATATACATATATATATATATGTATATGTATATATATTAAAAACTGGGATACTAATGCATTGCTGGTGGAATTGTGAATTGATCCAGCAATTCTGGAGAGCAATTTGGATCTATGCCCAAAGAGCTATAAAACTTTGCATACCCTTTGATCCAGCAGTGTCACTATTGAGTCTATATCCCAAAGAAATCATAAAAAATGGGAAAGAACATATAGGTACAAAAATGTTTATAGCACCTCTCCTTATGGTGGCCAAGATTGGAAATTGAGGGGATGCCATCCATTGGGGAATGGGCTGAACAAATTGTGGTGTAGGAATATCATGGAATACTATTGTTCTATAAGAAATGATGAGCAGGTGGATTTCAGAAAAACCTGGAAAGACTTCCACAAATTGATGATGCTGAATGAAGGGATTAGAACCAGGAGAACATTGCACACAGCAACAACAACATTGTGTGATGATCAACTTTGCTAGACTCAGCTCTTCTCAACAGCACAGTGATCCAAGACCATTCCAACAGATTTGTGATGGAAAATGCCATCTGCATCCAGAGAAAGAACTATGGAGACCGAATGCAGATTGAAGCATGCTATTTTCACATTTTTTGTTCTTGTTTTTTTTCTTTCTTGTGGTTTTTCCCCTTTTGTTCTGATTTTTCTTTCATAACATGACTAATATGGAAATAGGTTTAAAATGATTGTACATGTATAACCTATATTAGATTGTTTGCTGTCTTGGGGAATGGAGAGGGAAGGAGGGAGGGAGAAAAATCTTATAAAATCTTACAAAAATGAATGTTGAAAACTATCTTTACATGTAAACGGAAAAATAAAATACTATTAAGTGGGGAACAAACCCCTGACTGATGGAATTCTTTGTCTCATAATCCTTTCCCAGAATCTGCCTTTTGGGTAGAGGGAGTTGGCAGCTCTCCTCACAACTCTGATTAAAAGATAAAGGATTCAAAATCTTTATCCCCCCCATTACTCCCCAACCCAAAAATTTGGAACAGAGTTCTAGATCAAGGAAGGGGCTTCAGAAGCTACCTCGTCCAAGCCCCTCTGTGGCCCTAAGAAGAAAATAAAAGCTAGGATTGTTAGGTGCTACCCAAATTCAGTCAGCTAACAAAACTCAGAGAAGGGCCTGGAATCCGAGTCCTGTTCCACAGTCAGTACCAGGATTTATTCCCTCTTACAGATCAATTAGCACAAGTCTTAAAGCATTTAGATCTTTAGAAAGTTATTAAAAGACAAGTCTCCCTGGGAGGGAGCACTCTCTGGAGCTTGTTGTGAGTCAGGTACCCTCAGAGATCGCCCAGACCCCAGTTTTGCTGGGAAAGAAGGCCCCAGGGAAGGCCCCATCTGTTGTGGAAAAGCTCGTAGCTAAACCCTGGACAACTCTGTCGGCATTCCCTGGGGTACGGGATCATGGGTCAGGCTTGTTAGAGACTTGTAGTTGTCAGAACCGAGGAACAACTAAAGCTGATGAGAAAAGAAACCCCCTCAAGAGAGGCCTGGAGCCAGGCCCATGTTTCTGGCTCTGACACTAACAGATTACACTGGGCGCACAAAAAGACTTGCTTTGGTTTACTGCTGGGCCTCCCTCCTATTCCTAACTAATTCAGCTATTTGTCCAGAAATGGAGACAGGAGCCCTGCAGATCAAGGGCGAGGCCTTCAGCTTCTCAGAATTCAGCTCAGAGAGCATCCCCATAAATATTTCAGCTGGGCCCACTTGGTTATTCATGGAACAAAATGAAAGGGAATTATTCAGGTCCCCCCCCTTGCCTTCTTGGCAGATTAAAGTTAAATGCTGATGTTTGAGAGACAGGAATGACTGGAGCTGGAGTGCCTCGGAGGCTGGCTGGAGAACTAAGGGTGGGAGGATGGGCACTGTGACTCAGTAGAACAAGGCCAGCATCTTTGGAAGGAAAAAAGGCACTTTTACCCCTTTGTTCTAAAGCAGATTTCCAGATCTGATTTCCCTCTTTTTCTGACCAGTGTTCTGGGGAACAAAGACAAAAAGATCCTGGAATTAGGGGTAGAGAACCTGAGTTCAAATCCCAACTGTACCACTAAACTATGTGGGAGATCTGAATCAAGTTACTCAAACTCCTTGAAAATCAGTTTCTTCGATGTCAAATGACAAGAACAGACAATTTTCAGATGAACAAATTAAAATCATTTTTAGTCATATGAAAAAATGCTCTAAATAATTATTGATAAGAGAAATGTCAATTAAGACAACTCTAAGGTGTCACTTCACACCTCTCACATTGGCTAAGATGACAGGAAAAGATCATGATAAATGTTGGAGGGGATGCGGGAAAACTGGGACACTGATGCATTGTTGATAGGATTGTGAGTTGATTCAACCATTCTGGAGAGCAATTTGGAATTATGCCCAAAGGGTTATCAAACTGGCATATCCTTTGGTCCATCATTGTCTCTACTGAGCCTGTATCCCAAGGAGATCATTAAAAAGGGGAAAGGGACCCACAATGTGCAAAAAATGTTTGTACTAACCCTTTTTGTAGTGTCAAAGAACTGGAAACTGGATGTATATCCATCATTTGGAGAATGGCTGAATATGGAATATGAATGTTTTGGAATAGTATTTTTCCATAGGAAACAGAGAGCACTGATAAATGAAGTGAGTAAAACCAAGAGAACACTGTACACAGCAACAAGATCATATGATGATCAATTCTGTTGGAAATGGCTCATTTTTAGCAATGAGGTGATTCAGGCCAGTTTCAATGATCTTCTGATGAAGAGAGCCATCTACATGCAGGGAGAGCACTGTGGAAACTGAATTTGGATCACAACATAGTATTTTCACTTTTTTGTTGTTGTTCACTTACATTTTGTTTTCTTTCTCATTTTTTTCCTTTTTGATCTGATTTTTCTCGTGCAGCATAATATTTGTGGAAATATATATAAAAGAATTGTACATGTTTAACACATTGGGTTATATGCCATCTAGAGGAGGGGGTGAGGAGAAGGGAAAGAAAAAAATTTGTAAAACAAGGTTTTATTAAGGTGAATGTTGAAAATTATGTATGTATGTGTTTTTAAAATAAACAACTTTAATTAAAAAAAGAAATTCATGGAAACTGAGTGGATGGCCATCAATTGGAGAATGGCTAAATAAATTGTGGTATATGAATATTATGTAATATTATTGTTCTGTAAGAAATGACCAACAGGATAATATCAGAAAGGCCTGGAGAGACTTACATGAACTGATGTTGAGTAAAGTGAGCAGGACCAGGAGATCATTATATACTTCAACAACAATACTAAATGATGATCAATTCTGATGGATGGGGCCATCTTCAGCAATGAGATGAACTAAATCAGTTCCAATGGAGCAGGAATGAATTGAACCAGTTATACCCAGCGAAAGAACTCTAGGGGACGACTATGAACCCTTACATAGAATTCCCAATCCCTCTATTTTTGTCCACTTGCATTTTTGATTGCCTTCACAGGCTAATTGTTTACTTTTTCAAAGTCCGATTCTTTTTGTACAGCAAAATAATGGCTTGGACATGTATACTTATATTGTATTTAATTTATACTTTAACATATTTAACATGTTTTGGTCAACCTGCCATCTGGGGGAGAGAGTGGGGAGAAGAAGGGGAAAAATTTGAACAAAAGGTTTGGCAATTATCAATGCTATGAAATTACCCATGCATATAACTTCTAAATAAAAAGCTATATTAAAAAAAAGAAATTCAGTTTCCTCATATGTAAAATTTGATGTGGTGGCTTTTGAGACCCCTTCCAATTTTAGATGATTCTGTCATCTAAAGAATCTCATCATGTGGCCTTTTCTATAGGATGAGTTGGTACAGAATGACTGGGGTTGAATGTCCCCTTCCCACTGTTAAATCTTCTCTAATCCAAGAAGTGATTGAGCTGGTAAGGCAACATGCTTCCTACTCTCTCATCTCATATGTGCAGTTAAGGTGGCTCCACAGGAGCCCATTTCTCTCTTCTCTTCTCTTCTTTTCTTCTCTCTCTGTTTCTCTCTCTTCATTCTCTGTCTGTCTGTCTCTCTCTGTGTGTCTCTCTTCATTCTCTCTTCCTATCTCTTCATTCTCTATCATTCTCTCTCCCTCTCTCTTTCTCCCTCTCTTCCTCCCCTTCTCTCCTACACACATGCACAGACACACACACATCCATAAAAGAAAACTAAAGAATAACAGAAATAAACTCTTTCATCCACTCAATGACTAAACAGAAAGATGGTCAAAACCTAGTGGAGACTAGAAGAAAGCTCCCACCAGGGAGGCTATTACAAGTCATGGTAGATATTTATGTGATTCTTTTTATTTATACAAGTATAAAGAGGACCAGTAGTAACTTTTTGATGGGTGACACTTTGTATTAGTATTGCTAATTATATTGCTATAAGTTTAGTCTTATGATCAGAATGAAAGTTAGGAGAGAAAAAGAAAAAAAAAAGATTACTGCTCCCATCCACATGGCAACTTATTTATTTTTCTTTTTTTCTCTCTCTCTTGTTTGACTTCCCATCAGCCTCCTGGTTTTTAGTCTAAGATTACAGGAAGAAAGGCTTTCACTTTTTTTTGGTAAAGAGATTACTGCCCAAGGAAGATATAAACCCCATTCTGTATCTCTAGCACATAGAGAACAAAGCAGATTTCCAAATGTGCTCAAGATTCTTCTTCTTCCAACCAATAAAGTGTTCCCATCTTCAGTTAAACCTATGTGGACACTGGTAAACAAGCCAAGGAAGGGAAATATAAAGAAAAAAGAAAACAGCAAATACAATAAAGAAATGCTAAGGATGAGAAGAAACCCAAGAAGTAATCTCTGCCATAAAAGAATAATTTTACAATGACAAATAATGATATTGGGGTGAGGGATCAAGTGGGAAATGGCCTGGCCACAAGGGCTAGAAGAACAAATAAAGACATTTTTTAAAAAGAAATAAAAATTGAAGCTAGTAATCCAGAAGAAAAAATAGAATAAATGACTTAGAATAGGAAGTAAAAAATTTCAACCGAGGAATGGTCTCCTTGACAAATAGGATGGTCAGGACTCAATGATTCCAGGAGAATACTCTTTTTTATCATACTCAAACTCCAGGTCCAAACAATTAAAAGGGATTCACTATTCTATAAGACAAAAAAAAAACAGAATAATTTACCAGAATAATAAAAAACCAAGTCTAAGAGGTCAAGACTAGGGAGACTTTAATAAAAGCGAAAACTTCAATATTCCTGGTGAAAAGAGTAGAGCTGAGTAAAAATATTTGGAACGTGAATAAAGAAGTCAGAGAAAGCTAGAAAGGTCATTGTTGCTTAGTTATTTCTCAATTTGTTTCTGATTTTTATAACCTCATTTCTTGGCAAAAATATTGGAGTATTTGTCATTTCCTTCTCCAGCTCATTTTACACAGGAGGAAACTGAGGCAAGCAGGGTGAAGTGATTTGCCAGGGTCAAATAACTAATAAGTGTCTGAGATCAATTTGAACTCAGATATTCCTGACTTCAGGCCTGACACACTATGTACTATGGCCTAGCTGCACTGATGTGTATATATATATATGTGTGTGTATGTGTGTGTGTGTGTATATATATATATATATATATATATATATATATATATATATATATGATAATCTTATATATACATAATTGTTTCCATATGGAAATATGACCTCCTTGATGTTAGGGATTGTTTTTGCCTTTCTTTGTATCCACAGCACGTGACCAGTGATAGACTCATAGTAAGTACTTAATAAATACCAGTTTACTCATTGATTCCAGGAAGGATGTAACCCAGCAATATTGTTATTAGGCCTCTACTTCAGAGAATGGAAAAAGAAGACAATTACTCATGTGTATAAAACTATAGCAACTTTTAGTTTTGACAAACAATTAGAGAATAAAGGGATGCCTTTCAACTGAGGAATGGCTCTGATATATGAAAGTTATACGATATTTTTGTACCTTAAGAAATAATAAAAGGAGTGGCTCCAGAGAAATTTAGGAAGATTTTTTTGAACTGATATAGAGTGAAGTGAGAAAAAAACAGGAGAAAAATCAGTATGACAACAATGCTGAAAAATACAACTTTAAATGTCTAAAACAATCTATTCAATAAAATGATGGCCATGACTCCAAAGAATTAATGATAATGGAATATCCTAGTACCTTTTAAGATGATAAAGTCAAGATGCGGAAGAAGTATTTTTTTGGACATTGCTTATATAGGAATTGATTTGGTTGATTATGTGTATTGTTGCAAGGGTTTTGTTTTAGCTTTTATTTTTCTTCCCCAATTCTGGGGGCAGATGTGAGTGCGAAAGGGAAATAGGAAGAACCTCATTCTGAGAAAAAAATGGAAGAAAAGCCAGAATTAATCCAAATAAGAACTAAAACTTTAAAAATTATTTTATACTTAATATGTATATAAAAGGAAAAGAAAAATCTACATAATAGAGCTTTCTATTTTATGTATAATCTTCCTCTATATCTCAGTAGATATGGAAATGTCACTTTTACTTGGTTCTTGTTAGTCTCAGAATAAAAATAACTTGGAAAAAAAAGGTGAACTATATATAGAAAAATATTTCTATCAGCATTTTTTTGGTGTTGTAACAAAGAACTAGAAAACAAGGAAACAGCCATGCAATAGAATTGTGTGATAGAACAGCCAATGTTATAGAATTGTGTTCTTGTTATTCATCCTTAGTTTTTGAAGAGGACCAATGACATCATGGGCTCATATTTTGACTTGTTCATGAATTGGATTTAAGTGAGGTAGGGTTGTACAAGCAGTCAGTCTCTCTTTTCCTGAATCGTTGAAGTCCAATAGCAAGACAATAGTCAGGATTGGTGATGGCTGAGGATGCAAGGATGGCCTTAGCATCTCCAAAATGCAACCACAGTCTAAACACTCCATAGCAACTGCCTCGGTGGCCTTTGTAGTCATCAGATCAAATTGTTCTCATTTGCTCATTCTTTTGGGGAAAGTCTTTATATGCTTGATATCCCCCTAATTCATTGATGGGTTTGAGGTCCCTTAGTTACTCTCAACCTAATTTAGCCCATCTGCCAAGAGTTTTCCTGGGCTGCGGCTGCTGCATGTTATGGCTTCTTGGAATCACATACAAGACTTGGGTGAAAGGTAGACACCAAAGGTAAATAGGGAGCCCTGAAAAGGGCTCAACAAACTCTCCCAACCGAGGTGTTAATCCTTCCTGAATACTCCATACACCCATATTGTGTTGTAACAAATGGTAAAAGGGATAGATTTAAAGAAACTTTGAAAACTTCTATGAACTGATACAGAGGAAAGTGAGCAGAACCAGAATAAATTTCTATAATAATGGTGATGATGTAAAAGAAAAAAAACTTGAAATTCTTCAGAACATCGATCAGTGCAGTCAATAACCTTGTCACCAGGTAAATGATGATGAATAGACATCCAGAATGAGGCAATTAATTATATTATGATATATAGTCAATATGGAGATCTCATGCTTTAGATGCTCATTTGTTATAAAGGAAGATTTGGGGGGGGGTTTTGGAAGAAGAGAAAAGTTATGAGTAAAAGAGAATAGTAACGGTGATGTACTCATCATCCTCACTTTCCTCCCATCAATCACACAATTACAAAATACATAGAAGAGAGAAGAAAGTTCAGAGAGAGAAACAAGCAGGCTAGTAGCAGATTTATCATGTTAAATTTAGGAGATGCTTTAAAAACAAGCTGTACATAAGAGATTCATGATTTCATAGAAAATTCTTTTTTTCTGCTCTTTGTGTATGGAAATGATCGTGTCTGTTGATGTCTTTCAAACTATAATGAAAAAATAAAAAAGATCTCTTGACGCCTGACAGAGAAATGACAGCATGCATAAATAATAACTTGCATTTATCATCACATGTTAGTTTGCAAAGCGCTTTGCACATATTTTTAGTTCCTAAACCACAACCTACCTCTCTGCCTACCTATCCTGTGAGCTCATTGATCATGCCTTCTTTTCCATCAACCAATGAGGTTCAACATGTTGGAACATTCTTGTGACAAAGGAAGTTGCAATGTCCTTTAGAAACCCAACCTGAAGTCTGCAAAGTCAAAGGACTTTGCCCTTTTCTTAATGTTCCAAGGATATCAACAGAGCACATGGGCTCCCTTGGTCTTACTCTGTGACTGGACCATTTTTTCCTGGTCACAGATAAATCATTGTATCATTGGTCTATAATAGAAGGAAGGCTAAAGGTCATTCTATTCCCATATTCTCATTTTACAAAAGAGAAAGCTCAGACACAGAGAGGAAGTGACATGGCTGATACACAGTATTGAATGTTTTCCTAACTCCATGTTGCCTTTTTCTTTTTCTCCACTGACCTTTATACCTTCATACTGGTCATTCTGCATAATTCTTTATTTAAAGTATATACTGCTCATAGCCATTATAAATCTTTCCACTTGCTCTTTAGGAGATGCTCAATTTTAGTGATTCTGTATTGTATTGTTATTGTAATATTCATATAATAATATGGAACATGTATTATATATGTAATTACTATGTAAAATACACTATTATGTATGTATTACTATGTAATATTCTATGTATATGTATTGATATGTCATATTCTATAACACAACTCCATAGTAGTCTCTGAAGAATATTGGTATTAACCAATCAATCCATCAATCAATAAATCAGCAAAGATTTATCAAATGTCAAGCATATTGTTAGGCACTGGGAAACCAAGCCAACAAATGAAATGATCTCTCCTCAAGGAACCACTCCCCTCTAAGTACTATTTAAAAAAAGATTAGTTATTATTTCAGGGAGAGGCTTGGGATCTCATTCTTTCAATAGACTCATTCTTTCAAAGACAACCCAGCTTCCACCTCCACCGCCTATTCCATTTTGGGTCCTACTCATTGTAGCTTTTTGTGTCTGTCCAAAGTATTTGTACTGATGGACCAACCCTTTGCTTTCCCATCCAACTGTATTGCATAGAATAGGCAAAAAATGCTCATCATGTACTTGCTTTTTTTTCCTTTTCTGTGTGAATTGCTAGACTAGACAGACTCTTTTGAGTGATTATTAATCTCAATTAGGAGGCTCCAGAGTGTCCTGCTCTTGAATCAATTAATGCCAATGTCAACCACAAACTAGAACACTTGGACTTCACCATTCCTCCTGAGCTTGGGCTCCAGGTTGAGTGCCCTCCATGACAGTGATAGATGCCTTTGGCAAGCACGTCTTCTTATTTTCCAGTCCCAGACTACTTGACCTTTTCTTTAACCTTCTACCCCAATTTTTTTGTGTGGCACTCTGCCAAGGCATGGATACTATAGACCTCTTGGTCTGACTACTGAAAACAAAGCAATACAACCATTGCTTCTAGAAAAAAAATTCCAATTGTTTCCCCTCTGCTTTCACTCATAAACCTTATTGACTTCCCAGACCAAAACAACTCCCGTTAGCTCCCACTCCCCTTTATGTGTTGTCTTGCCTCTTAATAGAAATGTCTTTCTTCAACAACCTTCTGATCACTAATGAATGAAAAACATTTTAGAAACACTTAATATGTTCCAAAAACATTGTTCTAGGTTCTGGAAATACAAATAGTAAAAGCAAGAAAATCCTTGGCCTGCAAACAACTTAGAACAGTGTTTTTGGAACATATTAATGTTTTTCATTCATTAGTGATCAGAGGGTTGTTGAACAAAGTTTTCTATTATTTTCCCTTTTCAGGAATTCATCATAATTTTGATATGTGCAAGAGGGCACTGTTGAAAGAAATAATTTAAGATGGTCTTTTTTTCCACTGAATAAAATTTTTATTTTGATGCTCAACAAATTGGACCAATGAATTTATGTATTATCTATATATTTCAATTAGGTGAATGTTAATATATGATCTTCTATATATTATTACTTGTAAAAGCAAGTCTGTTCCTTGCTCATACCTTATTCAAGATTATCTTCAAAGTATGGACAGACTATTCAACATAAAAATTTTACAGAGATAGTTGCTAATTACTAATATCCTCTTCTTTGTCTTTTTTCAGTAATAATAAGTCTGAGTTTATTTCCACAATTTCATAATCTTCCTTCCTTTCAGATACCTTGAGAATTAATCCCTCAACATCATCAAAATTATTTTACTTCCATGGCAGACTTCCTCTCTATATAATTGGGCTATGCTAGTACTTTTCTCATATTTATTCTCTTAAAAGACATTTCCAGCACTGTGAAAATACTTTGATGAAAAGAATTTATTGTAAAAATCTAAAGTTCTTTTCCATTTTTATCTATTGTTTACAATCCTTTCAGTTTCAACTATAAATGTACCTAAAATGACTTGGTTTAGTTCTGTCTTAGAACAGGCTTTCTTTAAGCTCATTATCCCCTTAACTGCACCTCCCTGCTTTATAAGGTGATCAGATTCACTATAACTGTCTTTGAAAAGTTTTCCAAAAACAGATACTAGGTAATACCTAGTTTTTCAAAATATTTCAAAATTTCAAAAATAATTTTCAAAATATTTCAAAAATAAAGAAATAGACTCAGAAAAATTAAGTAATTGTAGCAAAGTGAACGCCCAGCTAGTCAACAATAAAAGTAGGAGCTGAATTCAGTCTTTACTTGACCACCATTGTAGCAGTGATTTCACCCTGTCCTCCTGGAAGAATGGACCTTTCCTAAAATTTTTAGTTTATGTTTAGTGATTATTTGAGACATTGTGAATCGAGTGTTTCTTTTCCCCCTTCATTTACTCCTCTTTTATCAAAAAGAAAGAAACATTTCAAGAATTGCCCCTGATTGTTTTTCCTCATGGTTACACCTGCTGGGGATTGTCAGGAAAAGTAAGAGAAGGTATAATGGGGATAGTGAGCAGGTGGATTTGTTTGCACTATGTTTCCACTGTAGTTAGGACTTAATACACTCCAGAAAGCTTTGATTCCATGGTGAAGAAACCAATTACGTTTCAGAACATTTTTAGTGCTCCAAGACTCTGAGCTAAGGAAATACTGTCACCATGGCAGCTGATGGCAATTTGTCTCTTAGGATAGTATCCTTATATTTCAAGGACCTGAGATTTCATCAATTGTGGATTTCATCCATCGTCACAGGTCATAACACTTCCCTTCTTCCCCCCATGACTTAGTAAATGATCTTCCTAAGCTCCTGTGGCTGAAAAATTCATCACCTGATGGCCATCCATAAGAAAATAGTAAATTGCTGCCTGACTTTGTAGTAACTGGTAGAAAATACATAAATAAGAACAAGTGATGGGTCAGAAAAATAATAGTCTCTGAAATGAATCAACATGCATATATTAAAGTCAGACTATTTGCCAGACACTATGCCAGGCACTGATACAGAGACTGTTTTGCTTTTGTCTTTGAACTTAGTTTCTACATAAATGGTTTTTTTTATTTGTGTTTATTTGTTTCTATTATAAATTTTAAATTACATTTTGTTTTATTTTGTTTTTAAAAATCAGCTTTTCCCCTCTCTCTTCCATTTCCCCTTTCCCCTTTGAGAAAGCAAGAAAACAAGACCTCTGTAATAAATATATATATAGTCAAGAAAAACAAATTTCTCATTGGCCATGTCTGAAAAAAATGGCATAATCTGGACTTTGAGTCCATCTCCCCCCTGTCAGGAGGTTGGAAGCAAGAGTCCTCAGGTATTTTAATTGGTTATCGTGTTGATTAGAGTTCCTAAGTTTTCTTCCTTTCTCCCTTTCTTCCCTCTCTTCTTTCCTTCCTTTTTTCCTCTTAAAAAAGTATGTATATTTGTGTGTGAATGTGTAGTTTTAATCTTGATTAAACTTGATTAAAAAAATGGATCAAGATCCACTTTCTCATCTTACCCCAACCCCTTCTCCCCCAATCATAAAAAAAACAAAATCTATTACCCACATGTAGAATCAATCAGTGTTCTGTGCCTTAAAAAATAGTACATGGTCATGTCTTAAAAAATTGTTTCTTTCTGTACTCCGAGTTCTTCACCGGTCTATCAGAATGGGAATAACATGTTTAATCATTAGTTCTCTGGACTCCTGTTGAGTCATTATGTTGAAAAGTATTCAGCACAATACATTTATATATTATAACTTATTTATCTATTCCCCAGTTCATGAGCACTCCTTCAAATTGCCATTCTTTGCCACCTCAAAAATATCCATAAATATTTTTGTATACCTTAAGATTTGTTTTTCTTAAGATGAATTTCTCTCTTAATCTACTCTCCTTCTAATTTCCTTTTCCCTTTCTCCCCTTTCCCTCCTATTTCACTGTTGAGTGAAATATATTTCTTTACCTAATTGTGTCTATGTGTATATTCTTCCTTCTTCTGGCAGTTCAGATAAGATTGAGGTTCAAGCATTAACCACTCACCTCTATCTTGTCCTCTTTGTGTAGATTATTTGCTTGTGCACCCTGATTATATGAAATAATTTCTCCTGACCTTGATTTCCCTTTAACTCTCCCCCTCACCACAGTGTGCTCCTCTTCCATTCTCATTTGATTCATTTCTTATGATCATCCAGACATCAAAGAATCACTCAATCTGGGGCTTTTTGAATAGGTGTGATGAATGAGACATGACTCATGTTTGGCAGAGAGAATACTGAACATAATACCATGTAAGGGACTGAGTTGGTTCCAGAGATATTCTTGGGAGAAACACATGGACACAGAGCCTTTCAAAATGGAGAAAGAGAAAAATTTTGGAATGAAGAACATTCATTGGAAGTTGACCATTGTATGGTCCTGGACTTGCTTAAAATTCTACAGTCTGCTTAGAATGAACCTCCTCTGGGGTGAAAAGATTTTCTGTTTCAGTTTAAATCTGTTCTTACTCCCAAGTGAAAAACCCATTTACTCCTAGGTATAAATTGGTATATTTTAATATGTAAAGCTTCTTTTGTTTACTGTTTTCCTTAAGATAAATGACTTTACTCTCTATTTCTTCTTTCCAATGATCTTTTATATAACCTTAATTTGATTGGAAAGAGCTAAGTCAGTGGGAATCTCTTTGTTTGAGAACGACCAGGCTTTTGCCCCATCATCCCCTAGACCAGAGATATTTGAATTCTAGCCCAATGTTCTTTTGCCTTTACCCATGAACTAGTATTGTGGTGGTGTAGATCCTTATCCTCTCAGTAGATCAGACTTCAGATCATGTCAATCCATGACATCTGCTAACCACATCTAGGCAGTTACACAATCACCACATACATAATCTAATTTGTGGTATCCATATTGCATGTAAGAGTTAGTCCACTGATTTTATACTAATTTATAGTTGCAAGAATTTGTTTTTTAAATAGTGTTGGAATGTTTTTGTTTTCTTTTTTCTTTTCTTTTCTTTTCTTTTTCTTTTTCTTTTTTTTCTTTTCTTTTTTTTCTTTTTTTTTGCTATATTCTGTTCTGTACCTTACATCCATTCCTGGAATATACTAGCAGCTTTATAAATGCTTGTTGATTGATTAAGGACATTGAAACCCAGAGAAATAAAGCAAATGATTGATTGATACAGGAACATCAGTGAAACAAGTCAGAGTAACTAGTCAGAATAAAGACTGGGGCAAGATTTTGCTTTTGATCAAAATCTGTTTAAGAAAGAAATGTGAAGTGAGATCCAAGGGAAAAGTAGGAAAAAACATTTCCGGAATGCTCTACTTCTGATCTCTTATATCTGGTAGACTGCTACCAGAAGGAAGGTTCCCTCAGTCAAATCGTTTCTAGATATTCCCATGGTATTCTGAAAGTATATAGCACAGCCATCACGTCACTGATGGACAGACAAAAAGAATGAACCACACTTACTGATAAATACTTATTAATACACTGATTGGATCAATAAAACAAAATTTGAATTAGGTGTGATTTATTTAGATGTTCATTGTTTAGGTTTTAGATGGATTGCAAAGAGCTTCTTTGCCTGTTCACTTTTCAATCATTATGAGTCATGTCCAATTTGAGTTTTCTTGGCAGAGATACTGGAGTGGTTTGCCATTTCCTTCTTCAGCTCATTTTACAGGTGGGGAAACTGAGGCAAACTGAGTTAAGTGACTTGTCCAGAATCTCATACCTAATAAATATCTGAGATCAATTTGAACTCAGGTTTTCCTGACTCCACACTTGGTTCTTTATCTAATGTGCCATCTAGTTGCCCTACTCCCAAAGAGGAAGATATGAAAGTTTTTTCTATTTACAAAACATGTTGAAATCTCTGAAAGATTCATCTGTACCTTGGAGAGGGCAGTGCAAATGCCCTCTTCACTTCACTTCACTTCAATTCAAGTATTTATTAAGCATTTCGTAAGAGTGAGGCTTTTTGCTGAGTATAAAATGGGTATAAAATGGTAAGCAAAGAATGGTCCCTCTCCTCTAGGATCTCACCATCTAGTCGGGAAGGGAAGGCATATAGATAAATTACAATAAAAATAATGAATTTCAATTTAAATTTTCTTCATTATTATGAACATAAAAAACATCAACCAATGAACATCTTGACTTACAAAGGAACACAGGAGAGAATTGTGCTCTGCTTTCTTGGGCCTTGAACCACTCATAGATAGCTGAGCAGGACCACAGAGAAGAGTGAAAGGAAGTTTGGAAGGGGTCATGGACACACTCACTGGGCAGCATCAACAAAAATCTGCATGCCCTAAAAGTTCACAGTCACAATGTGCTTTTAAAATTCTCCTTTCTATATCGCAATGTTCACATTGTCAACATCCATTAACTTTTTTGAAGGGTAATGTAAGAATGGACGTTTATTATGACTAATGTATTCAATAAGATAATGGTCACAGCCGAGGTATAAATACTGGTCACAATCACAAAGCTTAATCCAGCCAAGAGTATTTCTGTCCTTTGAATTTCTAACAAAAAAAGAATCCATCCTTTTTGATGCTAGCTGACAGTTTACGTCTGATGCTTCATGCTCACATGACTTTGAACAAGTCAAATCACTTGGATGACCCTCAGTTTCTTTTTCTGTAAAATGGCTTGAAGGTCTCTGATGTCTCTCCCAGCTCTGGATACATGAGCCTGTGACCTGATTTTAAATCTAATTTTTTCATGCTATGTGTCTGACCTTGGATAAGTAATTTTCCCTTTCTGAACCTCGGTTTCTTTGTGTATAAAAGGAGTCCATTGGATTAGGTGGGCACTGGGTTCTTTTGTAACTCTAGACCTGTGACCCTTTTCATCAGTGAGCTGAGCTGTGTCCAAACTACTGATGGGGAAGGTGAGAGCAGAAAGATCTGATGGCATGTGTTTATTGGGGGTGGCTAGAATCTGTGAATTATCTTTGAATCCAGTATCCTGGCTTGCCTATTCTTGGCCTGCCTTTCAGTCAGCTACCACCTGCTCAAGAAACATCTTCCTACATGAGTGTTCCCAGCCCATGTAGGTTTCCGGCTTCTCCTGGCTCAGGGGGATGATTTTTGTTGGCAACCATCAATACCTGCGTGATCTCTAGAAATGAGACAGTTCCACCTGCTTGGAACATGACAGCTCTTCAGGATGAACTGCTGCTGCCTGCAAGATATCTGATGCTGTGGTTTGTTCCATCTCCTCTACAATCAAGAGCTTGTTCTGGGCTGGGGCAGGGCTCCCAATCTCATCCCATTTCATCTCATGATGATAGAGCCAGGTGGAGAAAACATTTTCTCCAACTTTTAAGGCAAAAAGAAAAGAGGGAGGGATAAAAATATAAATACACTATATGACAAAATGTATAACACATACAAATATATTACACATGTGACAAATATATATTACATATAAATATTATACATAAGGCACACATATTTTAATGCAAGTATATCTGTGTGAATATTTATATGTATATACAGAATTAACTGATTTAGAGCTAAAAAGCATCTCAGAGACCAAACATTCTCTGTTCACTCTCTTTGCCCAGAGCAAGCCCTAGGCCAAGAACGCCTTCTTTCTTTACCTCTACTTCTTAGAATCACTAATTCCTTCTTCTATAAGACATCTCCCTGACTCTCGTCCCCTACCTCCATCTACCGGAGCCACTTCCCCAATTACCTTGTAGTTATCTTTTAATATAATAATATACATGCATAATGTTCCCTCCAATTGAATGGGAACATCTTGAATGCAAAAATTGTTTTATTTTTATTTTTTTGTCTTTGTATTTCCAAAGTGCCAGGCCCATAAGAATTACTCAATGATTGCTATTCTTTTGATCTCATTTTACAGATGACGAGACTAAAGTGGGGAATAAGGGGGAAAGGAGAGCAGTCGCAAAAATAATAAGCATCAGGGATAGGATTTGAACTCAAGTCTTGGGTCTCCAGAGTCAGTGCTCTATCCCCTGGGCAAGACAATATCTCTCTTTTATTGTCTTGGACGAATCGGGTATTTCCCAGGAGAAACATACTTACTAGTTTCCTATATCTGCTGTATTCCTTGAGTTATCTTTTTTTAAAAAATTAATTAAAGCATTGTCTTTACAAAATATATACGTGAATAATTTTCTTTTTCTTTCTTTCCTTTTTTTTATTAAAGCTTTTTGTTTACAAAACATATACATGGGTAATTTTTCAACACTGACCCCTGCAAAATCTTGTGTTCCAAATTTTCCCCTCTTTCCTTCCACCCCTCCCCTAGATGGCAGGTAATCCAATACATGTAAAATATGTTAAAATATATGAGAAATACATGGATAATTTTCAACATTCACTCTTATGAAACTGCATGTGTTCTAATATTCCCTCCCTTCCCTCCATTTCTACCCCTATACAGCAAGTGACCCAATATATGTTAAACATGTGCAATTTCTCCATTTCTCAAGATATCTTGATATAACACACAGCACTCTAAACTTAAAGCCGCAGGATCTGCATTTGAATTCTGATAATAGACTATAATACACATTATGCACATAACTCAGCAAGTCACTGAATCTTTCTAGACCTCAGTTACCTATCTGTGAAATAGAGTTAGACACATATATAGATTTCTAAGGGTTCCTCCTACCTCTAAATCTGTGATCTCTGTGATGGTAGGTAAGTCACTCGCTCTCTCTAGACCTCCGTTTTGCAATCTACAAAATGAGGGGAGATATGGAGCAGTTGATCCTTTTACTGCTGTCTGTATCAAATCATTTTCCTACTTAAGAGTCTTTGTTCACCTTGAGTAAGTTCACCTTGAGTAAACCAAATGGCCTCTGTTTTCTCCTCTATAAAGTGAAGGATTGTATTGGGTAGCATCCCATGATCCTCACTGCTCTACCCATTTAACCCCTACCATGGGGCACAGGCAACAGGACAGCAATAGCCTGGACATTGAGTGAGGAAAGCCTGCTTTTCCAACTTTATTGGTTCAGTATCTACTCCAAAAGCTTCTATCCCTCTGCCCCAGAAAGGAGCCTGAAGAAGTGAATTCAGAATCCATCTATATGCCATAGTCTTGGGCTGGTGCTTTTCTTTATTCTTTGGTTGGATAGACCAAACCATGGCCTACCTCCCATCCTCCTGCAAGTCCCAACTATTGTTAGAAGACCAATTAATTCAAACATGCACAAAGGTTCCTACTTAATTGATTCATTTTACAGACCTTTGTGGAAGTCCTAGACTGGCTAAAAGCCGTCCAGCATAACAAATGCATTGTTAGCAAGAAGCTGATGGGTATGGTGGCCTGACATCTCCCCGTCCTCCTGTTAATTCAAAGACAGAAAGCATGGAGACTTCTTTCCTAAGGGCCCAAAGCATCACTAGACCCAAGATGAAAACTGACACACATGGAACTTATTAGCAAATAAACAACCTGGTCTACTGCGATCCCTTTATGTGTACAAATACCTAGATTAGAGACGCTTAAGAGCAAGATGGAGTAAATCTGCCTTGAAGGAATTATATAATAAACGTTTCACAGATATTGGGATCTTACTTAGAGAAAGGCATAGAGATTAAAGGGATCTTGTTCAATGCCCTTCATTAGACAGGGAGGAAACTGAGGCACATAGAGTATAGGTGACTTGCCCAAGGTCACACAAGAGCAGGATTTGAACCGAGGTCCCTTGACTTCAAAGCCAAAATTCTTTCCACCATATTTTAATTTTCACAAGTATGACTAAAGGTGAAATTCTTAACCAAAAAAATGAAAGGACAGAGACAATTACAATTAGTAAACTACACCACAAAAGCACCCCAATATTGGCAACCTCAATGGTTCGGGGTTCACCCTTTCCCTCTCCATTACAGGTTTTTCTCAGTTCTCAGCCCATATTTGAATGGACCGGCTTCAGTCCTGGAGAAGACAGCTCTCCAGAAAGCTCCTTTTTCATGTTTTTTGGCTCCACAGCCTTACCCCAGAAGCTGGGAGAAATCACTTAATTCTTAGGTTTGGTAAAGTCTATTTAGAAATCAGAGAATAGAAAGGTATCCAGTCTAAACTGAGTATAGTATAGCTATTTATTTCCTCCATATGCACAGAAATGCTACATTTCATGTGAACAATGGCTGGAAATTTAAAAATGTTGCAATAACTTATAACTACTATTATTATCCCTGAGTTTATGGTTTAAACAGTAGAACATGAAGCAATTTTCACAACTGCTAAATTAATATTTCATGCATAATAATAGCCAGAATCTCTAAAGTGCTTTAAGATTTGCAAATATTTACAAATATTATCCCTTTAATCTTCACAACAATTCTGAGAGGGAGGTGCTATTATCATTTTTATTTTTGCAAATGAAGAAACAGAGGTACAGAAGGATTATGTGACTTTCCCAGGTTCCAGGATCCTATATCTATTAAATACAAGGCTAGAGCCCTTCCTCACTCTAATTTCAATACTCTCTTTACTGTCTAACCTAGCTGCCTCCATATTACCTTAACTCTGTATTATCCAAACAATTCCTTACAAGTGTTGTGTCTTTGGGTAATCCAGGTCATAATCCAGGCATTCTATGGGTGATCCTCTACAATATGGAAACTCCTCTTTGTGCTGGCCAGTTCTACCCAAAGAACACAGGAACTACGACCTCTTAAACTTAGGAGACTGCCCCCAAGGCTGGGCATGGCCATATTAGGACAAAAATTAGACTACTTGTGGAAATAGACAAAAAGGAGAAAGGGAATATATGGACCCAAACTTATCTAGGCCAAAATAGGGGTTCTAACTTACATGAAGGAGAGCTACTTGCCACACGGTTTAGAGACAGAAACGAAGAACATGAGCTGACAACTGCCTTTCCTTTTTAATTGTTACACTTGAAGTTGTCCACTAGGGAGGAAATCTTTGTGTCAAATATTTCTGACACAAGTCTGCTGTCAAAGATATAAGCAACATGGCAAAATGAATAGAGAGATGGCTTTAAAACTAGGAAGACCTGAGTTCAAATCCCTCTGATATATATTGGCTGAATGGAATTGGAAAGTCATTTCCAGTGTAGAGTAATGTAGGCAACTTCGTTAGTATATAAATTGTAGGAGCCCTAGCTTACATTGGTAGAAAGAATTTCCTCACCTGGAAGTTTCATATATTGATGAAAGGACAAGTTTAATCTCTATGCTTCTCCTATTCAATAAATATAGACAGCTAATAGAAACATATTAAATTTTAAAAAATCATCCCCAAATATAGGTAGCCAAATGATATGAGCAAATAGTTCTCAAAAGAATTGCAAAATATTAATAACAAAAGAAAATAATTATCCAAATCACTAAAAATAAGGGAAAATGAATTTAAAATACTTTGAGGTCTTACTAGATGATCAGCTAATTGGAAAAGTCAAAAGATGAAGATGGTCAAAGTTGGAGGAACTCTGGAAATATGGACATACACAAACATTGGTGGTTGAACTGTGAATTGGACCAACCATCTGGAAAACAATCTGGAATTTTATGAAAAATGTGACAAAAATATCCCTACTCTTTGACCCATCAAACCTATACCAGAAACATATACCCCCAAAAGGCTAAAAATAAAAGTCTCAAAATAAATCAAAATACATATACTTATACTATGTGAGTGCTAAGAAATGGTAGTAAAATAAATTGCATTGAATGGTACATGATTAAGCTGTATTATATGAATGTAATTGGGTATTACTGAACCATAAGAAATAATGAATGATGGAAATTGAGAACAAAAAGGCTTCTATAGACATGGATTTAAAGGTAAATAAGATCATGAAAGCAATTATTATACAAATTCTATTGATGAAGCATTATTACGATGTAAATGGAAAGAACACAAATCATAGAACCAAGGCTATATATTAGACAATTATAAGGACCAAGCTTGGCTCCAAAGAAGAGATATGAGATGAAAGATAAATAATATACTGGGGAAATGATAGCCCACACAGACAAAGCTTTTTAAAAATTATTTATTTCATCAAATATTTCCCAATTACATCTAAAAATTTTAACATTCATTTAAAAAATGCTGAGTTCCAAATTTCCTCCCTCCCACATGTTCTTCTCTCTTTGAGAAGGTAAGCAAGTTTATACATATTGCTATTATTCAGCCATTTCAGCTGTGTCCAGCTCTTCATAGACTCATTTAAAGTTTTCTTGTCAGAGATACTATTTCCTTTTGCAACTCATTTTGAAGATGAGGAACTGAAGCAAATAGAACTAAATGATTTGCCCAGAGTCATGCGGCTAGTAAGTGTCTGAGGCCAGATTTGAATTTAGGAAGATGAGTCGCCCTGACTCCAGGCTCAGCAATCTATCTACTGAACCACCAAGTTGTTCTAATTATACATATAACATCACACAAGACATATTTCCATATTAGTCCCCTTGCGAAAGAAAACAGACAAAAAACCCAAGAAAAATGAAAGTTTAAAAATATATATCTCAATCTGTATTCAGAGTTCATCAGTTCTTTCTCCAAGTAGCATCTTTTATTATGGGTTCTTTGGAACTGTTTTGGTTCATTGTCTTGATTAGAGTGGCTAAGACTTTCACAATTATTTACTATAAAAATATTGTTGTTCTTGTATACAACAATTTTCTGATTCTATTCATTTCACTTTGCATCCATAAACATCTTCCCAGATTTTTTGGAAACCATCCTGCTCATCATTTCTTATAATACAATAGTGATCCATTACAATCACCATCTCTGTCTCTTGTTTGCTCATAAACACTTTCCCTATTTGTAAATCTTGCAGGTATATTTTTCTCTGCTCTCCTAATTTACTTATAATAACACCCTTTATGTCTAAGTCATTTATCTATTTTGACCTCTGTCAAAATGTAAGTGCTATGAAATGTTAGTACATTTGTGAGATGTTGGTATATGCAGAATGCACAGAGTCAGCTAGATTATGCTTATTTCCCTTCACTCAATTCATAGGAGTCTTTAGATTCTTCTTAATGTCTTTCATTCATTGTTTCTCACATTGCCATAATACCTCATTACATTCATATAACAGTCATTCATCACCTATTTTAACACTTGCAATCATACAGCTATATGTATGTTAGTATATTGGAGACCCTTTTATTATCAGCCTCTTGGGTCCTTGAAGATCAACTCCTCACACTGTATTCCAAGACAAGGTTAAAATGGTTTAATTATTTAGACTTAAAGGGTAGAAATGAAAACAAACCTTATTGCCACTCACAAGGGAGAAGGAAGACAACCACTAGAGGGAACAATCTCTTTGTGTAGCCTACTTCCTCATGGTAAACAGCACACAGTTGGGTAGAGGAGGAAGAAATACTCTAAGGCCCAGAGCCTCTCCGAACTCAAATTTTTATGGAATTTTAGATAAAGAGCCACTATAATATCAGTGGAAGATTGCCCTGTTAACTGTAGGCTAGTAAAGTGAGTGCATTTTCTAAATTATCTAAAAAGGAGTGAGAAATGAAGGGCAAGGAATAGAAAAATTTGCCCTGATTGCATCAATCCCATAATAGGCTGAAAAAGTGGGGGTGTATAATGGCTAGCTTCTAGGCTGAATAGTCATGACATGCTTGCATCATTCAGGACTGGAAGCGTACCAGCCAAACTAGATTTCACTGACCAATAGCACTTCTTTCTGCTTCTTTGCATTTGGGTTTTGATTAAACAAGATATGCTCCAAACTTAGTGCTTTTTCCATAGCTCCATACTGTCTCTTTAACTTCCTCATTTTGCAGCTGAGGAAACTGAGACCCGGAGAGGTGAATTAACTTGGTTATTCCATAGCTCCATACTGTCTCTTTAATTTCCTCATTTTGCAGCTGAGGAAACTGAGACCCAGAGAGGTGAATCAACCTGATTAAACAGATAAAAATTGGAAGAGCCCAGAAAAGATTGCAGATCCCATATTTTTCTGTTGAACACTCCATAGAATAGGTTTATAAAGTACATTCCTCACAATAACTCCAGGAGGTGGCATAAACATATTTTAACAGTAAACAATTGTGAAAGCCTTAGCTATGCTAATCAAGACAATGATCCAAAACAATTCCAAAGTATACATAATAAAAATGCTATCCTCCTTCAGAGAGAGAATTGATGAACTCTGAATGCAGATTGAAATATATATTTTAAACTTTTATTTCTCTTGGTTTTTTTTTTTTTTTGGTTTTTTCCTTTTGCAAGATGACTAATATGGAAATATTTTGCATGATGTTTTATATATATATTATTAAGAAGCTGGGTGGTTCAGTAGAGGCATAAATAGCCCCATTTTTCAGATGAGGGCATTAAAGTCCAGAATGACTTAGTAACTAATATTAGAGTTGAATCCATTTCCTGATGCCAGTCTAGCTCAACACAGCCTCGTGATGGATCTAGCCACCACCATGCAATCGTAAATTCCCTTTTCCTGATCGCACAGTGATGGAGCAAGATGGCAGATAATGGCTTTTGTTAAACTTCTTAAAATATTTATAAGTATTTAGCTATATGGAAGTGTACATGAGACATGTTGAATAATTAATTCTCTTTGTCCCCTCAAAACATAACTGGGTCCCTCCCTTGGGATCGTAGGAGCCAATCGGGCTCTGATCAGAAAACCGTAAGAAAAAAGTTATAATTCTGTACATAGAACCTTGATGAATAATTTATCTTTTAGTATTTATGTAGTTTTCATTCATGAATATTTTAAAGAGCTTATTGAAAGCTATACACTTGAGCTGTATATTTAGCCTAGAGAAATGATAGCTTCCATTGACCTTAATAAGAGGGAATAATAGAAATTGTTGAAAGAATTGAAGGCTACCACTGTCTGTTGTACTGATTAGCAATGATTTGGTTGCAGCTAATTTATAACATGGATTAAGTGTCTACCACACATGTGGTCTCAGCATCCTGAGAGCATAAAGAAAAGAAGCACTGGTCCTTGCTTTCAGGAAGCTTACAAGTGAATTGTGTAGAGTCCAGGGGTCCTGAAACTTTTTAAATAGGGGGCTAGTTCACTGTCCCTCAGACTGTTGGAGGGCCGGACTAGAGTAAAAACAAAAACTTTGTTTTGTGGACCTTTAAATAAAGAAATTTCATAGCCCTGGATGAGGGGGATAAATGTCCTCAGCTGCTGCATCTGACCTGCAGCTGTAGTTTGAGGACCTCTGGTGTAGACAGTGAAGGAAAATGACAAAACTAAGGAAGAATGATGTATCAGCTGTCAACAAGTGTGGTGAAATGTGTGGATGCCTTCAAAGTTCTGAGCCTAGAGGAATGAAAGAATGACCATAGCAACAAAGGAAAGAGGGAGGTCAGAATGGAGGGTGTGTTTAGAAAGGAAGACAATGATCTGGTTTAGGATGAATTAGGATGGAGAGTAGAGATGTGGACATGTGGCCCTGAAGATTTGGGAGAGATGAGAGATGCATACTGAGATCTGGGAATCATAGGATTAAATGACATATATTTAGAATTAGACAGAACCCTCAGGGCCACTGAACTGAATTTTTGCAGATGAGGTAACTGAGTCACAGAGAGGTTTAGCACTATGACTTTTATAAAATGGAATTCAGATCTAAGTTTTACTGCCATCAAAAGTGTCTTATCCACTATCATATTCACATCCAAATTGCCTTGTATTTACATATTTTTGATCCTGTATCCCTGCCCACCGAAGAAGATAAGTTCCTTAAAATCATGGACAGTTTTGTTTCTCTTTGAAATTCCCACAACTAACCACAGCTCCTAACACATTTTATTGGTGGTCAGTCATTTTCAGTCATGTCTGATTCTTAGTGACCCCATTTGGAGTTTTCTTGGCAAAGATACTGGAGAGGTTTGCCATTTCCTTTTCTAACTCATTTACATAGGAAAAAACTGAGGCAAACAGTGAAGTGCCTTTCCTAGAGTCACACAGAGTACGTGTCTGAGGTTGGATTTGAACTCAGATCCTCCACTGAGTGAAGTAATACTTTGCTCCTCTAATCTAAGCCCTTTATTGAACAGATGTGAACATTGTGATTTGTCTGGTGTTCACAATGCCCAAACTGGGATTAGTACCATGGCATCATAGAATTAGGACTAAGAACCTAGGAGTTCATAGAATCTAGCCTATTCCATTTTATAGGTGAGAAAACTGAGGCTCAAAGTCACATGGCAAGTTAAAGAGCTGGGATATTTGGTATCTTATGTCACCCGACTCTACATGAAACCTTTCTCTGTACTTCACGACCCCTTAGGATGTGGGTGTCCTGACTGTCCGTACAGGACTCTTCCCTCAGCCCACCCAGACTCCCATGTTCACATAATTCCTGATTACTCCTGCAACTCTTCATGGCAGGGTCAGCCTCCCGTTAGCTGGCCAATTATTCATTCTAAATTATGTGCCTCCTAAGCTAAACATCAAAGCCCATGCAGCTGCAAACGTTGTGCAATTTATTACTAACCTAATTCCTGTACTGCCATTTAGTTCCTAATAGAGTTATATTTTAAAAAGTCATTAACACCTTATTTACTTCTTATATTTTAATTCTTTTCATAAAGAATAACATAGGGTGTTGGGAGTGAGGGGAGGGAGAAGGATGGTACTTAGCATAATGCCTGGTACACAGTAGGCAGTTAATAAGTGCTTGTTGACTTGACCTGATCCTCCAGCCTTCCAGGGATTATATTCTGGTCTGCTGGTGACCCTGAAAACTTCCAGACATTTCCATCTGCCCTGAAACCAAGTGCCTCTTCAATGTTTTAACTTCTCTGATCAATTTTTGTTGTTGTTCAGTCATTTTAGTCATGTCTGACCATTGGTGACTCTAACTGGGATTTCCTTGACAAAGATACTGGAATGGTTTTCCATTTCCTGCCCCAGTGAATCCATTTTGTCATACAATCAGAGTGGAAGTCACTTGCCTAGGGTCACACAGCTAGAAAATATCTGAAGCAGGCTCTCCTGACTTCAGATCCAATGCCCTCTCCACTGAGCCACCCTGCCTCTCCCTGATGAATAGCAATGTACTCAAAATCATAACAGCATTTACATAGTGTTTTAATGTTTGTAAAGTGCTTTACATATAAGGCTTTGTATATGTATGTTTCACAGTAGACTGTTTTTTCTATATTTTCCATATTTATGTCATATAATAATCACTTAAATGTTTTTTCCATTTCATTCCAATTCTATAGCACTTCAAAGTTTATCAAGAGTTTTATGAACAAGTACTCTAAGAAGGAAGTGGGTAATAATAATGACGCCTAACCTGCAGGATTGTTGTAAGGATTAAATGAGATATTTACTGCAAAATATATAGCACAGTGCCTGGCACATTGGTCCTATGTAAATGTTTGTTATTATTACTTAGTCTTATATTTATTTCCTGAATTCCTGATCAAAAATAAATGCTAAATTTCTGTAAAAGATCAATGAAAATAGAGATGTAGTTTTCCCATCCAAGTTCAGGTATACCTTCAAATCTGCTCCATGGACCCTGGATTAAAGAACTCCTGGTATAAAGGAAAAGCTGGTACAACCTGCATTTTGAGCAGTTACCCCAGCCCCCAGTGCCGCTCCTAAAGCCTCCACACATTACTATCTTCAGAAGAAATGTCTCTGGAGTCCTATGAAGTCGATAGACTTTTTCTCTCTTGGAGAAATTATAACAAAGATGGAATTGTCTGTTTCTCCTTCTCCCTCCCCCTTTCACCCTCTTTCTGTGAGTACAAATGTTAAATCCAAAATTTTCTTATTCTTTAAAGTTCATTTACAATGTCTAGTTTTGAAAAAAATCAATGAGTATCGATATATAATTTCTTTTTTAATTTATTTTGGACTTGCAGCTATAGAAAGTAATCAATTATAGTTCTTTCAAATCAGTGAGCTTCATTATTTGTGAATATGTTGTTGCAAAAAGGAACAGAGACAGCGAGATGTGTTCTACAAAGAGAGCCAGACAGTACAGAGGTTTTCCCTGAATATTGAAATTTTCATCTTGTCTGGGGACTCAGGAACCACATGAAAGTTATTAATATATGAAAAAAGCTTCCCAAAGTAGAGTAAAATTTGAACTGGGGGCTTCCCCTTAGGCAAAATTGTGAATGAGAAGTAGTTTGATTCTCTGATGGGAGCCGGGAAGATCATTCATGGACCAAGAAATATATTTGTTGGAGTAGAACTGAGAGTGAAAATTACAGAATAGGTCATAACTGGGTAGAAGAAAAAAGAAAATAGCTAACACTGGCCACTCCCATATTCAAAATATTGGAACCAGAGGAAAATGAATGAGATTCTAACTGATCTCTTCCTGAATCACCTCAGCAGATGAAATTTATTGCCTCCTACTAACAACCTGGACAGACTTTCCCCTCCACATTTATCTTATGATACAAAGAATCATTTGCATTTGCATTGGTACATTATACCCTATTAGACTTTAAGAGCTGTGTGTATCATCTAAACTTTGTATCTCATACATTGAATGCTTAAAAATGTTTTTCTGTTAAACTACATATATAATTTACCTAGATTTTAACAAAGCTTTTTGATCAAGTGTCTAATACTATTCTTATAAAGTGAGGATATATATATATATATATATATATGTGTGTGTGTGTGTGTGTGTGTGTGTGTGTGTGTGTGTGTGTGTATGTATAATAACATGGATGAATTTAGAGCTGGTTGGATGGCTAAACTCAAAGAGTAGTTCTTATTTTTAAATTCAATTTTATTTTATTTTTAGCTCCAAATCTTCTCTCTCTTTCAACTCTGTCCCCTTCCTCCTAATTGAAAAAGCAAAAAAAAAAAAAAAAAATCATTTCAAGTACGTGTAGTCAAATAACCTGCCTTGGGCCATGTTTAAAAACAATAAACAAACCTTAACATGCACATTATCTCTCTTTCATCTCTCTGGAGGTAGAGAGCAGACTTCATATGAATCCTCCAGAATTTGGTGATTTTGTTGATCATATTTCTTAAGTCTTTCAAAGTTTATTATCTTTACAACATTATTTATAATATTATTTACAATATTTATTTACAACATTGTTCACAGTATTACTATATAAAATGTTGTCCTGGTTCTGCTCACTTTACATCAATTCAAACAGGTCTTCTCAGCTTTCTCTGAAACCAGCTCCTTTATCATTCTTATAGCACAACCGTATTCCATCACATTCATAGACCATAATTCAGTCAGTCATTCTCTAAATGATGAACACTCTCTCAGTTTCCAATCCTTTGCTACATGAAAAGAGTTGCTATACACATTTTGTTCATATGAATCTTTTCCTCTTTCTTTAATCTTTTTGGAGTAGAGGCCCAATATCACTAGGTCAAAAGATGTGTGTAGTTTATTGCTTTGGAAAAATAGTCAAAGAATAATTAATAATGCAGTAGTTAGGTGACTCGGTGGATAAATTGCCTTCCCTGGAGTTAAACATCTGTCTGAGTTCAAATCTGCCTCAGACTCTCATTAGTTAGGTGACCCTGAAGAATCATTAACCCTGTATGCTTCAGTTTCCTTATCTGTAAAATAAGCTGGAGAAAAAAAAGGCAAATTGCTCTAGTATCTCTGCCAAGAAAACCCCAAAGAGGGTCATGAAAGATAGATCATAACATGAAAAGTCTCCATTGGAGATCCCAGGATTCCATATTTTATTCCATGCTATCTAATTTTTTTTAGTGATTCAGAATAAGGTGGAGAAGAGATGATCAAATTTGTAGATGGCATAAAATTGGGAGGGATAGTTATCACATTGGATGACATAGACTAGAGCACTGAGCTAAATCTAATAAGATGAAATTCTATTAGGACAATGTAAAATCTTGACTTCTGGGCAAAAAATCAATTTCATAAATACAAGATGGAGGAGAAATGACTTGATGGCAGGTATTATGAAAAAACATCTGGAGATTTTAGTGGACTGCAAGCTCAGTATGTGCCAATAGTATCATACAGCAGCCTGAAAAGCTGAAGTCCTCTCCAACTCCCAAATTCTATGATTTTGTGAATGGTTTTTACTTATTAGATGGTTTTATTGACATTATCTTGCAGCTATAACACACCCAAATTTAAAAAAAAAATTACCAAGTTTCTTTTGTAAGAAATTCAACTAATTTCCCCCCCCCCCCACTTATCAGTTATCTAGTTAATTTACAGATCAATCTAAAACACTGCTGGAACAATTGAATTTTCCATCAAATTGGTGAGTTATTTTGAATTACCGGACAGCTTGGTTTCTCTATCAGGGGTCCTCAAACTTTTTAAATAGGGGGCCAGTTCACTGTCCCTCAGACTGTCGGAGGGCCAGACTATAATAAAAACAAAAACTTTGTTTTGTGGGCCTTTAAATAAAGAAACTTCATAGCCCTGGGGGAGGGGGATAAATGTCCTCAGCTGCTGCATCTGGCCCGAGGTCATAGTATCAACCCACCCCATATTTTCTCTTTGTTGTTTTTTTCCCCCACTGAATTGTCCAGGTGTCCTGCTTTTTGATACAGCCCCTGGTTAATTCCTTCTGTTAGTAAAGTATAGGGTTAGGAGCATTAAAAGGCTAAATAGGATGTTTTTTTTTTTTCCTTCCAGTCTTTATGACTGGATCTCAGAGACTTTCTCATCAAGTCTGTCATTAGTTTGCTGCACAGCTGTCTCAAATAACAGTATAATTTGACCCCAGTGGGTATTGGGATAATGAATACTCTGTGTAGTTAAATGTTATCATTGGCTTCCCCCATGATTTCAAGAGGAAAAGACATACCCTCCAACTTTAAGAGTGAAGCTTCCACAATTAAGGGGAAGAATTAAAAATCACTAAATCAAATAGAGTAGCAAGTTCTCTATGCTTTGCTTTATCCTCAAAAGTTGTATTATTGAGCAATCAGTACCCATACACAAGGGATGTTTAGTGTATCTTAGTAAGTGTTGGGGTTAGGAAGGGTTTTAATCATTGAGAATTGGGATTTCTGTTTAGAATTTGTCTATCATTCCCTCTCAATTTATCGCTTCCCCTATTCCACTTCTTTCTTGAGAACTGATAATCAAATCAATAGGGTTTCTGATTTGTGCATAATTTAAGATGAAGCTCCTTTCTTTGCCCACTACTCCTTACGCCCTCATAGCCCACTATGACTGTACCATCCCCCTTGTATCCCTTCCTTAGACTTCCCTATTCTTTCATTTTGCCTCCTAGACCCCTTGTTCTATTTTTAAATAAATAGCCCATGTCATATTAAATCTGTCTAAGAAATTTTTAAAAATATATTTTGCATTTTATTTATATGTGTCCTTATTGTCCCATCCTCCATCCAATACCTTGTAAAGTCCTTGAGGACAGAAACTGTTTCAATTGTTAGTGCCTAGTATGTAATAAGTGCTGAATTGATGAATCAGTGAATGAATGATGAATGAATGAATGAAAAAGTAGTTCTTAAGCACTTACTTTCTTGATTTCTGAAGCACTATGATAAACATTAGGGTTATTAAAATGAAAAAAAATCAAATAGTCTTTTCTCTTGAGTACTTTATATTCTAACAGAGGGAAGACATATACATACATACGCAAACTCATACACACATATATAAAACACATGTTGTATACACACATATACTACATATATTATATTATATATTACATATGCTATATATAATGTTAATCTGGTATCATATATGGTATGTGCATATATGTCATACATACATATACCTTTTTTTTGACATGAAAGAAAAAATTTATTTCTGAAGGTTGAAGGAGTCACATAACCTAGTTTTCTTTTTTTTTTTTAATAATTATAACTTTTTATTGACAGAACCCATGCCATAAATTTACAACATTATCCCTTGCACTCACTTCTGTTCTGACTTTTCCCCTCCCTCCCACCCCCTCCCCCAGATGGCAAGCAGTCCTATACATCATACATACACATATCTTAACCACATATTGTTTATATCTATGAATATAGATGGACCAACACTCACAGACATTCTCAGACTTGCACACATACTTATACTATATGTGAACATATATACACCCACTCATACACATATATGTATATTTTGGACCTGTGTTCCAATACCGACTTTATGAACTGCATGACATTGGGCCACTTATTTTACCCCACTGGGTCTCAGTTTTCTCATCCATAAAAGCAAAGGGTTAAACTCAATAACCTCTACAGTCCCTTCCAGGTCCAAATCTATGTTCCTATAAAGAAAAAAAAAACATAATTGGTGAAACTCCAAAGGGAAGAACTGAATCCAAGCAGAGTTCCATTATTATCCTGAGAAAAGTAGGCAGGATTCAAGCAGGGCTGCTATTTCACCGAGACTCTTTCCCTTTCCCTTTTTTATTTTTCAAAACCAAACACAGATGAATTGTACTTGTCAGTGGGATCTGTAAGCTTAGAAAAACAGTCATCCCTCTTGTGTTCTTCTCAGCAGCCTCAGAGTTCAAAGAACAGGGTTCCTCAGCTGGAACAAACCACAAAGTCTGACCGTATTGATGAAATAAAATATTTTACCTGCATTTCTGGGCTTTTAAGAGAAGCCATGAAAGCTCCATCACTTGAAATTATAAAATAACCTGGACAAAACATACCGTGCCCTTTTGGGATACCTCCTGCCTTGGAAGCGGGAGATGGATCAGATTTGATAGAAATGATTTCTCATTAATTTCTCTCACTGAGTCAAAGGTTGTTAGTTACTGTTTCTAACTTCTTGAAAATACAGAGACTTTCTGATAGCTGAAGAGGTCCACTACAGGATCAACCCCTTGAAAGAGGGGTTCTCGACCTGCATTAGTCAGTCAGCAAACATTTATTCAGCATTTACAAACCTGCAGGTCTGTAAAGACCTACAGATACTTGAAAGTATCTGTAAATTTGCTTTAGATAGATAGAAAGAGAGAGATTTTATTTCAGTATAATGACTTCCTTTATAATCCTTTGTGTTTTATTCATTTGAAAACATTATTCTGAAAGACATCACAGACTTTATTAGACTTCTAAGACACAGAAATACTTAAAAATCTCTGCTCTGGAATCTCTTTAAGAAGTGTCAAGGGAGATTCATGTTTAAAATCCCTGGAATGGGAAATAGAGAGGAGAACCAGAGGTCCTGAGCTCATTGCATTATTTGATTGGAGATCCAGTCAGAAGGGACTTCTTTTAGAGAAGATCCAGTCTAACCTCTATACTTTACAGATAACATATTTTATGTTATGATTTTATACTTATAGGTTATTAAATATATTTTATTTTAAAATTATATATATGTACACACTCACCCACACCCACACCCATATATATATATATATATTTTTTTTTTTTACTGAGGTTCAGGGAGCTTTAATATCTTACTCAAAGTAGCACAGGAAAAGGGAAAGAGTCAGAATTTCAACTCAGGTCCTGTGATTCCAAATCCAGCACTCTCAGATATCATCAGGACCCAGGCAGATCTCAGGAAGCTTTCCTGACACAAGAGAAAAGACAGGAGTAAAAAGGTTATAGTGAGGAGATAGAAAATAAGTGAACTCATTGAGCCTCCAGCATCCCTACGAAGTGAAAATGTTGCCACTCTCATATAAACACTTGTAATTGTGCAAGGGACATCAATAAACAGCTAATGCTGCCTCTAGTTTCAATATATCTGCCTGTTCCACCCAACACTGAGGACTCAAATTATTCCAAATCAATACTGAGGAGTGATGATTGATCACTTTATTGATTATTGATTATTAGAGGCAGCTGGGTGTGGTAGAACATGAGATGGGCTTCCCTGAAGCTAAGAAGGCCTAGACTCTGACATTTTAGCAAGTCACTCAATCTCTTAGTGTTCTGGGCAAGTCTTTAAAATGATAAGTCACCAAGAGTTTGCACATCAGCATTAATAGAATATGTTTTACCATCTGGGAGTTTCCTATCATGGTCTAGTCCTCTAGGCCAGACACTGTGACACATATTAGAGAGGGAAAAAAAAAAAGTAAAATAGACCTTGCTCTCAAGGAATTTGAGTAAATAATCTCAAGTAAATAATTACTATCAGGCAAATAATAACATCAAAATATAATATGATATGTTAATAAAATATAATAATTAAGTCAATGATAGATTCAAGTTAAATAAATGATAAGGGAGGTAGGAATAGCCTCCTCTCCCCAGAAGCCAGATTAGGAAAAACCTCTTGGAATGGGGAGGGTCATTGAAGTTGAAGTGGCCACATAATGAGATTTTGTGATCCTGAGTGAGTCATTTGCCTTCAATGAAAGTTATAAAGGTGAGCTTTGGGAGTCTTAAAGAGTGCAGAATTGTGAGTTTTGTTCTGAACTTCAATATTCCCTCAAAGAGTATTTCCATACATAACAGAACACATATAGGTATTTAAATAATAATGCAATATTACTATATACTTATTAAATATTATAATCTCAATATATTATATATTTTATTATTACATTTGTATAAACATGTATTTATGTACATATACATATATCTCTTCCTAACTTCCAACTTTACTTCTTGTGGGATATAAGGAAAATGATACATTTAAGGTTTGTGATGTTTAATCCTTTAATCAATAAATAAACATTGATTAAATACCTATAATATCTCAGGCACTGTGCTAAGTGCTAGAAATACAAAAAAGGCTAAAGACAGGCACTTAATGGAGGAGACAACATGCAAAGTAATATATAAAAAAGCACTAAACAGGATAAATAGGAAATTAACAGAGGGAAGTCACTAGAATCAAGAAAGGTTGGGAAAGGTCTTCTGTTCAAAGTGAGATTTTAGTGAGACAAAAAAAAAAACAAAAAACAAAAAACAAAAACAAAACAAAACAACAACAAAAAAAAACCCAGAGAGGTTAGTGGTCGGAGTGGAGGAGGTAGAGCATTCCAGGCAGGGGAAACATCAATCATCTTTCCTATTCTTCCCTGCAATTGCTTTAGGGAATAAAGGAAATTTAGTAAAAATAGGCTTCCCTTCCTTCCTCAATACCATTTTCTACTGGCGCCACCTTCATTTTCCCAAAGAAGAGCCTCTCTAATATCCATTTATCCATTTTATGATTTACTTTCCCCTCTAGAAAACATGAAAGAGGCCCACATTAAGTACAAGTTTAAACATATTGAACTATCATGTTAAATAACTAGAGCAGACATTCTTAATCATGAACTTCTTTCCTTTTTTAATTTGATAACTGAAATTTTATAGAAGTAGTTTTCTTTGTGTTTTAATTTATGCATTAAAGGTATTATTCTGAGGAGTCCATAGACATTACCAGACTGTTGGACCAGGACACACACAAAAATGTGTAAAAAATAGACCATTCCCTTTTTTCTCTTTTTGTGCTCAATATAAAAACCAAAAAAGAGTATTTTCATACACACAACAGAATATACCTTGCCCCTCGCATTCCAAATGTAGCCATGAATCTGCATTTCCTATCTCTGCTTATTTTTAAATATATAATATATATATTTTAAAAATCTGCTTGCCTGTGCCTTCTTTTATGCATTTGAAAAATAAACATTAATGACCCTCCTCTTCTCTCTCTTTCTCTCTCTCTCTCTCTCTCTCTCTCTCTCTCTCTCTCTCTCTCTCTCTCTCTCTCTCTCTCTCTCTCTGTCTCTGTCTCTTTTTTCCTCCCTCTCTAGTTAATCCCTTATTCCCTTCTCCCAGTGAAAACAAGAGAGGAAGGAGAAAAAACTCTAGTAACACATAAGCAAAATAAATGCGCAATGACCAGGCTCAAAAATTTAATAGAGCGTTCCTTTTTAAAGGGGCATGTTGCTCCCCAACTTTTGGCGCTTGGGAGAAGAATGGGCAGAACTATATTATTTCCTTCAGGCCACTGAAGTATGGTGTTTTTTTATTTTAAAAAGTATATTTGTCTTTTGTTTTTAAATCTCCTTCTTTTTCTTTGGATTTTTCTTCCTCTCCCCTCCCCAAATAGCAACCCACTCTAATATAGAATAAGAAAGGGAAGATGGAAACAAAAATTAATTAAGCACTTACTGTGTGGGTCTCAAATATAAAACGAGTAGGAGAAGGCAATGACAAACTACTCCAGAATCTTTGCCAGAAAACCCCAAATGGGGTAATGAAGAATCGGAAATGACTAAAAAATTACTAAACAACACGTGCCAGGCAGAATATGAAAGGGAGCAAGAATTACCTTACCCATTGTTCTTTATCTTGGGGGAAAAAAGGAAGAAGGCACATTTTCTAATCTTTTCTTCAGGTGCAACATACTGTTAATCAATTCTACTTTGCATCTGCTTCTGGGACTAATTTCAGCTCCCTAAGATCTGCTTGTTACATTTTCTTTTCTCCTTCCATTAGACTGTAAGTTCTTTGAGGGCAGGAACTGTATTTCTTTTTATTTATTGTACCCCCATGCTAGTACAGTACCTTGCACATAGTATGCACTTAAAGAGTGTTTGTTAAATTGTTGAATTCATGTCCCCTACTGTACTGCTTGACTTGCTGTATGATCTTGGACAAATCATAAATTCTAGTTAGGTTGTTGATTCTATATATGGAAAAAAAGTTAATGATCCCATTTGGAAAGAATGATATAAATACATTGACTAATTCATATTCATATGGGACTTTAATATTTGAAAACCCTTTTCCTGTGAAGCAAGTATTAAAAATATTAATAGCTTCCCTTTATCATTCCCTTTTTATAGATGAGAGTAGGAGGTTCTTATATGTTAAATGATTTACTCAAGTAAGCATAGCAAGTAAGCATGAGAGCTGGGATTTGAATCCCTGTCTCTTTTTAATCCAAGCTAGTCTCTTCCTACACCAGAGTTTTCTCATTTAAGGCTATCAGGTATTAATTTCAAAAGGTCAACCAGATTAATAGGGAAGTGCTTAACAAATAATAATACAAATCGATATAGACAATGTTAATTTGTGGGCTTTTAAAAATAACATTTTATTTTTCTAATTACATGTCAAGATAGTTTTCAATGTTCGTTTTTAAAAAGATTTTGAGTTCCAAATTTTTTCTCCCTTCCTCCTTATCATTCCTCCTTTCCAAGAAAGCAAGAAATCTGATATAGGTAATACATTTGCAATCATATTAAACATATTTCCACATTAGTTATCTTGTGAAAGAGAAAACAGAACAAAAGTGAAAAACCACAAAAAATGAAAATAATCTGCTTCTATCTGTATTCAAACTTCATAGTTCTTTCTTCGGATGTGGAGGGAATTTTCTATCTCAAATCTTTTGAAATTATCTTGAATCATTGTATCACTGAGAAGAGCTAATTCAATCATAATTGATCATTGTACAATGTTTCTGCTACTGTGTACAATGTTCTCTTGGTTCTGCTCATTTCACTCAGCATCAGTTCATGTAAGTCTTACCAGGTTTTTCTGAAATCTTACTCATCATTTCTTACAGCACAATGGTATTCCATCACATTCATTTGCCACATCTTGTTCAGCTCTTCCCAAATTACTGGATATTCCCTCAGTTTCTAACTCTTTATTACCACAAAAGAGCTGATATAAATATTTTGGGGTCCCTTTCCCTTTTTTATGATCTCTTTGGGACACAGACCTAGTAGTGGTATTGCTGTATCAAAGGGTATGCAAAGTTTGAATGTCCTTTGAGTATACTCCCATATTTGTGGTTTTCTAAGTTTATATGTGTCTCACAAGGATGTTTCTGTTTGGATTTGACACCAGTGCATCACACCAAACTCCCTCCAGTGAGAGACTGTCCATTGATTGGAAAGTAGAGAGTATGAGGCATAAGTCAAGGTTTATTTGAAAATGGAATAGCTTTTGTGTGCTGTGAGACTACTTAACTGTTCTATTAGGGAAGAAGCACATCCACTGAAGGACAACAACTTTATAGGTGGGAATTCTAGCAAACATTTAAAAAACCATTAATACCTATACTACATAAATAATTCTCAAATTTAAGCAAGAAATGTTTGGGGGAATTTTATAATCTGTTTTTATTTGTTTGCTTGTTTTACAACAGAAATGTATTTTGTGTAACTGCACAAGGAGAAAGAAGGAGAGAGATAATTTGGCACTGAAAATTTAAAAAAACACAAGTATTAAAATTGTTTTTACATGTAATTGAAAAAAATTAAGCAAGAAAATACAATCAAATTACTTTTATGAGGCAACTATAATTATTCCAACCAAAACCAGGGAACGATAAAGCAAAGAAAGAGAACTATGATCAATATCACTAATGAATATTAATTAATAATTTTAAATAAAATTCTAGCAAAAAGACTATAGCAATATAATTTTTTAAAAATTCACTACAACCAAATTTATACTAGGGGTACAAAGATGGTTGAATTGTAAGAAAGGTAGTTAGGATTTGCAATTCCTTTATTTACTCTCACTTCTCTATTTAAAAGAAAAGTAGCAACAATCACTTTTTTTAAAATTCAAATTGACATAAGGCCATTGAGCTCCGGGCTATCTGCTTAAATATGTTTGCTTTCAAGACATTTGAAGCATCTTCTTAAAGTGACTGCCTTTGATTTATTTCCGTTCTTATGGGCTTTTGCTGACTTGTTTCTATAAGCACATTATTACAGTATTAACATATGATAAACTATGGTACAGAGTACTAACTATTAAGGATGGCTGCAATAACCCACAGCTTTAACAGTTAGGAATATAATAGCTTCTGAAAGAAGGAAAGGAGGAAGAGGGAAATAAAAAGTAGAAGAAAAACAAGTACGGATAAGCTTTCCATTTTCATTAAATTTTATAACCAATCATTAATAATAAAAATAGCTAGCATTTATATAATACCTATTATGTGCCAAACACTATATTAAGTGTTGTTGTTATTACATCCAGTTGAAAGCTGAGGAAACTGAAGCTTACAGAGCTCATCACACAGCTAGTTAATATCTAAGGTTGCATTTGAATTCAGAACCAGACATTTAGCCATTGGACCTTCTGGTTAATAACTCACAACTCATCACTGTGATACCTATTCAGAAGAAGAAGTTAAAGTTATCTATAGTCAAATGAAAAAAATGTTCTTCATCACTGTGCTTATTGGTGAATTGCTTTATTCAGTGGATCAGAAGACAACATTTTTTGTTCTCCAAGAAAGAATAGTAATTAGGCATCAAGCCCACAGATCCTGAAGAATCTAATACAAGTGCATCTCTCTTACCTGTTTCTTAGTTTTCATAGGCTCCTCTTTCCGTTTTGCATCTCCTCCCCTCCCATGTTCCCCAGGAGCAAAGGAGCTTTTGTCATTATTGGAGAAACTTAATGCACTAAATCTCTCTCTCCCTTTTTTGTGCAATTGATAACATTGTCATCCACATGCATAGAGCATTCAGGAATGCCCTATATATAAGTCCCATGGGTGTGCGCCCTTTGAAGTGCCAGGCTCATTACCATCCTATGAACAGATCGCCCTTTTGAAAGGATATTGAACTTTTTTGCGGACCTCTTCTCTGATGGAGAGTCAGTGATAAATATTGACATAGCCAGATTTTGCCAGTGGATAGACGACAAAGTGCAAAGACAACAGCTAGAGAGTTGGGCTCAGATCACAGCTGGAGAGAGATTCTTGGCTGCCAATGTCACCCAGCAGGTGACTCTGGGGACATAATGTCACTCTACATGCCCCAGTTTCCCCTTCTATAAATAAATATCCAAGTTACCTGGAGGAATTGAGAGTGAAGCAACCAGGTGCTGCTTCCCTCTTAAGAGAGGACAGGGACCTCAAATTGGCAGTGCATTTAATGTCCCCAACACCTCGGATCGCACAATGTGAGCCATGCCATGCAAATAGACATCAATGTACAGCAGAAGTCTTTTTAGGAATAAGGAACATAGACTAAGGATAGACATTTTTGTTTGTCATTTGAATGTGTTCATAATTTGGTCCCAAGCTATGTTTTTAGCCTAATTACAAACATCTCTCGTTTACATATAATGTGGTCCAGCCCCACTGGCTTTCTTACTGTTGCTCATCTTCAGCAACTCATCTCCTATCTCCAGGCCTTTGCCCAGGCTGTCCTCTATGCCTGGAGTGCCTTCTCCCACTTCATCTCAATTTCTTAGAATCCTTGACTTCCTTCAGAATTCAACATGAGATATTTCCTGATCTCTCCAATTGCCAGCTCCGGCTCCAATTAATTTATGTGAATTTTGTAGCTACCTCAAGACACCTGTTGCCTTTGGCTTTAGAATCTTGGCTCCTTGAAGGCAGGGATTCTTTTACTTTTGTCTTTTTATACCTGGCATCTGGCAGAGTACCTGGCACATAGTAAGTGCTTAGTAAATGCATGCAGAATGACTAATGGATTTCTGTTGGTTGGTTGGTTGATTGATTTATGAACAAATTTTTGTTGAACCTTATTGAGATAAACTCAAAGGAAATTTTACCACTTTGACTCCATCACAAAAAAAGGCTGGCTGATGAATACAAGAAGCAAACACCAAGAAAAGCTGCCTTTGTTAAGTATTAAAGCCCATTTATTCCATAATGGGAAAAAAACAGCTAAGAGGAAAGAACCCAACACTATAGTGAACATGCTTCCCTTGGCAAAGTACGTCAGATGTAGATTCAATTCTTGGAAAGGGTGAATGTAGAGGAAGTTTTAGTGTAGTAGGAGTCAGTGGGAAGCCAGAGGGAGAAAGGTTATTGTGTCTGTGAAGAAGAAAAGTAGAAGGGGTGTGGATGCCTCCTTGGATCTGATGGGAAAGGAGAAGGAAAGGTGAAGGGAGCATCTTCACTCCTTTGAGTTACCAGCCTTCTAGCTGACTTTTTAAGGCAGAAAATAGGGGAGTTTTCTGAGAACTTGGGGGAGTCTTTTGAAGAAGTGAGTACTTTGGAGAGCTCCTTTTCAGAAAAAAATCAGTTTAGGTGGCTTAGTGGCTTGGAAGGCACACTTATCTTGGGGTGGGACTGCACACCGCCCCACAAAGAGAACAGAGATCTGGCTTCTACATTTCTTGGTGGTTTTGCCATGGGATATATTGAACTATGTGTCTTTCTCAAAGTCAGAACCAGGTAACAGCTCTGTCTCTTGTTTCTGTGTGTCTCTCTCTCTCTGTTTCTGTCTCTGTCTGTCTCCGACTAGCTGTTTCTCTGTCTTTCTGACTCTCCATGTTTCTCTCTCTCTCTCTCTCTCTCTCTCTCTCTCTCTCTCTCTGTATGTGTGTGTGTGTCTTTTTCTGAAAGTCTCTCTCTCCATTTCTCTCTCTCTTTTTATGTGGAACCTAACAGCCTTTCTCTCTTTTTCTTATTAGTTTCATGTTACAGGTGACCTTCAATCAAATAAGCTCAATCCCTAGGAGAGGTGTTAATTTTTAATCTAATTCCATGCTCTTTTCAGGAATGGTATTTCTTTATTTTTAGGGTTGCTGTTAAACATTAGTCTTAATTCTCTTTTTTTAGACCAGAACTATAATTTCACTGGAGTAAGGAAATTCAAATGAGGATAACCTTCCTTTGCCAACTTGGATAGTATTTGTTCTGGAATTTATCATCTTAGAGAATTGTTTGGGGGCATTGAAAGCTTAAGTGAGTCACATGGTTAGAATGTGGCAAAGGTGGAATTGGAACCAAGTTTTTTTCTGAATCTAAGTCCAGCTGTCTATTCATAATGTCCCACTATCTCCTTCTCAATTTATTGAAGTCTTTTTTATATCTTCCCATTTGTGTGTATTTCAGGAAGACAGGAAAGTCTTGTAGGGTATCTGTTTGTCCATATCTCTGTGGATAACATCAAAACTTGGGAGGTGACTACAGTTGGCAAAATTATGAATGAGACTTATAATAACAAGACCTGGCCTTATCTATCTTTTGTCTAAATCAATCAATAAACATTTAAGCCTAACTTTGTGCTAGGCACTATGATAAAGCATGGAGATACCAAGAAAGACAAAAACATGGTCCCTGCCTTTCAGCAGCTTAGAATCTATTATATAGCACATGGAGATCTAAAGTTCTTTTCTATTCCCTCCTTTTATGTCAAGAAGAAACAAGAGAGTGGCTATGTAGACCTTTTCAAAGTAAGTTTTTAGGCCTCTTATAGCTGCTTTTGCAATTAATTTTTTATTCTTACCCAAAGCCAGACCATATATGGACTCTCTGCACTCATTGTCAGGCCATGGATGCCAGAAATGGCTCTCTGTAGTGACTTTGAGTCTTTGATAACATGGCTGTCTCTAGCTCGATCCCAAACTTCCTGACTCATGAATTGCTTCAGAGAATCAGCCAGTTTCCGTCTTGGCAGGTTCCTCAAAGTTTATTTCCAATAGTCCTAGACTCAAAGCAATAATACCCTCTATGACATTACTGACAAAGAGCCATTTGGCCTTTTCTCAAAGACCACTCATGATAGGGATATCACTGCCTTCTAAGACAGCTCATGGACACTTCTACTTTGTAAGGGAACTTTCCTTTACATTGAGTCACAGTCTGTTTTCTTACAGTTTCTACTTCTACAGTTTCTTACAGTTCCTACACTGACTACTTCTGCTCTCTGGAATCAAATAGACTAAATCCCCCCTTCTTCTAAAGGAAAACACTTTAAATATTTGAAAACAACTTCTTTTCTTCAGAGTCAACATCTCCACCCCGATCAACTAATCTTCAAATGGCCACGATTAAGGGCCTTTTCCTATCCTGGATGTCTTTTTCTTGTATTAATTACCAGCTCATTAATGTCTTGTCTGAGATGCGGCACCCCAAAGTGAATGTGATACTCCAAGTATGGTTGGACCCGAGCAGGTCACAGCAAAACTATCACCTCCAATGTTCAAAGATCCTCAGGAGCTGGGATTGTTTTATTCATGATATCTGTATCACCCGTACCGGTATCTGACATAAAGTGGCTCTTAATGAATACTTACTGACTTTTGATTGATTGCACTCTTAAGATCATATTAGCTTTATTGAGGTGAAGAGGTTAGCAAACATATGGTTGACCTGAAAATTAGGAGGCAGCCAGATTGCACAGGAAGTAGAAGGTTGGATATGGAGTCAGGAAGAAATGAGTTCAAATATGGCCTCAGACATATACTATATAACACTGGACAAATCATTTAACCACTCTCTGCCTCAGTTTCCTTATCTATAAAATTGGAATAAGAATGGCATCTACCTCCTAAGTTTGTAATGAGGAGAAAATAAGATTATATTAGAATGTCTTGCAAGCTCTAAAGACAATTATGGTGATGTCTTCAATCCCCTAATGTCCCTAGATTCTCTTTCACAAGAGAAATGTGGAATAGTGGATAGAATACAAGACATGAGGCCAGGAGGCTGAGTTAAACTCTCACCTCAGACTTTCATCACCTGGAAGATATTGGGGAAAACTCCTAACTTCTCTGTGACTATTTTCATACCTGTAAGATAAGAGGGCTTGACTCAATGGCCTTTAGGATGCCTCCCACATCTGTTTCTTATGTCTACTCAAATCTGAGTCGTCTATTTGTACAGATGGCTTTCTTTAACTAAAGCAAAGAACCTTCATTTACCAATTAAGAAGTATTTATTAAGCACCTACCACTGTGCCAAGTGCTGGGGATCAAAGAATAAAACATTCCCTAACCCTCGAGAGGCTTACAGCCTAATGGAGGATATTTATCCCTCTTCAGTTAAAACTTGTTACATTTGAAGTCTTGTTCCTGCCTATTGAAAACTTTTGATGTTACCTGGATTTGTGTCATCTATAATGTGAAGAACACACCATTCTGGCCTTCATCTAAGTCACTGATGAAATGCTAAAGCACAACAGGAACAAGAGCCCTTAGCTGCTCCACCAAGATAGCCCTTAGTGAGTCATTTTCAGTCTTGTCTGACCCTATGTGGGATGTCCTCGGCAGAGATGCTGGAGTAGTTGGCCATTTCCTTCTCCAGTTCATTTTACAGATGAGGAAACTGAGGCAAAGAGGGCTATGTGACTTGCCCACGTTCACACAGCTGGTAAGTGTCTAGGACCAGATTTGAACTCAGAAAGGTGAGTCTCCTTGATTCCAATCCTAATGCTCTATCCATTATGCTACCTGGCTAGTTTCAGGTTGACATAAGTTCCTTAATCACCACCAAAGAGTTTAAATATTAAATTATTTTGTCACACATGAGTGAGCCTTATAGCTCTCAAAGGGTTCCCTGTTAAGGGACAGATAAATTCTCCGAGAACCTCCATAGCTGTGGCTCACAGCATCTGAAGGAGCTACAGGGCAGCCTTTGCTGACACAGGTATTGCTTGCAGACTGGGAGTGAGATAAATTGGAGGCAGAGGGAGGAGGAGAGAGGTCAGACAAAGCAACAGCGTCTCAGTCAGAGAGGTCAGAGAACAGAAACTGCCTCTCGATCTCCTTGCTTCATCCTCTCACGTGAGGAGACCCATTCTGCAGGTTCTGGGTTGGATCATCCGCAGCCACTGTCAGGTAGCTCCCGTGTATTCCAACAGTTCCCCAATTCAGAGGGTTTTGGAGGGAGTTTTTGTTAAAATTGCCCAAGATCCTTTCCCTGGTTTGTATCCCTTCCTAGTGCCACCTGCCTTACTGTCTCCTACAGCATAATAACCTTTCCTCATCACTGCTGACTTTGTTTGACAAAACTTTTCAGCTCAGACAATTTAGAGCAGAAATCTTCCCCAGCCCAGAGAAGCCACCACTGCCACCCTGCCAGCTGATGCCTGCCTCTGGGCATCCCCTATAGCTGCTTGGCCTGTCCCTGGCTCTCAGCTCCTCTCTTTAGCAGTCACTTGTCACTCTACCCTAGTCACCTCTTAGCTGCACCATCCAATTTATATCTCTCTATCTTGTCAACAGCAATAGAGCGTGTTTGATTTCTTTGCGTCTACTTTGGGGGCTTAGAGACTTTCCAAAAGAGGAATAGAAAGCATCCAGTGATTTAAAAAATAACCAAAATTGAGGTTTGTTTTTTTTTAAAATGAGAACATTTTAACTTACACAAAGGAAACATGATGCCCATGGTCATGAAGGGAAGGGCAGGAGGTAGGAATCAAAGCCACAGATGCTTCTGTGTGCCAGTCACTGGAGAGAAAGGAACATAATGAGGATTCAGTCTCCAGAGAAGGGGCAGGGACAGTCATGCTTATGTGTGATGATTTTCAGACTTTGGTAGGAATAGAAAGAGGGTCAATGATGCTACAGGACTTAGGATTATGGGATCATGGAATATAGGGTCATGGACTTAGGACCTAGAAAGAAATCTTAGAGAGTGCTCAATTCAACCCATTTTATTTTTCCAGAGGAGGAAACTGAGGTTCAGTGAAGATAAGTGAGCAATAATAGATCTAGAGCTTGGAAAGACCTTCAATTTCATTTAGACAGAGCTCTTCATTTTACCAATGAGGCTGAGGCCCCCCAAAATGAATGATTTGCTAAAGGAAGGAAGGAACCAATTATTTATACAGCACCTATTATGTGCCAGACAATGTACTGAATGATTTTAAAATATTGTCTAATTTTATCCACACAACAACTCTGAGATAGGTGCTATTAATGTGGCCATTTTATGAATGAGAAAACTGAGGCAAATAGGGTTAAGTGACTTGCTCAAAGTGACATAGCTAGGAAACATCTGAGGCTGGATTTGAACAAAGGTCCTGATTCTAGATCTAGCACTATTTGCTCCAAGGTCACAAGGTAGTATACACCAGAAATAAGATCTGGGTTTTTGAACCATAGATTTCAATCCCATTCCATTTTGCACCTGTCATTCTGCCTGATTTCCAATCCATGGAACAAAATGTCCTCGCACCAGGGACCCCTTGGTGATTCTTCCCCTGCTCTTCTGGGTTTCTTTTCTATATTATATTCTCCATTTGGACACTTTTAAGCTCCTTAAGGACAGGAAGAGTCTTTTTATTAATTGTATTTCCATCACTTAGTACAGTGAGCTGGCTCCAAGTAAGTGCCTGATAAATGAATTGAATTGAATCAAGGCAACAGATATTTTATTTTATTTTTTTCCACTTATTAGTATTTTCCAATTACATATAAAATTAGTTTTCAACACTCATTTTACATGATTTTGAATTCCAAGTTTTTTCTCTTTCCCTCCCTTCCCTCTCCCCAAGACAGCAAGCAATCTGATCTAGATTACACATGGACAATCATATTAAACCTATATCCATATTAGTCATGTTCTGAAAAAAAAATCAGAATATAAGGGACAAACTATGAGAAAGAAAAAAAACACGTAAAAGGGAAAAGAGTATACTTTGATCTTTATTCAGTCTCCATCGTTTTTTCTCTGGATGTGGATGACATTTTCCATCACGAGGCCATTGGAATTGATTGGATAACTGTATTGCTGAGAAGAGCCAAGTCCATCATAGTTAACAGACAGTTTAGAAATGTTTGTTGATTGACTAGTCTGTTGATTACTTATAGCTCCAACCCCATGTGGGCTTCTGGGAAACTCTTTCTTTGCCACTAGAAACTGTTAGTTGCTTGACATTGACACGAGTACCAGAGGTAAGCCAAGTTCTCAGAGAATTTCTCAGTCTTCTCACCTGTGTGGAGAAGAAATCCATCTCTACCACATGCCTTCCATCTTCCCTGTTAGGTTATCCTGGGATATTTCACCTCAAAAAGTTAGAGCCTTCATAACCAGCTCCAACACCTGAAAGGGGAAGGAGGGAGGGAAGGGAGTCATTTGTCTTCTGGAAAATATTTCTCCTCCTAACCAATGACAAAGAGTTTATTAATTGTCCTCAAGAAAGATCCAGTTCACAGATGCTTTAGCTCTAAATTGGTCCCAAATCAGAACAATTGTTGGAGGCAAAGGGGGAACCCATTTGCAACAGTGAGAAAATTAGAAATTCTCCCCAAATACTATCTCCCTGAACAGATTTAAATTCACCAAATGAAAAGCAATGAATGATGGCAGGCTGCCTTCTGTGGTTCAAGGGAAAGACAGACACAGCTGCTTCTTGAAATTATGAATCAATCTATTATCCAGCTGATGAGCAAGAAGCATTTCGAACATTAATTAACTGAGCATATCTGTGACCCAGATGGTTAAAGAGAGGAACTAACTTGGATCGGGAGTGATAGTTTATCTTCTGCCTGAAGCCTCTCAGAGTAATTAAATAATGGAGGAAACAATGTGGACATGGTGGCTTGGACTCACAAACTGTCCGTCCAAGCTCACAGTCTCCTAAAGCATGGGGATTATTCACCCTCGAAAGGCTCAGTGTCCCAGCTTAAAACCAGGCAGACACCAGGGCCAGGATTTCTCACATAGTTCCTGACCAAAAGGCACTCGGGCATCTAGACTTAGCATTATCTCTGCCAAAATGTATGGTACCTGAAAGAACAGAGGAATTAAGAGATCCTTTGGCTTAAAGTTAAAGTTTAAAAGGCAGCTAGGTGGTGTAATGAGTAGAACACCACTAAGTTCAAGTGCCACCCCAGATATTTACTAGCTGTGTGACCCTGAGCAAGTCACTTGACCCTGATTACTTAAAAAAAATAAACTAATAAATTACTACCCCAAAATATACCAGGCAATGACTTTTTCCCTTAAGCTAGATTTGTGCTTTTATTGGCATAGATTTTTCCCTTTGCCAATTATGATCAATAACTATTCTGCAATTTATATAAAGTTGCCTGGAATATTAAAAGATTGATTGGCTTGCCCAGGATCCCACAGCCAATGTGTGTCAGCAAAAGCAGGTCATGAACCCACTTTTGTATCCATTGTGATCTGAATCCTCATCCCACTGATGGTTATAGCTGGATGAATAAAATCAAGCAAACAGTTATGGAAAAACTTAGGCATGCTCCATAATCCACTGAATTGGCTATAAAAATGGAGTTTACAACTGCTTTAGAATTCAATGTCTTTTTCAACATTTTGAAATAAAGTGCTGATGTTATGCACTCATTTGTTCAATCTAAAGAACCCTGTCTCAGATTTCTGGGACTGTGGGAGAATTGTCTTACTCTATCCTATAGTTTGGGGGAAAATAAATGTCTTAAACTTTCGGTATGATATGAACCTGGACATGATATCAGAACCCGTTATTGATGTAAGAGATGTAAAGAAGGAATGTGCCATCCCAGGTACTGCTTTTGTTTAAAACAATCAAGCTGGAAAATAACTGTATGGATATGTATACATATATTGTATTTAACATATACTTTAACATATTTAACATGTATGGGACTACCTTCCATCTGGGAGAGGGGGTGGGGGAAAGGAGGGGAAAAGTTGGAACAGAAGGTTTTGCAATTGTCAATGCTGAAAAATTACCCTTGCATATATCTTGTAAATAAAAAGCTATAATAATAAAAAAAAATCAAGCTGGAAACCCCAACATTATGGTGCCTCCAATATGAAAAAGAGCATGGAGGTCAACTTTTACATCTTGTGGCCAATGCTGGATCCCCTTCTGCAGTGTCTCTGAAAGTTGATCATTCGTTGGGATGCAATGGAAAAAGTCAGAGGCAGAGAAGCAGAGTTCAAATTCAGCCTTTGGCACCCACTACTTTTTCAACCTTGGGCAAGCACTTCGCTTGTTGGGATCTCAGTTTCCTCATCTGTTAAATGCCTAGAGCTGACCAAATCGCTTCTAAGGTCCCTTCCAGTTCTAGATCTGGAAACCTATAATTTTGAACTCTGTGAGCAGTAAGGAGGCTCCATCCTCACAAGGCACACAGTTCCATTGCTGGGCTCTTCTGTTAATAAATTCTTCAATATAATGAATCAAATCAAGACAGTATAAAGAGTACTTAGTAACCAGAGGACTCGATTAAGATCATAATTCTGCCATTTACTGCATGTATAACTTTGGACACTTAAGCTTCCTGAGCTTCAGTTTCCTTCTCTGTAAAATGAGAGAATAGGACTAAAATGTATCTGAGAAATTCTAGATTCATGATACTATGTATATAGGCTTTTTGTCACCAGTCTGGGAGGATTGCCAGGAAGATTTGGGAATTGATGGCTTCCTATAATTGTCATTCATCCTTGATGCCTTTTTAGCTCTTATCCTAGCACATCCAGTTAGTTTCCAATGACCATTTGAGTCTATTTCCATAATATCACTCACATTTGTCCTTTCCCGTTCATTCTCACATTCACTACTTCTTACCCAGACTATTAGTCTTCCAGATGATGTCCCCACTTACACCCCTTCTCTAATTTATCCAAGTCTTCATGGAGGGCAGAATGGTATAGAATCTCTGGCATCAGAAGGCTTGGGCTTTAATATTTCTTGTGGTGCTTTATCTTTGGGTCTGATCTTGGGCAAACTCCTGTCTCAGGGTCTCAGTTTTCTCTTCTGTAAAATGAGGACCTAAGCCTGTATGGCCACTGAAGTCTTTTCCAAGTCTTAATATGCGATTCTAGCATCATTTCCTAATTTTGACCAGAACATGTCCTTTGATGAAGAGTCCCTCGAATTGTGTTATTGACAAAAGATAGATTGGTGATCATGGGAGAGGCTCCAAGGAGCCTATAAAAGGAAAAAAGATTCCCAAATATATTTCCATATTCCAGACAGGTATTGAATGTTCTCTCTTAAAGGCCTGGACAGACTCACATAAACTGATGCTAAGTGAATTGAGTAGAACCAAGAGAATATTGTACACAGCAACAACAAGATTGTGTGATGATCAACTGTGAAGAATGTGGCTCTTTTCAACGATGAGGTGACTCAGGCTAATTCAAATAGAATTGTAATGGAGAGAGCCATCTACATCTAAAGAGGACTGGGGACTGAGTGTAGATCACAACATAGTATTTTTACATTTTCTGTTGTTGTTTGCTTGCTTTTTTCTCATTTTTTCCTGTTTGATCTAATTTTTCTTGTGCAACATGATAAATGTAGAAATGTTTAGAAGAATTGCACATGTTTAACCTGTATTGGATTATATGTTGTCTAGGAGAGGGGGTGGGAATAAAGGAAAGAGAAAAATTTGGAATAAAACGTTTTGCAAAGATGAATGTTGAAAACTACCTTGCATGTATTTTGAAAGTAAAAGACTCTTATTAAAATGAAAAAAAAATTAAAAAGATTGAATTATCAAAAATTTTGATACAATTAAAATTGCAAAAAATATGTTCTCTCCTCAGAAGAGCAAAACAACAGAATGATGGCTAGCCTTTTTAACCAGATCATAGATAAATACAACTAGCTTAAAATTTTTTCCTTGTTTTTATTTAACAGAAAAGGAATACAAAACAAAATGAAACAAAAGAGAATACTGTGATGTTCCCAGTGGAACATCAGGAAAGTCTGAAAATATGTAACAACAAAAATATGTGTATATATATATATATATATATAGCATATATATATACAATATGTATACATATATATAGTAAAAGAAATTCATGTGTCCATTTTTTCTTTACTTCCTTGTAAATTTTTCTTTTTTTCTCTCTGCTGCTCACCTTTTTTTTTTTACTTTATTCTTTTTCCCTCTTTCATCCTCCCATCCCCAAACAGGGTATAGTTTTAAAAGTATATATTTTTTTACATATGTGGTCTATTGTTGTTGCTGATAAGTCCGGTTTTTTTCTGTTTGTTTGTTTTGCTTTGTTTTGTTTGCTTAGAGAATTGGGATTAAGTAACTTGCCCAGGGTCACAAAGCTAGGAAGTGTTAAGTGTCTGAGACCAGATTTGAACTCAGGTCCTCCTGACTTCAGGGCTGGTGCTCCATCCACTGTGCCACCTAGATGCCCCAGTTCTGCACAATTCTAATTGTTCCAGTGTATTTGAATTGTTTTTTTCTTGTTTCTTGCAAAATTTTCTCTTTGATATGGGGACTTCAAAAACTTGGCAATAATGTTCCTGTGTGTTCTGGGGATGGAGCCAAAATGGCAAAGTGAAGCCAGGAAGCTTCTGGAGCTCTCTCAGTTCCCCTTGAAAACCACACAGAACCAAGCCTCTGAATGGAATGAAACCTCTCTCCAGATCAAGATAGACTGGAAAAGCTTCAAGAAAGGTCAGTCTCACTGGGGTGAAAAAGGTGTTTAGGTCAACTCAGATAGACTTTGAAAAAGCTGGTGAGAGGGTCTTAACCACAGCAAATCAGCAAGTAAGACTCTCAGTCCTGGCTCAGTAGATGAGTAAATCAGTAGGGCAGTTTCCAGTCCCAGCTTAGAAGGAAAACTGTTTCCTGAAAAGAGCAAGCAAAGCTAATCCACTGCAAACACAAGGTACCCCTGCACTCAAAGACAAGGCTCAGAGTTGCACAGGAAGTTTGATATAGCACCTTCTTTATCTTGGGAGCAGAGATCAACTATAAAAAGAGGAAATACCAAAAGAAAAGGAAAGAAAATGAGCAAGAAACAGAAAAGAACCTTGACCAGAGAAAGTTACTATGGTGGCAGGGTAGACCAAAACACAAATTCAGATGAGGACAAAATGTGCACAAAAGAAATCTCAGAGAGTGATAGGCATTGGTCTCAAGTCCAAAGAGGTTTCTTGGAAGTCATAAAAGGTTTTAAAAGGGAAATCAGAGAGGTAGAAGAAAAAATGAGGAAGGAAACGAGAGGTATGCTCAAGAGAGTCAATAGTTTGGAAAAGGAAAGGGAAAATTTGAAGAAAACAACACCTCCAAAAGTAGAATTAACCAAATGGAAAAAAGAAATACAAAACCTAACTGAAGAAAATCACACATTAAAAACTAGAACAGGGCAAATGGAAGATAACGACTCTCTGTGAGATAGCAAAAATCAGTAAAACAAACTAAAAAAATGAAAAAATGGAAAAATGTGAAATACCGCATTGGAAAAACAGCAGCTAGAAAATAGATCCAGAAGAGACATTTTAGAAATTATTGGCTTATCTGAAGGCCATGACCAAAACTAGAGCCTGGTATAGCTTTCTACAAGAGATCATTAAGGAAAACTGCTCTGATATTCTAGAAACAGAGGGAAATATTCATTGAAGGAATCCATTGGTCATCTTCAGGAAGAGATCCCACAAAAAAGCCCAAGGAACATTGTAGTGTAACTCTAGAACTACAACCCCAAGGAAAAATATTGCAATCTGACAGACAAAAACAATTAAAATATCAAAGAGCAAGTCAGAATTACTCAGGATTTGGTAGCTTCTACAGTAAAGAATCAGAGAGCCTGGAAGACCACATTCTGGAAGGCAAAGGATGGAGGGTTATAACCAAAAATAAACTACTCAGCTAGACTCAGCATCATCTTTCAGGGAAGTCAATGGAGCTTCAATGAAGTAAGAGACTTTCAAACAGGACTAAGGACCGGGTGGAAAGAGAAAAAAGTATATATAGGAGAGAAATAGGAGGGAGGGAAATACAGAGCTGGTAATCATAATTGTGAATGTAAATGGGATGAACTCTTCCATAAAACAATAGTTCTAGTGTATTAAAAAACAGAATCCCACAATATGTTGTTTACAAGAAACACACAGAGAGACATAGAGAGAGTAAAGGTAAAAGGCTGGAACAGAATTTATTATGCTTCCACTGTAGTAAAATATAAACAATATCTAGCATTTGATAAACCCCCAATTTCCATCTTCTGGAATAAGAACTTACTACTGGAAAATAATATATCAGAAACGCGGCATAGACCTCTCCCACACTCCAGACCAAAATAAGGTCAAAATGGATACATGATTTGGGCAGGAAGGATAATACCATAAACAAATTAGGAGAACAAGGGATAATTTACTTACAAGATCTTTGGAGAAGGGAGGAATTTATGACCAAAGAAGAACTAGAGAACATTATGAAAGGCAAAATAGACAACTTTGATTATATTAAACTAAAAAAGGTTTTGCACAAACAAAACCAACAGTAACAAGATTAAAAGAGAAGTACAAAGCTAGGAAAAAATCTGTTTCTGATAAAGGTTTCATTTCTAAAATACATAAAGAACAGTATCAAATTTATAATACAAGTCAATCCTCAATTGATAATTGTTCCAAGGATATGAACAGATAATTGTCAGATGATGAAATTAATGCCTTCTATAGTTATGTGGAAAAATACTCTAAATCATTCTTGATAAGAGAAATGCTAATTAAAGCAACTCTGAGGTACCACCTTACACTTCTCAGATAATGAAAAGATAATGATAAATATTAGAAAGGATATGGGGAAACTGGGACACTATTACATTGTTGGTGGAGTTGTGAAATGATCCAACTCTTCTGGAGAGTACTTTGGAACTATGCCAAAAGGGTTGTAAAACCTTTTCCTGGCTCCATATTCCAAGGAAATCTTAGAGGGGGGAAAAGGACCCACACGTTCAAAAATGTTTGTAGCAGCTCTTTTTATAGTAGCAAAGAACTGGAAAATGAGTAGATGTCCATCAATTGGGGAATGACTGAACAAGTTGTGGAAGATAATGGAATGCTATTGTTTGATTAAAAAAATGATGAACATGCTGATTTTAGAAAGGTCTAGAAAGATTTACATGAACTGATGTTGAGCTAAACAAGCAGAGCAAGGAATACATTGTACACAGTAACAGCAAGAATGTGCGATGATCAACTGTGGAAAAACTTGATTGTTCTTAGTGGTTCAGTGATCCAAAGACCCAATGGAGTTTGGACAGAAATTGCCATCTGCACCCAGAAAAAGAAAAAAGGAGTCTAAATGTAAATCAACACGTGCTATATTCACTTCTTTTTTCTATGTTTTAATCTCTCCTATAGTTTTTCCCTTTTGCTCTGATTTTTCTCTCCTAACATGATTCATAAAGTAATGTGTATTAAAAATGAATAAATTTACTAGAAAAAAAGAGAAAGAATTGTGGAGACTGAGTGCACATCACAACATAATATTTTCACTTGTTTTGTTGTAGATTGTTTACCTTTTGTTGACTTTTGGTTTTTTTTTCTTTTCTGAGCTGATTTTTCTTATGCAGCATGATTATTGTGGAAATATGTATACAGTATTGCACATGTTTAACCTATATTGGATTATTTGTCATCTACAGGAGAGAAGTTGATGGGAAAAAAGGGAGAACAAAATTTGGAACACAAGATTTTTCAAGGGTGAATGTTGAAAACTATCAATGTATATGTCTTTGAAAACCGAAAGCTTTAATTTTTAAAAAAGTCCATTAGGAAAAAAAATAATATTTCTTTGTTTTTCCAACATAGGATCTCATCGGTGGTGATCAGTGGATTGTTTTTTCTATTTCTACTTTCCCCTCATGTTCTATCTCTCCAGGACAATTTTCTTGGATTTTTTCTTGCATTATTGTATCAAGGTTCTTTTTTTGATTACAAATTTCAAGTAGTCCAATTATTCTTAATTTTTTTTCCTTGATGTGTCTTCTAAATCTTTCACATTCTGTTATATTTTTCCATTCTATATAATTTGTTTTGGTATTATTTCTTGGTCTCTCATAGTTTCACTGGCTTCCTTTTACCCAATTCTAATTTTCAAAGAGTTATGGTTATTTTCATCTTTGAGACTCTGTATCTCCTTTTCTAGTTGGCTTTTTTTTCATAATCTTGTTTTTCTTTGATGGGTTGTAGTTTTAGTTTTAGTTTTTCCTCAGTCTCTCATTTTATTTTTAAATTCTTTTTGGTGTTCTTCTATGAATACACTCTGGGAAGAAAGCCATTTCACATTACTCTTTGTGATAGAAGCTTTTTATACTTTAGTGTCCTTTGGTGAAGGTGAACCCTAGACTTCCCTGTTCCCATAGTATGTTTTATAGTGGGGTTCTTTCTTCTTTGACAGTTTATTTTTTAATAAGAGGTATTAGTGTAAGCACCTCTAATCTTTGGGTGGGGGAGATGGTGCCTCTGTCACCCCAGCTCTCCCTTCTGGCTAGGAGCCTCAAAGAGTTCCACTCTCCAGCACATGCCCACAGTCCACAGCATCTCTGACTTCCTGTCTTTGCACTCCTGGTGTATTGGTTCCTTCTAGCCCAAGACCATGTCTCTGCAACACAGTTAGGCCTGGTGTTTCCAATCAGCCAAGGTTCTCTCAGTCCTCCTGAACTGAGACCTCAACTCCACCCAGGTCCAAGAGGTAAAAATTTCTGTGATTCCTGCTGGAGGCCCAGCCATATCCAATCCACCCCAGGGCTCCCACTTGATATTTCCCTGAAGTTAGCCCAAATTAACATAAATTAATCCCTGACCCTGGGTCTTTCTTTGGATCTTCTTGGGTTGTACCAGGAAGACCCCTGTTCTACCCCAATTCTTCTTAATTTTTCACCAGTGTATGTTCACCCTGAAGTGCAAATTTGATTTATTTATGGAGGGAATTATATCCATTTATTTATGGGGAATTTAGGAGGGAAGGGAATTTTTGAATTATTTAGGGGGGGAATTTATGGGGAGAATATTATGGGGGGAATAAGTTGAAATTTACCAACTTATTCTGGCATCTTCCCAGAATCCTCTTCTAGCTTAATATTTTTGAAAAAAGGCTTATGGGATGAAGGAGTAACTGGTTATTTTAAAGGAGATAATGATGCTAAGACTTCCCCAGGTATGATACAGAGAGAACAAAAAAATCTAGGGCTAAATACAATGAGAACAGACAAGGAAAGACTATTTCTACACAACCCTCCTTTCCTAATCACACACTTTTACCCAGAATCTCTCTCTCTCTTTTTGTTTTTTTTGTTTTGTTTGTTTTTTTTATTTTATTTTTTTTACCCAGAATCTCTTAAGTCAAATAGCTTTGAAGGAGATTATTCATCTCGACTTATATTTTCCAAATTTACTGATGGATGCAATAAATGAATATAAAGTATTTATTAAACATTATTATGTACCAAATACTATGCTAAGTTCTAGGGATATAAATACATGAGCAGAGCAGTGCCTCCCCTTGAAAAGTTTACAATCCAGCAGAAACAGACAATACAAACAGGAAAGTGGAGGCTGGGGAAGGAAGTTTGGGTCTGGAAATATCTATTTGATTTTTAGGCCTAGAACAACAGGTGGAAACTGGTCAGTGAGAAGGATGCAAAAGGTCATATGCAGAAGGTGACAAGAAGGTAATCAGTGCAGATGAACAAATGAAATATGAACATAAAAAGCATGGACCTTTTCTCTATGATGGGCTCTGTGAGTCTCTGTTCACTCACCATCCATTACAGGTCCATAGATTCCTAGGTTTCTAAGTTTTTAGACAGAGAGTAGAAAGAGACCGTTGAGGCCATTTAGACGAATCTGTTCATTTTATATATAAGGACGACAGGTTAACTCCAATTCAATGTCACTAAATTGTCCATGAATGAAGTTTATTCTCATGACCCCTGGTTATTGTTCAAATACTCTAAATATCTTTCATAAGAGGTGAATCACTCAGGATGTCCTGTTTTTACTTTCAGGGTCATTCAGAGATAGGTTCCCATTAATAATTTAATGGTGAACTCTTCCTTTCTGGAGAGTTTAGTCTATTGAATGGAAACTTGGCTAAAGTCTGGAATTATGAATAAGATCTCTAATATCCTATGCTGATATACAGGTGGGCACCCACTGGCATTAATCCATACTACAGTTTGCAGTAGAAAGGAACCAATTCATGCAGGTAAGTGCAGCTTTGCCAGTCTTTGTCTTTGTTGTCTTTTGTTAACAACACTGGGAAACAATTTAGGATCATTAGCTATTTTTTCAGGCAGAAGAGCTTGTCAAGATATCCTAACATAAAAAATTATTGTTTCTTAATAATTTGCTAATTTCTGGCTCCATCCCTAAGCATACGACTCTCATCTGATGAAAGGAGCCTACGTCCCAGCGGTCAGCAACAGCTCTTTCAGGGGTTCTGTCCCCAAGGGGCTGATACCAAGGCTGCACTTTATTTGACAGCCGTGTCGAACTTCAGCTTCTCCAGACAGAATGCTCTTTGGGGCTCTTCCAGGATTAAGAGAGTCCTATCTATGCTAATAGCTCAATGCAGCCCCACCACTCCCCAAAAGCATTCATGCGTTATTGGACCAATATATCATTATGGTGAGGTGTTTGGATGATACATGGTTTCAAAGATGGAGCTATCAAAGGAGTGAGTCTAAGAGCAGATTAAATTTAATTATGGGATAAAAGGATGCTCTCCTTCACTCTGATGATGAATTAACCAGGGGAAAAGTAGAGATATGGGAAGACAAATAAAAAACAATAACTGGTATTTGCATATTGTTTTAAAGTTTGCAAAGCACCTTTTATATATTATTTCATTTGAGCCTTATAGCAATTCTGTGAGGCAGGCGCTGTAAATAGTATTATCTACATTTGACAGATGAGGAGCCCGATGCTTAGAGCAGTAAAATGACTTGTCTAAAAATATATAACTGGTAAGGAACAGAGGTGAGATTTAAACCCAGGTTTTCCCAATTCCTGGTCCTTCACTAAAGCCATTAAGCCATTCTACTCTACAGGGCAAAAAGAAGAAATTTCTCTTAGAGATCCATTGGTCCCATAAATGTTTCAGGAACAAATGACTCCAGCTGGTAGATCTCTGAGCATTTGTGACACTCTCATTCTTCAGCACCTCTCTATCTGTTGGGAATTTGGTTTAGAGTGAAAATGTATCGTTTAAGCATGTATACAGTTAAATTCATTATCTTATTCCTCCCATCACCACCACCAAGACCTCTTCATGTATATTGTCACCATTCACCCAGTCATATAGGTTCTCAATCTTGATGCCATCCTGGACTTCTCCCTCTCTCTCACTCCAATCACCTTCACATCCAAACATTTTCAAGTCTTCTTATCCCTATCTCCATTGCTTCTCTCACAAAAGTCCCTCTATCTCCACTCACCTTCCAGCTATCATTCTAATTTAGGACCTCTTTATTAACTTTAAACTAAACTATTGCAATAGCTTCCTAATTGGTCTTCTTGCTTCTAATCTGTTCCCACTCCAATCCATCCGGCACACAGTCACCCAAGTGTTTTTTCCCTAAAGGATGGATTGACCATGTCATCATCCCTGCTCAATAAACCCTAATGGATTCCAATTGATTCTAGAATCAAGGAAAGATTCTCTCTTTGGTATTTAAATCTCTTTACAACTTAACCTTTTCCAGTCTTATTATACATCATTTCCCTCTGTGTTTTGTGTGGTACAGCCTGATAGATAACCTATTCCGTATTCCATTTTTGATGCTTTTACAAAGACAGTCCTGGAGTGCTTCTCTTCTCATCTCTGCCTCATGAAATCCCTAATTTTCTCCAAGACTTATTTTGAGCTCCCCTCCTACATGAAGCTTTCCTTGATCCTCCACTTTTGAGTGTTCTCCCACCCTAAATTACCTTATATTTATTTTCTATGTACTCTATACACCTATATATGTACAAATAGTCTCATATATAACCACATAGCCTTCTAGACGGCAGGTACCTCCTCAGCTTCATATTTATATTTCTTCCTAGCACAGTATCAATCTTTAGTAGGCACCAAATAGTTGTTGACTCATTACTTGACTCCAAATTTCAAAATTTATCCATTAAGACTCTGTAAAGTTCCACTTTCCTACTCTCTCCTTTTTATATGTATGTTTTATGTTCAGGGATGTTCATATTGTTGGATTGGAAATAAAATTCATCCTGACAACTGTTATCTCAGAGAATGGCATATTAATTTTTTAGCCAACATTTATCCAAAGTAATCACAATGAATTTTAGCCATTTCTTTAAAAAAACAGCAATAGATTTTAAAGAGAACTATCTCTTCTCCATCTGATTTATTAGTTACCATCTGCTACAGACAGGTATTGCTAAGGTAAAATCATCAGATTTTATAAGACAAGTTCTGCTGGAGACCCTAGGGAATTCTTCATCTCATCTTTTCTTCACTGCTGAAGTCTTAAGTGGTCTCTCCTCCTTCCAAAATCCTTCAGTAATCATTGTCTCTCCTCATCACCTGACAATTAATCTTTGATTACCTTTTGACTCCTACTGTTGACTGCAACTATTATATAAATCTTTAATTGTTATTTAATTGGAACTTTGTCAGAAGTAATTTTGTTCCTTTTCCTGCTTCTTCTCTTCTACCAAATTATCTGGATTTTTAGGACCCAGAAAAAACATAGGATTGACATGACTCTGGCCATTTTCCCTAAATGGAGCTGCCTCAGGTCATCCCCCTTGGAGGGGACACACTTGAGAGTGAGGCAGTTGAAAGGAGAATCATGTTCTAGTAAAAAAAATCCAGAGAAGCATGAGATGCAAGGAAGAAGTGAGAGAAGAAAGACCAGTAGGATATGGTCCTGCATTACCTGAGATGGGGAGGGACCATCCAAGAACCTCCTTTTCTCTGAGATTAGCTTCCATTTATTCTGGATATATCTTAGAAATACCTACTTGTCTACACATGTGTCCTCTTTAAATTGTGAGCTTCTTGAAATCAGAAACTGCCTTTCTTTGTATCCCCAGGACTTGGCCCAGTGCCTGACCGGTACATGTTTTGGCTGTTGCTGCTGACTCATTTCAGTTCTGCCCGACTCTTTGTGACCCCAAATGGGGTTTTCTTGGCAAAGACACTGGAGTGTTTTACCATTTCCTTCTCTAGCTTATTTTACAAATGAAAAACTTAGACAAACAGGGTAAAGTGACCTGTCCAAGGTAACATAGCTAATAAGCATCTGAGGCCAGATCTGAATTCAGGAAAAGGAATCTTCTCACTCCAAGCTTGATCCACTGTGCCATCTTGCTGCCTGCTTGGTATATAATGAGTGCTTAATGATTATCAAATGACTGACTGATTTTTAATAGCAGCCTCACTAAGACTTAGTTATTCATATCTTGAAACCACGAGACTTGAAAAGGGGGAAATGAACTTTAAATGATCAATTTAGGTACAAATTATACTTCTAATGGAAATGTGTCCATGTTCCCTAGTGCTAAAATCTGAATCTTTTGTTTATTTGCTTGTTTGTTGATTAATCAACAAGCAATTGTTTATCATCTATTTTATGTCAGGTGCTATGAAGACAAAAATACAACAATTATATACATATATATACATGTATATGTGTGTGTAAGCATATATATATACATATACATACATGTGTGTATGTATGTATAAAAACACATATACATATACATGTATAGATAGATATAGATAAATACTATTATATGTCTATATATATTTCTCTCCCTCCCATATATGGAAAGACAAATATTCTCTGTAAGAGCAATACTGAAATAAGGCCAGTTTGACCTTGTAATGCTGGAGAAACTGAGATAAGATAGAGATTAGAGAATATTTAATATTTTATTTGAAAGGGAAAGATTTACTGGGACCAAATGGATTCCAGTTTGATCCCAGGGGTGAATGAGACTATTGTCAACAAGAATCCAGCAAACAATGTGAGTTCTCATGACATATATACATGTGGCTAAGACACAGAGGGTAGACTGAGGCAGGGGCAGAGGCAGGGTGCTGAGAGTGGCAACAGGACTCTGACAGGGTGGGGTGAGCCACTGGAGATGGGTAATAAGGTATTTGATATTCTGATAGCTTGGGATGGGGAGAGGCCTCTGATATTCTAAAATATAAGATCTTTTATCCTTATCAAATATCCTGATTAAGAGGGGGAGAGGTTTTGCAGGACTGAGCAGAACAATTATAAACTGAGGCAGAACAATTAAGGAAACCGAGGCAGGACAATAAGAGAACTATGGCATAGCAACCTATAAGAGATTTGAACACATCCTCTGAGGGTCAGTTTCAGTTGCTTCTTCATTTTTGATACTGATTTTCATGTAACTTGTTTTCATTTGTTAAACTATGAGAAAAATTTTTTAAAAAATCAATGCTTCCTTTTAGAGGCAGAAATGGGATGGGAGCCATTGTCTTGCTGTGGCTTTATTTCAAGCCCTCCTTCCTGTGTCACTGACAGGCTCTTTTCTAAACCCTTCTAAAGGGTATAAGGGTAGCAGGAAATTAAAGTATTGGTTGAGAAATATGACTACCTATCCAAATATATGACAAACAGATGGTAATAGAATGAAGATGAAGAGAAATCTGTCTTTTGCTCCTGAGAGCCAGACATTAGGAAAGCTTTGCCAACATACCTTTTAACACAGTGCATCAGGTAGGAAGAGAAAATACCATTTGGTTCAATCCAAAAAGCATCACACGGAAAGAATAGCTCCCCTTTCAGTCATCCATCCTGGGCTTGGAGAGAGTCAAGAGGCCAATTGTATTTGGCTTCATTCTTTGTAATAAACCTAAAGGCCTGCATCCAGAAAAGGGTGGGCCACTCAAGGATGAAGGATGACTACTTCCCAGCAGTGGTTGGGAAAATCTCAGTGAAGAAAGAAAAAAAGGTCAGAGAGCATTGTTGTTACCTCCTGGTGGCAATTAAAAACCCCGAGTCATTGGCAATAGTCTGACTCCAGTTCAAATCTATCCCTTCAAATGGTTGTTCAGTTGTTTTTCAATTGAATCATACTCTTTGTGACTCCATTTTTGGGTTTTCTTGGCGGAGATACTGCAGTGGTTTGCCATTTCCTTCTCTAGCTCATTTTACAGGTGAGGAAACTGAGGCAAACAGATGGAGTGACTTGTCCAGGGTCATATAGCTGGTAAGTGACTATTGTGGCCCTCCCTATTTTGAGTCCATTCTGCATCCACAAAGCCATAATGATTTTTAAGGCTCTTCTAGTAGAAGATTCCTGCTTGGGCCTTGGCTTGGGTATTCTGTGACTATAGGATGGCTCTTGGGCTTCAGGTGAGACTTACCTTAAAACTGGCAAGAACTAAGGAAACCACCTACATAGAGAGATTTGAGGACCTATGAGGGTCTCACTCACTCTATCCCCAGTTATCCCCACCATTACTATCACTTTTGGAATGAGGTACTGAAGACCCTGGTTAGAATGACTGTATATTCTTTGGAAGAAAGAACACACCCTGAATCTATTATTAAACATCAAGGCCAATGGAGAATCCCAATGATAAAAAATTATACTTGTCATATGGTGCTTTGAAAAAATATTATCTCATTTTCTCCTCATAACAATCCTGAGATAAAGGTACTTCTATTGCTCCCATCTTACAGATGAAAAATTGAGGCTGACAGAGGTCATGGAATCACACAGTTAATAAGTGTCTGAAGTTAAATTTTAACTATCTTCTTGACTGCAGATTCAGACCGAGTCACAGCTGATCAGATGGATGGTTTTTGTCCTTCATTGTTGAAGGGAACCATAACACCAGGGAAGTGATGCCGTGACATGAAAGTAAATTGGATTTAAGTGAAGGAGGGCTGTGCAAAGTCACCAGCCTCACTTTCCCCTCCAGAGCCAGCTGGGTCCTGTGGCCAGTTATAGGTCGGGGTGACTGGAGATGGCCAATCAGGTCCACATCAGTTTATGAACAAGGAGAGTGGAACATAAGATAAAATGAATGAGAAAACTTTGAGAGGGCAGATTGGACTTAGATAGAGGGATACCCCAGTGAAGGCCCAAGGCTACAGGAAATTAAGAGAAATAGGAAAAGGACTAGGAAATTCATTGGCTTTATAAATATATATATATATATATATATATGCATATATACATACATACATACATACATATATATATTATATGGAATCTATAGGTAAAGGCGTAAGGTATAAGGACGTTGAGGCTGCTGAGTAATTTAGAAAAAGTCTCCCTTCCCAGGACTCATCCTCCAGGTCAGTGTTGGTATCTCCCCCACCTCTAGGGAGTTTTCTTCGCCCACTTACTGAGACACTGGACTACCGGAGGCTTCTGAAGGCAAGCAGTAGGAATTTGATTATGCAAAGAGAGAGAGCACTTAATGGGACTATCTTTATTGTGTTATATTTCATCGTGTTGATCTTAACTTGAAAGCAGGTGCAGCACAGGATCTGCCTATAATGTACATAGTAAAATCCATAGTAAAAAAAAAAATGAAGGGAGAGGGGAGTATGTAGACAAACCCAACCTCAAACCGGCCCCTCTGCTCTATGAGATCTGTCAGTAAATCCAGGATCATATCAGGGTACAATGAAAGGAATATTTGAAGGCCTGAGTTCGAAGCCCAGCTCAGCTTCTTACTAACTAGGGAATTCTGGGTATCTCACACAAACTTTGGGTCTCAGTTTCCTCATCTTCAAAATGAACCGAATGCGCTATATGCTCTCTAAATCTATAATCTATGATCCCAGATCCTGAGAAATGGAATCTTAGTATTCAATTATCTCCTAAAAGCCATGCTTCCCCATCCCTCCCTTTTTTGACAATTAAGATGAGTTTATTGTAAGTACATCAAGGTAGTTATACATTGATGGGCTGATCCCTGATGATCAGTCCCTATTTTTTTTAAATTTAAAAAAAAACATTGTATTGCTGATTTTTGTTTACAAAATAGTCATACTGGATAGAGACTCTATCCCTAAAATGTTTCCTAGTAACAAAAGAAAAACAATTGAGGAAAAGCAACCAACATGGTGTCTGTATTTGACTATATAATATTCTGCACTTTTGGTCCACCCCTTCTCTGCCAGAAGAACGTCGTACAATGATTGATGCTCTGGACTTGATGTCAAGAAAATGTGAGTTTAAATGTTGCCTTAATCTCATTGGACACCATTACCCTGCCCACAGTTACTTCTCTATAAAACGAGAGGGGTGGACATGAGGCTTCTAGGCTCCCTTCTTGTTCTTAATCTCTGATCTCATATGCTTTGTTCTCTGGAATCTGACTCTGAACCAGGCTTCTTTTCCTTTATATTATTGTAGTCATTGTACATCTCGTTGTCTGCATCAGTTTATGAGTTTCCCATGTTCCTCTGTATTCCCCATATTTGTCATTTCTTCTTGCACAATTGCACTCCATCATGTTCACGTATCAGCCATTCCCCAGTCAATAGTTTCTATTTTTCAACAAGATGATGTGGCACATTGTAAAATAGGTACGCTGCCCTAGCTGAATACGGGGAGCGAGCATCTCCAAGACGGTGTAACTTCAAAGTCCCAAAGGCCAGAAGTCGATTCAGACAAACAGCACTGAAAGCATCCCAGATCACGTCACCCCATGGGTCTTCCCTGAACTCCAATTTTTATTGTCTACATGGCATATCTGACATTTAGTCATATATCATCTTGAATTCTTGTGTGACTGCATTCTGCCTATACAAATCAAGAATTGAACTGCTCGTGAACAAAAGGCCTTTGTATCACTCAGTGTTTAACACACTGCTGAGTATGGAACGGGTGTCCAAATAAAAGGCTGATGGATAAGTTGTTCTTTGAGTCTTCCAACCCCGTGTCAGGTTTATTCCCTCAGGAAATGTCAGTTCTAGACTGCCTCCTTTCCAAATACTTTGCCTATAATGGTCAAAGCAAGAGAACTGGGTTTCATTAAAAGAAATCTCAGGATATCACAGTCCTATGAGACATATGCTTGGACCCACATTTATATCAAGCTCACTTGAAGAAGAAAATCATGGGGACACATGATGAGAGTGCCTCTTTAAGCCCCTACTCAAAGAACTCCAATGAGAGGAAAGCCCATTTTGCTCTGGAACAATTCTAATTGCTTTATTGTTCTTTTTATTCAGTCTTTTCGGTTGTGTCAGACTCTTTGGAGGAGTTTTCTTGGCAAAGAAAAATACTAGAGTAGTTTGCCATTTTCTTCATCATTTTACAGATTTGGAAACTGAGGAAAACAAAAAAAAGCTAGTTAAGTGTTTAAGGTCAGATTTGAACTCAGGAAGATAGAACTTCCTGATTCCTGACATGGCACTCTATGTACTAGCTAGGATTTTTTTTTTAATTTCAAATCCTACATTTATCTCTTTGTAATTTCTACCTAAAAGCTCCCTGCTCTTGCCTGTTGGATCAAGAAGGAGTATATTAGAGAATATTTATTATTAGAGAATAATACCTGGCCATTCCCAAGACATTCTGTTCTCCATCACTATCACCCCTCCCACCTTAATGGTAGGAATTCTGGTCCAACTCAGTTAAGGATATGCAGGCAGGTAAAACCTGAAGAGAGGGAGCCAGAGCAGGTAGATTTTGCCGGGAGATGAGACACCTATAAAGTATGAAAGCAGAAACACAAAGGTGGCACCTGGGCAGTGAAGAGACACTACGAGGGCATGGAGTTGGGAGGGAACACCATCACAGAGGGAGGGATTTGTGAAATCATCACAAAGACAAGTACGTTGTAGGATAGAAGGCCAATTTCACCTTGTTATAATCCCTGTTGAGATTTGATCTAGACCTTACTCTGATTCTAAGGAGACTTATTAAAGTGTTAAGTCTCTAGATCTCAATAAATCCATTTTCCCTGAGGCTTATCCAATTTCATGGAAATTCAATCAATACCCATGTTAAATCATGCATCTCCAGTGGTGATGATAATGCAGTAGACAGAGGCCCGAGAGTGAGCAGTGATCAATGCCTAGAAAGGCTCTAATTGCTTTTTCTGGCAGTGTCTGATTATGTTGTCTCCAACACACTGATGATCCCAGTTATGGCATTATCCACCATCACGATGGTGTGACGGTGTGCTTAATGGCAACTGGGTGAGCAGGGACTTTGTCACAATTTGTCTAATGGAGAGTATTCTGGGCTATGGCTCCATCTAGTCCTAGCTCCATCACTTATCAACTGTGTGACCTTGGATAAGTTTCTTAAAATCTATGAACCTCAGTTTCTCCATCTGGAAAAATGAGTCTGATGATCCCTGTCTAACCAATGTTACAACCTTGTTGTGAGGCTCAAGTCACAGGATCACAAATTCAGAGCTAGAAGGAGGGTCAAATGTTCATAAAATGACCATGCAAATTATAAAAACCCAAATGTAAAGTATTATTAGATATGTTCTCATGTCAGTTAATACACAATTATTAACTATCTACTTGTAACAAGGAGGCAGATCTGTTCAGCCCCGATTATGCCAATTGTGGGGTAACAGGTCCTCTGAAAGAATACTGAAATACTGAAGAAAAGTAGACCCGTGACAATTTGGGAGTAAATGGGTCTTATTGGGGCTAATTAGGTTAATGGGCAGAATTTACTCCCAGTCCTAGGAGGCAACAAGTGGATCCTATACATCCTTAGCCCAGGAGAGATATTATATGGAAAAAAGAACTAAAAGGGATGATTTACAGTCAGGTCCAAGTGTTTCTATGGGATAGTTAGAATTTCTTTTGCTGTTCACATTCATTCAAGGTGATTTTACACTAACTGGGAAACCATAGGTCATGTTCTCCTGCTCTGGCTCTACCATACACTTTCATGTGCCAGGCACTGTGCCAAATACTGAGGCAAAAGACAGTCCCTGCCCTGCTTTCCATGTGCAATGGTGTGTTTGTACCTTGGTATCTCTAGGTAAATATGTCTAAGTATCACTGGACATTTTTTGTATTTTAACTTTAATTTGTTTTTCTTTTTTTAAATACATATGTTCCTTTACTGGTAATCCTAGTATTATCAGTAATTTATGTTAATCTGGATCTGATTTTGACCAATAGGGAAGAATGAATTACTGAAGTAAAAAAAGGAATCTGGAGAGGTAATAATCATGACATTTTATAATCCTGTATTGACAAGGAGGGAGACACTAGGAATGGGATTTATATTCTAGGACGCTCCTCTGCAGATTGGTAATTATCTTTCCTAGACCACTATTTTGGGCAGATTTCAACAATGCTTTGCTCACTCCTGACACTTATAAATTGCCATGACGCCATAATGTACCCTTTACTCCCAAGTCCTCTAGGACCATAACCATGAACCATGGTCAAATTAACTGCGCCATTGTTCCAGGTTGGGGTGTGTCAACCTTCTCTCTCATGGTCCCTTTAACTTTCCTGACAAATGTCTGTGCTTGCCCACAAATCCCTTATAAACTATTAGAATGTAAGTTCCCTGAGGTTGGGAATTATTTTTGCTTTTGTAGTTGTTCCCTTGGTAGCTGACACACAAGTGTTCAAGTGGAATACTTTCTGGACAGCTAAGTGGCACAATGCACAGGGTGCTGGACTTGGAGTCAAGAAGACCTACATTTGCATCCTCTCTCTGACATTTTACAGCTATGGGACCCTGGGTACATAATGTAAACTCTCTGCTCCTCAGTCTCTTCATCTACAAAATGGGGATAATAATAACATCTCTCTCAGAGTTGCTGTAAATGAGATAACACATGAAAAGTGCTTCACGAATATTAAGGAGCTATATGAATTTTCACTCCTTGTTTTTATCATTCATTCAATAACTTAACTTTGCAATAAGTTGTATTCAGCCAATGATAGATGAATAAAAGAGAATAGTTTAATGTCAAAGCTAAAAGCAATAATAATATAATGATAACTCACACATACAGAGCATTTTAAAGTTTCCAAATTCTCTAATGATATTATGTAGACACTATGTTATTGTCCCCATTTTACAGATAAGGAAGCTGAAATGCTGAGAAGTAAGATGTGACAGTGTTCATGTAAATGGTGACTTACAACTCCCAACTTCCCATCCAGTTCTCTTTTTACTTCGCAGCAACACTGCTTGAAGAGTGTTCTGAGACTTTCAGTAAATGCTAAAGACCACAAAAGGGCCTTGGGGGCCATGTTAGTAGCAAGATCTTCAAAGAAGGAGTAAGAATGCTGCATTCGGTGAAGATTAAGGATAATATAGACACAGCAACTCATTCGAGTGTGATTTTCAGGCCAGGAAGGATAAAAGCAAAGTGTTTAATGCAAAATCCAAACCAAAGAGAAGTACACTATTGATGAAAGAATATGTAACTGTCCTCAGTGCATTTCAAATTACTAGATCCAATTGAACGCTACTGTAGAGTTCTGAAGACATTTGCAAAAGGGGTTGCTGAGGGTATATCCGTGGTTTTGAAAATTCATGGAGAATGGAAAAAGATTTGAGATGATGGGCACATCCTCCAGTTTTGAATAAAAAATGTACTTTTTCAATACTAAGAAAGTGATCCTGATTTCAACTGCTGGCAAACTACTAAAACACATTATTAAAGGGATGACTTATGGCTCATTAGAAAGGGACATAGTGACCACTTTGTATCAACATGGGTTCCTCCAAAAACCAACCACATTGAGCCAGCAACATTGCCTCTGAGATTTTAGATTCTGAGAGAATCTGGACATCTAGATTTGGAAAGTGGACAGAAAAAGCACAAAGATGTCATGTGTAGTAGTATAAATGGAGGAATTGGAACACTTTTGTATTAAGGTGGGGACAAGAATTATGATCCTCACTGAGATCTCCAGGTTACAGAGATGATGCAAGAGGATTGATTTGGGGTAGTCACCTCCAACGTCCCTAAATCATGTCAAAGAACACATTTCCCTACATATGATAAAACTTAACAAATCCCAAACAAAACAGTGTAGTCCAACAGGTGATTGGGTTACATTTTTCTATTTTTTAAAAAAAATCTATCTTTTATAGAACTACTTGAAGAATTATGGTTTCATCCCATCCCACCCCCCACCATCACTCACACTCTTTCACTAACTGTCTGGTGTAATTATTAATTATAATGAGTTGATTGAAGTAAGGAGTGGGGGGAGCTCATTTATACTTCCCTTTGCTCTTTGCTACAGGTGTGTAATTTTTCCCCTTCTTAATTCCTACTCTTGTCTTTCCCTAAGTTCATTATATGCAGAATAGAAACTAATTTTCCATTACAAAGCCCTTAATGATCTTCTAATGAATTATTCACTCTGCTTTTACAGAAATGAATGTTTAATGGGCTGTTCTGTGCTGAGTTAAAAATAAAATATCTAAAATGTGAAACAACAGACATTGCTAGGTAGAGCCTAAAATCATGAAAGTCACAATCTTCTATAAAATAGTGCTCTCCATTAAAGAGAGACAGCATGTCGCATGGTGTAGGCTATGGAGTCAGGTCCTCTGACCTTCCAAGTCACTTCAACTTCAGCTTCAATTTCCATATTTATAAAATGAGGGGAGGGATGGACCAGATGGCCTTAGGTCCCTTCCATCTCCAGCGATGATCCTATGACTTTAAGTGTATCCTTCTACTAATATGGGGCAAAGAGAAATGAATTTGGGGGTTTGTTCCTGGGATAGAAACAAGTTTCAGTCCAAAGTCTGAGGTCCTGGGCTCAGGGTTATATGTTATTTATATGAGCTGATCCTGTAGTAGTCTCCATATAGGAAAAGAAAGAGTTTCAGAGTGATCCAATCTCTGAGCTCAAACAGAGAAAGCAATGGAGATTGTATTAGTGAGGAGTTAGTGTGAGTATGTCTCATGACTGAAGATACAGTTGAGGGAAATGCATCTGGAGTGTTCAGGCTGCAGAGGGACTATCACATTCACATTCTCATTACAACCTTCAACATTGATTAGTTAACTCTAGCAAGTTTCTCTATTGACTAATTTTGACAAGTCAGTATTCCTACTTTCCTGGCTCACCAGCTTCCATCATCTGTCATCCATAATGGCTATCTGAGAGTTGCTCTATTTCTGTTTTCCCTAGAGTCACTTCCACTGTACCCTCTGAAATTCCTGTTGTGTCATTACTAATTCCTCTTAAGCCGTAGTCACCTCCTCAAACATTTGTTTCCACTTTGCTTTACAGAAAACTTGGATTTCCACCAAGGATATAATCCTTCTTGGGCTTTATTAATTCTAGCTTTTCATACCCCATCTCCCAGCACCCTCTTCTAGTGATGGTATTGTCTCTCCCGTATTCAATTCAATTATCACCCTCTTGTGGATGATGATCAGATCTATATATTTTCCACTAGTTTCTCTCCTAATCTAATTTATGTATCCAAAATAAAACCCAAACTCTCTCCAGTTCCTAATTTCTCTATTTCTGTTAAATGAATCATCAAGCTTTTAGTCACTTTTTTTTCTCACAAACTCCAAAATATAACTCTTCCTTCAGACTCTCTCCCCCAAGGCCAATCCATTGCCAAGTCTTGTCCATATTATTTTTAATATATTTCTAGTATTTACTTCCTCTTCCTACTCACATAGCCACTACTCTAGTTCAGGGCTTCCTTGCTTGGACCTTTATGTCCTATGCTGTGAGCTAGCACCTAGTGTGATAGATAAAAGGAGGACATGAACAAGAGCCACAGAGGATGGGCCGACATGGAGAGTTGCAATTTGTATTATTAAAAGGAACTTTCAAATCAATGAATATCTGAAGGGAAATGTTTGTGGACAGAGGAAGGAAACAGTAGGAAATGAAGGCTTGAGGGTGAAAAACAGAGAGTTACTGAATTTGGACCAAAGAAGTGGACCACTTCATCTCCTGAGATAGGAAAGGAGCAGAAAGGAAGAAGGGTGAAGACACGGGGGACTTTTCAAGGTTTCAAGGAAGGGAGATGAGAGAATTCACATGAGATAGCTGCTCAAGGTCACTTGTTGAGAAGGGCAAAATGAGGACTTGAGTGCGAAGGAGAGGGCTAGTGGCTGAGAATTAGGCTGGAGTAAGATTAGAAAAATCAAACAGAGTTTGTGCTTTCTCCTAAGGGGAATAAGAAGCCAGTGGAGCTTCCTGAGCAGGGAAATGACATGGCCAAACCTGCCAATTAGGAAAATTAATTCATCTCATGTGGAAGATGGATTAGACTAGAGAAGAGACCAGAGGCAGGGAAATCAATTAGGAAAAGATTGAGATAGTCCCAAAGAGGGATTCCAGGGATCATAAATCACAGTATCATCAGATTAGAGTTGGAAGTGGTTTAAGAGATCAATGAGTCCAACTGTTTCATTTTGCAGATGAGGAAACTGAGGGCAAGAGAGTTTAAATGCTTTCTTTTCCAGAGTTACAACCAGCAAGTGTCAAAAGCAGGATTCAAATCCAGTTCTTTATTCTTTCAGTTCCAGCCCTTTATCTGCCTCACCATGCTGGAGGGCATCCTTTCTTTCTCCTGACATCCCATGTTTACCTGGCATCCCTTACCCTTGGCAAATGATCAGTTCAATTTCTCTTCTCATTATACAATTCTTTCATAACATATTTTGCTTTCATTCTTCTTTGATAGCCCTCTCTAGTACTATATGTTACAGTCTGCTCACAAACAGCATGTGCTTCTCTATTAAAAAACAAAGAAACCCCCCCAAATTTTCTTTTATGGTGGTATTGAGCTGAGAATTTTGCTTCTTTCAATCTGTAGTCCAACCTAAAGGCAGGAGAATGTCTAACTGATAGTGTTTTGCTATTCTATATGGGAAAAATATCCATTTCCCTAATGAGAAAGTCTAAGACGCGTTTGAGGTCAGGGCGATGAGCAGGGGTAACCACTCAGGGCTTAGTCGCATAGATAAGTCCATTTTATAGCTGGTCAACCCATAGTTACTCCATAGAAATTGGGCTTTGACCCTCAAAATGCTGAAAATTGAACATCTTTGTAGAAGGTAAGGTGATTTGAAAAGAAAAAAATGAATATTTTCAGCACATATCAAGAATAGTATTCCTAGTTTACAATGGAAGAATGTAATCTCTGGATGTGTGGCTGGAAAGGATGATCCTAGAACTATAATGGAGCTTCAATAAACCCCAATCAAATGAGTCTTGTCTTCATCAGGACCGCCTAACGATGACTCTGAGTAAAAAGTAGGTCCTTCTTGGTCCATCTTCTATCTTTGAGGGGAAGGAAGCCAGGAGTATGGGACAAAGATTTTTCTGGCCCCAGAGAATGCCAATATCCATATCCTTCATCTGTAGAGAACCAGGAAAGTGCTCATCATCTAGTTTAATAGAATAACCAGAACCATAATCCAGGATTCATTGCAGATAATCAGGTAAAATTTCTGCCTGAAAGTGAAATTTTATCTGACGTTATCAGAAAATAAAGTGAAATTCTATCTGAAGACATTTTACTCTAGAAACATTTCATTGAATATGACCCCAAAATGAAAGTCAGTTATTAAAAACAAAAAAACAAACAAAAACAAATAAGGCTATTTAGGTAAACAGAGTGGATAGTGCTCTGATTTGAAGTCAGAGAGATGCGAGTTCAAATTCTGTCTCCCATGCTTTTAGCTGTGAGATTGTGGGCCCATCACTTTTCACTGTGCCTCAGTTTCCTCATCTGTAAAATGAGAGGGCTGAGTTAGATGTATTTTAAGGTCCTTTTCAACTCAAGAATATGATGCTATGACCTTGAATTGCTGGGACAGAAATTCAAGGTTTATGATGAGGGAAGCAATGGTCCCACTGTGCTTATCCATTCAGGCCACATTGGGAGTAAAGCATCCATTTCTGACCATCATACATCACGAATGATACTGACAAATTAAGAGCCCCCAGAGAGCAATGACTAGTGGGATAAAGCAGCAATAAAGGCAGCAACAGTGGAGGGGACAAGCTTGGACAAGCAAAACTACTATGGAAAGACATGAAAATTTGACATATTAAAGTGAGAGACTTCTTATTTTTGACACCCCAGAATGCAGAAATGAGAACCAAGTTATAGGGTGGATGATTTCAACTCAAAATAAAGAAGAACAGGTGAGACCCGAAATCTTTCCAAAAAGGAACATGCTAACACATCAGAAATGAATTGCCGATCACTGGAGGAGGAATTCAAGCAGAGGCTAGATAATCCTGTATCTGAGCTTCTCTACAAGACATTTCTGCATGGAGTAGGAGATTGTATTGAATGATCTCTGACATTTTTTCCAAATCCAAGATTCACTGAATTTCTTCTCAGTTGTTTCCTTTTATGCCCACAGAAGGCGACGTATGGTTCGCTTCGTTCTGAAGTTTTGAAGAATTATGTTTTGAAAAATCCTTCCCCTGAAAAGGGGGGAAAAGTTGTTCCTAAGCTAAAAAAAGAATATAGCAACAGCTTAGCAAGTGAGAAGGTGACTTGGAGGCTGAAGCAGGGGAGTTGGAAACTGAAGAAAACTGTGGTTATAAGAAACACAGGAATGAATAGCAGCCCACTTGTCTCATTCTGACTCATCAATCACGGAGAGGGACATCTCAGCCTGAGGGGAGGCAGGCTGAAAGATAGTCTGTGATGACAAGTGGATGGATGGCAGAGATAAGAGTACAGAAATGATAAGGAGATGGAGCACAGGATAAAATGTGGGAAGCTGTCCATTGGATCGTAGGAAGCGAGGTGATAAGTTATAGATTTCACAATTAAGTGGCAAATTAAATATGATGAATGTTTGTTCAATACCACAGGGAACTGATGATTAAGATCTAGCTGCAAACTACTGCCCAGCCTTGGCCATCTTTTTTTTTTTTCCTTTGTTGCCTTCCACTGTAATGAATCCTTTCCCTTTCAGATAAAACCCTCTATGCTGGAACTGGAAGGTTGCTGGCCATGGATTGGTCTTTGCGTCCTATCTCGGTAGAAAACAAAAGGCTCCTACTTTAAATGTTCTATCAGTGTTGGGCTAGAAGCAGCTCTGAAGAAAAAAGTGACATTTAAGTTTACAGCATAAAAAAATATCAGATATGAATTGAGTTGTTTTTAGGTAAGCCATATAAAGAATAGCATGGTTTTATGCTATCTTTTTTCTAAGATACTTTTTCATGGAATATCAGAGTTGAAAGAGATCTTAAACAATTTTTGCAAGGCAATTGGGGTTAAGTGACTTGTCTAAAATAATTTTTTGCAAGGCTATTGGGGTTAAGTGACTTGTCCAGGGTCATAAAGCTATAAATGTGAAAAGTATCTGAGATCATATTTGAACTCAAATCCTCTTGAAATCAGGGCTGGTGCTCTATTCATTGTGCCATCTAGCTACCTCTTCAAGGGATTTGAGAAATCTTATAATGAGCAAATATTTCCCTTTTTTAATTTTTAAAATTTAAAATAAAAATAAAATTATTTATTTTCAAAACATATGCACGGATAATTTTTCAACATTGACCCTTGCACATGAGCAAATAAGAAACTTCAAACATGTGAAATATTGCTTCAGATCATTAATAGCAAGAGGAATTAAAATCAATGCAAGGGTTCAGTTCAGAGCCAACAATCTGGCAAAGATGTCAGAAGATGGTGTAGCACCCAGAGCCTACAATGAGAATAGTTCATGATGGGGTAGAGGAAAAATAGGTACTCTAATAGACTGTTGGTGTATGTGTGAATTAATCCAACCATTCTGGAAAACAATTCAGAATTATGTTAACAAGATGACAGACCCAGAGATCTCACTACTAGACTTAGACCCAAAGAGGACAAAAATAGAAAGGAAGGACCAGTGATACTGATAACAACATTTGATTTGTTTCAGCAAAGGACAAGGGGGGAAATTGTGTGATGTGTCTGTTATCAAATATTACAGTGTTGCTGTAAGAAAAGATGAAAAGGAAGGATACATGAAGATATGTAATCTAATGCCAATGAGCTAGGAAAACTATCAATACAAGGACTATAATAATGAACATGGGAAGAACCAAAGAAAATTGAAACTGAATGTCACATAAGTATACTATGATGCTTGACCCTAGAGATATCAAGTTGACAAACATTTATTTCTGTCCAAAGAGGAAGAAAAACATGGCAACTCTGAATGCTTTCTTGAAAATGGAAATGCAAGGCTGGATCCAACACTAGGGACTGGAGGAATCAGCCAATCAGAAGAAGGGAATACAGGGTCAGCGTGTTCTTCCAGTGTGGGAAGTTTAGGGATAGAGTGAACTTCCAGATTTAGGAGACTATTGAGAATGGTCGACAAAGTGTAGAAGAATCCATAGAAGAATGAACAGATAAGAATTCATAGACTTGCAGCTCTAGAAGTGGAAGACACCTCAGAGACCCACTAGTCCAACCCTCTCATTTTACAGATTAGGAAACTGAGCCTCAAAGAGGCTAACTAAATTGCCTCTACTGGCACAAGTATTAAGCTTCAGAGGTGGGATTTGAACATACATTTCCTGACTCCAGATTCCGAGTTCTTTTATTCCTTTCATTGTTCTCTCTTCACAAAGGTGGGAGACTATGGATGTGGAGTACTGCATATGTTGGCACAATTTGCTGATATGTTGGTAAATTTGATTGATTTGCTTTTTCCCTCTTTCTATTTATGTTATGAGGGATGGCTCTCTAGGTAACCCTCTCCCTGAAGGAATGGGAAGGTATTTGTTGGGGAAGGAAGATGGTATAAAAACAATGATATTATCAATGTTATTATTGATCCATATCCAATCCATATTATCAATGAGCATTTTGGAAGAGGAACTTTGAATAATTCCAACCACCTTGTATCCACATTTGAATTCTCTACTTGTCCAGATATAGGGTCCTACCCAGTAAAGATCAATGTCAAACCCTCTCCCTGGGGCACCCTCCTCTACAACTGTGCCGGTCTCTTTCTTAGTGCAGACAGATCCAACTCATACTCCCTCCCTCCCTTCTGAATTTGCCTCAAGGAACAAGATTCATTCATTCTTGTTTGGGATTTGACAGAGGAAAGAACAGAAAGGGAAGAAATTCATCTGAGGTGGCTTAGCTAACTCAGAAAAATCCTTTAAATTCAATTCAGTGGTATGGTATATGTATTTGTGATAATGATATAAATTATTATGATTTTAATCAAGTATATCAATTCATAAACTTAAATTCTAACTATCCATTCAGTCTATCTATCTTTCCATCCATCTATTTAGTCATCTACCTCTCCATTTTTATCTCCATCTATCCATTCATCCATTTCTATCTATACATTTTATCTACTTATCCATGTATCCATTCATCTATCTATCCATTCATTTCTTTCTTTCTATACATCCATTTCTATCTATCTATCCATTCATTTCTATCGATCAAGTCATCTGTCTACCATCCATCTATCTAGCTACCTATTTGTCCATTTCTATCTATCGATCCATTCATCCATTTCTACCTATCCATTCATTTCTATCCTTTCTTTTATCCATTCATTTCTAACTATCCATTTTATCTACTTATCCATGTAGCCATCCATCTATCTATCCATCCATCCATTTCTTTCTTTTTATTTATCCATCCATTTCTATCTACTTATCTAGCCATCCATTTCTATCTATTATCTATCTATCTATCTATCTATCTACACATCCATCCATTTCTACTTATCTAGCCATCCATTTCTATCTATTATCTATCTATGTATGTATGTATCTATCTATACATCCATCCATTTCTATTTATATAGCCATCCATTTCTATCTATGTAGCCATCTATTTGTCCATTTCTATCTATCTATCCATTCATTTCTATCCTTCTATCCATCCATCCATTTTATCTACTTATCCATGTATCCATCTATCTGTCTGTCTTCTATACATCCATCCATTTCTACTTATCTATATATCTAGCCATCTATTTCTATCCATCCTTCTCTTCCTTCCTTCCTTCCTTCTTTCTTTCCTTCCTTCCTTCCTTCCTTCCTTCCTTCCTTCCTTCCTTCCTTCCTTCCTTCTTTCCTTCCTTCCTTCCTTCCTTCCTTCCTTCCTTCCTTCCTCCTTCCTTCCTTCCTTCCTTCCTTCCTTCCTATCTACCTATCTATCTGCCTGTCTTTTAAGAACAAGGCTTCCATGCCAAAGGCATCTCAAGTCATTGGAGAGAGAAGACTGGGCTGGGATGTCTGGCTCCAGAAAATGCAAATTTTCTCTTGCTAAGCACTTCTGCAAAGTCAAATGCAACTGAATCAGCATCCTGGCTAGAAAAGAAAATACTATCCAGTCTGCAGCTGAACTATGGGGGGAGGAGGGGAGTGACGAATGGTAAGGAAGCTTCTTTCCCCTCCCTTAGGTCTGCACATAAGCTCTGTAAAAGCAAAATGGGATCAATTAATCTCTTTGTTAATCTTGATATTTGCATGAAACAAGTGTTCTGCAAATCACTGGCTTCCATCTTCAGAATCACTTATCCCATCAGTTAGCAAGAGTTTTGTTTTCTATTGAGATTTGAGCACAGCAGGAGGCCAACATTCTAATTACCATTAAGTACATTTGCTACAACGTATTGGAGAAATGTAGCCATCAACTGAAACACTGAAGCATGGGCTCACGTGTGCAGGCTCATGGGGCAGTGCCAGGCTCAGATGAGGCTCCATTGCCAAGGCAAAATCTGATTCCCACGTTGGTTCCACCATCTTCCAGATGCACATATGCTCGGAACCTAAAAATACAGCTGAATTCGATGCAATAAGCATTTATTAAGTAGTTACTATGTGCAAAGTAGTATAGATGGCTGTCCTCTAATCATTTTCCATCATGTCCAACTCTTTGTTGACTTTGAGTTTTCTTGGAAAAGGTTCTGGAGGGTTGACCAATTCCTTCTCCAGCTTATTTTACAGATGAGGAAACTGAGGCAAACAGCGCTCAAGCGACTTGGCCAGGTTCAGTCAGCTATAAGTGTCTGAGGCCAGAGTGAGGTAGGAGATGAGCCTTCTTGATGCCAGAGCTGGGCTTCTATTCATGGTGCATCGCCTAGCTGCCCATATTGGGAATGGGATAGCCTTTATTTCTCTTGATTGAAAATGCATATAACTCAAAGAACTTACAGCAGCCGATTAACAAATATAGGAATATAAATCATTCAAAGAGCCTATTAGATTCCCCAACCTACTTTTACAAGGTTAAAGCTCTTTCGGAGTTGCCAGATAAGCATTTACCTTCTCCTGACTTTGTGGAGAAGAAAGTAAGGAAACAAGCATTTACTAAGCACCTACTTTTTTCCAGGTGGGGCCATCCTTCTGATCTGTCTTACCATTGGTCTATGATTCCTAGAAGAGAGAATGAGATTGATGACTTTGCACAGTCTCATTCAAATTCAACTTTCTTGCAAGAAATTTTCTTCTTTCGGTTTGGGTTTTTTCTATGATTTAGAAGAAGGAAATGTTTGCTCAACTTCCTCACCCATCAGGGCAAGGGAAAAGGTGAGTTTTTGTTTAGTCATTTTCAGTCATATCCAAGTCCACGAAATCTCATTGAGGTTTGTTTACCTGTTTGGTAAAGATCTTGACTTGTTTTCCATTTCCTTTTCGGATCGTTTTACAGATGAAGACAGTGAAGGAAAAAAAAAAGGGTTAAGTGAGTTGTTCAGGGTCATTCTTCTGGTGTCTGAGGTTGGATTTGAATTCAGAAAGATGGCTACAAACCCTAAAAAAGCATCAGAATCAATGTGATTAGTTCTCTTTGAGAATGAAGGGATTTTTTGTTGTCAACATTCTGTGGCAGAACATTCTGTGCTCCTATTGGTCCAATAAGCCACAGTCGGACACACTAACTTGACTCTAACGTTTTGGTCCCCTTCGAGAACAAAGGATTGTGCAAAGCACTTTACAATTATTTTGTCATTTGGTTTTCATAACAACTCTGAGAGATAGATGCTGTTTTTAATCTCCATTTACATTTGAGGAAATTAAGTCATACAAGGGTTAAGGGACCAGCCCAGAGTTATACAATTAGTAAGTGTGTTGAGATTGAATTTGTACTCAAGCCTTCCTGATTCTGGGTCTAGCTCTCCATCCCCTGTGCCCACCTAACTCTCTCTCCTCTCCTGTCCCTGTCTTTGCTCCATGAAAGATTCTAGTTCTTCAAGCACACAGAAGTTTTTGGTTGGCAATCTTTTTCCTTTTCTAGGAATCGCATTGTTGAGAAGATCTCTTCCTTATTCTTGGAGACTAGACTCCTAACTCACAAATTTAGGAACTTTCCATCTTGAGGTTTCCTCTTGAGGCAACTCCCATTCCTGGGGCTGCTTAGGGCTAGAGACAGTTTCCAGGACTGGCCACAACTTATTCAACAGATTGTGTTTCAGGAATATGTCCTTGAACTCCCTCCCACACCACATAAAACCACAAATGTCCTGTGCTCCTAGAGATGAGGGTTGGGGGAAGGAAGCTATGAACATAATAGGGTCTCATGAAATATCCAAAGGAAGAAAGAATAAATGATAAGTTCTGTTTCCTCCACACCAAAGGCTACTATCACACGAGCATTTGTTTGATTCAAGGTTAACATAACATTACTACAAAAATGGGTCCAAAACTCCCTAGTGATACAGATGCTTATTAGGAATTTTGAATAAGTACTATTGAAGAATCAGCACAATTGGGATCTTTCGACTAAAGCCAATCTTCTTGACCCCATGAATAAATGGTATTTTATAATTTTTAATGAACGCATGAAAAGAGTCATTTTTTTTCATAATCAAAGTATGACCAATATTTGAATTAGTGTTTCTATTATAACATTTGGGAAGTATGAAGGACTGTATATTATCTAAAGGGTCAAGAGTGTAGCCTAATACTGGTCACTGAAAGATCACACAATCACTCTACAATCTCATTTTTATTCCATTTCAGGAAACTCCAAGAACTAATTTATATTTACGCTACTTAGAACAAATTTGTATTTATTTTTCCATTTGAATTATTTATGCTGCTCATAATGAAACAAAAACTCACCAGCTTCTGTTACACTGAATTTTCCTTGTTTGTATTTTGTTTTCTTCATGTGACTTATTTTTTATGCAAAAGGATATGATAATAGACTAAAATATTTTACACTGACTTCCTGAGAAGAAATATGTTCATCCCATATGTCCCAACTTCCTATCCCTTCATAAGCATTGGCACTCAGATCTTGGTCAGGTAATTAGAACATCTTCAAGATATTGGAAACTGTGTCACTATGGATTAATGCAATGCCTCTCTGTCTTAGCAAGTCATTCAGTATATGTTAGAAAGGCTACAAATCCTAAAATTACCAATACACTCATCCTTTTTGCAATGAGCGTCTCCTATCTTACGTAGACTATTCCTTGGACCACACTCATGTAGTTGCTCACCTAATTTGTTCTTGGAATATTTCCAGCTTTGTAACATCCTGGGAAACTATGTGTTCCAGTGAGATAGTCCTAATTAAAACCAGAGTCATTTCCAGATAACAGTGAAACATCAAGGAAAGACTTCAGAAATGGCCAATTTTCTTCTAATTTATATTATTTTAAAATGGAGTCACAAAGTGCTTCCCTCACAAAAACCCTAACCATGGAGAATTCTTGGGTTAGACTATTCATGGCAGTGAGAAAAGCTGTGTTTGGGTTTTTTCATGATTTAAAAGAAGGAAATATTTGCTCAAGTTCCTCACCATCAGGACAAGGGAAAAAGTGAGTTTTTGTTTAGTCATTTTCAGTCACATCCGAAATTACAAAACCAAACCTCATTGAAGTTTGTTTGCTTGTTTGGTAAAGATCCCAAAGTGGTTTTCCATTTCCTTCTTCAGATCGTTTTACAGATAAGGTAACTGAGGAAAAAAGGGTAAAGTGATTCAGGGTCACACTACTGGTGTCTGAGGTTGGATTTGAACTCAGAAAAATGATCCAGACTCTATTGCACCTTCTAGCTGTCTTGTGGAGTGACGGTGAATAATTGCCAGAGTTGTGAGTTAGAGATGGGATCAGGCTGAATGTGCATTTAGGCTTTGTCCTGAATAAAATCCAGGAAACAGCTCATACCCCTATTCTATCCTACCCTCTACTGGCCCCCTTTGCATTTCTCAGAGCACAGTGCCAAGGGATTTTTCACTTAAAACCTATATCTCAATCCCTTTTTTTCAACAATTTCCCTTTGGGCTGGCTAAGAATAGGATGGAGGGAAGAGAAATAAGAAACTTTAGCAGCAAATTTCAAGATAACCTTTTTTGAACACTTATCTGTGTTTCTATATTGTTTGATAACGATAATAAATTACATGGCCATTAGCAGTGATTTTTATCTAAGTCTATGAATTTGCAGTGAGATTGAAAAAGAAAAAGTAAATGCATTTGAAAGAGATTTTGCTGCTTTTACTCTAGAGTAGAAATGAGCTGATAAGAGTTTCTGCAATTTTGGTGACTCGGTGAGCTATTTCTAAAGCATAGCCACTAGACTTTCTTTGAACCCGGCAAGAGAAAATTAATAAGCAGAAGAAGTCATTATGGAAAGGGAGTGGGGGGCCACCACATTAATTAGTTGTAGTGGAATGCTTCTCAGAAGCACTTAGTCCAATGTACATCACTGTTCTTATCAAACTGTTTTGTTCATTTCCCTTCTACTTATCTGTATGGTTCTTCCATTAATTCACTGAATTAGGATTGATTCCTTTCATTCTAGAAGAAAACTTGTTTATTTCTTGTGTTCTTATTAGATACATAAAAGACTTTACAATCCTTAAACTGTTATGTGTTGTTTCTTCTCGTTCTTGTTCTCCTCCTCTTCTTCCCTTTACTTCTCCTATTTTTCCCTCCTCCTCCTCTTTCTCTTCCTCCTCTTCCTTTTTCTTCTCTTCTTCATCCTTCTCTTTCTCCATCCTATTTAAGCATTATATGCTGTAATGTCTATAATTATTGGATTAATCATATAACACAAAGAATAGTCACTGTGGGGAGACTTTCAGTCTTGAACACTGCAGTGGTCAGGGACTCTTCTCATATGTTCATTAAAAATTATAAAATTATGAAATACCATTTGTTCATGGGGCCAAGAAGTCTGCTTTAGTCTAAAGATCCCAAATGTGATGAGTCTTCGATAGTATTTATTTAAGATTCTTCTTCTTCTTCTTTTTTTTTTTTGCTGAGGCAATTAGGGTTAAGTGACTTGCCCAGGGTCACACATCTAGGAAGCGTTAAGTGTCTGAGGCTGGATTTGAACTCAAGTTCTCCTGACTTCAGGGCTGGTGCTCCATCCACTGCACCACCTAGCTGCTCCTCAAGATTCTTAATAAGCATCTATATCCATTTTTGTGGTACTGTTATGATAACCTTAAATCACTGGGACAAAGAAAGGATTAGATGCATCAAGGGGTCTATAAACTGGCAGACCCCATCAAACTTAAACTGCTGATGAATTAGGGCCAGTCCTATTGTCCCAGACCCCTGGTCCTCCACTCTTTCTCTCCACTACCGCGGAATATATTTTGGTGTGTTCCAAAGGAACAATTTCTTTTCCACAACTGATGGTTATGAAGAGGTTGTGAGTGAGGGGCAAAAAGAGAGATAATAGGAAAAGGTTTTTTTTTTTCCTACAGACATACTAAGAACCAGCTATTAAACAGTTTTTCCCTTTACCATATTTTAAACAAACCTTTCAGTCTCTGAAAAGTCAGTGATTTGAGTTTTATAAACTGAGGTAGATCTAACAAGAATAGGTTATTTCCCAAATGCCAGCAGGGGCCAAAGTCAAAGGGAGAACCCACTGAATTTTGCCCTGCCCCCCATTCGTTAGACTTCCAGAGCACTAATGCATTTCTTTAGTCCTGATTTATCTATTAGACTAAAATTTGAATCCACTATTCAGCGCCACTGGTGATGTGTAAGAACTTGTGGGTGAGCGCCCTCTTGTCGTCTACGGGTGTATTACAACCACTGGAAAAAGATGAACTTCCAAAAGAGGTTCCTTTCTATTGCAAAAGCTTGACTATAGGGAGGGTTGATGGTTGACAGCACCACCTGGAGGCCAAATTGTGCACATACCTGACATTTCCATGCCAGCTCATTGATTGATCATCAATTAGGTGACAACGTGCTCCTCTACAGGCTGGGAAGTGAGCTAGCTGGCTCTCGCGACTGAAGACTCTCGATGGTCATCTGGGACACGAAGCACAAGCTTCCCCACTAAGAACCATAGACCCCGCCTGCAGAGAGATGTACTGGCCAGATATCCTCATTTCCAGCCTCACCCCAAGCTGCCGGGTTTGTACAGCATCGCCCTCCCTTATCCATCTCCTGATAAATCCCAGAGCTGCCCCCAGGGGAAAGTCTAACGTCTACTGTTTGTCATCTGAACCTGGCCCCTCCCTACCTCTTAGTCTTTTTTATACTTTACTTCTCTCTTCTTGTCTTTCTCTCTCTCTCTCTCTCTCTCTCTCTCTCTCTCTCTCTCTCTCTCTGTGTCTTTCTCTCTGTCTCTGTCTTTCTTTCTGCCTCTGTCTCTCTCTTTCTCTCTCTCTCTTTCTCTCTCTCTCTTCTCTCTGTCTCTCTGTGTGTCTTTCTCTCTGTCTCTCTGTCTCTCTGTGTGTCTTTCTCTCTGTTTCTGTCTCTCTCTGTCTCTGTTTTTCTCTCTTTCTGCCTCTCTCTCTCTCTCTCTCTCTCTCTCTCTCTCTCTCTCTCTGTGTCTTTCTCTCTGTCTCTCTATCTCTGTCTTTCTCTCTGCCTCTGTCTGTCTGTCTGTCTCTCTGTGTCTCTGTCTCTGTTTTTCTCTCTGTCTCTCTTTTTCCTGAGGCAATTGAGGTTAAGTGACTTGCCCGGGGTCACACAGCTATAAAGTATTAAGAGTCTGTAATCAGATTTGCACTCAGGTCCTACTTTACTTCTCTTAAAGTACATTGCGATCTATTTGACTTCTACAGACATATTTTTGCACTCAACTCTCCCCCATGTCTAGAATTGTCTTTCTCCTCATCTCAGCCTCAGCTTAAATTCCAACCTCCTGAAAGCAGTCTTTCCCAAACTCTCAAACTTCTGGTGCTTTCCCTTCCAAGGCTACCTTTCATCCACATTATATACAGTGGTATGCTTGTGAATGTTTAACAACCAGCTCTCCAGGATAAAACAATAAATGTAAACATGACACATTTTAAAGTTTAATCTGTATTATTAACATTTCGTCATCATTAAGTTTAGGTAATAAACAAATTAATAAATCATGCTCTGATTAATAGAATTATCTGATTTCCAAAGTGTAATTGACTCAAACAGAAAGTTTAACAATTAGCTTTCCTGATGTTCAAGCTGGCTTCAGCACATCCGTGTCTGTGTCTCTCTTGTACTTCTTCATTTCTTGGTCCCTACATTAAAGGCAAATTTCTTGAAATAAGGAGCCACTTTAGCCTAGCAGAGTTGCCTGATGTTAGTAAGTACATAGTAAATGTTTATCAATTAACTGATCTTTTTATCCTTCATTCATAATACTTTGAGTTGTTGGTGAGTCATTTCCATCATGTCTGACTCTCGGTTATCCCATTGGGGTTTTCTTGGCAGAAATACTGAAGTAGTTTGCCATTTCCTTCTCCAGCTTATTTGACAGATAAGGAAACTGAGACAAACAGGGTGAAGTGACTTGTTCAAGGTCATGCAAGTGTCTGAAGCTACTTTTGAGCTCATATATTCTTGATTCCAGATCCAGAGCTCTTTCCACTGTGCTATCCAGCTGCCAACAACAACAACACTGAAGAACAATGAGAAGGAGAGGCTGAGATCTCCTATTTTGGAAACTATTTTGGGAATCATGGGGAATCATGGAGAACATTGGGTCCCTGAGGGCATCCGTCTCATATAATGAAATCTTTCCAGACCTAGCACTGGGTTTCTTACTCAGAGGAACCATCCATTCCTTAAAAGACAGAGAAACTCTGAAATTAGATCCCTGAGGGACCATTGATGGATACTGACACTGAAGGACAATTCAATGCCAAAGAGTTAAAGACTCTTAACACTTTCTAGCTGTGTGACCCTGGGCAAGTCACTTAACCTCAATTGCCTCAGGAAAAAGAGAGACAGACAGACAGACAGAGGCAGAAAGAGAGAGAAAAACAGAGAGAGAGAGAGAGAGAGAGAGAGAGAGAGAGAGACAGACAGACAGACAGACAGAGGCAGAGAGAAAGACAGAGACAAAGAGAGAGAGAGAGTTGCAAACAACCTCTGAGTATTCTGCCAATTGCCTTGAACATAGTAGGCATGGAGAGTTTCTCTAATTCCTTTTATCAACAAAAAAAGCTTTTGGTTTCTGGAAGCAAATTTTGCTTAAGAAACAAGTTGACAATTTTTTTTTACCTTCAATTCTTTTGTAGGACAGGGTTAGCCTCAAAGCCAGGAAGCTCCAGATTCAAGTCCTGCTTCTGACACAGCCTGACCATGTAGCTCTTGGGAAGTCATTCAAGTTCTCAGTATCTGCCGAAAAGATCCCTGTGTTTGTGGCGGCCCTTTTTGGAGTGCAAGAAACTGGAAACTGAGTAGATGCCAATCAGCATGAGGATGGCTAAATAAGTTCTGGTCTATGAATGGGATGGAATACTACTATTCTATAAGAAATGACCAGCAGGAGGATTTCTGAGAGGCCTGGAGAGACTTAACAGTGAACAGAACCAGGAGATCACTGTACACAGCAACAACAATACTACATGAGGATCAATTCTGAGGACGTGGCTCTTCAACAATGAAATGATTCAGACCCGTTCCAATGGTCTTGTGATGGAGAGAGCCATCTACACCCAGAGAGAGGGCTATGGGAACTGAGTATGGATCAAAACATAGCATTTTCATTCTTTTTGTTGTTGTTTGCTTGCATTTTATTTTCTTTCTCATTTTTTCCTTTTTGTTCAGATTTTCCTGTGCAACAAGATAATTATGTAAACATGTATGTATGTATGTATATATATATATTGGATTTAACATATATTTCGACCATATATTGGATTACTTGCCGTTGAGGGGAAGGATTGGAAGGAAAAGGAGGGGAAATTGGAACACAAGGTTTGTCAAGCGTCATTGTTGAAGAATTATCCATGCATAGGTTTTGAAAATAAAAAGCTTTAATAAAAACATAATAAAAAAGAAAAGATCCCTGTATCCTGGCAGAGGGCGTGCCCCCACTAGGGAATTCTCTATATCAGTGAAATCACAACCTCCACGACTTATTTCCTAATTTAATACATACCAAGTACTGTTAGATGATAGAAATACAAGGACACAAATAAAAAGGTTCCTGCCTCAGAGAGATTATATATAAAGGGAAAATGGCACGAGGTTTGTAGTCAAGGACAGCAAGACCTGGTCTTCTGTTGTTTGCCAAAACTCAGCCTGGTAGCAAGGGTTCTATTGAACTAACTTTCTTTTCTTCCCCAAACTCTTATTGCTTATTTGATCTTATACTTTTTGTCTGATCAATTCTTATCATCTGGGAGTTTAGCCCTCATTGAAGATTGTTTAGATTGATTTAATTGCTTATTCACAACAGTTCAACAAGATTTCCTTGAACTTGAGAAGTTCTAACATGTATTATGCTCTCAAAGGCCACTATGACTTGGCTTACAATTGCTTTTATGCCTCTGGAAAGTTTTTCAAAGTAATAATGTAGAGTTGAAAGTGATCTTAGAAAGTATTTAATCCAGGTTCTTCTTTGGCAAATAAGGAAAGTGAGTCGATTGTTCTGGCTGCAAAATGGATATAAGAGTTCTCAACACTTTCCCGGCTGTGAAGTGGTTATCTAATATTCTCAAATATTCATGTTAATCTCTTGGTTCTTTCAGCAACTAATAATATAAATTGCAGGAAGGATGTTGAGCTGCATTGATAGAAGGGGTTACATCACCCAGGAAATCTCTATATCAAAGAAATCAGAGATCCAGTCAATAATCAATCAATAAGCATTTATTAAGCACCTACATTACATTAGACACTGTGGTCTGCACTAGGGGTATAAAGAAAGCTAAAAGGCAGGAACTTATAGTCTTATAAGGGAGACCACAAGCAAACAACTATGTACAAACAAGGCCTGTACAGAACAAAGTAAAAATAACCAAGAGAGGGAAGGCTAGAATTTAAAACTAAAAATTAATTCTAAATTTAGGATTAAAAATTAATTCTAAATTCTGAGTTTAGAATTTAGAATTAAGGATCAGAAAAGTGAGATTTTAACTGAGATCTGAAGGAAGCCCGAGAGACTTCCACCAAGAGGAAGACCCTGTCCAGAGAAAGTGCCTGCATTTGGGAGGTGAAGCAAGGAACAGCAAAGGAGGATGGTATCACTTGATCTTGGAGTATGTCTGCATGTGTGTGGAGTGTGTATGTGTGTGGATCATAAGAGGTAAGAACACTGGAATGGTTATTAGACATGGTTTTTTCCATTTTTCAGACATATAGAACAAAAAATCTGGACTTTCTGGGGCTTTCTTACCCCATTCCTATCCTAGCCTCTTGTCCTATCTCAGCAGCAGAGGCAGCTCAGTCTCAAACTTTTGTTCTTCTTCTAGGACTCCATAATTTCTCAAGAAGAATCATGACCTTTTAGGAGAATATACTTAGTATCTATGACATAGTCATTCTCAGGGTTGAAATGCTACTCTCTCACTCTAGCGGTCTTGCAAGATCTGATAGAATCCCCTCCGTCTTTTCTTAAAAAAAGATAAAAAAGATTAAAAAACCCAGCATCTGAGATGGGAAGACTTATGATCTCTTTCCATGTACTCTCCTGCTTGGGGAGATCTCTAGGAAGTTTAGAAGGCTCCATTGCCTCAGGAAACCAGCACATTTGTATTGTATTCCCTTCTGAACATCTTACCCAGTATTTTATACCTGTCCAGAGGTTCCCAAGGAACCAAGAGTCTTTTATGTCTTGAACTCATCATAGTTCAATTTCCACCAACCACAGCTCTTAGTATGAGTTTTCATTCATGTCCTGCACCATTTCCCTGGCAACAAGGGACATTACATCCCTTACACGACAGCACATTGCCTGTTCAGTTTATTACTCACCTTATTGCTTATAAGTTGAGCAATCTTGGCCAAGTTAATTGAAACAGAGAAAACGTATGATATGGATGGCCTGAATACACTTTGGGGGAGTTTCTCATAACCCTTGACTTGTAATGCTCAAAGAGGAAACCTAGAAAACGGATTGATGGGACATCTCCAGGATGCTTAAACCATATCATCACAATCCAAATTTTACCACTAGGTGGTGCAGCTGGCTGTTATCCTGAACCAGTCAGACAAAGTTTAGAAGCTGCTGAGTCCCATGATTGCCCTGGCACTTTTAGGGTCCACCCAGCTGAATGGAAAGGCTAGAGAAGTCTCAAGATTTCTAGGTTTCCCCAAAAGTAAATGATCTTCTAAGTTCCATCTTTCTCTGGGGGACTACACTGACTTGTTAGTATAATGGGTAGAGTGAATCTACTCAATCAAGACTAATCATGTGACCACAATGGAAATCTAATTGTAATGGGATTTGAATCGATCATTCTTAATTATTCCAGTGCTTTATTCTTAGAATAGAAACAATATAATACTACTTTATGTAACATTTTTAAATTGACAAAATGCTTTATATACATTATCTCATTTGATCTTTACAGAAACCTTGGCAGGTGGATGCTATAATTAATCTCATTTTACTGAATAATTTAGTGACTTATCCAGGAACTCTAATGCTAAATGTTGAAGATTTAGACTCAAGTCCTTCTGAGTCCAAATTTAATGTTATCCACTGCTCTAGAGCCTTTAACAATGTAATATAATAGTTATATAATGGATGCATATGAATAATGTCTCCTAAACTGGTTTCCAGATAGTCTAAAGGATGCTCTGAATCTGGTAGTTGTAGGGAAAATCCATGCAAGTTTCTTTAGTCCTCTGTGACTATGAGTTTACAAAGCAATAGATGGTTCACTACATAACACCCAACTTATATTTGACTCATACTTCCGGAAAGAAAAGTCTAAAGACTCAGGATCTCTGGATTTAAGGACTCTTCATCTGGATGACCCAGGACATGGACTTGGGATTCTCAGGTAGCTTATGACTTAATCTTTTTCTTTCAGTGTTCCCTCCTTGGAATAGACCATTAAGTGCTTTTTATCACAGCTATTTCATTGTTCATGAAGCAGGAATATAGGCAAGGGAATTTTAGATTTGGAAGGAAATTCTTTCTGTCCTTCTCATCTTGCTTCCTCAGTTCTCTGTCTCTCTTTCTCTGAACTATCCCCTATTTATCTATCTAAAATCCATGGAAGATTTTAGAATTGGCTTTTATGGTCCTTCCCCAGTAGGGTTCCAACTCTGGATTCACATGGAAGATCGATTCAATCTAGGAGCATCCTGATCACAGAGATCTGCCGCATTAAGCACCCATCCTGTAGTATAATTTCAGAGAAAATCTCTAAAATAAAGTAGGCATGACTCATCATTCTGATATCTCCAGGATCCCTTCTAGAACATCTTCAATATATAAAAACCATTGCTTTGGTCCTGGTCAGCTATTTATTTCCTCAAAAAAAGTCAGTTGGTAAGCCTTTAGTAAGTGCTTACTATGTGCTAAATACTGTGCTAAGCATTGAAGAAATACCTAAAAGATTGATATTCATTCATTAATAAATACCTAAAATATAAAATCATGTTCTCTTACCATCAACATAATTTCTCCAAAATTTAACTGCATTTTGTGGGAACAGCTGAGTACTTTTCCATCACACCGGGACTATATGAACAATTTACAAATTTCAGATTTCCTACCTGGCCCCTTAATCCTTTGAACTTCAGGATTATTCAATCATTGATTATCTTGTGCTGTAGGAAGCTCCTACAGTAGCCGACAGCAACTCCACAACCCAGGAACTCTTAAATTTACAACGTACCTTGCAATAATGGAAACATCGATCTCTTGGCATTATTGGCTACAGGTCCACTTAGGAAAGCTCTTGTTCTTGTGGCCCTGTGTTCCTGTAGTGAATCACCATCACTTCTGCAGATGGGGAGAAAGGAGAGAAATCCCTGACCCTTACCTGCCTTGCTGGAAGTCCAGAAGGAATTTAGCAGAGTCAAAAGTAAGAGGTAAACTTATTTCTCCCAGAGCCATCGAGTGAGGTGTTCTCTCTGGATCAGTTCCCAACCACCTTTGACATAACTTCAGTTAGAGAGATGATGGCACCTATCAGGAGTCCAAAGCACAATCCAACAGAAGGGCCCAAAGCACATGTCCACCTCCCTGAAGAGTGGTCCATCCTTTCGACATTGTCATAGAACATAAACCAAATTCATGTCCTGCTTTTCAAAGTATTTTTTCAGTGGGTTTTCAGTTATTGGATTTCTTTTTTTTTTTTAATGAGGGACATTTATAGTAAAGATTACACAATTCCTGTTTCTTCTTTAGTGGGGGAAAAGCCTAAAATCTCACAATGAGGGATGTCAGGACTAATAGTTTTTTCTTCATTCAAAATGAATAGTTAGTGGTTTGAACCAGCTTGGGTTGTTTTATTCAGTCTGCCCCTCGGAGAGTTAAACAGCTAGCATCCTGTTGGCATTTCTGTTCAAATCCATGTTTTTAAACATGAAAATAACCCTATCCCCTTGGCTTGAACTCCACATGCGGGCTGCTGCCCTGGAGCAAACCTTTCAGAAACTCATTAAAAAATAGCAGGGTGGTAGCTCTTAGCACTGGCAGGTTATTAAAAGTCAATTGCTCTGGAAAAGAAGGGAAGGACTCCCTGAGTCCAATCACTCTGCACCCTGGGTTGTGCTACCCGGGGTCAAGGGCAAAAGCTAGGCGGAGAGATCTTGAAGTGACCCTTTATGTCGGCTATTATGGAACAAGGCATTTAATCCCTGCCCTTCGCTTTCCTCATCTGTGGCATGATGGGGTCAGATAATGTGAAAGGTGGCTTCTCTTCTAGCAGTCTTTGGTTTTATGATTCTAACTCCATAAAGATCAGAATGGGATGAGGCTAAATTCAAAATGCCCTCAGGCAGAAAGAGAGCCCTGCATGTCCACAGAGAGGGATTGGAGGGGCAGTGGTGCTTCCAGGCTGAAAGACTCAAATCCTGCCTCTGCCAGTTAAATAATTACAGGCAAACCCTATGACCTTCCTGAGTCTCAGTAAAGTCAGATCTGTTTCAGAGCTAGAAGAGATCTCCTGTCTGTGCAAATGCACCATAAGCATAAATAATTATAATAGGGGAAACTAGGTGGCGCCATAATGGATAGTGTCTGGCTTAGGATCAGCAAGACACATATTCATGGGTTCCAATCTGGGAAAGTTATTTACCTCTGTTTGCTTCAATTTTTCTCATCTTAAAATGAGCTGCAGAAGGAAATGGCAAACCAGTATCCATACTAAGAAAACCCAAAGGAGGATTGCAAAGAATTGGGCATGATTGAAATGAATGAATAACAAATTACAAGAAGATATTATGATTTTTCTTTGAAAAAAATGTTTATATACTTTAACATATTTAATATGTATTGGTCTACCTGCCATCTGGGGGAGGGAGTGGGGAGAAGGAGGGGAAAATTGGAACAAAAGGTTTTACAATTGTCAATGCTGCAAAATGACCCATGCATATATCTTGTAAATAAAAAGCTATAATAAAAAAAAGGAAAAAGTTTATCCTATTTCTAATTGGCAAATCTTAGTACTTTGAGGAATTCTTAAATTATGATCCTTCTAGTGCTAAAGGTCATCATTTCATAAATAGAGAAATTGAGACCCATAGAAATTGAGAGATTTGTAAGGATACCGACAATAAGTGGCAAGATTGGGATTTGAACCCACATCTTCTGAATTCAGATATGTAGCGTAGCTGAAAGAAATTTAACTATACAGTCAGTAGTTCAAATCCTGCCACTTCTGCCCATTACTGATATGATTTTTATCAAGCAGCTTAACTACTCTGGGTCTCAGTTTCCTTATCTGTAAAATCAAGGAATTAGACTTGATGGCTTTTGATGTCTTTTCTCATCTTAAAATTATAAGTGGAAATCTTGTGACTTCCACTTCTTGGGCCTTAGTTTTCTTATTTTTAAAATAAGGAGTTTGGACTAGCTGGACATTGAAATGCCTTTCATTTCAAGAGCTATGGTATTATAATAATTATAGTACATCCCCCCAGGGTTGTCATAAGGGTTTAATACATACACAGTACTATCTAAATGCCAACAAATTACCATATTCACCTTAACTAGGATCACCTTCTACAGGTCAAAGTTAAAAGGAGCACATTAAACTTAAAAAAACAAAAACAACTTCCATAGACATTACATCCTGTCAGACTTCATTGATGTCTTAATTAGTTTTGCTGTAACTGCTCCCTTTCCCTCCATCCCTTCTTTGTTACAAGGGATGGCTGGCTGGGCAGGAAAAAAACATGAGTAAAGGTCATGCAAAAATAAAAAGTATAAATAATTTTTTAAGAAACAGTCTTGCATTTTTCTAATCTCTTTTGCAATTTTCTTTCTGCTACTTTGCTGGAGAACCTGGTGAGTTTATAATTGAAACTTCACCACCAGGCAGTCAGCAAAGAAAGCTCTAATTAGATGACATTCAGATGTGACTAGAGAAAAACTGGGGAAAAATATTTGTTTAACTTAGTAGTCGAGTGCATTTGTTCCCCAATATTCTGTCCCTACAGTGTCATCACCCACTGAAGATGCCCCCTCCACTTGCCTGATAGTAAAATTGATTTCCTTCATCAATGCACAGAACAGCACCGCCTTTATTTCTGAATTTGAGCTATTGTTCCTGCTCTTGGTTTAATTTTCTCACCAGCATATGAGAAGCCAAGGCAAGGGGACTGATACAATCTGTGTACTATACAATGAAAACAGACATTTTGGGCGTGTGATAGAAAATCTCATTTACTCAAGCTCCTAATTGTTCTCCCAGATTCTTACTCTCTTCCCTACAAGGCTTCCTCTGCAGAGTTAACAAAATGACCTTCATCTTACCAAGATGGCGGCCCAAATAGAAGCAAACCATTTCAGCCTCACAGTGATCTCCTGCAAGACCTTGAGATTTTCATTGATTGGATAATGAACGAGAAATCCAATGAGAAATTCCAGTAAGTGATTTCTTCCATCCCAGAACTGAACAAAAAGTCAACAAACAGCCCACTAGCAATAGGGAAGACACTGCCTCTCACAGCAAAACCAGCGTCAACCCAGAGTAGTAGCCTTTGGCAACACATTAGAAGGACTGGAGACACTTGTAATCTTCAGAGCTCTGTATGGTCCCAGAATGGCCCATAGCACCTCTGAGCACTCTTTGCTGACATATCATAGGGCTGAAGATTCAACATGTTGAACATTAAACATCCAGAAGGACCTAACAAGGTAAAGGTGAGCCTGGGAAATCCAGACACTGAGGATTAGAACAAGCAGGACTGACTATCCTACCCAAAAGCCCAGCTCTGGCATAAAGCCCCAGCAATCAAAGCTGGAAATATGAGTGAACCAAAAACACCGTAACAAAAAAATAATTCAATAAGATATTAGCAAAACTGGTCTCTGTTCTATATCCCCTTCTTATGCTTTTGTTTTTTTTTTCTCCACAATAAAAGTTATATTTATTCATTCCCTAGTTGCTAAAGCTCTCCTCCTCAACTTAGCCTGGATTTTCTTCTGTTTAGAAGTGGTATCTTCCCCAGAAGAATATGAGCTCCTTAAGGATAGGTGATGTTTCTCCTTTTGTGCTTGTGTTCCCCCCACAATGCCGAGCACGTTGTAAAGCTTAATAAGTGAATGTGGAATTGAATAGAACTGAATCGAACACCAGTCTCCTGGAGTTACATTCTGCTTACTCTAAAGTTTGAGCAGATAAAGACAAGATAGTGGGGTTCCTTCTCTTTGTCAGTTCCCAGAGGTATGCTCTCTGTCCATGGAACCTCTGGCTTGCCAAACGTGCTCATGTTAACTATACATCCTTCATTTTCTTAAATCATTACTTTTTTAAAGAACAAATTTTTTATCTTTTATTTTTACATTGCTTCAATTTCCAAATATATTCTTTTCCTCTTTGACAAGCCCTTCATTCTACTGAAATATTCAAATGTATCTATGACATTAGTGATTCATATTTTCTTCTCAGTGATGCAATTCACAAGTCATCCTTATTTGTTCCACTAATATTTGTCATAGCAGGATGCCCTCAATATGCTGGAGTACTTCTCTGACTTCTCTAAAGCCAATAAGATATTACCTATCTATCCATCTATCTGTACACCTGGTCATTTGGTCAGCTTATCTTCTCTTCTGATTATAAATTCCCCTGATAGCATCTTTTATTTCTGTTCTTCCTTGAAGTTTCTCATTGTTTATATGTTGTAGCTTGCTCACATGTATCATGTCCTTTTCATTGCTCATTATAAGATAGTCTTGCAGCAATAAGCTAACACTAGTAAAATGTTGATGTAAAAAATGGGAATTTTAGAAGCTGAAGAATTGCTAGAAAGTTTTTCTATATTCTGAAAATCCATTTTCCTCCTCCGGCTCAATTATAGATCCAGTTCCTGTTTATTTGTCCCACATAGACATATTGATTGGATAAGCTCTAGAGGTTCATTCTAAATGCATGTCACAATCTGGGCAATAAATTCGTCAACCACTTGGTCATTCGGTGTGGATGACTGTTAACTCCTTTTGGTACTCTTTATGTAAGAGTCCTGTGTGATGATCAATGAGAAGACTCTTAATCAAGTCCTCCTATAAATTATTTATCAAAAATCAGCCCATGTGTTAGAGGTCTCTTTTTAGATCTATTAGCTTTCTATGGGTTCTAGCTTCTCCATCTATAAAATAGAGATAGTTGCCTTTCCAATGAGATGACGTATACAAAGTATTTTATATATATTCATATATATATATATATATATATATATATATATATATATATATGCAAAGCCTTATATACATGGTGGCTATTATTATTCACAAGTCTCACTCTTGCTAAGTGACTAATCCATCTACTTTGAGTGCTCATATCCTTCCTAAATGGCATCTTTTATGCCATTTCTTATATGCAACAACATGTTTCCATCCACTGGACATGCTTCCACTTCCCTTTGGATCACCCACAATTGTTCTGGTACTTTGAAGCCCATGGTGTCACATGATTCATAGGCATATGTAATAACTAGAAAAATATTGGAGTGAAAAAGAGTTTTCTGTCCAAGAGCAGTTTGGGATCATTTCAGTCATGATCTGCATATATCTTACATGAAACATTCTGTATACCTTCCCCAGAATGGTACCTAATATTTATTTTTAATGTAAATGTCATTAATATATTTTGTTTTATGTCCCAGGCTTCGATTTCTCCATCTTAAAGATATGGTCCAGTTAAATGGTGTCTGAGGTAGCTTTCAGCCCCAAATCTATCATTCAATAATCACTAAATTCTTTTCCAGTTATCATATTACATAAATCTAAAGCTGGGACTGGGAGTAGGAAGAATGGAGTTTTCAACCAATTAAAACAAAAATGGAAGGAAATTTAGGGAACTTGTTATTCCAACACATGGTCCAGGCTAAAAGATGCAATTAAAATCCCGAAAGATTTATTTTGTAGATGACTAATCCAAAATGGGTTATTAAGTGGATATTAGGGATGTTGGAGGGAAGTCTTCAACCCTCGAAGGTGACATCTTGGAGGGCTGATATCCCCATTTTCCTTGGATGACACTTTCACAAATGGGTACCAGCCTGGCTGGAAGCCCAGATTCTCTGTGTCTAAAATAAAACACATCATTTTCCTCTACAAATCTTCTTCTTGTTACATCCTTTCAAGTTTGGTATCATTATGCCAGTATTCCCACAAAGCACTCAGGCTTGAATCCTCGATGTTATCTTTTATTCTTTATTCTCCAGAGGCTGCTCCACCAATTTAGTCCGTTACCAAGGCCTTTTGACTCCTCCTCAGCGATGTTATTAGACCTCATTCCTTTCTTTCCACTCCACCCTAGTTCAGACCCTTCATTCCCTTTTAAGTGCAGAATTGGAATAGCCGCCCCACTGGCTTTACTGCCTTCCTTTGTCCTTTCTGCCTCCCATTTTTCCTATATACTTCTAATAAATTAATGATATTAAAAACTTTCTTTGATACTTGCAAATCTTCAGTGGATTCTGAGGCAACTGGTGGCCCAATTGGGTTCAATGTTGGATCTAAATCCAGGAAGACCTGAGTTCAAATTCAACTTTAGATATGTATTATCTCTGTGATCCTGGACAAATCATTTTTAAAAAATCTTGGTCTGACTCAGTTTACTTATTTGTAAAATAGGGATTATAATAGTACCCATCTCAAAGGGTTTTTTTGTAAGGATAAAGTGCTTTATAAAGCACTATATAAATGCTAGTTATTATTTTTGTCCTCTTCTAAATAAAATCCAGACTCCTCAACTTGACATTCAAAGGAGATAATCCCTGCAGGTAACTGAGGAGGTATAGAACTAACAAGGAAACTGATTAAGAACTCAAGACCTTACTAGACTAGAAGTAAGACTAAGGAGGATCTTCAGTATTCTGAAGGCTCCCCTTTCTGAATATTCTCCTCTTCCTTTTTTGGGAACAGAAGATCGAGGAACTGCTTTGCTCCTTACCTCTGTAGGAAGTCTTGCATGGGATTCTACTTTTCATTTTCTCTCTGTGTCATTACTCATGAGAGAATGATCAAGCAGTAGTCTCTCCCTGTCTCTGTCTCTCTGTCTGCAATAGTATCTATCCCTGTCTCTTTGTCCCTTTTGTCTCTATCTCTTTCTTTGTCTTTATCTCTGTGTGTCTCTCTCTCTATCTCACAGAGTCTCTTTCTATGTCTTTATCTTTCTTGCTTGCTTTTTCTCCTAGGAATTATGAGATCTATAGAATGTTATGTCAAGGTTAGCCCAACTGGTCACAAAAGAGATAACCCAAGTTCCTCCTATTTTCAAGAAAGCTCATATCTTTAGAGTTACTATTCTGAAGTATATTTTCAATTTATAGAAGTCATATTTTGTAGATTCCTATGGAAGATTTCCTTGAACTCTTAGTTGCTTATTAAACACTTTAACCTTTATCCCAAATGGTTTGATTATTCATTATGATATAGTTCACCAAATGTCCTGTTGCCCATTAACCAAAAATACCTTCCCAAAGTAACTTAAATGCAAAAAAAAGAGAAGTAAACAATGCATTAGTTTCTAACAAATTCTAGTAGAAGAAATGCTGGAATAGAGTTTTAAAGAAAAGTGTGTTCTCAACAGCTCTGCTGGACAAATGGCTAGTTTTAGTAATGCTGCATGGAATATACTCTTGAAATTTACTATCTCTGCCTTGAAGTCCTTTCCCTGAATATTCTGATAAAAAGTGGTTTTTCTCATATCTCACTCCTCTAATAATATGTGCCTCTATCTTAGTGTTTTTCAATACTATTCTATGAATAGAAAAGACTATATAACCCCCTTCTTCACAAGCTCTCCATTCCTAGAAATTTCATTGTCGTGTAACTGGTTGAATATCATTCCATCCTGAGGATAGAATTCTCTACTTTTAGTTTTAATGGGAGTAACACACACTGTCCCCTGACTTTTTGATTAGGTGGAAAGTATACTGGAGAAAGATTCAGAAGACTTGGATATGAATCTCAGCTTTCTCATTGCCTAACAACGTGATTTTAAGTGAATTATGTATTTGGAGCCTCAGTTTCCTTATCTGTAAGGGTTAGATGTGTTAGATTTTAAAATGTTGGGAAGTAAGGAGCTGCATGCTTAAGACTTTGAAGATTTGAAATTCTCAGTTGCCAGTTAAGAGACAACATACCCAGACACTAATGTATGGTGGGAGAAACAAGACTTGTAGTGTGTAGAAGACATAACAGGAAGGAATGACTAAAGGGGGACAGAATAAAATGTTTATCAAGGATAGAAACAGAGAGACAAAAAGGGTGAGAATCAACATGTGTTAGGACTGGAGTGTGTACTGCCCAGGTAAGAAAGAGTGCAGGGATGGGAGTGGAAGATGACAAGGGCCTGAGGGAGGTGCTTGGTAGCCTGGTTCCTCTCCCTTCTCTTTTCCCCCAGAGATTCTACCTTGAACAGCAAGTCTCTGAGCTCCACTGTCAGGAAGCAAGTGCTGAGCACTCTTGGAGGAGGGTGGACTTTAAGGAGGGGGAACAAAGGAGATTGAGACTCTGATGTGAGTCACAAAAAAGTGACATGAGTGGGAGTCACAAATCTCTAAGGAGATGATCTATCTCTTAGCTCCCTTCTAACTCTGACATTTTGTGATTCTGAGACTCCAGGTTTCTTGTTACTTAAATCCTAGGACACATTAATTCTTCCTTAGCAAGGAAAATGTCATTAAAGCAAGGTGTTGGGCTGCGGGGAGGAGAAGAACAGATAGGAAAGGAATAGAAACACTTTATAATAGAAACTGGAAGCCCAAAAGAAGTGTGGGGTACAGGTGGATGTCTCTTTCGAGAGTCTCTCTCTGACTCTGCTTTCTGCTCCTTCCCTGTCTCTTTCTGTCTCTCTGTATGTCTTCTTATCTTTCTCTGTCTATCCATTTGCCTTTCTCTCTGTCTCTCTCTTTGTCGATCTCTATCTCTCTATCTCTGTGTCTTTCTATCTCCCACTTTCTCTCTGTATGTCTTTGTCTCCTTCTGTATGTGTTTCTGTCTGTCTCTCTTTCTCCGTTTCTGTGTCTGTCTGTAAGTCTCTGTCTCTCTGTTTCCCTCCATCCCTCCTTCCTTCTCCCTCTTTCCTTCCTCCTTTCCCCTCCCTCCTCCTTTTCTTCCTCCCTTTCTCTCTCTTTTCCTTTCTTTCTCCCTCCCTCCCTCTCACCCTTTTTCTCTTTCCTTCCCTCTCTCCTTCTCCCTCTCTTCTCCCCCTCTCTCCCTCTCTTCTTCTATCTCTCTCTTTCTCTCCCTTTCTCCTGCTCTCTCCCTCTCTCTCTCCCTCTCTCTTTCTCTCTGTCTCCCTCTCTTCCTTTTCTCTCTCCTTCCCTTCCTCTCTCTTTCCCTCCCTCCCTCCCTCCCTTTCCCCAGAATCTATTATATTGTGCATGAAAGCATATAAATTAAATTCAGAGTTTTACTTTTGCTGTAACTTGGACTTCCCTCTCCTTTGACACTGGAATCCAATCTAAACATACTATCTGGTCCCTCCCCAGCTGCTTCTCATTAGCCATGAAGGGAAGCATGTCTGGCAGACCTGACAGAATTCACTTTCCTGGTTGCTCCATGTGGACAGGAGCTTCATCTGAGGCCCCAGAGTATAATAGAAAGGGTTGACCAAAGCATTTTGCTGACCAAGCTCCTCCACGACCCCATGAAGCTCTTACTGTTATCATCTCATGATTTAGTCCTAGATTACCTAGTGCAAAGTCTGTGACTTTCATCATGATTGGAAATACAAAGAATACTAACCCACGTCGTTCAGTTTAGACTTTAATAATTTTGTTCTATAATTTATTAAACTTAATAAGCCACTTTTATGGCCAAGGTTCTGGATAAGAATAATTGATATTTATATAGCACTCGTAGGCTTGCAGTGTGTTCTAGAGACCTTTTTTCACTGGGTTCTCACAACTGTATAAAGAGGTTTGAAAGGATGCTGGGAAAGAACCACAAAGGCCATCTAATTCAACTTCATTTTACAGCACCAGCACAAGGGAAGTGTCCAAGACCAGGAAGAGAAAAATCATCAGAGATGGGAATCGAATTCTGGGTACTCTGTCTCCAAAGCCATTGTGCTCTTAACTGGAAAACTTCTATCTAAAAATGTTTTCATCTCCATTTTTTCTTTTCAAATGAAGAAGCAATCTCAGAGAAGTGAAGAGACACACAGCTCCTAAGTATCAAGGACTGAATTCTGGCTTCCACAATGCATCACTACCTCCCCATCCAGAACCTACCTTGGCATCTGGAAACCTACTTAAATGTTATGATTTCAACTCCTCTCAAAAAGAAGTAGGAAGAACAGAAAACTTTATTTCAAATATTTGCGAGTTCAAGCCATCATGTCCATGTTATTTTTTTTTCTGGGTATATTTATCTGAAAACCTTAATGAAGAAGATAAATCATAACTCTCTATGTGATTTAGTTCCTCTCTTTAAACATCTGGGTCACAGATTTGCTCAGTTAATTGATGTTATTAATGCTTCCCACTTGTCAGCTAGATAATAGATTGATTCATAATTTCAATAAGCATCTGTGCATCTCTTTCTCTTGAACTATAATAGGCAGCTTCTGTCATTCATTACTTTTTCTTTGGGTGAATATTTGGCAGAGGGAGGATTTTTTATTTTCTTACCATTGAAAATGGGTCCTTCTTGAAAGAAAGGACCCATATATCAAAGTATTCATAGCATCACTTTTTGTAGTCTCAAAGAATTGGAAACAAAATAGGTATTCATGTACTGGAGAATAGCTAAACAAATGGTGGCACTTGGATGTCATGGAATATTACTGAGCTTTAAGAGATGATGATGGCAAAAAATTCAGAGAAACCCGAAAAGACTCACATGAAAAAATGCACAATGAGATAAGCAGAATCAGGAAAACAATATGCACAGTGGCTACAACAATGTAAATAGAAAGAACAATAAAGCAGATTTTAATAATTTGTAATTATAATGACAAATCTTGGCTTTTGAAACAAATTGAGAAAATATCCCTCCCTTCCTTCACTGCAGAGGCAGGGACAATGGATGTATAATATTGTTTATACTGTAAGGCATGACTAATGTGTTGATTGGTTTTGCTGAATTTCTTTTCTCCCTGTCTTTGTTAGAAAGGTTGTCTAGTTGCTATGCACACATCCACAGACATACATTATGTATTGTGTATGCATATATACATGTAGAAATGAACATGACATAACAAAAATTACCAATAAAAATTAAAGAACTTTAGTCCCCCTTTTGCCTTGATGCTTCAATTTGGGATTAATAGTTATGGAGGAACTACTATAAAAGCTATGAATAAATATTTTTGTACAACCTGTGGCGTGTGAGTGGAGAAATCCCTCCCACAAACCCATTAGAAACCTCAAACAAACTGAGTTATCCTGAAGGCCCTCAGACAAAGTCAAGGATCCGCTACCATTCTAGGAAGTACTCCCAAAGTTTCTGTGATCTTGGGCCTTAGTATGCTGGAGCTGCATTTCTTTGAATATTTTCCTTGCCATTAGTTTCCCAAAGAGGGATTGTCTGGAAGGCATCCATCTATTCACCCATACCCTTCAGGAGGAAGATGTGCAGATCTATGGATCAGTGAGGGTGGCTGAGTCAGCTTGGCTGCCATTGTTCCAGTTGGTACCGACATTCCATATGGACACTCCAGTTGGACTCTCCATGTGGTCTTAATTAGAAGAGACAGTACTCCAGAATAAAAAGACTAAAGGCTCAAAAATAACAGTTGAGTCAGGCAAAATATTAGTCCTTGTACTCCCTGAACTTTGGTTTCCTAATCTCTGATGCATTTTTTTCTTAAGACACAATTGAAAAGTTTTACCTACTGTGTGCAATGAATTTAAGTCACAGTAGATATGACAAAACCATATAACAAAAGCAATATAACATAAACTAGGTTTATTAGGTTCATATTTTACAATATTTGAGTCAAATTCTTTTTTTGTTTTTTGTACTAATTTTTTCATTTTTGAGTTATATTTCCAAGATTCTATTTCTTTGTAAGAAGTTAATACAATTTGATAGAGTCTCAATGCAGACTGAAACATGCATTTTAAACTTCACTCATTCATTTATTTTGGGTCTGTGTTTTCTTTCACAAGATGACTAATGTAGAAATATGTCTTGCACGACTGCACATATATAAACTATATCAAATTGCTTGCTTTCTCAATAAGCAGGAAGAGATGACAGCAGGAAGAGAATTTGAAACTCAAATAAAAAAACAAATGTTAAAATTGTTTTTGTATATAACTGGAAAAAATAAGATATATGAAAAAGAACTTAATCCAGTTTGGAACTTTCAAGATAGTCTTGATTTTATGGAATTGTCTGTGAACATCCTTAGATTTCTAGATTCTTACTAGTAATATCTGATTCCTTATGCTAAAGTTATAATATTCTCACTGTAGGAGGAATGAAGGAAATAGGCACCCTCTGTGCCAGGCATTTTATTAAATGGAATATTCTTTCATTTGATTTCCCCAATAACCCTGTAAGGTAGGTGCTATTATTTTACAGTTGAGGAAATGGGGGCAGACAGACATTAAATGATTTGTCCAAAGTCATAAAACTAGTATCTAGTACCAGATTTCTCTTTGGGTTTTTCCAATTCCAAGCTTAGTCCTGTCAATTGTATCATTTCACTGCTTTTATGCCAAATAATCCAACAAAAACTAGAACATCCAGGTAAATTTTGTACAATATAGTTTAATGTATTTTTAAGCTGGATTTCTAGGTTATTCACAATAATAATAGCAAGATGGCACACAATATAGTGTCAGATCTGGAGTCAGAAAGATTTATTTTCCTGAGTTCAAATCTGGCCTCAGACACTTATCAGCTATGTGACCCTGGCCAAGTCACTTACTCTGTTTGTCTCAGTTTTTTCCATCTGTCAAATGAACTGAAGATGGAAATGGCAAACTACTCTAGTATCTTTGATGAGAAAATCCCAAATGGGGTTAACAAGAATCAAACATGATTGAAGGGACTGAATTAGATTTTGGTCAACAGTCATATTGAATTATCATTTATAAATGTTTTCCCTTAGATTTCCAGATTATTAGTAGTAATATTTGATTCTATAAGTTAGACATAAAGCATTTCAGCAATTTTGAGCAATGGAAGACAAATAGGAACTTTCTGTATGGACTTAATTGCAATTAATTTATAGAGATCTTTTCTACTTAAATCTGTTGGTTCCCCATAGTTACATCTGATCCCTCCAGTTCAGTGTGGACTTTGGGAAATGTACTTTAATGTATGCTTCCAAGTTAGTTGTTTTGCTTTCTAACTGTAATATTTTTCCATCAGGTGTTTCTATCTGAATTACACTTAGCTATAGCAATGCAATAAGAATTGGGGCACTTTTTAAAATGGTGTATTAATATCTTATGTTTTTACATGACCCAGATTTCCCTCTGTATCACTCCCCCTTCCCACTCAAAATCCCTTTTAACAAAGAATGTTTTAAAAAGAGAAAAATGGAGGAAGAGAAAAAAAGATTCAGGGAAACCAATTCAATACATTGTGAAAATCTGAAATTAAATGCAATATTCCACACTAGTGGGAACCTCCTTTCCCATCACACTTCTTTGCACCACTGTAAAGGAATGGTAGGAGATATCTTCTTCTATATCAAGTAACAACATTTTAAAAAATATTTTTCATTACATTTTGAGTTCTGAACTTTCTCCCTCTCTGTTTCCTCATTCAGTCAAGTGCTCTATGTGCCATGCTACACCCAACAGCAAATTGAGTAGAGCACTAATTTTGAATCAAGAAAACTTGAGTTTGAATCATCCCATATATATATATATATACATATATGTATGTACATATACATATATATGTATGTATGTATATATATTAGCTGTGTGACTTTGAACAAGTCATTTAACCCCTCTCATTGTCAATTTCCTCTCCCTATAAATGAAGATGATTATACTAGTTCTAGCTTTACAGGGTTGTTGTGAGGATTAAATTAGATAAAATGTATAAATTGCAAAATGTAAAATGTTCTGTTAATGTTATAATAAGAGTACTTCAACAAACTGGAATGATCTAGTGGGACCTCTGGCAATTCACTTGCATGTATGATTGTAAGTTAGGTTTTTAGATATGTCTCTAACATTTCAGCCACATGAAGCAAGATGATATAAATTGGATTTATCTAGGTGATCATATTGCCATGTGATTTTTACTTAGATTTCTAATAGTAATATTTGCTTCTTTTGGCTAAATATGGCAGGTCAAATTAAGACAACTCTGAGATACCATTACACACTTCTCGGATTGGCTAAGATGACAGGAAAAGATGATGACAAATGTTGGAGGGGATGTGGAAAAACTGGGACACTGGTGCATTGTTGGTGGAATTGTGAACAGATCTAACCATTGTGGAGAGCGATTTGGAACTATGCTCAAAAAGTTGTCAAATTGTGCATACCCTTTATCCAGCAGTGTTTCTACCTTATATCCCAAAGAGATATCAAAGAAGGGAAAGGGATCTATGTATGTACAAGAATGTTTGTGGCAGCCCTGTTTGTAGTGGCTATTGAATGGATGCCCATCAGTTGAAGAATGGCTGAGTAAATTGTGGTATATGAATGTTATAGAGTATTATTGTTCGGTAAGAAATGACCAGCAGGATGATTTCAGAGAGGCCTGGAGAGACTTACATGAACTGATGCTGAGTGAAATGAGCAGGACCAGGAGATCATTATATACTTCAACAACAATACTATATGATGATCAATTCTGATGGACGTGGCTCTCTTCAACAATGAGAGGATCCAATTCAGTTCCAATTGATCAGTAATGAACAGAACCAGCTACATCCAGGGAAAGAACACTGGAAAATGAGTGTAGACCACAACATAGCATTTCCATTCTTTCTGTTGTTGTTTGCTTGCATTTTTGTTTTTCTTCCCAGGTTATTTTTATCTTCTTTCTAAATCCGATTTTTCTTGTGTAGCAAGACAACTGTATAAATATGTATACATATATTGTATTTAACATATATTTTAACATATTTAACATATATGGGACTACCTGCCATCCAGGGGAAGGGGTAGAGGACAGGAGGGGAAAAGTTGGAACAGAAGTTTTCGCAAGGGTCAATATTGAAAAATTATCCATGCATATGTTTTGTCAATAAAAAGCTATAATAAAAAAAGAAAAAATAAATATGGCAAGGCATAGATATTTAGAATAACATAAAAGAATTTTGAACATTTGAATTGTTTCTATTATGATATTTTAGGTCTATTTTAATAAACATCCTAGATTTCTAATAGATATTTTTACTTTGACTGTCCTTAGAACATTCTAAGCATATGTATCAGTCAGACACAAATATATTCCTTTTCCCTATTCTTCATTACTTTTCAAAGATCACTGACAGTGACTCAGTAATGCTATCTATTCTATCTCTAGTTCTTAACTATTGTCCATGCCCGGTGTCAAGAACTCACTGAGGCCATGATAGCATTCTCTTATCATATCTTCATTTAAATTAGGCTTAATTTTATCCTAAATGACTTTTCTCTATTTCAAAGACTTAAGAACATTCTTCCTTTTAAATGAGACAGAAGCACAAAAAGTGTTTTTCCATTTATTTGTCCATCATCTTCTTTCAATTCTCTACGTACAGTAATAAGTGGAAAGCAGTACCTCTAGACTATGCCATGGAGCTTTTTGCAGCACCTGGCTAATTAATAAGTTTTCCCTTCCTCTCAATTTTTAATTTAAAGACTTCTTGATTAGATTTCTAACTTTCTAGACAAGTATATTATTACTAGCACTTAGTATGCTTATTCTGTCCACAAAAATAGGGGTGTCATTCATTTGTCTGAAATCTATCCAAAAACTTTGATCCCATTCTCTTACAGGATTATCTTAATTAACTATTACTTTATATTATTTCCCTACCATTTGTAATCCCTTATCTTTCATTGGTAAATAGAAAGAAAATGGAGAAAGGGGTAGCTAAAAGGGTTGCAAATGGCACTAGTGCCAAACAGAACTGCCACTTCCCTCCATGACTCCAAGAGGACCCCAAGTCTGCTCCAATGTTCCTGCCAATAAACTTTCTATTTGTCCCTCTTATTCAGATACTGATCCCTTCCCTCTCATACTTACCAGAAGGAATCCCTCAAACCTACCCTACTCTGACCCTTCGGTCTATTTTCCCCTTGCTTAGTGATTGTGGTCCATGGCCTTCCATGCTGCTCCTCCATCTTTGGGGAAATTCACTCCAATGTATACTAATGATTCATCAGACTTTTTACATCCCCTTCCACTACATCATTAGGACCTCCAAACCCATTCAGTCTTCCAGCATATAATTTTCCCCTCAATTAGAATACAATTGAGAGAAATTGAGAGAAGGGGATTATCTTCTTTTTTCTATGAATATCTCAATGCTTAGCACAGTGTTTCTAAACATATAATAAAAGTTCATTCATTTATTCATTCAGAAGGTACAGCTCTACCTTCTAATGGAAAAGCCTCAGACATATTGTCCAGAGCAATGTTTCAATCATCCTTCTTCCTTTTCTGTCACATCATTCCACTCCTCTCCCCCTAAACTTTTTGGCAGGTTTGAATTCCCTTCCACCTGTTCAGAGGCTTTTTAGATATTGTCTCCTTCTCAAAGTATTCTTGCATCCTTTCAAGATCACTCTTTGAAATGAAATGAAATGGAGAGAATCGTTCCTCTAGCTTGTGTACCTTTTCCTTTAACCGAGAGACCAACCAGAAATTTTTACATTCGATAACGTATAATTGCAAGGCGATTTTGGAAGGTCATTGGAAAGGTTTCCATGCTCTCCATACTTGCTGAAATCAGAGCCATAATTAGATGCTTTCAACTGGGACAAAAATAGTCAGGGAGGTCGGTGATGATAATGTAGCAGCATTATCAAGCAAGACAATAGACCAGTACCAAGAGAGGCAATGACCTAACCCTATTTCTTACACACACACACACACACACACACACACACACACACACACACGCCTCACAGGCATTTTTTGAATCAGAGGAAACAGATTCCAGCAAGACATGATGGTGTGTTTAATATATATTGAATTACCTGTCATCTAGGGGAGGGGATGGGAGCAAGGGAGGGAAAAATTGGAGCACAAGGTTGATTAACTAATTAATTATAAATATAAATATATTTTATTTATATATATAATATATAATAAAAGTAATAAACATATAAGTTATATACAATATAAAAGTAAATAATCATAAAATAATTAAATAATGAATAATAAAAAAGTAAAACATTAAGAGTTAATGTTGAAAAATCATGCATGCATATGTTTTGAAAATTTAAAAGTTTTAATTAAAAAAAGACATAATGGGGACAAGTCCCTAGGAGTGATAGTCCAGGGACAAGAAAGAGGAAATATATATATTATAATGATTTCTGAGGGAGGCATGGAGATGCCAGTCTTTGGACTCTCCCATAGAGTATATTACTCTTTAGTTTTAAAATGAACTAATTATTGTAACAATAGATGTACAAATTCGAGACTTCTCTGGGATGTAGTGAATAGAGTTTACCACCTACAAAGAATAATAGTAAATAAGATGGTGGATTGGAATGGAGAATGGATGAGGGGGGTTAATGTGTAATAAGCCTACAGATACAATGATATTTAGAATTTCTATCACATTTTAAGGTTTGCAAGTATCTCCTTTTGTCATGACAACAGTCTTGGGAAGGAGATTCTCTTATTATCTTCATTTTTCAGACAAGGAAATTGAGGTTGAGAGAATTTAAGGGACTTACCAGCTAATACCAGCAGAATGTTTGGACTACATTCCCAAACTGCTCAATTTCAAGAAGACCTTGTCCCAGAATTTGGTAGCCACAATTGGCTTCCCACTATCCTCAGGTGATTTACCCTATTGAACTGTGCACTGACTGTCCTGCAGTATGAAACTCACTCTGGATTTTTAAAAAAATGCAAAAATTCAGAATGAGAAAAATGTGACTAAATAAGTTTGTGTCAAAAAAGATACAGGGGGCAGTTAGGTGGTACCAGCCCTGAAATCAGGAGGACCTGAGTTCAAATCAGGTCTCAGACACTTAACACTTCCTGGCTGTGTGAACCTGGGCAAGTCACTTAACCCCAATTGCCTCAGGGGAAAAAAAAAGATCTAGGAGCATAGTGAACTATAATGCTGATGTGGCAGGCAAAAACATTAATATGTGCATACACACATATATGCACCACACATACACAGTATGCAAATGAGACCTCTGCATATAGACACAAAATGTGTAACAGCATTAATCATGCATGTATGTAAAATGTGCACACAAAACAGACGTGTGCATATCTACACAGATAAATGTGCACATTCATAACACACATTAAATATACAGTTTACATGCATGTGTACACACATATATGAAACGTGGATAGATACAAAATGTACCTACACAAAATGCACATATGTAATGCATGTCCTAATGAAATAGGTCTCCTGTGTATAAAATATATGAAATATGTATGTACACATGAAATATTTATACACATGGATGGATATAGTTGATAAAAACATATGTATGCACCTCGTGCATGCAGGCACATACTACTCCTGGGTTTGCCACCTCATGTTTCCATATCTGGGCCCCTAATTAAGAGCCCTAAGGTCCTAAAAAAAGAGTCAAAAGACTTTGGTTCCGACATTTCATGGTAGGGTTTCAAAGGACAGAATGGGGATTATTGGACAGAAAGAAACTGCTCTCCATGGTACTTCCTGCTATAAAGATGGTCTCGGGCTTTTTAAGGCTCTTCTTTTCCAGATCCCAGCTTTGCCTTTCTCTGTCCTGATCCTTTTCTCCCCTGGAATTGGCTCCCTCCTGTAGTCCCAAATAGCTCAAAGAGCAATTTCCTGTAGAGTTGGACTCTCTCCTCGCAGATTTCTCATTATCCCTTGTGAAAGACTTTTTAGTACCTCACGAAGTCAAGCTTGGCTGGACTTTGTGTCTTGGATGAAGCATCCTTTCTCCAGAGAGCAGTTAGGGGGTGGAGAAAGGCCTGTGGGTTCAAGTCCCATTGGCAGCGTTTTTGAAGTCCCTATCTCACACAAGGAAGGGCTGTGCTTGGCAGGCACCCAAACCTAGAGTTTCTGAGCAAAGAACATTTTAAAAGGTCATTGTCAAATTCAGGGTTTTAAAGTAAAGGCACTGATAATCCAGCACGTGGGATAACATGGACAGAAATAATTACCATTCAAGGGAAAATATGGTAAACACCTTATAAAGGAGACAGGAAAATGTTGCTGGTTCCCAAATGCCTCGAGGATGAACTGCAAACTCTTCTTTCTGTATTTAAACCCTTCATAATCTCTCTTCAGCCTAAATATAGGCAGCTAAGATGATGCAATGGAGAGTGCGGAACCTGCCATTTAGGAAAATCTGAGTTCAAATTCTGCTCTATTGGCTGGTAAGTCACTTAAGTTCTCTCAATCTCAATTTCCTTATCAGCAAATGAGGATAATAATAGAATCTCCTTCCCACGACTGTTGTGATGACAAAACGAGATGTTTGTAAACCTTAAAACACAATAGTAATTATAAATACTATTATATTTGTAGACTTATTACACATTAACCTTCCTCAAACATTCTCCATTCTAACCCACCGTCTTATTTACTATTATTCTTCATAGGTGGAATTCTATCATCTGCCACCTTTGTATGTGTGTATAAATGTCCTTCCTTCTTTTAGGACCCCTAGTTCTCTTCAAAGCTTAGCGCAAGCTTCACTCTCACAAGAGGCTTGTCCTGATCTCCCCAGCTACTATGGTTCCCCTCTACATAATATCTTGTCTATTGCTGAATCGCTTTCAATTATATCCACTTCTTTGTGATACCATTTGAGGTTTTCTTGAACACTGCCATTCCCTTCTCCAGCTCTAGAGCTTCTTGATCACTGGATTTCATCCCTCTACTTAGTGGGAGTTGGAAAGACGACTTTAAACATGTGAAATTTCTGTTAATTTAACCCTTGAGTCTAGAACAAGCAAGAGGGAGATTCTATTTGAGTTCAAATCTTCTGATTCTGGAGATTTGCCATTCCCTTCTCTTGCTCATTTTACAGATGAAGAAACTGAGGAAAGCAGAGTTAAGTGACTTGTCCAGGATTATGTAACTAGAAGCATGTGAGGCCAAATTTGAACTCAGGAAGGTGAGTCTTCCTAACTCCAAGCCCAGTGCTTTATCCACTATGGCGCCACCCAGCTGCCATATTACCTGACATTTGCTTTATTTAGATTTTCTAAGTTTCAAGACGGCAATGACATTTGTATTCCTCTTATGCCCAACACCCAGCACAATATCTTTTCTGCATTTTCTTTTCAGTAAAATTAGGATAATAATAATATCAATCTAAGAGAATTGTGAATTTCAATTGAGAGAGTGTAAAATACTTGGTACAAAACTTGACACATACTAAGTGCTATGAAGATGCTAGCTATTCTTATTCTTATTATTGTGTGGTAGGTACTTAATAAATGCTTTCCCATTGATTGAATCATTTTTTGACTAAGTTTCAGGCACAAAGGAGGCCACAAGGTTAAAGTTTGGTGCTTGATTAATTGATTCGTCAGTTGTTGTGGGGAATCTGAGAAGAGAGAGCTCACATCTCTCCAGGATGGGCACCAAGGAAGGCTTCAGGAAAGAAATGCATTATAGCTGGGCCTTAAAGAATGGGTAGAATTTTAACAGGTAGAGGCGGGGTTGGAGATGGAGGAGAAGGAGGTAAAGAATAGCCAGCACACATTTTATTTGTTTCTTTAATTAGGAAAAGATGGAGATGGTACTTGGATCTTTCTCCCTTTATTGTCTATATGAGTAATTTGGGACAACCAGTGGTGTTTGCCTAGAAATATCTATTGAAAAGTAGGGCTTGTCACTGGTACCGATTGAAGGAAGAGAAAAATGGGTAAAGGAAAGGTATTTGAGAAGAAATATTGGGGGCATCCAAAGGGGAAGGAATTAGTGCTACTCAGAGGCTACTATTTAGAAAAACTCTCTACCCATCAGTGACTTTGAAGATTTACCTCCATCTACCCTGTATGTGGAGAATTGTTGGCTTTTTCTCTGTGGATCAATGACTGTGTGAATCCTGAAAGCGACATAGAAAGGAAACCAGAGAGGCAGTTTAGTACCAACTCCCAAGGAGGAAAAAGTGAATTGTCTGGAATCACATAGGTGAATTTGATTCTACAATTTTCTGATTCTACAAGAGGACACAAGGTCATTGATGGAAACATGGATCTTGAAGAGGAAGCTTGAAACCCTTAAGAAAGAGACAGAAGAAGGGGAAGGTCATGATCTATGGCAATATCTCTTCCCTGGTTTGTGATATCAAGTAATCCCCTCTCATACTTGTATTACCTAGAATACATGACCTAGACTCTAAAGTAAAATCATGGTGGTCTCAGGGGGAGAAGTGAATTTCTGTCTAATAGAAATGATGATCACAAGCCTAAATTATTGGAGATTTCAATGGAAAAAAAGTCAGTCAAGCTAGGATGAGAAAGGTAGCTTCTACCCATTGTGACTGATACCATTTCATCTATTTTATACTATATCTAGTAGGAGTTGGAAAGATGACTTTCAACATATGAAATTTCTGTTAATTTAACCCTTGAGTCTAGAACTAGCAAGAGGGAGATTCTATCCTGACAGAGCAGCAATAGAAAGAACTGGCTGGATGATTGGCACTTTGGTATAACACATATCTTGACCGCATCCCATTATATTCTGAAACATGGTTGCTCTGGCCCCACTCTCTTAGGGTCCAGGATTATGACATCTTACTACTTTTAGGGTTCTCAATTACCTGGTTGATGGGTAGAGGGATTTTCCAAAGAGTAGCTTCTGAGTAGCACTAATAATCCCTCTTCTCTGGATGCCTCCAATATTTCTTCTCTAGTACTGAGTACCAGAGGTTAAGGAGTTTCTCTTATCTGCCTTTAGGCTCTTCCATTTTTGAAGACCCAGTGTACCTCAGTTCCATTTACCTATTTAACATTGGATTACCTTTCGCAAAGGAATATTTACTTCAAAGATATAGCAAAAACAGACATAACTACAAGTCATCATTAGAGAAACACAAGGCCAGAAAAAAGATGGGCCTACTACATACTAAGGGCACAAAATAGTCAATGGACAACTCCAATGGACCTCAACATGTACAGAAATAGAAGTCCTCAGCATGCTGGGTAAATAGGTCATGCTTATTTTATCTGGGTACCTGGACAAAAGTTATGTAGAATGGACACATGTGAATGGGTCATGATCTGGCCCCTTGGAGGGAGAACCCATATTGAGTTATAATATAATATAATATTATTATAACATATAATAAAACATTCAACTCTGAAAGTATTTTTCTATGTGGCTCTGAGACTGTGCAGGGGTCTGTAACAGGACCATAAAACTGGGACTTTGGTTTCCAGTCTGGACCCATTGAAGACCTTCCATGTATTTTTAGGGCAACTTCCTGTTCTTTTCTAGATTTTTTAAATATCTAGATTTTTAGATTGAGAGCCAACAGTCCTGTCTCACAAGGAAAAGAAAACCAACCCTTTTTATCAGTGTGCCTTTTTCTATCCATGGTCCACTAAAAACTGCAAAGATCTTGCCCCTGAATCCTTCCCTCAATTGCATGATGTCCACTGCTCAACATATTTTGCTTCTTTCATAAGATTTATGGCCTCAGTATTTCCTTCCAAAGATCCTTCAGCTCCAGGAGCATCCCGGTTTGACTTCCCTCACCAGAATGGAAACTATAAAAAGGTTGATTTAGACTTGAGGTCAGAAAAAACTTCCTACCAGAGTCATCCCGACATGGAACAGACTGTCTTGAGGTGATGAGTTTCTCAGCTTGGAGGTCTTCCATCAGACTTACTAGATGACCTCTCATCAGCAATAGAGATTCCTTGGTGTGTCCCTAACCACCAAAGGTCCTTCCAACCCTAAAATTCTGCAATTCAATAATTGCTTTGGGTTTGATTCTAGAAGAAACAGCTGCTGTGAATGTCACCTTTTGCTTGCTGCAGATTTCCTTTCCATTTTGGAAGGTTGATTTTCTTCCTTTCTCCCCACTCCCACCCCTTCTCCCATCTCAAATGTCAGACTGCAAACCTTGGGAGAAAGACCAAAGGAGTCAGGGTTTTTATTAACTTGTTAATAGGCTCCTAACTTCCTGACGGTCCCACCTGACTTCTTGAGAGAGTCAGTGGCCAGGGCAAGACAGATGTCAAAGCCTTACTTGCAATTTCTTTGTGATCCCAACCCAGACTGAGCAAAATGAGCCCCAGAACCCAAGTACGACATGTTCTAGCCCTGGTTGTTTCCCAAGAGCTTGGGCAGAAACGTTCTGGGGTAACAGAACAAAATCTGCTGAGGTGTTAGATTTTCTGGGAGAAAAATTGATGTTGCCTGAGGGACTGAATAATGGCATTTCCTAATAACGCTGAATGTCCCCAGAAGGGGACTTGAGATTCTGAACATCAAGGTCCATGGGCCTTTCAGATGCCTTGCCTGCCTGGGGGCATCTCAGTCCCCATTTCTATCTCTGACTCACAGCACATGGGCAGGGAATTGTAGAGTCATGATCAGTGACTCAGTGACCCACCATTATCCAAGTCAGACTTAATCATTGTACAGAGTGATATGACAGAAAAAGCACCGGCAGGAGGCTTTGCTTTAAATTCCTCCAGCTGTTTTTCTGTAACCTTTGTACAAGGATCTCATTCTGCCTCAGTTTCCTCAATTGTAAAATAATCATGGGTGAGTTAGATCTGATGGTCTCTAGAGATTTTCAGTGCTGATGCTGAGTGAAACGAGCAGGGCCAAGGGATCATTATATACTTCAACAACAATACTATATGATGATCAATTCTGATGGACCAGACCATCCTCAGCAACGAGATCAACCAAATCATTTCCAATGGAGCAGTAATGAACTGAACCAGCTATGCCCAGTGAAAGAACTCTGGGAGATGACTAAAAACCATTACATTGAATTCCCAATCCCTATATTTATGCCCGCCTGCATTTTTTATTTCCTTCACAAGCTAATTGTACAATATTTCAGAGTCTGATTCTTTTTGTACAGCAAAATAACGGTTTGGTCATGTATACTTATTGTGTATCTAATTTATATTTTAATATATTTAACATCTACTGGTCATCCTGCCATCTGGGGGAGGAGGTGGGGGTAAGAGAGGAAAAATTGGAACAGGAGGTTTGACAATTGTCAATGCTATAAAGTTACCCATACATATAACCTGTAAATAAAAGGCTATTAAATTTAAAAAAAAGAGAGAGAGATTTTCAGTGCTAGAGCTAGGATCCTAGAATTTAGGGTGGTCATAGGGAAGGGAGCTCAGTCTGGAAACATTACTTGCAATTCCCGTGTTTGGGGCAAGTTCTGTTTTAACATGCTTGTAAGGGCTGGGGAAAGATCTCATGATGTACAACGTACATTAAAGGTGTAGCAACACAGATTTAGAACTGGAAGGAACCTTAGAAAACCTCCAGCTTAATTAACAGATGAAGAAACGGAGGGTGAGGGAAATTAAGTGACTTGCCTGATGTCACATTAAGAGTAACAAAGGCAAATTTAGAATCTAAGTCCCAGGAATCCAGTGTTCTTTTCATGGCACCCCATTTTCTCACGTCTTCAGGATTCTTATCCTCCTTGGGGAAGGTGGGATCCAGGGAAGATCGGGAACTGATTCTCATTTTATAGATGAAGACACCATTGCCCACAGTGAGAGGGGAGAGGAATTCTTTCTTTCTCTCTCTCTTTTTCTTCTCTCTCTTTCTCTCTTTGGGGCCCTCTTCTTTCTTCCTGCCCCTTCTCTGCACAGGCCCTACTTGCCTTTGAGTTGAGCACTGATCAATGTGATCTGAAGATGATTTCTTCCTCCTACCCCACATCTGACTTCCCAGTCCTCTTCCTCCCCTCCAGGGCTGGCCATGGTACCCAAGCTGAGCCCATGAATGTCCTGCAGCTGTCTCCGCTGCCTTATATCGGTCATGGAACTCTGTGAAATTCCTTGACTTTCAGTTGCGGTCCCTAAATATACCCGGTCCCTTTTGTCATCATGGCACCCAGAGAGCCCCGTACCTGGGTCTGGATTATTAATATGAAATTTTTAGTCAGAAAGAAGAAGGACAAGGGCAAGGAGAGAGAAGGTAAAGAAAGAGACAGAGAGACAGAGAGAGAAAGGGAGAGAGAGAGAGAGACAGAGAGACAGAGAGAGACAGAGACAGAGACAGAAACAGATAGACAGAAAAACAGAAAGACAGAGATAGAGAGGCACAGAAACAGACAAAGAGACACAGAGACAGAGAGAGACACAGAGACATAGAGAAGAGACAGTGAAAGAGAAAGACTCTAAGGAGGAGGCAATTTCCAAAACAGGTATCAAGCTACCACCCACAAATGCCGTTGACCTTCCTCATTTTTACATTTCGGTGCCCTGAGGCACTGGATTCCTTCCAGTCAATCCCTAGTTAAATGTCTATGGGAAGTCTTGGATAAAAAATGGTCTTGGAGGACAGTGACCAGAGTGGGATTTCCCAGGAAGCTCAGGGAGAGCGGCAGAAAGGGATTAGGGGTAGGGAGAAAAATAGTCAGACATGCCTAGATTCCGGCCCCATTGGGTCCAGTTTCCACATAATCCTTGCGGAAGGTGAGCAGTCTCTTCAGAATCATTTCCACACCGCCATCTTGTGGGCAAGAGTCAGAAGGGCCCAATTCAGCAATCGGCTTAAACTCCAGCAGAAAACAGTTATTAAGTCATTACCTTGTGTCAAAAGCTGTTTGGGGACATTGAGGCGATGTGGACACAAAACAACCGATCAGCCTCTGCCCTCAAAGAGCTTCCATCCTATTTGTAGGGAAAAGAAACCACATAAAAGTAGGATAATTACACCATCTGCACAAAGCAGGGGCAGTGGGGTATAAGAGAGAGAGCTGACCTTGGAGTCTTAAAGTCCTGGATTCAAGTCCTGCCACTGACAGATCCTGGCCACCTCTTGCTCAGGTCAGGAGAGCTCTATGTGCTCCCGCTAAATCTCTGAGACCGGATTGCAGGGAAACTTGGAGGGAGAACCACCGACCAAGCAATGCTGGGAAGGGCAAAGGGGAGGGATGAAGAGTTGGGAGATGGAGAACGGTCTCCCATAGGAGGGACACTTGACCTCAGCCATCTAGGGAGCGCTAGAGAAGGGAGTAAAATCAGGTTATGGGGAATAGCCTCTGTAGGCAGGAAATGGGACATCCTGGGGATGGGTCAGTTTGACTGGAAAACAGAGAGGGTGTGGTAAGGAGACTAGAGAGCTGGGTGGGAGCCGGCTCTGAGTGTTGGGGCAAGGAGCCAATAATCTCTCCTGGAGCCAGGAGGGAGCCATTGAAACTTCTTGGACGTCGAATATCTAGTTGGCCACGTGATGGATATAGATACTGTAGAGGTAGAACTCACAAGACTAGTGAAAGGATCAGTTAATTAGTAAATATTGATTACATGTATTCAGTTGTTTTCAGTCATGTCCAACTCGTGGAGTTGGAGTTTTCTAGGTAAAGAGTCTGGAGTGGTTGGCCATTTTCTTCTCTAGCTCATGGGGCAGATGAGGAAATTGAGGTAAATAGGGTTAAGTGACTTGCCTAGGGTCACATGGCTAGTAAGGATTTGAAGCCAGATTTGAACTCAGGAAGATGAGTCTGGCTCTATCTACTCTATCTCCTAGCTGCCCCCAAAGCTTTCATTCAGCACTTACTGTATCCTGGGTACTCTGCTAAATACTGGGGTAAAAATTAAGAGAATGAAACAATTCTTACCTATGAGGAGTTGACATGTTATCTAGGGAGAAGCAGCTCTCTCTTTGATCATGTCAGACTGCTGAGAGACAGCATGACATAGAAGAGAGGAGGCTATTCTTGGAGTCAGGAGGACGTGGGTTCAAATACTGTCTTCAGTTGTGTGACCCTAAGCAAACCACTTACTCTTGCTTCTATTACTCATCCACACCATGAGGGGATTGAACTAGATGAGCTGACTTCCTGGTAACTTTCAGTTCTAAATTTGTAAGCCTACAGGGTCAAGAAAATATAAAGGTAAATTGACACACAGATGGACACAGAAAGAGAAAGACACAGAAAGAGAGAGACAAAGAGAGACAGAGAGAGACAGAGAGATGGGGGGGGGAGAAACAGAGACAGAGACAGAGACATGGAGAGAGAGAGACAGAGAGAGAGAGAGAGAGAGAGACCGAGAGAGGAAAAGAAGGAGTAGAGACATAGAGAGAAAGAGACAGAGACACAGAGAGAAATGGGAAAGGAAGGAGGGGAAAGAGAGACAGAGACAGAGACAGAGACAGAGGCAGAGAGCATGCAGAGATACAAGGCACTAGTGGCTGTTGGAAAAGATGGCACTTGAGCTGAGTCCTAAAGGAAGGTAGGAATTTTAAGAGGTGGAGGTGAGGAAGGAGAGAATCCCAGGCATGAGGCATATCCAATGCAAAGACATGGAGGTTGGAGATTATGGGTTAGTATGGGAAGCTGTACATAGACCTTTAAGGCTGTACCTAGAAAGAGAATGTATAAGGAAGCTGAGGAGGTAGGAAGAGGCAGGTTGTAAAGAACTTTAGATGCCAAACAGGGATTTCCTATTTGATCCTAGAGGCAATAGGGAGCCACTGTAAGGTATCCCACAGGGAGAGAGCGGCGTAATTAAATATTCACATTTGGGAGATGATTTTCACAGTTAAGTGGAAGATGGATTGGAGTTAGGAGAGAGCTGAGACAAGGAAACAAAGCAGAAGCTGTTGTAATAGCCTCGGCAAGAGGCGCCTCCACCAGAATGGTGGCTCTGGGATGCAAGAAAAGGGGACATGTGTGAGAGATAACAGACAAATGACACGATTTAGCAATCGATTGGACACGAGATGAGAGAGAGTGAGGATAATGTTAAAGACGCCAACCGGGGGGACTAGAAACAGGGTGATATCTTCAACAACACTAGAAAAGTTAGAGAAAGAGAAGGGTTATGGGAAAGGGAATAGATTTTGTCTTGGACAGATTGATTTGGAGATACCCAAAAGCCATTTCAGTCAAAATGGCCAAGGCAATTAAGAGCATAGGAGAGACCAAAGCCAGATTGACGAGTCTTCAGACAAATGACAATGGTTCCACAGGAAGAGATGAAGCCACCTAAAGAGAAAACAAAGACAAAGGAGAAGAGGGCTCTGGTTAGAGTTTTGAGGGACATCCATGGTTAAGGACCTTGAAGAGGAAGATAACGGGCAGTGAAGGAGAGGGAAGGAAGGGTGATACAAAGATTGTACGCTGTAGTGACTAGAAGGATAGTGGGGGTGCCTTGGACAGAAATAAGGGAGTTTAAATGAAAGAAGAGGGAGAATATTTGGTTGCCTTTTGGACATTTTGAGTTTAGGATGTCTATAGGTCATCTAGCCAGATAGAAATGGTAGATGAGCTCAGGTGAGAAGAGGGTTGGATATTTAGTTTTTTGAGTCACCTGCATGGAAATACTATTTAAACCTGAGGGAGTTAATGAGATCACTAAGATATGGGTAGAGAGAGGGTCTGTGTAGGGTAAGGTTTGGAAGTATAAACATCAATGGGGTGGCAGCATGGAGCTAGATTCAAATTCCACTGTAAAATGTGTGTCTCCCTTAGGCGGCTAGATGGTACAGTGGATAGAGCACCAGCCCTGAAGTCAGGAGGACCTGAATTCAAATATGACTTCAAACACTTAACACTTCCTAGATGTGTGACCCTGGGCAAGTCACTTCACCCCAATTGCCTCAGGAAAAAAAAAATTTGTATCTCCCACTATTTCTAGCACCAATCATACACGTTATTTACATTAAGCACCTAATCAATGTTTGCTGGACTTGCAATAAACAAACAACATCTTCAGATAAATATTTTGATTCTCTCATCTGTTAAAAAAAGATAATAATTGTTGCTTTGCATCCCTCCTCAGCTAATGCGATGATCAAATGAAAGAACATGGGAGAAACTACTTGGAAAAATTAAAATTATGCTGCCCAACCTTCCAGACCCCATTCTTTCAGCCAGTTGAAGGTAGATCTCAAAAAACCTTTTTTTCTACTATAAGTTCAAGGTAGGGATAGGGGAGAAGTTAAACTAGTTTTGTTAAATTGCAAAGGAGAAGTCCTCTTCCCTTCCATGGCCTGAGATGGAGCCAAAAGAAGTTTGGTGGGAAGACCCTAGAGAATTTTGCCTCTGAGATCCGGAAGGTCTTTGGGCAACAGTGATGAGATCAAGAAATATTATTCTGGAGGAAAAAAATGGCCCAAATGAAGGAGGAGAAGAGAAAAGAGCTGGCCATCTCCAGTTTGGTCTCTGGAAGTAAGATAATTTTGGGCAGGTGACTCGACCTGAAAATCCAGGAAGCTGGATCATGGTGAGGAGGGAGGCCTTGAATGCAATGGATTATAAGGAGAGCTCCATCAGCAACAGGGCCAAGATTTTGTAGAGTTACACTTTTAAGAAATGGATTTCTTTTAGGTGACCATCGAGTTGTGTCATTTTGAAATTTGCCCACAAGATGGCAGTGTGGAAATGGCTCTAGTAGACAGTTGGCTTTCAAGAAATTTACCAACAAAGCTTTTTATTCTGTCCCTATCCTGTGCCAGGCTCTGTGCGTGGATACATGGGACAAAATGAAACAGAGTCCACCTGTCATCGAGGAGCTCACATACTGGGTGTGTGTGTGTGGCAGGGGGTGGGGATGGGGGAGATAGGTAGATGTTGGAGGGCACTGAAGGGATGGATGAAAACAGAAAAATCTAATATGACCTAAATTGAGCAAAGAGAAATCACATAAACTGAGGTATTAGAGACCAGCTTTTTTGTAGAAGGCGGCACCTGGTCTGATACTAAAGGGAAGTTAGGGATTCTAAGAAGTGGAAATGAGAAGGAAGTATATTTTAGGTATAGCATCTGGATACAACCTTCTTTCCTTCCTAGTCCCCTTCTCTCAAGATCAATTCTCTTAAATCTAACTACCCAAGATTCAAAGTACTTTGTGCATTTATACCCTTAAACAGTTTACAGGATCTTTATTTTTTTGAGTCAGTGGATATGATTAGCTCAAAGAAAAGTCATTTATTGAAATGATACCATAGTAACAAAATAGTGAACATTTATACTTTATATCTATGTATATATATAAACACATAACCATGTATATACCTAATTCTCACAATAATCTTGTGCATTAAGTGTTATTATTGTCCCCATTTTATGGATAAAGAAACCAAGGTTAAGAGAAAGGTTAAGTGACATGTCCAGGAACATATAAATAGTAAATATCTGAGGTGGAATTTAAATTCAAATTCATCTTGACTCCAAGTCCAATGCTCAAGTAGCAACACAGCATTCTCTTCATAATCTCGAGGCACCCTTTCCCACAAATAAGCCCAGCATCAGCAGGGTGGGTCATCACCATGGAGTTTACAAATAGGGTGGGGCTAGGTTATAGCAGTTTGAACCAACTTAGGAAAACACATTATTAGATTTGTCGCATGAGCATTTACACCTTGACATTACACCTTGAGAATCAGCTACAATTCAGAGTTCAAATTATTGGTTTTTTTTTTTTTTGAGAAAAAAGTGTTAATAATATAGATTAAACTTAAACCTGCATACATACACAAACACACATTTTTTCCCCTAAAGATTCAAGTTGTTAATAATTTATCAATATAACCTTGTATTGCTCTATAAATATTACTTAAGGCTCAGCAGCAAAAAGCTCTGAGAATTAAGTCATCATCAGACTGGAGGTCTAATATGAAGAAGAGAAAGAAAAGAAGGAAGAAGAGAAAGAAGAGAAGAAGGAGAAAGATGAGAAAAAAGAGGAGGAGGAAGAAAAAAAAAGAAGGAAGAAGAAAAAGAAGAAGACAAAGAAGAAGAAGAAAAAGAAGATGAAGAAGAACAATACTATATGATGATCAATTCTGATGGACGTGACCCTCTTCAACAACGAGATGAACCAAATGTGTTCTGATAGAGCAGTAATGAATTGAACCAGCTACACCAGTGAAAGAACTCTGGGAGATGCCTATGAACCATTACATAGAATTCCCAATCCTTCTATTTTTGTCCACCTGCATTTTTGATTTCCTTCACAGGCTAATTGTACACTATTTCAGAGTCCGATTCTTTTTGTACAGCAAAATAACTGTTTGGACATGTATACGTATATTGTACTTAATTTATACTTAACATATTTAACATGTATTGGTCAAGCTGCCATCTGGGGGAGGGGATGGAGGGAAGGAGGGGAAAAATTGGAACAAAAGGTTTGGCAATTGGCAATGCTGTAAAATTACCCATGCATATAACTTGTAAATAAAAAGCTATAATTAAAAAAAAAGAAATGTACTACAAAGGAAAAAAAGGGGAAAAAAAAGATGAGGAGCTTTAAAGGTTTGCAAAATGTTTTACATCCATTACTTCATTTGAGGTACAACAGACCTGTGTCAGGACTTAACCCTAAGAACTGTGGCCAAAGTACATGCAAGAAGGGATAACCATGCATCTGATTTTGCCATTCTACTGGGTCATTCATGTCTTGCTGCTGCTCCTACTTATTTTTATTTAGTTAGTCTTATTTTCATGGTTCACTAGATACTGCCCCACTGGTCACTGCTCGAGCCTGTACAGATAGATTTTGTTTGACACAGTTGCATTCAATGCCTCCACTTTCTGGCTCACCTATTAGAAAAAATAAGTCCTTAGATAGCTTTGTAATCTAAGTAGAATCTACTTGGTATCTATGGAGACTCCAAGAGGCAGAACAAATCAAGAAATTTTGTATCTAGAAAATCCAGTGCCATAATTTGCAAATTCAACTTTCATCTTTCTCCGGGAGAAGCTGGGGCTCCAGGATCATGCTATTTATGGAATTCACAATTTGTCCTCCTCTGAACTGAAGTTCAGACCAGAAAACAATATCCTTAAATTCCTCTAGGCCTTCTCATCTTGGACTATCCTGCCACAAAGCTGATCCCATTCAATTGCTATGGAATTCTTCACAGGGCATCCTTTTTTGGGGGGATTGGTCCAATCTGGCCAACAGAGCTGGAAAATAGATTGAGCAATGATAATTTAAAAATTCTTAAGCCTGAAAGTCATGATGAAGAAAAAGGTTTAGACATCATATTTCAATGAATTATAAAGAAAAACTGTTCTGATGTCCTGGATCCAGAGAATAAACAAAAATTGGAAGAATCTACAAACTGCTTCCTAAAAGAGATCCTAAAATGAAAACTCCAAGGAATATTATAGCCAAATTCCAGAGAGTGCAGATCAAAGAGAGCCAGAAAGAAACAATTCAAATATTGTGAAACCAAAATGAGGATAACACAAAATTTAGCAAGCCACATGTTCAAGGTGTGGAGGGCTTGGAAAATGACATTCCAGAAGGCAAGGGAAATAGGATTATATAACCAAGCATACTCTATCCAGCAAAATTGAGTATAATCTTTTAGGAAAAAATAGATAATTGATGAAATAGAGGACTTACAAGTTTAAAGACAGAGTCAAATAGAAAACTTAACATTTAAATGCAAGACTCAAGAAAAACACAAAAAAGGTAAACAGGAATGATAAAACACAAGAGACTCAATAAAGTTAAATTGTTTTCATTTCTATATGAAAAAAATGACACATGTAACTTCTAAGAATTTTTTTTATCATTATTAAGACAGAGGAAATATACATAAACAGAAGATATGAGGGTGAATCAATTATATTGGGATGATCTCAAAAAAAAAATGAAGAGGTGAGAAAGAGGGAAACAATAGGAAAAGGGATAGGTAGAATGGGGGAAATTACCTCACATAAAAGAGACACATAAGAAAGTTTTTACAATGAAGGGGAAATGGGGTGAGGAGAGCAATGCTTGAATCTCATATTCATCAGAATTGAATCAAAGATGAAATGATACACATACACATACACACTCAGGTAAAATAGGAGGTTAAGGAAATAAAAGAAAAGGAAGGTAGATTAAGGTAGACTCTGGACAAAAACAAAATAGAGTTGTGGGGAGATAGAATAAAAAGAGAAATATGGATAAATAGAAGAATATAGAATCAAGAGAAATACACAGTTTATAAACATGAATGTGAATGGGATGGACACACCTATAAAATGAACATGGATAACAGAATGGATTAGAGATCAGAATCCAACAATATGTTGTTTATAAAAGACATAATTGAAATAGAAAAAGACAGTTAAAATAAGGAGATGGAGCAGAATCTACTATATTACAGCTGAAATAAAAAAGGCAAGAGTAGCAGTTATGATCTAAGATAAAGCAAAAGCAAATATAGACCCTGTTAAAAAAGATAATCAGAGAAACTATATTTTGATTAAAGGAACCATAGAAAATGGAGTAACATCAAAAAAATTACAGAAAATTTTTCTGATGAAGGCCTCTTCTTAAATGTATAGGAAACAGTCACATTTATAAAAATAAGACTTGTTCTCCAGTTGATCAATTGTCAAGGATTTGAACAAGCAGTTTTTAGAAGAGAATGTCCAAGCTATCTACAGTCATATGAAAAAAATACTCTAAATTACTATTGATTGGAAAATGAAAATTAAAACAACTCTGAGATAGCACTTCACAACTATAACAAGTGACAAATGTTAGAAGGAATAAAGAAAAATAGAGACACTAAAGAACTATTGGTGAAGTCATGTGCTATTCCAAACATCCCAGAGAACAATTTGAAATTATGCCTATAGGGCTGCAGAACCTCATAGCCTTTGACTCGGCAATTCTATCACCCAAAGAGATCAGTGAAAAAGAAAAAGAATCTATAGGTACAAAAATATTTATGGCGACTCTTTTGCATTGGTAAAGAACAAGAAATTGAGGAGATGCCCATCAATTGAGGAATGCTCAAACTAGTTGAGGTATATGATTGTGATGGAGTGCTATAAGTGCTATATATAACTATATATATAGCTATAAGTGCTATAAGAAATGATGCAGGGGATGGTTTCAGAAAAACATGGGAAGACCTGTGTGACCTGATATAAAGTGAAGTGAACATGTCTGTAATTTAGTCTATGTTCACAAGGTAGCAGCAGTAAATGTTTATGTTATTTATATTTTGTATTATCATATTAATGTATGTTAATCAATGCATTAATTTTAAATTATATAATTATATGCAATTTATAATAAACACAAATGATATACAATGTATAATAATATAACATAAAACTGATTTATAAATAATGAATGATTAATTATATCGATATACTATAACTCATAAATTATTGTTATAAAATATAATGATTATATTTCTATATCATTTATATAATAGTAACATAATGGTTTTGAAATTATAAAGTGGTATACAAATCTTCTCTTATTTTTATCCTCATAATCCTGAGAGACAGATGTATTTATTATCCCTAGTTTCAGATTAGAAAGATGAAGCAAACAAAGACTTACCTAAGATCATACAAAATCAGGATCATACAGTCAGTAATGTGTCTTAGACCTGATTAGAATTCAGGTCTTCCTGATCCTAGACTCGATGTTCCATCTACTACCTCATGCTGTTTCTTCATTATAATACTTGCAAAGTCTTCTTCCTTTCTATGATCTTATATCTTTTTTGTGTTTTTTTATTAAAGCATTTTATTTTCAAAACATATGTATGGACAATTTTTCAACATTGGCCCTTGCAAAACCTTGTGTTCCAGTTTTCCCCTTCTTCCCCCCACCCTCTTCCCCAGATGGCAAGTAATCTAATATATGTTGAACATTGTAAAAATATATGTTAAATCCAATTTATGCATATGTATTTATACAATTATCTTGCTACATAAGAAAAGTCAGATCAAAAAGTAAAAAAAAAAAAAAAATAAGAAAGAAAATAAAATGCAACAAACAACAAAAAGAGTGAAAATGCTATGTTGTGATCCACACTCAGTTCCCATAGTCCTCTCTCTGAGTGTAGATACCTCTCTTCATCACAAGATCATTAGAATTGGCCTGAACATGATCTTATATCTTATATGAGCTTTTTATTTGTTTCATCCGTTCAATTAGCCTAAGAATCATATAAAGAGAGGATTATCTTACTGAAGATAAAGAGGATTATCCCAAAAATTGAGTCTGTGTCTTCAGTTTTCTCTTTCTATCCCTAAGCCCTCCATCTCAGATTCTGATTGTGGAGAAGTCATGGAGTACAGTAAACAGATCACTGGTCTGAGAGTCAGGAAGACCTAATTCAATCCTGCTTCAAGACACTGAACCAATTGTGTGACTCTGGACAAGTCTCTTCTTAACCCCTATTTGCCTCAGCTTTCTAATCTACAAAATGGCAATAATAATAGCTTTTACCTTCTAGGATTTGTTGTGAAGTTAAAATGAGATAATATTTGGAAAATACTTTGCAAATCTTAAAGTGCTTTGTGAATTCTGTTTGCTTTTATTATCTACCACACTATCACTACCACAAGTGATATTATTACTGCTACTTCTACTTCTGCTATCACTATTATCAAAATCATTACTATTACTACTACTACTACTACTACTACTACTACTACTACTACTAACTACTACTACTACTACTACTATTAGCACGCTACCACCACCACCATTACCACTACCACTACTACTATTATTCCTGCAGCTGCTGCTCCTACCACTACTTGTTGCTATTCCTACTACTACTACCATTACTATTAATTTTACTATCACTACTCCTTCTGCTGCTTTCTTCTTGTTCTTTTTCCTGTTGTTGCTCTTCTCCTCCTCCTCTCCTACTATTACCACAACTGCCATTACTGCTACTTTTTACCACTACTACTACTGCTGCTGTTATTGCTGCTGCTGCTGCTACTTTTACTTTTCTAAGATGCTCTAAAACTAATTGCCTAGCCATAGTCTTCTACTTTCTATTTGTGGTTTTAAGATTTTGAACCATAGTATAAGTATTATTTATATTTTATTAGATTCAGTCCAATTCCCCAGCTTATCCAGATCATTTTGGATATAGAATTTGTTATCCATGGTTTGAGTTACTCTTCCCACCTTTGTGTCATTGGCATATCTGACAGATATAATACATATAGATCATCATCTAAGTGATTTATTTCAGAAAGGTTAAACATCCCAGAACTAAGTGAAGATGGCTTCTGTGGACAACTGAAAATTTGACGTCAAATTAACTTTACAGTATTAATGACTGATCTTTGAGACCATCCATTTTAACAGTTTTGCTGCCATCACTTATAGGATTGGGTAGTCCACATCTCTCTATCTTCTCCCCAAGAGGAGTATGGGGTTAACAAAAACTGTGTTAAAACCCAACTAAATTCTGTATTTTGCATTCTCTGATCTAGTAGCTTAATAGTCCTAGGAGGGAAAAGGGAAATAAGATTAGTGCAGCATGATCTGCTCTTTGCAATTCTTTTTTCCTTTTCTAGATGCTCTCTAGCCTTCTCTTGTCAATAAATAAATCAAGTTCACATGTTATAATCTGCATATTTTGTTGTTAAGGAAGCATTTCATCTGGACCAAGTGACTTGAATTCATCAAGGGCAATTATGTTCTCTTTTCTCATCTTCTTACTTATCTTGATCATCAGCCACTTTTTAGATATTTTTTCTGTCATTTCCACCTGAAAGATCATTCCAATTAGCAGAGAAAGGAACAAAATCAAAATCGAGTAGCTTTGCCTTCTTTCTGTTAGTCTCATTGATTCTTTGATCTTATTTTTTTTAAACTTAATTTCCCTTGACAGCAAACTTCTTTAATGCTTTTTAAATGTCACCTATCATTATATTAACATAATTTCTTGTTATATATTAATCACCTATTCCCTTTCATTGTTTCTATCTCTTGTACCTATTTAAAAAAAACTTGTAATCTTTTTTGAACATTTCTCCTACTTTTGTGTCTTCAGGATTACATTCTTTGTTTCCCAGTCCCTCAATTGAAAAACAAAATATCTTCATAATTTAAAAAGTGATAATTAAAAGGAATAGGATAGCATTAAGATATTAAGTAACTTTATTCACATGGTAAAATTCATGAAACAGAATAGTAAAGCATTCGAGAGCATTCAAATAAGGATTAATAAAGAAGGAAAGGGATTTTGTCATTGAAGTATACTATAAATCATCTGGGCAGAAAGAAGGAAGATAAGGATTGGGAAACAGGCCATAATTTGGCATAAAGATATGATATTTTAGTGATGGGAAACACCTGCTTGAGTTCTCTCTGTGTCACAAACGAAACAGTTAATAGCATCTGGACTTACCTTAATGATAATTTTAGTCTTCAAAAAGTAGAAGAACCCAAAAGATAAATTTGATATTGAATTATCACTGAATTATCACTAATAGAAAGAAATGTCTTCATTTAATATATTTATATGTAACATATATGTTTATGTGTGTGTGTGTGTGTGTGTGTGTGTGTTTTCTTCAGGAAGGACATCAATAGGTGAAATCAATAGAAAAGTACATTTCTGTTTGTCTTCTTGATTATGAGATCCAGATCCATAACTAGGATGAGGAAACTAGAGTTCTATCCTAGGGCACCTGCATCTTTAAGGGGCATACTTTTTCTTCAAAATCATTGTGGGCTCCCAGTATTGTGCCAGTACTCATGCCATTGTCTGCCCCTGGTCCTTTGTTCAACTACAGACAATTCCTCCAGCATCTCCTTGGTATAGCTCCTGTCTCCAGAATCCATTTTAACTGTCATTTTCCTAGCTTTCTACCTACTTCCAATCCGACTTCTCAAAAGGCTAAAGGCTGCAGGTTTGGGGTCATAGACTGTGTGTTATGGGGAATATAGGCTAGATTCTCTTGGGGATGGGATGTTCCTTCTCAAGATGGGACAGTAGTGTGGAGAGAACACTGGCTCTGGGGTGAGAATACATGGTTTAAATCCTGTCTCGTTACTTTGTCATTTAATTTCCTTGGCCATCAGTTTCCTCATATGTCAAAAAGAAGGGATTGAACTATATGGCCTTCAATGTTTTTTTCAGCTTTAAAATTATGTTCCTACGCTCTTCTCTCTGAACAACTGTGTCTTACTAAACAAGGTAGAAGAGGGAGAAGGGGAAGAATATTCTCTATCACCCATCACATCCTGGACTTCAGGACCCTTATCATATTTTTCAGTGGGGGGAGGCACAAACTAGGATGGAACCTTAAGACTTGTTATCCTCCAGGCAAGCTTTCCCCAGTCCAACTCACGATCTCCTCCTCCCAACTATCCATTCACCTTGTTGGCCTTCCCCTTCCTTTAGTGACCATGTGTCTAGAGTCTGCCAACAGAGGCTGTCCTAGGATTCTTGTTCTTGTCTGTTCCAGGGTCTCTCTCTGTCTTACATGTCACATCAAGGAGACAGTTGATGTCTGTACTTAGAACTGGGTCTCCCTGATGTTCAATCATTTTTTAGTCACATCTAACTCTTCACGATCCCCATTAGAGTTTCCTTGGCAAAAATTCTGGCGTGGGTTGCCATTTTCTTCTCCGGCAAATTTACAAATGAGTAAACTAAGGCCCACAGGGATGAGGGATCTGCCCAGAGTCACACAGCTAGTATGTATCTGAGGCCATATCAGTCCTTCTGACTCCAATCCCAGCACTCTCTCCATTATGGTGCCATCTAGCTGCCTCTAGATAGTTGCTCATAGCATCCTTCTGATAGACTTCCAGACCAATTAAATTGACTCCATGGGTGAGAATTCCTTTGCATATCTGTGTTGAGTGGAATGGTGGTCTCAGGAGGGAGGTTTGCTCATCGTTAATGATATTCTGCTGAGAGAAAAATGTTGTGCATCAACCAGTCTTCTCTCTTCCCTGGAAACTGCTGGAGCTTCACAGACTGTTGAATGACTCCTAATTTTCTGACTGCTGCTTTCTTTCAGTGCTGATCTGTCTGCATTTTGGCTAATCTGCTGATTTTGTTTGACCTGGCTCACGTCTCAGTGTCTGCTCCTGTCTCCTCCCTCCTCCTTTCATTGGATTTCCAGCTTTTCAGCACACGGACTGCCCTTGAACTACCTTGATGTCCCAGATGTCAACAGCTAATGCTTAACCCTTGATTTTTCATCATATGCTGGCAAGACTAGAAACACTTCCCGACTGTAGTGAGCTGATCATCTGGTTAGGGAACCAAGATATCCACAAAAGCAATAAATTAGCAAGCAAGTACTTCGTGCTAAATAAGTCTTTGAAAAATAAATGGTACGACTATTTCAAAGTCTGATTCTTTTTGTACAGCAAAATAACTGTATGGACATGTATACATATATTGTATTTAACTTATACTTTAACATATTTAACATGTATTGGTCAACCTGCCATCTGGGGAAAGGGGATGGGGTGAAAGAGGGGAAAAGTTGGAACAAAGGGTTTTGTAATTGTCAGTGCTGAAAAGTTACCCATGCATAGATCTTGTAAATACAAAGCTAGAATAATAAAAAAGAAGAAAAATGATACAAAGAGAGCTAGATTTGGAGCCAGAGGATCTGGGCTTCTCACTTTTTAGGTCTAAATAAAATGGCCAAACTGGATAATTTCAAAGGTCTCTTTCATTTCTCAATGTACAATCCTATGGCTCTCAGATAGCCTATGCCTAAAATAAGAGGCATGGATAATCAGTATGGTAGAGAAGGGAGAAAAAATCTCCAGGGGATAGGAGGACAGGACTTTGGACTTTGGAAGACAAGCAGGTTCTGGATAGCTGGGGAGAATTTATTAGTAGGGGAGCACAGCTTAAGCAAAGGTATGGAGGTAGGATCATAAGATTCAGTCCTAGAAGAAACCTTAAAGAACTCTTGTTCTCTTTATATATTGCCTTTTCCCATTAGAATATTAAATACTTGAGGACACAGGCTACCTTTTTTCTTCTGTCATTGTATTTCCAGAACTTTGCACAAAGCTATGTTTGGAGTATAACGAAATTAGAAGTCTTATCTCTATATCTCTACCATTGCTATCTCTATGTAAATATGACTGAATGAGTAAGGTGGAGACAAATTGTAGACTATACAAGGCATTGAACGTTGGGCAGAAGAGTTTAAACCTCATAAGCAATCAGAGGGCATTGAGAGAAGCTTGAGAGAGAACGGGGTTACTCCCCTGCATGGCTCCCTATGGCCTGTAGGAACAAATACAACCTCCTGCATTTGCTAATTAAAGCCCTTCACAACCTTGCCCCTTTCCATGTTGATTATATATCACTCATCTTAATATTTCTGGCTGGTTTTCTTGCTGCTGTTCCTTAGATGGGAGATGACATTTCTTGTCTTTGTACAATGTTTCCTATGGCTAGAATGTACTTGCTCCTTACTCCACCTCCTATAACTCGCTTGCCTCAAAGTTCTTCTCAAGAGCATCATCAACATAAGATCTATCCTTATTCTTTTAGCATCTCTGGCTCAAAATTAATCTTGTATTTCCTTTTTTTAATATACTCACATATGTTCATATGCACACACATGTATATATATATATATATGTGTGTACATATATCTGTATATGTTTATTCTATTTTTTTTCTGAGGCATTTGAGGTTAAATGACTTGCCCAGAGTCACACAACTAGGAAGCGTTAAGTGTATGAGGCCAGATGTGAACTCAGGTCCTCCTGACTTCAGGGCTGGTGCTTTATCCACTGTGCCACCCAGCTGCCCCATTTGTGTTTATAGGATATATGTCTATAGGTATATATATGTGTGTGTGTGTGTGTGTGTGTGTGTGTGTGTGTGTATACACACATATATATCAACATATATATGACATTTATATATGTATATATGCATAGGAGATATATACATATACATACACACAAATGAACATATATTCTGTTTCTCCTGTTTTCATTTAAGCTCCTTAAAGACAGAGACTATTTCCCTTTTTGTTCTTTTTGTCCTTATCATAGGGACTAAGACATTATAGGTGCTTAATAAATGATTATTAATTGGCTTACAGAGGCAGGAGAATGGAGAAAAAGCTGCATCTCTATTTGGAGAATTCCACTATTTGGAGAACCCCGAGCAGAATAGACCTAAAAATAGTGAAGTCATAATAGTGAGGGCAGAAGTTTTAGAAAGGAAAGATATAACCGTTGTGGGGAGGTGGAGATAGAGATGAGACAACAGGGAGAATCCCAGGAAGGTTTCCTGCAAAGCTAGTGATTAAGCTGAATCTCAAATCCAGCGATTCCAAAGACATGCACAGAGCATTGAGCCAGGGGTTCCCAGAGATGCTAAGACAAGCAGAACCATTGGCTTTTTCCTTTCCACTTAGATACACCTGACACACTCTCCAATCACACTTAAACCATGATGGTCTGTACCCTGCTGTGTCCTTAGAAACTGCTCCCACACTCTCATTAGTGCCACATTAGGAGTCTCTAGGATTCAGGAGTGCTTGCACCATACCGCCCACCATTCTGACCCATGAGGCGCGGCTCAGAAATCCATCTGTAGTTGGGAACAGAATTCTTTTTTTTTCCCTTTGTGAGAAATTAATTAATCCATATGGTCAGCACCTAAATGTTAGTACTATCATTGGATAAGGCTAATGAAAATCATGTCTCCATCTTTCTTTCCTGTATCTACCAAGGTATCTCTTGAAGCATAGGATCATAATATCTGGAGTTTAGAGGGGACTTAGAAACCTTTCAGTCTGACTCCATTTTACAGATAAGGAAATGAAAGAAACTGGCACATAAGGTGTTGACCAACCCTCCCCCCACCCAAGGCCAATGGTCCAAGGTGGAGAAGGTGAGGACTTGTCTTTTTTTATGAATTGGACTTGGGGAGTGTCAGACCCAGGCTGGAGCACCTCGACTGGGGTCAGCAGTAGCCAGAGAAGCAAGTCACTTTCAGGTGAGGGGGTGGAGAGTGATAGCAGTAGACCTTTGCCGCATCATTAGACCCAGCTGTCTTCTTGCTCAGGTAATGAGGCTCTCCTCTCAGACAAATAAACAGTGGGCAGCAGACAGACAGCAACCTGGCATTTCTAGGGCTAGCTCATTAGTGGCTCATCCAGCTTAATGGGGCTCCCTGACTCTCAGGTAATGAGATGGGAGACCAGAGATAAGTTTCAAGCATCTTTCCAAGAATACAGATGAAACATCACCAACCCACCCAAACAATTTTCTACCACCAGGAAAATCCACAGGGTCAGTTTAGGCAGAACAGAAAGCATTCTGGCTTTGGAATCACAGGTTTCAGATCCCGCCCTTAGCACTGGCTACCTCGATGACCTTGGATTGAAACTCTCTGGGCTGCACTTGCCTTCTCTGTAAAATCCAGGACTTGAACTGGATGCCCTTGCAGATCCCTTCCAGCCATAGAGCTGTGATCACATGCCTCCGAGTGACCACCAGCCCTATGCTGCATCTCTTGCCCATGTCATTAAAGATACTGAGGCTTCTATTCCATGGCTTAGCTCCCTCACCTCTGAGCTCACACTCAGCAATGGGGGAGGTTTGCCTTCACTGCTTGTCCCCTCCCTCTTTTCTTTCCCTGTATGCTCTTCTTCCATGCACATCCTATCTATAACTACCTTAACTCCTCAGGGTCTTATTCTCAATTACCAGTTTGGATATGAGTCAATAAACTTGGTGATTTCTGGCAAGTAACTTCTCCTCTCTGGGCACCAACTTCCTCCCTATAAAATGAGAGAAGTGGAGTAGATTACCTCTCATATCCCTTCCATGGTTCACATTGGAGTCAATAAGCAATTAAGCATTTATTAAACATTGACTGTGTGCCAAACAGCTTGCTTAGTGCTAGGGACATAAGGACAGACATAGAACAGTCCCTGCCCTCAAAAGGCTTACAAGATGTAATAACAAAATGTAAATAAATTAATCCATTGGGCAGTAGCTTTAGAAAGGAAAGATATAACCGTTGTGGGGAGGTGGAGGTAGAGATGAGACAACAGGGAGAATCCCAGGAAGGTTTCCTGCAAAGCTAGTGATTAAGCTGAATCTTGAAACCAGGGATGAAGAGGCAGAGGTGAGGAGAAAAAAACATTCTAGGAGGGGAGTCAAATGTAAGAAGACTAGAAAGGAAGGAAGAAGAAGAAAAGTTGTGAAGAGCTTGACATGTCAAATTGATATCCTAGAGATAAGGGGAATCTCTCTCTCTCTCTCTCTCTCTCTCTCTCTCTCTCTCTCTCTCTCTCTCTCTCTCTTTCTCCCTCTCTCTCTCTCCCCACCTCCCCACACACACACACAAATATAAGGAGACATGAACTTCTAGTTTACCATCACCTGAAATACGTTGGCTTTGCTACTTACTGATTCTCAGTTTCCTCATCTGAAAAATGAGAGTATCAAAATTGATATTTTTTAATGTTCCTCCTAAATCTCCTGATCTTCTGATTCTCTCTGGACAATCATCTCTAGCCAAGATGCAGGCAGCTGGGTGGTGCCATTGCATAAAGCACTGGGATTGGAGTCAAGAAAATCTCAGTTCAAATAATAGTCTCAGACACTTACTAACTATAATTCTGGGCAAATCATTTTACCTCTCTCTGCCTCAGTTTCCACAACTGTAAAATGGGAGCATACTAACATCTACCTCTCAGGGTTGCTATGAGGATCAAATGAGGTAAGATGAGCGCAGTGCCTGGCACATAGCAAATGCTTAATAACTGCTTGTTTTCTTCCTTGATTTAAATTAATCTGGAGATCCCCAAGACTATTAGGAGCAATGTAGCTTCCTACTCAAGTAGATCTCACCTATTTAGGTAAGACAGCTTGTTCATGGAAATGAGTACATGCCACTTACTCTCTGGGAATCCCAGTGGTCCTTCCGGCTGTCTTGCCTGAGCAGGGTTCATGAGAATGGAGGAAACAGGTCCCACAAAAAGCCTTTAAAGAATTCCTGGGTCAACACAGTTCCTCTGTCCAACCTCTCTCTAGATCTTTGTCTCCTGGAGTCAGAATTATAGAGTTTAGCCTGGAATCAAACTGTTTAACACCAGCACTGTTCATTTCAATCACTTTACATTTATGCTGGATGTCTTTATATATGTCTTTGTTGATTCCTCCATTAGGCTGTAAGCTCTTTGTGAATAGGGACATACATTCTTTGGGCTTATAACTCCAGTGCCTCCCACCGATATAGCTTAAGGGATTAATAAATGCCTATTGATTGACTACATCTTGAAACAGTAGCAGAAACCCAGAACTTTCTTAGGGCAAAAGAGCCCCTGCTTCTTCTCCCCTTCTTATTTTCATCGCATTGAACTAACATCCCCTGCCAGCTTCCAACATTCCTGGCACTTTTGGCCTCTGCTTCTCCCTCCCATCAATCTGGCTGCTGGCTGGTTCGCCTGCTCTACAAGAGATCTTGCCATCTGCAGCTAATTTCCTACACGTCCCCCTGGAATTGACTCTCTTCATCGTTCCAATGGTCTCCGGAGTGCTTTCCTCTCTGAAGGCCATGCCTCTTAATCCTTCCCTTCTCCTTCTACTCTTTGTATGTGTGTGTGTGTGTGTGTGTGTGTGTGTGTATGTGTGTAATACATAGTCAATATAAATAATGACTATGCTGATGTTTTCTATACATGGGTTATAGGATCAAGTCTAGTTTTAACTTTGGGTTATTAGTAGGAATAGATGTTATTAAATCATTCACTCTCTTAGGCAACTTCACCAGTGACTTGTGTTAAAATACTTTGAAGATCCTAGAAAACAGCAACAATAATTGGCCCAAATTATTGGCTAAATTGGCTAAAACCCACCATGTTGGTTTCCTAACTAACCATTTAGCTAACTGGTCACGGTTTTGCTAAAGCACCAGAAATTTTATGTTTATTTCAGATTCAACTGAATGTTATATGAAAGGCAGTATAGTGGGGCAGAAGGAGTTCAGGGTAGGACACAATAATCATCAGTTGTAGCTTTGGCACTGCTGTGGACTAGTAACATGACTTTGGGTAAGTGATATAACTTTCATGACCTCAGTTTCCTCCTCTGTAAAGTGTGTGTCACTGGGATCTGGTGGAGTGGATGGTTGTTAAGACTCTGTTCTCCCAGGTCTGATATTCTGTGACTACATATGAAAAGACAAAAACTGGTAGCTGTATAAACTCATATAACCCGTATAAGACCTCAATTTTCTCATATGTAAAATAGGCAGGTTCGATTAGTTGACTTCCAAGGTCCTTCCCAGTGCTAACCCCAGCCTCTACTTAAAACCTATGCTACTTGGGACTATCTCCCTCACTTCTTCAAACTTAAGTTTCCCCATATGCAAAATGAAAATACTGAATAAACTCTAAGCTCCCTTCCCATTCTAAATCTTCTGATCCTCCAGTTCTCTATGACTGGTTGTCTGAATATTATTGCCCAACCCAGGGAACAGGAGGGAAAAACAGGTTGCAGAAAGTCATTGCCAAATGAATGGGACCATTAGAAAGAACTTTGGCTTCCTTTCCATGCAAGATCATTAGAGACTGCAGTATCTACCCCTTTCCTACCTGAAGCCTCTCTCACTTTTGTTCCCTTTGAACGTTTTACAGTCATTCACTAAAAACTCCCTATTTCAGTTTTGCAGTTTTGCAGAAAGGAAACTCTGTCGTCCACCCCCTCATTGACTCTATTACCAGGTTCTTTTGGGCTTCAGTCTCTGAGAATTATCACCTGGGCTCCCCCTAGTATGAGTGAAGGCTCAGGTCCATGCCTGGAGGGACAGTTTGGTCAGTATTAGAACTTAGATCTTGGTCAGTCTCTTATTTATTTGCGTGGTCATTCTGTCCTTAGCCAACACCTTAGCATATGCTTTTTGAATTGGACTAGATCAGAAATATTAAAGTTGACTAGAAAAGAATCCTAATGCTTTCCCATCTGACCTCCAAGGGCTACTGTATTCTTATTTCCAGGAATAACTAATGTTATAGTGGGAAAATACTCTTAAGTCAGAGGACATGAGTTCAAATCTCACCTCTGCTGCTTATTGCAATGTGACATTAGACAAGTCACTTCCTCCCTTAAGCCTCAGTTCCCCTTTAAAATAAAGGAGGGAGCTTGAATTCCATGACCTATGAGATCCCTTACAGCAAGATTCTTTAAACTTTTCCCATTTACGATCTCTTTTCATCTGAGAAAACTTTAGGTGAAACTGGATATATAAAATATAAATAAGAATTATACAAGGTATAACCCTTGTCTACAATGTATACAAATCAAACATTTACTGATCATAAATAAGAACTTTGTGGCTCCTCACATTCAATTACAAAAGCCCGTGTGTTGCCATGAATTATAGTTTAAGAAGCTGGACCTTAAGATCTGTATCTTAGATCTTTCCCAAACAATTGAGAAGAGCCATAGAATGTGTGTGTGTGTCTCTGTGTGTGTGTGTGTGTGTGTGTGTGTGTGCATGAATATGTGTGTGTGTGTATATATGTATACATGTGTGTATGTATACATATATACACACACAAACGTGGGTATATAAAATAAATATTGCATATATATATATATTACTATTTATTTTATATACCCACGTTCACATAAACATTTCTCAGTGTGATGTGGAGCTCAATGACTTTAAAGGTAAAATGAAGGGCTTGGATTAGTTAATCTCTGGGCTCCCTTCTGGCTCTATGAATTTAACCAGTGGACTACACAGTCTCTCATCCTCCAGCTATTGGACCATCTTCCAAATAATGAAAATAACTATGAAATAGGAATAAGAAGACTTGGATCCCAATCTTTTCTGTGTGACTTTACCTCTTGACTTCTCTGGGCTTTAATTTTTCTATCTGTAAAAGAGATCTAAAAGTACTCTTTATATCTATTCACTGGGAGGTTGTTAATCTCTAATAAAACAAAGGTTATAAAAACCACTAGAAAAGCAACCAAACCTTACAAACATGAGGGATCATCAGTGGAAGCAAATCTGGTTTTCTTGATTCTGTCTGTCCTCAATTTTCTCCTATTCACCAATATCATTGAAAGAGATTTGGGACTTCATCATAACCATCCCATCCTGGGTAATCAGCACAGGGGAACAAAAATTTGGGCTTTTTTCCTCTCTCATCCTATCAGTGGAATAAGATGGAAAGTTAAAGGAAATCTATGGAAATTGCCTGCGAGGAAAAAATACCAATAGCCAAATGGGCCATTTATTATTTCCCAAAATAAGGCACTGAGGAGAGGAAGGGAGACCTAATACACAATCTGCTCCAAGAGTGAAACAGGAGGACACTGTCGAAATCTGCTTTCTTCTTCTTGGTCTTTGGCAGACAAGACAACACTTCAGCCTGAACCAAGCAATGAAGCTCTGTTTCATTTACAATGAATTTCCATTAGCCCATGACCCAGATGCCATTTTTCAGTCATTTTTGGCTCATATTGAGATATAAAGATTCCCCAAACAACTCTCAACATTTTCCTATGACCCTGTTTACTTATGGCTCTTGAAGGTTTTTGCAGAGAGGGATGGGGCAGCACTTTTCAAGGTGAATTCCTAGAAGCAAGAAACAACCCAGGCTGTCCATTTTCCAAGTCATGTCTGAGGTCAAAACTCAGTGACTTAAATGTTCTCTGGATCTCTCAAAATGTATCTTCCCAGTAATATATGAACATTATTGGGAATATATCCTCTAGAGCATTCGACTTGGAATCAGGAAGATCTAGTTTTAAATACTGCCTCAGACATTTACTAGCTGTATGACTCTAAGCAAGTCATTGAATCCCTCTGCCTCAGCTTTCTCATATCCAAAGTGAAGAGTTGGAAAGATGGCATCTCAGATCCCTCCCCAGTCTAAATCTACGATCCTATGATCCATTTCTCTGAGATCTATTGTCATATTGTCTAGGAGCAGCCTTTTTTGCAACAACCTTAGGAGGCAGATCTCATTATCCCCTTTTTAGAGATGAGGCCACTGAGGCTCAGAGAAAGTCAAGTGATTTGCCTTAAATGTCATAGGATCATAGATTTGAGGTTGGAAGGGACCTTAGAGGTGATTTTGTCCAAACTCCTCATTTTACAAATAGGAAAACTTACATTTCCCTCATTTGGTATAGGTGTGAGGATTGAAAGGGCATCTAATACATCAGTTAAAGATAAGGAATAATAAGCTCAAAGATCTAGAGCTGAAAGAGAACTCAGTTCAGTCCCTTCTTTTATCAAATGGGAATACTCAATAAATGACTAACCCAAGGTCACAAAGTTAATAAATGTTAGAGGTTGAGTTTGAACTCAGGTTCTCTTCCTCCATACCATGCTGCCTCCCTTCAACCAATTATGTCCTGCTTAGGAGTTTTCTCATATAAAAATTTGGTTTCAGACTTCTCTAGCAATTCTTCTGAGTCCCAGTCATTCCTTGTTCAGATCCTTTTTTCTCTGGCTGCCCAAGAAGTCTGTTTTCTTTACATTCATATCTCTAGTACCAGGCAAAATAATTGACTATCAAGAAGGTACTTAATATTTATTTATTTATTATTTATTTATTAATGTTTGTTCTTTAGCTCATTACAATATGTTTCTATCCCTAGTTCCAGGCAATCTGTGTTTATTGAATTATCTTGGTCACTGTTGGGTTGTTCAGTGTTCTTAGTTAATCTTCAATCTAATGAGAAATGAGGCCAGTTATCCATCATTGAGATATGTTATATTAGGAAAAAATATGATCTTTCATCATTGCGTGCTCCTGCCTGGTATACACTGGGTATATGTGCATATTAGCAACAGGTTCCAAACTTAAACCCATAGCACAGATTATCTCCCTAGGCTTCAGTTCCCTTATCAAAGTGAAGATGACAGATTTATGGCCTCTAGGCTCTTTTCTAGATTCAAATTTATATGCTAAGATCCTATGATCCAATGGCTTTTAAATATGTCACTTTCTATCTCTCACACAAAATCTGAATTCTGATAACTTAATAATCTTTGAGAAGAGTCTCTTTGCCTCCTCCAACAACAACAAAAAAAAAAACTCCCTTATTCTTTAATAGTTCTACTTTCCCAGATCTTCTATCCTTCTTTCCTTTCAGGCTGCCCAGACATCTGGGGCATCATTTTAGGCCCTGTTCCAGGAGGAAGCCATTTGCAGTGGTTAAATACCACATTTCTTGGACTTAATGACACTAAGAGAGCCTTTAACTTTAGCACCTGGCGCTCCAGGATGCAGTTATAGAAATATGAGTATCATTCTAAATCAGTACCATTGTGGCTCTTGGGCCTCATTAATTCTTCTATTGATATAGGCTTAGTCATCAGAGTTAAGTGGTCTCCTGAGAAAAAAGCCAATTAATAATGGCTCATGTTCCTCTAGGACTCTGTGGTTTAGGAACAGCCTTCTTTGCACCAACCTAGGAGGCAGATCTCATTACCCCATTTTAGAGATGAGGCCACTGAGGCTCAGAGAAAGTTAAGTGATTTGCCTTAAATGTCATAGGATCATAGATTTGAGGTTGAAAGGGACCTTAGAGGTGATTTTGGCCAAACTCCTCATTTTACAAATAGGAAAACTTACATTTCCCTCATTTATAAAATAAGGAAAAGGGAGTTGCCCAAAGCCACATAGGAGAGTGGTTAATAGAGATATGATTTCATAGAATCATAGATTTAAGCTAGAGAAGACTTCAGAGATCATTGAGTCCAACCCCTTCATTTTACAGCTGAAGATAATGAGTCTGGTGGACTCATGGGTGCTAGAACCCAGGGCTTCTGATTTCCAGAGCTTTATTCATTACATCATCTTGTACTCTCCTGCAAAGATCAATTTCTTTGTAGCTTGGGAATTTACTTTTATTAGAATGTGAGGTGGCGCAGCTGGACCTCCATTAGTTGTCTGTGAGGAATGGATGGCAATGAACCACCCACATTGTCTCTGGACTTCACTTATAACCCTTCTTTGATACCTCATAGTTTTATGCAAGGGAAAGCATTGCTTATTACTTTTCTAATTCCCTTCTTGGTGATCATGCAATATTTTCTTGGCTTCTGGCTACAGGATTACATTCAGCTGATCTTTTTTTTTTTTAGCATATTTGATAATTCAGTAAACATTTATTAGGCACCAACCACATTTAAGGCAATGAAAGGTCTTGGGAACACAAAACCATCAGCAGGGGATACTTTGGAAACTTAGGGAGCAAAGAAAACTATCAGGTGTTTATTAAGCACTTACTATATTCCAGAGAAGCAGAAACAGCCCTGATCTAGAAGTTTATGGGACTCAGGTTCAAGAGGCAGCGTAGGATCATGGATGAAACACTGGTCTTGAAGTCAATAATATCTAGCTTCAAGTTCTGCCTCAGATACTCAGATAGTGTGGCCCAAAGCAAATCGTTTACCCTCTGAGCCTCAGTTTACTCATGTTTAAAATGAAATATTGGACTCAGTAGTTTTTAAGGTTCCTTTCAACTCTAGAACCACACTCTTCTGATCTGGTTCCATTAATCAGTTCTATGCAATCTTGGATGAATTATTTCCTCTCCTTTGGAGATGTTTCCCCATTATAAAAGGAAACGATTGACTAGATGCCCTCTAAAGTCCCTTCAAACTTTGAAATGTGCTTTCCTAAGAACCTTATGGATACGTTTTATTCCATGAAAAATGTGGCTAATGGCAGCCGAGATGACTTCTACCAACTATAACACTTTATGAATATGTACAAAGTGTCATGCTGCAAAAACTTCATCATGTGATTCCAACTCCAAATTATTTTTAAAGATGTTAAATAAAACTAGTTCTGTCACTGGTACTAGAGACAATCCCATTCTCTATTTTCCCTTATTCAGAATTGTGCCCATTTATCCATTCTCTTTATTTGATGGCGAAAAGCCAATATTTTTGTCCACAAAAAAGTTTGCTTAATCAAAACTCCATGCTATCTAGAACATTAATCTAATCTTTAATATAGACTCTTCGCAAAAGGCACTGGAGATATAAATATATTTATTAGCTATTCTATTTTCACATCCATTTTTAATTCTCTAGAAAAGCTTAAATAGTCTAATTTAGGTCAATAGTCTTCAAATTACAGGGTTTGAGTTATGATTCCTGGGTCCTATTTATTTATTTATTTATTTATTTATTTATTTTACTGATTTTTGCTTTTCTGTTCCCAAAATTTCCTAGTTTGTGACTCTACAAAATCAAAGGCCTGGTATGAAGGGGGAAAAGGAGGTCAAAGACTGAGATTTTTTTCAGATGGCCACTAAAAGTACTTACTATCTCTTTGCATCTAGTTGGTAGATCTAGGATAAAACACCCAGTGCCCTTCCTTCAGAAACAGAAACTGGGGTTGCAACAAATTGTACTAGAGAATTGATCTTTCAGCTTTTTATTATTGTATCATGCTGGCTACCATAGATCACATATCTACATTGGGAAAGGAAAGGGACACATGAAAACTAGACTCTCTCCCTTCAGAGTCTCTTATCTCTTCCTCTTGTTCCCTACCCTCCTACTATGCCCCCATAAGGTCTATGACTAAAAGGAGTCTTAAACCACCTCTTCTTGTCCCATATTGCACTGCTATCACACATTCCTCCATGTAGTTTGCTGTAGGATGATGGAAGGTGGAAAGAAAATCTTTTTGGGTAGTGAAAATATCTGTGCCTTTCTTTCCCTTTTAGTCCCAAAACCCCTTATCTTTTGTGTGTACACTACATCTCGTTGCCCATATACCATAGGAAGATGCCAAATGATAGGGATAATCAATGTTGAACAGATTGTGGCTAGAGAGACATACTAAGACATGCCAGTGAACTTGTTCAACCATTCTGGAAGTCAATGTGGATTTATGAAAGGAAAGGGACTAAAATAGTCAGACCTTTTGATGCAAATATTCCACTGCTAGGCATATACCCCAAGGAGACCAGTGACAAAAACAGACTCCAGATGTTAAAATATTAATAGACATATTTCTTATCATAAGTAACTAGAAATAAGATCTATGGATTGGTGAATAGTTTTAATAATCATAATTACTATATATAATCATACACAACTATACAATATAATGTTACCATTATAAGAAACAATGAATATAGAGAAGCACTGAAAAACATAATGCAAAGGGAAGCAATCAGAACCAGGAAAACAATAGATACAAAGACCAACAGTACAAACCAAAGGAACAAGAAAGCAATCAGCACTCAGTGCTGTGGAATTATATGATTAAACTTGGTGCCAAAAAAGAGGCATGAGATGATACCTCTCACTACTCTTTCAAAGAAGTGGTGAATCATGGATGTGAAGACAACATCCTACTGGGTTAAATTTTCGTTCTTTTTTTTTGTTATTTTTTCATATTATTAGGGATGGCTTTGGGGGAGGGTCAATGGGAAAAAATACAATGGGATGATGTCAAATAAAAGATCCATCAGATTTCTTTTTAAAAGTGTTGAATTTTTTCAATCATTCATTCATTTATTTATTCATGTTGATGGCTGTTGAAAGGGGGATGCAAGCAAATATATCATGAATCTTCTTCCTTTAGTTCTTCTCATTCATTTGAACTGCTAACTCACTAGCTATTAATAGAGTTCATGATTCTGTGGGCCTTCAGACTCTACACTCATCTTCTGTCCCTTTCACCTATTAAATCACAATTACAACCATTCTCCCTCTCATTATACACCCATAACACAATTACCATGGCCATTGTTTTTTTTTTTTTCCTAACTGCTATATTCATACAGTGCTCTGACTTAAATGCCCTCTAGCCCTGATTCCCACCACAAGAATAAGAATTTTTCCTTTCCTTCTTCCCTGCAATGCCAGGAATTAGGAACATCTGAAGAAGCATTTGGGTCTCTCCCCTTCTGACTCACCTTGTCAGATTCTTCTCAAGGACCAGACTACCCAAGTTACACTTTTTATTCTTTTTCTTTCCAAATCCTCTCCTCCTATTATCATGTTCCTACTTTAGAATGTGAAGACAGACCTTATCTCCCTAAACAGCAGAGATTGAGATGGAATTGTGTGGGGAGAGAAACACGCTTTGATGTCATAAATACAGTTTTATCTATTTTCCTGCATTGTCATCATCTAAGATAGACTATCCGTGAGCTGCCAGCTATCAGAAATTTGGAAATTTTTCTTGATCATCACAGCACTTCATTTTTAGCAGAGAGAATAAATTATCAAGTTTATGAGATGGGAAAACAGCTTTAAAATGATCATGAATAATGACCAGTGGCGTTGTTAAATCTCCTGACCTTCTTCCTCAAATATCAAAAATACTTTAAGGAGTTAGCTTCCTAATTATTGTCCATTTCTCATTCATTCATTCATTCACTCAGGCAACATTTATTAAACACTTACTATGTGCAAGGATTTGGATAGACTTTGAGAGACAGTGAAGGATAGGATGATTTGGCAGGCTATAGTCCATCAACTGGGTCATGAAGGGTCAGAAACGATGGAATGATGGAACAGTAACAACATGAGCAAATAACAGTGCTAAGTTATGGGGATGCAATGATCACAAAATCAGGCCCTTAGAGCACTTCAATGTCTTTCCCAGGGCTGAACAGTAATTCTTGTTATGCTCTCACTGTAGTGAATATAACCTTTATGTTGCTGAGTCCCAGAGAGGGAGAACCAGCTACTTCCAATTCCATTTGGGACAGGTTTCATTAGGAACTTTCCCTTACTTTGGCCCTAAATCTATGCCTCTGCAACTGCTATATACTATAGCTTGCTCTGCTTTCTAGGGACAATGTCGAATGCATATAATTATATTTCTAAATTAAAGTAATTTTAAAAGATAACAAACATTTGCATTCTTTCCTATCCCATACCTCCATTGGTAAATAAATTACAAAGCTCAAAAATGTGTTTGGGGCTTTCTTGGAAAAAATACTGGCATGACTTGCCATTTTCATCTCTAGCTCATTTTACAAATGAGAAAACTGAGGCAAACTGGATCAAGGAATTTGCCCAGAATCACATAGCTAGTAAGTGTCTGAGGCCAGATTTGAACTCTCAAAGATCCTGACTCAAGGCCCAAAAATCTTTTCGCTGTGCTATCTAGTGCTCAAGCAAGAGGTAGATAGGTAGCATGTTTCATAGTCAGATCTCTGGAACCCTGACTAGTCATTGTGTCAATCAGAGGTTCTTATGTTTTTGAATTTTTGATGTTATTATGTAAAATTATAATTTGTTTTCATTCTATTTACTTCACTCTTTATCAGTTTATAATTTTAATCAGATTTCTCATCATTTCATACTACACAATGATATGCTGTTCTATTATATTTTCTTGAACCATTCCTAAACTGATGGGCATCTCCTTCATATCGAGTTCTTTACTCCTACAAAAAGATCTGATATAAATATTTTTTGTAATAAAGGGGCTTTTCCCCTCTTTTCTGACATTTGTAGACCTGGTAATGCTATTATAGGTCAAAAGGGATGCACAATTGAGTAACATTGGGGACACAGTTTCTAACTACTTTACAGAATGTCTAAATCAATTCACAATCCAACTGGACATAATAATGTCTAATTCTTTTTCTGTATGAGTGTCCTTTGAATATCTGAAGACAGCTAGTATGTCTTTAATGAGCCTCTTTTCTAGATTAGATACCCTCAGATCTTTCAAGTGATCCTCAAAAGGCATATTTTTGATGCATTCATCATCTTGATCACTTTTCTTTGGACAAATCTATTTTTAATGTTCTTCCTACAATGTGGTATCCATAATTGAGTACCAAATTATAGAACTGGTCTGACCAGGGCTAGAGAACAATGGGCCTGTTACCACTCTCATTCTCTCTACTAGTCTTCTCAACACAACCTAAGATCATATTTGATTTTTTTTTATTTTTTGGCTTCCTTTGTACCCTGTTGACTCATATGGTGTCTACTAAAACCCATAGACCTTTCTTTATAAAGGCACTGCTGTCTAATCACGTCTCCCCCATTCTGTACTTGTGAAGTTGACTGTTTTCTTAAAAAACCCAAGTATGGGGTTTCACATTTACCCTTATTACATTTCAACTTATTAGATTCTACCCATCATTCCAGCCTGTCAAGAGTTTTTTGGATTCTGATTCTATTCTCCAATATGTTAACTAACCCTGCCAGCTTCATGTCATCTGTAAACTTGATGCATAGAACATCTTTGCCTTCATCCAAATCATTGACAAAAAAAGGCCAAGGGCATATTCCTGTGTTACTAATTATAAAAACCTCCCTACACCTCAACAATGAGCTATTTGTGACCTTTTGCATCTGATGGCTTGTTCAGTATTGCACCCACCTAACTGTTCTGTCATCTAACTTGTATCTCCCCATCTTGTTCACCAGAATAGCACGGGAAACTTTGTCAAGTTATTTGTTAAAATCTATAGACACGAATAATTTATTTTCTCAATGACTACACCTAAGATGCTAAGTTGTAGAAAAGGTATTGGCCTTCATTGATAGAAGGATTTTCCTCATTAAGGATGACCATTTGAGGCTGAGAATTTGACCAGTGTTGAATCTTTCTGTTTTGTCCTCTAGCTTATCTCCCCACCTTGTCCACAAGGATAGCATGGGAAACTTGCTTAATAAAATCTATAACCTTAAATCATTTCATTTCTCAGTGCCCCCAGAATAAGATGTTAAATTGCAGAGATAGTCTGAACTGCAGTGGTACTGATGTAGAGTGCCCTACACCAATGGAATCAAGTCTAGTCCCTTTGCCAATATTGACAATTCACCTACCTGACCTACCAACTTAGTAACAAAGTCAGTGAAGAAGATGAAGTCAAACTGCAATGAGCTGCACTTAATGAAGCAATAAAGGCTCCTTTGGATCACTTTTTCCTTCTCTAAATGCTCGCAAAATTTCAGACTTTTTTCTAGGAAGTAAAACCAAATTCACTCGCCAATAGTCTGTAGAGTCTTTTGAATATCAAGATATTTCTCCATTTCCAGTCCTATGACACCTCAAAAATTCTTCACGGTCTTTAAAAGAGAATGAACAGTGACTCATCAACTCCATCAGTTCTTTCAGCACCATAGAATGAATTTCTTCCACACCTATTGGCATAAACTCATTGAGAACAACTTGATGCTATTTTTTTTTACTTTGGTGTCCTCATCTTTATTTTTTTCATAATTATAACTTTTTATTGACAGAACCCATGCCTAGGTAATTTTTACATTATCCCTTGCACTCACTTCTGTTCCAACTTTTTCCCTCCCTCCGTCCACCCTCTCCCCCAGATGGCAAGCAGTCCTATACATGTTAAATAGGTCGCAGTATATCCTAGATACAATATATGTGTGCAGAACTGAACAGTTCTCTTGTTGCACAGGAAGAATTGGATTCAGAAGGTAAAAATAACCCGGGAAGAAAAACAAAAATGCAAACAGTTTACATTCATTTCCCCATGTTCTTTCTTTGGGTGTAGCTGCTTCTGTCCATCATTTATCGATTGAAACTGAGTTAGATCTTCTCTTTGTCGAAGAAATCCACTTCCATCAGAATACATACTCATACAATATCATTGTTGAAGTATATAATGATCTCCTGGTTCTGCTCATTTCACTCAGCATCAATTCATGTAAGTCTCTCCTCTCTGTATTCATCCTGCTGGTCATTTCTTACAGAAAAATAATATTCCATAACATTCATATACCACAATTTATCCAACTATTCTCCAACTGATGGACATCTATTCATTTTCCAGTTTCTAGCCACTACAAACAGGGCTGCCACAAACATTTTGGCACATACAGGTCCCTTTCCCTTCTTTAGTATCTCTTTGGGATATAAGCCCAGTAGTGATGCTATTTTTTTTTAATCTTGGATTTCAACTTGTTGTTAATATTCTTTGTTCTATCCTTCCATTGAAGTCCAAACAACCCCTTGTTTCTGTTCTAGTTTTTCTATGTCTTAGCTATGACCTTTCTCTGCCTGGTACCCTCCCCCTTCCTTCCTTTTCTACTTCCATCCTCAATCCTACCCCTATCTGTGGCTTAAGCAAAATGAAACCAATGAGAACTGCTTGAGTAGGACCCAATGGGTTATCTATAGAATATCTGAATAGTCTTCATCTCAAAGTTTCCTTGAAATACAGGCCTAGGAGTCCCACTACCAATTTGGGGGAATCTAAAGGTCAGTGTGATACAGTAGACAGAAGAACAGATTTTGATTCAGAGGTTTAGCAGTTCAAATCTCAGTGCTGCCATTTATGATACTTACAATCCTGGATGTCAAAACTTCTTGGGTCTCAGTTTCCTCATCAGTAAAATAAAGTGATTGAACTGACTTTAAGTTGTGGATTTATAGTTCTATGATCCATGCACCAAGTCCTGGGAGCAACATTTCTCAAGGTTGTCATGGGCTTCCTCTGCCTGCCATGGCTTGAAGACCACTGGATCTCTGGCAACATCCCTGATTTCATCTTCTGCTCTCTTCTATAGTTGTTTAGAGTTATCTATTCTAACCATCCCATGATAGAGATTTACTGGGCTGCCTTGTTTTTACATGTCAGTTTTTCTAGTAATGAGGGCTTAGACGCATCAAGATCTCCCACAATACATCTCACTTGTCCGGCCTCCTATACTGTGCTCCCTTGGATGTATTCAATGAAGACACATGACTTAAAAAAAAAAAAACCAGAACCCAATGATTCCTTTAAGTGAGGAAAATCCTTCTACCAATACTTACACATACCTATAAAGCAACTCAGAATCTTAGAGACTTTTCTGAAGTTTTGAGAAGTTAAGTGACTCAACCAGATAACGCAGCAAACATGTCTTACATGTAGAACTTGACCCAAGATATTTCTAATATCAAAGCCAGCTCTCTACCCACTATGTCATAGCAACTTTTGGTCTTCCCTTAAATATGACAAACAAAAGAACCTATTTTTCAACACTAAACTGGCCCTTCAATTCTCCTGTGAAGTGCTGTAAGTAAAAGTAATTCTCCTTTATAGAGAAATAAGGAGCAAAATCATGGTTATTCTTGCCCTTTCTCTATTATCCATGATAATTGTCCAATCTTCCCAGAATAGAAACCCTATCCTATCTTTGTTACATCGTGATTCCCAAATAGCTAAAAGAAGTCTCTCCATTGTCTTAGCATCATAATCAACTCAATCTGAGCTTGAACACCCTGGCAATATTCTTAGGGGACATGATACTTGGTACATAGTAAGTGCTTCAAGATTATTTGTTTCCTTCCTTCTTCTTAGGACTATGACCCATGTGAATATTCATCATTCATTTTTGAGCATCTAAAAATAACAGATGCCATGACCTACTTGAATTTTAGAGCACGTGGCCTTTCTCCTGAGCGAGAGGTGGTGGACTCAGGGTGCAGGATGAAATATGCATTTTTGGTTGTGGTCAATGTGTTTTTTTCTCTTTTATTTTGGGGTGAGGGGAATAGGAAGGAGATAAAAATAAATGCTTGTTAATTGAAAAATAAAGTAAGATGAAAGATTTTAAAAAAAGAAAATCTAAGACTATATTGTCTATATATCTTAGATCATAGATTTAAAGCTAGAAATGGCCATCATAGGATATAGAGTCTAACCTTCCCATTTTACAATGAAGATATGTAGACAGAGAAAAAAGTTAAGTGACTTGATCAGGATTGCATAGCAAATAATTGTATGAGATCAAATTTGAATCTAGGTCTTGTTAATTTCAAGTCTAGTATCCTATCACTACAGTAGGGGTATCGAAGATGAGGCCTTTAGACCCCATAGCTCTCCCAAACTAGATTAAAATGTAATTGGGAAATATCAAACAAAATAAATAAAATATGACAAGACATAGATGATGTATGTTTGTATTTTTCTAAGTCAATATGTAACCTGCAGGGATTTAATTTTTTTTAACATTTTTATTTAAAATTTTGAGTTTCAAATTCTATCACTCCTCTTCTCCCCCTTCCACTCCCCAATATGGCAATCAGATATAGGTTATATGTATGCAATTAGATTAAACATTTCCATATTAATCATTTTGTATAAGAAAACTTGAATAAAAGAAAAGAAAGAAAGTGAAAAAATAGCTTGCTTCGTCTGTATTCAATTAATATCAGTTCTTTCTCTGGAGGTAGATAGAATGCTTCATCATTAGTCTTTTAGAATTGTCTTAGATCATTTTATTTCTGAGAACAACTTAAGTCCATAGTGCTTCATCGAGCAATATTGTACCATGTACAATGTTCTCCTGGTTCTGTTCACTTCACACTATGCATCAGTTCATAAAAGTCCTTTCAAATTTTTCTGAAGTTTTCCTGCTAATTATTTGTTACTGCACAATAATACTGCATTATAATAATATACCACAACTTGTTTAGTCATTCCCCAATTGATGGGCTTCTCTCTGATTTCTAGTTCTTAGCCATCACAAAAAGAGCTACTATAAATATTTTTGTAAATATTGTTTGGGCCATCCGTACCTTTGATTTCTACTGACAAAGAGACTTTAAAGGAGGGAAAGGGACCCACATGTGCAAAAATGTTTGTGAAAGCCCTTTATGTAATGGCAAGAAACTGGAAATTGAGTGGATGCCCAGTTGGAGAATGGCTGAATAAGTTATTTTATATGAATGTTATGGGATGTTATTGTTCTATAAGAAATGACCAGCAGGATGATTTCAATAAGGCCTGGAGAGACTTAGAGGAACTGATGCTAAGTGAAATGAGCAGAACCAGGAGATCATTGTACATGGTGACAACAAGATTATATGATGATCAATACTGATGGACATGGCTCTCTCCAATGAGATGATTCAGACCAGTTCCAATGATCTTGTGATGAAGATTGCCATCTACTCTCAGAGAGAGGACTGTGGGAACTGGGTGTGGATAACAACATAGCATTTTCATTCTTTTTGTTGTTGTTCACTTGTATTGTTTTCTTTCCTATTTTTCCCTGCTTGAGCTGATTTTTCTTGTGCAACAGGATAATTGTATAAATATACTTACATATTTTTAAAAAGTAAATATTGTTTGGGGGAGATATCTTTGGGATACAGACCTAGAAGTGGTATTGCTGGATCATAGGGTATGTGTAGTTTTGGAGCCTTTTGGGCATAGTTGCAAAATGCAGAATAATAATATCAGTTCACAACTCCCCCAACAATGCATAGTGTTCCAATTTTCCCACATGTTCTTGAACAAAAACATTTTCCTTTTTTGGGGGGGTCATATTAGTCACTCTGATAGGTGTGAGGTGGTACCTCAGAGTTGTTTTAATGTGTATTGCTCTGAGCAATAGTGATTTAGAGCATTTTTTCAATCTGACTATAAAGAGCTTTGATTTTCTTATCTGAAAACTGCTTCCTCATATGCTTTGACTATAGTAATTGGGAAACGACTTGTATTTTTATAAACGACTTAATTCTCTATATTTTTAAGAATTAAAGTCTTTATTAGAGATAATTGTTGCAAAATTCCATCCCATCCTGGTTTTTTGTTTTCCTTATAATTTTTGTTGCATTGGTTTTGTTTGTACAAAACCTTTTTAAGTTTTATATAATCAAAATTATTCATTTTACATTTTGCAATATTTTCTACATTTTTTGGTCCTAAATTCTTTCCTACTCCATAAATCTAACAGATAAACTATTCCATGTTCTCTTAATTTGCTTATAGTATCACCTTTTATGTCTAAATCATGTACCCATTTTGACTTTATCTTGGCATATGGTATGAGCTATAACTAGTTCCTGCTATATCATTTTCTGGTTTTCCTGGCAGTTTTTGTCACATAATGAGTTTTTGTTCCAAAAGTTTTGATCTTGGGCCTTATCATTATAGTAATCACCAAATTACTATAGTCATTTTCTATAATGTAATTTGTACCTAATTTGTTCTACTCATTCTATTTCTTAGTCATTACTAGATTGTTTTGATAATTACCACTTTATAATATAGTTTGAAATCTAGTAGAGTTAGACTACTTTCTTTTGCAGGTTTTTATTCATTCCTTTGATATCTTTGAGTTTTTGCTCTTCCAGATGAATTTTATTAGTTTTTTTTTCTAGCTCTATAAAATATTCTGATAGTTTGATTGGCATGGCACTGAATAAATAGAATAATTTAGGTACAATTGTTATATTTATTATGCTATTTCAGACTACCCATGAGTAATTAATATTTTTCAAGTTGTTTAGACCTGACTTTATTTGTGTGAAAAGTGTTTTATATGAAAGTTTTTGTACAATCCCCAAAACTTTATATTTTCTAAAACTATTTTAAATAAAATTTTTCTTTTTCCCCTTGCTGCTGGAGTTTGTTAGTAATATATAGAAATGCTATTGGTTTGTATTTTTTTAATTTACTGCAACTTTGCTAAAGTTGTTAATAATTTTGAATAATTTTTACTTGATTCTCTAATGATTTTCTACACCTAACATTATATTTTCTGCAAAAAGTGTTTTGTTTTCTTATTACCTATTCTAATACTTAATTTCCTTCTCTTTTCTTATTGTTATAGCTAACATTTCTACTACAATAGCAAATAATAGAGGTGATAATAGGCATCCTTGCTTCACCCCTGATTGCACTAGAATGTGTTTATTACTGCAATGATTCTTATGTGTGGTTTAGAACCCCATTTCTATGCATTACAATAATCATCTTGTTTGTCAGGTACTATAAACATCTTTTCAAACAATTCCATCTTCTTTTTGGTATTGCAATAATTTGTGTGTGTATAAGTGTTTCTTATCTCTTTTGTTCTGACTTGCTTTGTAGAACAGGTCATGAAGCCCTGTGAATCTTTTCTTTTGACTTTGACACCTGCTTCCCCTCAAAGCTAAGTGAAGTGTCAGACTGTGACTCAATGTTATCATTAATTCCAAGATAGAGTGGTCATTTTCTCAAAGGGCTTGCATGCTACTTCAGAATCAGGTTCTGAATAGCAGTTTCCCTGATTGCTTTTTTCCAAATTTTGAGGAATTAAGTCATCTTTAAGATCAATCAACATTTAATCAGCTGTTGTGTCTTTGGCAGAGATGCTGCTGCAGATGTCGAAATTCCCCATAATGACCCAATCATATCTCCATATTAAGTTTGTGGTCTATTTCTTGGACTTCTGGTTGATTTTTCTCCCTCTGTCCAAGTAATTCATAGGATGCACCTATGACAATGCTTCGGGGATTTTTTTGGTCACCATCAAAATGTTCTCCACTCTGCTTCCCAGATCACTTCTTTTATTTCCTCCCATGAGCACAGAAAGTTAACTAGGACAAGGTTGCTGGGCTTTGTCCCAGGGCATCAAACTTTAGAGGGTAGTAACATTTACATTATGTCAGTAGAATAGAAACTGATCTTAGCACCTACTTAACAAGAATAATTAAAGTAGGATGTCTATCAGGATAGACAAATCAGGATAGAAAATTTGTTTGCTTTTCTCCTTTTCCCAGCCTAATGTCTATATTCCATGTAGGTTCTTCTCCAACCCAGCCACTTCCAATTCCTACTTCTCCTAACCCATTCTGCCAATCAGTGGCTACTTCCTCACCAATAGCCTCATAGTGTTCCAAGTTTTCTTTCCTTTTGAGACAAGTGTCTCCCTATGGATCAGGGAACTAGGACTCTTCTCTTATTCCCATAACTGCACCTAAAAAGTTAATCTGAGGGCCAACAGCTAGATGGGATACTGGATAGAGCCTTGAGCCTGGATTCAGGAAGACCTGAGTTTACACCCTATAGATACTTGCTGTGTAGGTCTAGGTCCATCACTTCTCTCAGTCTCCATTTCCTCATATATAAGACAGTGATAATAATAATCCTGCAGAGTTGGAGTGAAAATCAAATGAGGTAATACATAAAAATCCCTAAAGATTTATAGTGTGGATTTATCACTTAGAGGTCATCATGTCTAACTCCTTTATTTTACAGAGAAGGAAACTGAGGCCCAGAGACATTAAGTGACTTGTCCAGAGAAAAATAGTAACAATATCAGCCACAACAATAGCTAGCATTTGTATGGTGTTTCAAGTTTTGCAAAGTGCTTTAGAAGTACATTATCTCATTTTATCCTCTCAACAACCATGGGAAGTAAAAGCTATTATTATCTCCACTTTACAGATAAGGAAATTGAAATTGGAAAGGGATGAAGTGACTTGTCCAGAGTCACCCTGCTGGTAAGCACCTGAGGTCAGATTGAAACTCAGATGCTCTACAAATGCTAGCTATTATTATAGTTATCTTTTCCTTGGCACATTTTGTAATTCTCACCCTGGGTATCACCAAGTGAATTATAGCTCTGCACAAATATAGGTCACTTCACTGCCCCTTTTTATTGCTTCTTTTTGAATAAGATAATACTCCTATGGAGCCATATTCCATGCGTGAGTCCCATTCTCATCAAGCTTTAATAATTTCTCTGAGATCAAGTCTGTCTCATTATATTAGCAATCCTAGTTTGCCTCATTTATTACTCATGGTTTATGTATTTACATAAAGACTTCTGAGGACATGGATTTTATTGCTGGCTCTCTTCATAGATATTTCTGTTTGGATATTATTGAGTTTCTTCTGAACTTCTTTCTGCATCATCTCTGCCTTGAAATTCCCAGAGGATAAGGGAAGAAATAGACAGAAAGAAAAACAGGTATAAGAACAGGAAAAAAACATGTAGACAGAGAAAAATAGATTAGATAGCTAGAAAATGAGTAGGTAGATAGATAGCATAGATAGGTAGATGGCTACATATGGAGACAGACAGACAGGAAGACATAGACAGCAAAATGGAGAGACAGACGGAGACAGAGTCAGACAAAGAGAAGCAGAGAGAGACAGTGTAAAAGATACAGAGACAGAGAGTGAGACATATGGGAAGAAACAGAGAGTGACAGAGAGAAAGAAATAAGTATATAAATATATGGATAGAGAAAAATAGAGATAGAGATAGATTAGATGGCTAGAAAAATGTAGCTATAGATAGGTAGATGGCTACATAGAAGATGAGGAGAGAGAGGGGGGAGGGAAGGAGGGAAGGAGAGAGAGAGGAAGAGAGAGGGAGGGAGAGAGGGAAGGAGGAAGGAAAAGGGAGGAAGAAGGGAAGGGGAAGGAGGGAGGGAGAAGGAGAGAGGAAGGGGGGAGAGGGGGAGTAGGGAGAGAGAGAGAGGAAGAGAGAGGGAGGGAGAGAGAAATACATATAAACTGGAACCTATTATTGCCTTGGAGCTCTGAGTAAGACAATTTTGCAGTATTAATTAGTACCTTTCCTATTAGTGAGAGTTACTTAGGGTCTAAGAGAGGTTAAACCACTTGCTCAGCTTCATATAATCAGTAAGCAAGATTTGAGTTTCCACCTTCCTGACTTTAAGGCTATTGCTCTATCCACTGTACCATGTTGCTCTCCCCATATGGCCTCCCTAGTCCCTCCAGCTCTAAAGATCCTAGATATCACATGCATGGGGTCAAGAATCCATCATTGCCATGTTTTCATTTATGTCTAGAAATCCAAACTCTTTTCTCAGATAATATCTCATCCAGATGTTCACTTCCCAAATCTATCTTTAGCTTCTGAAGTCTTTATTTTCAATTAGCATTTGTGACAATAACACTTTTCCTGCCCTTAAGGTTTTCAGTCTCTATCTGACAGATACCCAGAATGTCCATGATCTTGTCCTCTAAACCAAAGCTTCTTAAACTGTGAGCCTTTCACTCCATATGGGGTCGTGTCACTGAATGTGGGGATAGCAAAATTATGGTCTTTTTATCAGTAAATGTTTGATTTATTTTATATAACTATTTATCTGGGTTGCATAAAAATTTCTTGGGAGAAAAGAAATTGCAAATGGAAAAAAAAAAAGTTTAAGAAGCCCTGATCTAAACAAAGCACTTTATTAAAAGGCAGCTGAGGGGGCACTTCTCTATTCCCTCTAGATCATCCAAAGTGCCCAGGGCTCCATCCTGGTTGACTCAGGGTGACAGTCCCATGCATCACTTCCCTTCTGTAATGTCAAGACTGTATGTTCCTCCACTTACTCATCACTTCCCACTGTCTTAAGGGAGAGGGGGAAAACATTCACATCCTTTTTCTTTCATTTTTCTATTTCCCATCAAATGTACTGGTTGAAACCATAGTGTGCAAATTACCCTGAGGTTTAGAGGGGAAAAAAAGCATGAGAGAAAGCCATGGAAACAACAGTGCGCAATGGAAGAAGCTGATAACTGCCTTTTGTTGGGCACATATGATGCAAAAAGGTGAGAAGTGGGGGAGACCAATTTTACCATAATGATAAAGTCTCATGTGGCCAATATATAGACAATTAAATAGTGCTGGGTTGGATGATTTCACAGTTTTTTTTTTAACTCTCTTTATTTTTAAAATCTTTATTCCAGTATTTTATATTCATATTACCTATGCTTTTCATTATGTCTCTCCTCGTTCTTCTTCCCAGGGAGCAATTTCTCATAACAAAGAATAAAAAATAAGGGGGGTGGGGAGGGATAACTCAGCAGTTCTACACAACAAATCTAAGGTTAAATGATATCTAAAGTTCCTTCGGGTGCTAATTATTTGAATCTGGATGGACAAAACAAAAACAAATCACAGAATGGCATAATGAGAAAAGCCTTTGTTTTTCCCCATAAATTAACCCATTTATTGCTGGACTACGGGCTATAGATATTTGATAAGATTTTACTGATCTTTCAATTCCTTCAGCCTTCTGAAGGCAGATTTGACTGTGACTGCAGAGGTGGTATTGTAGGTCCATGTACCACCAGCTACCAGTTTCATACAGGATCCACAATGCCAGATACCCATAGCCCATCTCTTCATTTTAGTCTTGTCACAGAAGGAGCTTGGCGTACTGGCTAATTTCAATTCTCTTCACCATTTTTCTGAGGGACACACCATAACATGTTCAGTATTTACCAACAATTCTAAAGTTCTTGGTAGATTTAGCCATGTCACCAGTTGCAGGGCCGGAGGTTGGACAGCAAGGGCCTCTATTTTAACCCCCTTGTATTAATGAGGGAACTCAATCTGGAGGGTGACGGGGTCTTGCTCAAGGACAAACTCCTAGTTAATGGCAGAATATGGATTGGTAACAAGGTCCTTCGAACTCATGAGCTACTTCTTTTAATCTCATCTTATTTATTCATACTGTTTCTACCTTAATGGAGTTAGTTCTTGGAAAATACTGAGAATTCAAGCTTGAATGACAACTGGCTGCTGCTTTGGGGTATGCTAGCTCCTGGTAAAGGAGTAGTACAATGGAAGGAATTTTGGATTTTAAGTCAGAGGGTCTGCATCCAAATCCCAGCTCTGCCATTTATTATTTGTGTGTTTTTGAAGAGTTCTTAAGACTCACTGGGAGCCCCGAAATTACTGGAGACTACCCATTAAATGTGTATCACAAATCCCTGCTGAATCATAATACCAGCTCTATCCCTTGCCCACTGTTGTTTTCCAAGGCTTTCTCATGCTTTCTAGCGGGCAAGTCACTTCATCTCCCTGACCCTCAATGTCATCAATAATTTTTGTCATAATGACCAAGTCTCATGTGACCAACATATGGACAATTCAGTAGTGTTGGGTTGTATGATTTGGTGGATTTTTTTTTACCATTTTTATTTTTAATAATAAAGGTTTGACTAGACATTCTCTTCTAGTCCTAACTCTATAATCCTATGATACTTTAGTTCTTTAGCTGTCCCCTATCCTGGAAAGGACTTGCTCTCCATTAGACAAGGATGAGCTTGATCTCATCTTAGCCACTAGATGTCAGGCAATGGACTTCTTAAAGGTGAGGGCTGCTCAGGATGGAGAAGCCTCCTGAAGCTTTTACTGCCAGCCTGCCTTAGGCTGAGAGAAGGTGATTTATATGTGTTATCTCTTTCTCCCCACTCCTGAATACACATGTTTTATTATTTGAATGGCTGCACCAAATAAAAATGTTTGTCTTTATTACTGAGTGTGGCGGGGAGTGGAATGAATCTGTCGGGGGAGGTGATGATGGGGAGTCACAGCATGGATGAGGGACTAGAATAGATAATAATAATAGTGGCGTTGCCAGTCAGAGTCCCAGGAGCTCTCCAAGGTGACAAACTGAGGCCAAAGACAATGCTTCCCTACAATGAACTTAAGATCAATAACCTGACTGGGAGTAGGACAGCAGCATCCCATAGAAATTTAACAGGCTATTCCAGCTGGTGTGTTTGAAGAATATGTCTAATCTTGCAGGTCAGTGTTGCAGAGGGCATCCCCCCAACTCTTCTTAACCAGTACAAAAGCATCCTCTTAGGGATGGTAGGACTGGCTGCAGTGGTAACACAGAATGGTGATTCTTACAAAGTGTGTCCTGTGGGGATTTATTTAAATGAGATGTGAAAGAAAGGAAGAACAGGGAGTTATTTCTTCATTTGACTTAAGCAAGGCCAGATTTATCTATCCAGATGAAGAGGCAGTGTATTTCCCATGGCTTTCCCTCTTAGATTCTTTCAGTCTACAACACCCTCCAACCATGACATTTTAGGTCCCTTTTCACTTCAATATGTCAATGAATTATCTGTCCTGTCCTGATCTGTGAGCTCCTGATAGGGCTCAGTTTATTCCAGCAGATTGACTCTAGCCATGCTTCCTTTTACTCCCCTGGACAGCTCCTTGTTAGTTATCTTGCCACCCCTCTAAGCTGCCCTCCTTTCTCCAACCTCTACGTTCTAAATTCTGGAATGAGAACTGAATCAATACTGCTATTGCTCCCAGGGACACTCTTCAGCACTCCACAGGAACAGCCCCTCTGTCAGTTTACTGACCCATAATTCCATTTTCTACTCTCAACTTTTCAAATCAAAGGACCCCATCCCTAACTAACCTTTGTCCAAATATGTTGTCTCTCCCTATAAAAATATGAATGCTCCCCTCTGAAATAGTGAATGTTTTCATTTTTTGCATTTGCATCACCAGTGCTTGTCTTTATGGCAAGCTTTTTAAAATTTATTTATTGAGCAATGTTGCAACTCATCCCTGCTCTTGTGTCTTATTTGTTTCTCACCCATATTCTCCCATAAATCCTACACTGAGAATCTATTCCATGTGCTGAAGGCCTTTAAGCCACATTATATTCTATGGATAATGGTGGAGCCCAAGACTGTTCTGTTGTCCCATTCTCCTACCACATGACCAGGACATCTCCTTTTCCCATCATGCACTTACTTAGTGATATTCCTTATACTAAGAGGCATTTTGGCATAGTGGATCACTAACTAGCCTTGGAATTAGGAGGACTGGATTCAGGGCCAGTTTCTGACATATACTGACTGTGTAATTCACTTAACCACCCAACGTTTCCAAACAACTTACAAAGAACACTGGGCATTCTCCACAGCAATGAAATCAAAGGTACTGACCCCCTCTAATCTCTTACCCCCTTTGTAAGAGCAGGTCCTTATTAATATATTAATTTTATATTACATATAATTATTATTTTATTTTAATAACATGCTCTAGTCTACCGCCAATCTTTATATATCCCTTGTAAACTTGGTGAAAAGTCTGTATAAAGTTCCTAAGGCCCTGTATTGTTTAAGGTTTTTATTGATGACTTGGATAAATAAATGTTCATCAGATCTACAATTGACACAGGGATGGGATGACTGCCTAAATGCATCTGCTAACAAAGGCAGAACTCAAAGCAATCTCAGCAGGCCAAAACACTGGTCTGAACCTAATATGATGCCATTTAAAAGACAGAAATGTCAAGTCTTACACTTAGGCTCAAAATATTATACTTCACAAGTACAAGATGGGGGAAGTATGGTCAGATAGCAGGTGTTCTGAAAAGAATCTGGAGGATTTAGTGAACTGGAAGCTCAATAGGATTCAATAGTACAATGTGGAAGTCAAAAAAAGATAATGAAATCTATAATTTTAATTATAAATTTAATTTTAATTTGTATTAAGAGAATCAATCTATGGAAATCATACCATTCCTCATACACTAGGACTATTGTGTTCAGTTTAGATAACATAAGTTAAGGACATCTAAGTAATTAGAATGGGTAAGTTCATGCCATATGAGGATCAATTGGAAAAGTTGGGGTTTTTAATCTGGAGAAGAAAAGACTTGGTGGGGCAGAAATTTTGCAGGGCTGTCATGTAAAAAAGGGATTGTGCTCATTTTCTTTGGCTCTGGAGGGCACAACTGAGAGTAACGAGTAGATGGCATAAATGTGTGAATTTAGTCTCAATGTCCAGTTAAGCTTCTTACCAGTTTAGAATTGTCTAAAAATGGATTGGCTTTCATTGAGAGGGTCTTCAAGCAGAGGATGGATGACTACTTGTTTTGTTAGGCAAAATGAGAATTTCTTCTATGTATGGGTTTTATCAAATAACCACTTTTCACTTCTCAAAGTCTATAATTCCTTGGGTCACCTGAACCTTTGATTCCTGGGAGACTGATTTTCCGAGGTTGGCAAGAATACAACAATATTGTGAGAACATTTGTGTAAAGAAGCAGAATCTCTGGGTATGAAAAAGTCTCTGATTTGTTCTCTAGGCCCATTGCAACTCTCAGTCAAAGTTAGAGGGTGAGACTTCCTCCTTGTACCCACCAACTTCTGAGTGATAAGAGAATACACCATTTTGAGTCTTATTACAAAGGAAGGGAGGGAGGACAGGAAAGAAGGAAAGAGGAAAGGAGAAAGGGAGAAAAGAAAGAAAGAAAAAAGAGGGAAGGAAAGAGAAGGGAAGAGGAAAGGAAGAAGTGAAGGAAAAGGAAGAAAGAAGAGAAGGGGAAAGGAAGAAAGGTGGGGAAGAAAAGGAAAGAAGGAAAGAAGGAAGGACCTACTATGTGCTAGGCATTGTGTGCAAATATCTCATTTCATCTTCACAACAACTCTGGGAGGAAGGAAGTCTCATTATTCCTGCTTTACAGTTTAAGAAGCTTGGGTAGACAAAGGTTAAATGCCCTACCCAGGGTCACAAAGACAGTGTCTGAGGCTTGATTCTATTAGGAAGTATGAAAAATCAAAGATGAATGATAAAAATAAAGAAGACAGAAGAGGTGGAGAAATTGAAGAGTGCAGTGGACATGAGAGACTCCCCTGGTTCTTGGGGAACTTCAGAATTATTATAGCACAAAAGCCACGGGTCACAGTTTGTACAAAGCATTTCCATGCTGATTGATTTCGAGCCCACAAAATCCATCAGACAGTTGAACAAGCAATCTACAAAATTTGTCTGGTACCAACATTGTGCCTAGCCCTGGGAATATTTGTTAGGAATATAGAGACAAAACTGAAGTATTACTGACTCTCAAGGAGCTGGCATTTGTAAGGGAAAGATGGGAGAGGTCCCCTTACATGTTCAATTGTTGTAACTCAAAGGAATAAATACATAACCATATCTTCTCTAGACTGAATCAATGTCTTTCAAGAAGATGTATTACTATACTTAAATGTAAAAGTTGTCATGACTAATTTAACTCATTTAATGGTGTTACTCAATTCATGGCAGATTTTCATTATTATAACTTTACTTGTCAAAAATAATATGGTACAGTGGGTAGAGAATTGGCACAAGAGTGGGGAAGACCTAAATTCAAATCTTTGCTCCTGACCCATACTGGGGGGAGACCCTGTGCAGGTTTTCTCAGAGCTGGCAGTCAATTCCCAAGGACCCTCATCTGCAGAGCAGGTACAGATCTGTACCATAAACAGGCTTTCCTCCTTGGGAAGTTACATGCTCTGATGAAATACACAGTTAAAATGAGATTTAATCAGCATGTTGATGATATCAATTATTGGTATGCATTGCCAAGAAAGAACTTACAAAAAGGGGGGCTCCTAAACCCCCCAAGGCTTGGAAACCCAATGCTGTAGTGGGAAGGCCTCTGGACTTAGAATCTAAGGTTCTGAGTTTGATTCTTAAGTATTGCTAATCGTGTTAGATCCTGAACAATTCAATAAATCTCTCTAAGGTATAGATTCTTCATAGGTAAAGCAAAGGGTCCCCCTTCAAGGGTCTCCTGACTGGATCTAAGTCTCATTCCTGCTCCTCATTGCTTGGATAATCTCCTGGAACCTTGTCTTTCTCCTTTGTGAAAGGAGGATGCTGGAGCAGGGGATCCCTTCAGTCCCCCTCAGGGCTCGGTCCTCCCCGCTCTGCCAGCAGGCCCAGTAGCTCCAGCTCCCGAACTACTCCCATGGGGTCTGTCTCCTTCCCTCTAAAGAAAGACTGGAGTCAAGAAAGTCAGCTTTGGGAGCAGGGAAGAAGAGCCTCATTAAGACAGGGCAGACAGGTGGCAAAGGAGATGCTCTTTTCCTGTCCAGTTGGGCAAAGTCTCACTTCCATCTCTTTGTCTCCTCTCTCTTCCCCAGTGTTGCCAATTGACAGAGAGGCCCCATGATGACTGACCTATTGCAAGTCATCAGTGCAGAGGGCTGATAAGGACGTATCTTGGGGCCATTTTTGGCCTTTCCCACCCAAGCTTGCCATGTCTTTTTTTGACTGACAAAGTGCCAGGAGCTACTGAGCATATTGCAGCACTCTTCTCAAATCCTCCCCTGGTGAAAGTAATTGAACAAGACTATCCTAGAATTAGGTGAAATATGGGAAGTATGGCTCCATGATGTCAAATCCTAGCTCAGGAATTTAATTACCACATTACTTTGGGCAACTCACTTAAACTCTGTCTGCCTTAGTTACCTAATCTGAAAAATGAGGAAAGTAGACAGGACGACCACTCGGGTTTCTTCCAGATCTATATCCAATGATCTTGATTAGCTCTACTGCTTTGAGACAGTATTGGTTCTTTCTCTGACATTGTAGTCAAAGGACCCAGGTTCAAATCCTTCCATTTATATCACTTTGGACAAATCACTTAGACTGATTAAACCTGTAAACCTGTACATATATACACACACACACATATGTATGTGTGTGTGTGTGTGTGTGTGTGTGTGTAAAATAAGGGAGTGGATGAGTTATTTACTCATGAGCCTTTCAGTTACAGATTCATAATCCTAAAATCCTTCCTTCCAAACAGCCCCCACCCCACCCCAGAACAATGCCGCATAATATGTAGATGGAGTGGACAAGAAGGAAGGAAATAGCTCCCATTTAAAGGAGGAAGGCAGGAGATGAGGTCATCCCCTTTTCCCAGGAGGATGGAAGCGCTTGGATAAGTGTTTGCTTGGGTTTCCATAACGAACACTTTGGAGACTGGAGAGGGAGACTAGGTATAGGGAAAGGGCAATAGGAGTCAGAAGACCAGGATTTTAACTTGGAGATTTCTCCCCCTCCTTCTACTCCTGCTTCATTCAATCTCCTCTCCTTCATTTTTTAGGGAGGTAATTAGTCATAGAGCTTTATACTCTGAGTCAGGGAGATCTGAGTTCAGATTCTGCCTGAGACATAAACTAGTCCTTTATGGACAAGTCACAAGGCTTTGCTGAGCACAATTTTTTTTCATGTGTAAAATTGAATTGTTCTGAGGGTCAAATGAGATTATCTGGGTCAATTCTTTTACCAAATTAAAAATGTCAGTTATTATGAGGGAGATTAAACTAAGTGACCTCAAAGGTCCTTCCTTGCTCTGAAAATTCAGATTCTATATGGTCACAGGATGGAATTAACAACCCAAGGTGTCCCTGTTACACCAAGAAAACCTACAGTCATTTTTTTTCCCTCATTGGTTCCATATGTGCCCTGAAACTATTTGGGACACCTACCAAAGGCAACCAGATGTCTTTATTTAAAAAAAAAAAGAGGCTTCTTTCTAAAAGTTCTGTCTGACCCAATAACAATTTGGCATCCAAGGTCCTAGGTTAGAATCTGTTACTTCTATCTATATCACTCTGGGCACATCCCTTTATCTTTCTTGGTCTGTTTCCTCATCTGTAATATGAAGGGTCTGCACCCAACTTTTTTGAATAGTGTCCCAAATCCTCATATTCTCTTCTTTGCTCCATCCTTCATTCTATTCTCTCTCTATCTCTCCTTTCTTCCTTGTACTTTTTCTCTTCTATTCATCCTCTCTCTCTCCTTGTCCTTTTACCATCTTCCTAGCTCTCTCACTGAATGTGATGGAGATGCAGACACAGACAGACATAGGTCATAGATATGTGCAAAGCTTCTGTCCCAACATCCTCTTGTTTCTGGTCCCCAAAGGAATTTCTCATCCCTTAATTTACAACCAATTTTTGGACAGGGTCTCTCTCTCCAGGCTGTGCCCATTTTATCATTCTTCCTCACTGAAAAAAACTACTTCTTCCCCTCTTCCCAATCCTAAAGCCCCCAACTTTTCTGGTCAACAACAGCCTGGGGAGTGCTGCCCCTGGGAACCCCACCAGCCTCAGAACCTGCTTGACTGTGTCCTGAATTGGCACTGCTGCAACATGGCCTGTTCGGTAGCATCATTTATCCCCAGTCAGGATGGTGGAGAGCCTCCAAATCAGGCCCCGAATTGGAGCAACTCAGCATGTTTAGCCTGGAGGAGAGACATCTCCAGGGAGACATGAGAACTGTTTTCAAGTGTTTGAAGGGCTGTCATGTAAAAGGGGGATTAATTTTATTCCATTTGGCCCCAGAGGGCAGAATCAAGAGCCAGGCTTGAGGTTACAAGGAAGCGTATTTTGGCTCGATGTAAGGAAAAGCTTCATGATTATTAGAGCTGCCTTGTGAAATGGGAAATATGAACTGGACCCTCTTGGGGAGAAGTTGAGAGGCTAACCTCAAGAGAGGCTTTCAAATGAAGGCTAGAAAGCAATTCGAAGGATGCTATAGAAAATCCTCCCTTTCTCCTTGGTCTCAGTGGTCTCACCCAGCTCTGGAATTCTGCAGCAATTTATAGAAATTTCCCCCTTTTGCAATCTCCCCTTCACAGGGATTCACCTGGAAATCAAGCCTTTCCCTCTGTGTTCCCTTTGCCCTTGGCAGGAAATCTGAGGTGAGAAGAGCCTCAAGTTTCTTCCTGTCGAGGGGGGAACTTTCCATACCAAGAACTGGTCTAGACAAGCAATTCTGAGAACCCATTCCTTCCAGTTGGAGAGGCCGGGAAGGGATACACTATAGAGACGACTTTTTCTCCAGCCAATCATTCTGCCTTGTTTGGCCACATTTACAGAAGCTCATTCACTTGCAGATCAGCCCATTCATAAATTCTCATTATCTTACCCTGAAAATTTCCATTCTTCCAAAAAGGGTCACTAGTTAGTGAAAAGCTTAGGGAGAAAAAACAGATGGCCCACAAGGAGGACAGAAGAGCCTTAGAATAGAATGGCTTCCTAAGTGACCCACATTCCCTTCTCCTTGTGGAAATTAAGGTAATGCACTGGAATTATTAAATATTGAATGCATAGTTCACACTTAATCAAAAATGCATTCATCACTTTGGTCCCTTTTTAATAGAGGTTTCTTTGTAGCTGGACAGGCTTTTCAAAATCAACATTTATACTAGGCCAGATGTCTCCATTCAGAAGAAGTTAGCATGCATTCAGGCAAAAGGAATTATAAAGGACAGTATCCAGGTTCACTGATCCTTACCCCACCTCAGTCCCTAGCCATTCCTCTCTCTCTCTCTCTCTCTCTCTCTCTCTCTCTCTCTCTCTCTCTCTCCCAGGGGAGCACTCATCATTTCAGTCAAATTGACTCATTTTCAGTTCCTTCAAAAGGACATTCTGTCTCCCCATTGTAAGTCCCCCATGCTTCAAACACCCTCTGCCCTCACCACTAACTCCTTGGAATAAATGACTAATTCCCTTCAGTGCTCAGCTTGGGGAGCACTTCCTTTCCTGATTTCTCTGTCTTTCACCCTCATCCCACTGCAATTACTTTGAATCATCTTTTTATATATTTACTGAGAGATATACCTGTCTCCCTTTTCACTTTCCAATAGAATGAAAGCTTCCCAAGAGCAAGAATTTCACTTGTATTTGTGTATCTCTAGTTCTTAACACAGTTGCTGGCACACAGTGGGTCCTTAAATGTTTGTTAAATGAATTGATGGATAAATGATGGATGGATGAATGGATAGAGGGAAGGAGGGAGTGATGAGCATGTGTTACCTTGCCTCTTGAAAAAAAATTCTTGCCTTAAATTATAAAAACAAGAGAGCGGGACCATATGTTCCCTAACATCCCTTTTTGGCACAAACATTCTAAATCTCAGATTAATTTTGTTATTTTTAGGGTTTTCCTGACACTCGCATCTAAGTTCAATGCAGAGACTTCGATAAATCAGTTCATTGTCTAGCTGGTGAGTTTTCAGATGGAGGCAGCTAGAGGACCCTTAGGAGACCCTTGAATCAATAATCATTTCTTAGACGAAATCATGTGCCAGAAAACTACATTAGGTGCTGGGGGTGCAAACGCGAAGAATGAAATTTATCTTATTCTCAAGGAGTTGACACTTTAATAAGGAAGGCGAAAGTGTGTGTGTTTTGTATGCATGCATGTCTGTATGTATTGATGTATGTATGATATAATGAATATAAAGAAAATAAATAGAAAGTAAATAAGGTAAATAAATAAAAAGAGGAATGGAAGTAGCCTAGGATCGGAAAATATTTGATACAGAAGATGGTGGGTTAGCTGCACGTTTGAGGAAGAGAGGGAGTCTATGAGATCAAGGTGTGAACTGAATGTATTTCAGGCATTGGGAATGGTCACAAAGACTTGGAGACACATTGTCCCATGAGCCCTTTGGCTGGATTAGAGAGTGAGAGAAAGAGCAATGTAGCCTAAGGTTGAAAAGGTAGGCTGGAACCAGGGTATGAAGGGCGTCACAAACTAGTGATAATCCAACTGAAGGCATTTATCATGTCATTTATCATGTCATTATCAAGTCATTTATCAGTGTGAACAGCAAGACCCAAGAAAGACATAGAACCGGTCTCACAGGTGGATCCTAACTGATAAAGGGTGTCTGGTCCAACCTTCTCGATTTATATATAACAGGTGTTGCATAAATCAATTCCAATGAGTGTAACTGATGAAATTCCCTATCCTCAAAACATTTATCAGGTGAGAAAAATCTGAATTATTGAGATAACCAAATGTGTGAACTAGATGTGAACAACTGCTAGAAACCTTTATTGAATCAACCAAAGGTGCAAACTCTGAAAGACTTCAAAACCATTTCATGAAACCATAGGATGGTAAGATGGAAACAAGCATTTCTAAAGTACCTACTGTGTGTCAGGGAAAGTGCTAGTATTTTACAAACATTATCTCTTTTTAACCTCACAGGATCATAGATTCGTTATAAAGTCTCACAGCTAGTAAAGATATAAAGCAGAATTTGAACCCAAGAATTCTTGATTCACAGTCTATGTCCTAGTACAGGGGTCCTCAAACTTTTTAAACAGGTGGCCAGTTCACTGTCCCTCAGACTGTTGGAGGGCCGGACTAGAGTAAAAACAAAAACATTGTTTTGTGGGCCTTTAAATAAAGAAACTTTATAGCCCTTGGTGAGGGGGATAAACATCCTCAGCTGCTGCATCTGGCCCACAGGCCAGAGTTTAAGGACCCCTGTAACTAGACCATGCTTCCTTTTAAGATGACAAAATGTAATGCTATCAATTAAAAGAAATAGATACACCTTTGTGTTTATGTTATATTAGAGGAGATTCCATCAGGAGCATCCCAGCAACTGCTTTGAGAGTTATGCTTTGGGACTGTTTGTAGAGCAGGAAAAGTGAGTCTAGAAGGAGTGTCTCACTCTTCATATGCCCTTCCCTCCCAACCCTGACTGAAGACTGATGATATCATTGCAAAAATTGGACCAGTAACAAAATACATCCAGTTTCCATCTGAGAGAGGACATTAGACACTAGACACCACGAGGAAAGGCAGCTTCAGAAAGGATGACTTATTGGGGGTTGAAATTTAGGACACTTCAAGGGCTTCACCTTGTAGAGGACTGCAGATATTGGGGAACTCTGGAAAAGTATACTTGAAACAAGGATATTTACAGCAGGGTGTTTACTCAGTGTGACTGATGAGATAATGGTTGTCTCCTTACATATACTTAGTGTGAGATGGTGATATAATGATTCTACAGTTGGCACCTGCCCAGTGTACTGTAGTGATGTAATTGTACTGAGGTATTTAAGGGCTGAGAGGACTTGAAATAAACGTACTGGAGAGAGAGTGTATGTGAGCTCGAGCTCAGGCTCCAGACTCCAGACTCTATCCCTGATCATCCTCCTGGTGACTCTCCTGCTAAGACCAAGGTCCATCCAAAGATCCTCCAGAAAGCTAGCCTGAACATTACACACCCTCAGACCCCAGCAGGAAGCTAAGCTCACTTGAGGGGAACTTCAAGAGGATTCCACAAAGGAAGAATCACCCTCATCAATCCATTTTATCAAAGTCCCATTGCCCCCCTTCTGACTACTTTCTTGGCTGAAAACTTTACTTCATATTTTACCAAAAAAAGAGACATTCACCTTGAACTTACTTTTCTTCTCACTCCTTTATCTCCTACCACTCACATGTCTTTTGTCACTATCTCCCCTTTTACCCTTATTTCACATGAAAGTAACCTTACTCCTTATCAAGGTTAAAAACCTCTCCTCATCAAGTGATCTCATTGTATCCTGTCTCCTTCAACAGATTTCCCCCTCTGCCATCCGATTCCTTCATTTTCTGGCTCATTTCCTACTGACTACATACATGCCCATGTTTCCCCTAACCTCACTTAATCATTCCTAATGATTGTCCTATATCTCTTATGCTTTTTGTAGCTAAACGCCTCAAAAAGAACATCTACAATCGGTGTTTCCACTTTGTCTCTTATATTCTCTTCTCAATTTCTGACAATCTAATTTTTCCCAAAAGTACAAATAATCTCTTTGCTGCCAAAGCCAATGGCCTTTTCTCAATCCTCACTCTCCTCGACCTCTCTTGAAGCCCTTGATATTGTTGACCAATCACTATTCCTGAATATCGTCTTCTGTCTAGGATTTCTGGACACCGCACTCTTTTCCTACCCAACTGCTCCTCCTCTGTCTCCTTTGCTGGTTCATCCTCCAAGTCTCTCATCATAATCCTTCAAACACTCTGATCACAGGTGTTCCTCAGGGTTCTACCTTTGGTTCTCTTCTCTTCTTCCTGTATATTTGTTGACCTCATAGGTTCCCAATGATTGAATTACCATCTCTGTGCTAATATTGTCAAATCCACCTTTCCTGCCCCAATCTCTCAGGTGATTTCTAATCCCTTATGTCCAATTGCCTTTCAGACTTCTCAAACTAAATGTCCAGAAGACAATTTAAACTTAAAAAAAAACAGAACTCATCTCTTTTCCTCTAACCTCATCCCCATCTTCTACCTATCCTATTGTTGTAGAAGATGCTACCATCTTTCTGGTCCCTCAGAATTCATCCTGGACTCCTCACTATCTCATCTCCCATATCCCATATATTTCCAAGTCCTACCAATTTCACCTTGGCAGCATCTCTCAAATATACCCCCTTCTCTGGCATGGCTACCACTCTAATGCAGGGCCATATCACTTCATACTTGGACTATTGCAATAACTTTATGGTGGATCTGCCTGCCTCAAGTCTATCCCCACTCTAATCCATTCTCCCCTTGGCCACTTAAGTGATTTTCCTAAAATGCTGGTCTGACCTTGTCATTTCCTACTCAATAAACTCCACTGGCTTCCTATTGCCTCCAGAAACAAATACAATATGCTCTGTTTGATATTCAAAACCCTTCTTAGCCTAGGTCCCTTTTATCTTTCTAGTCTTTTTACACCTTACTCCCAGACACATATTCTTTGATTCAATGACACTGGCCTCCTGGCTGTTCTGGAAAAACAACAGACTACCTCCCACATACATTCCAGCTCTCAATTCCAGACAATTTTGTCTTACTATCCCCCATTTCTGGACAGCTTGCTTTACTCCATTCTGTCTACTGACCTCCCTGGCTTCTTTTTAACCCCCAAATAACATGCCACCTTCTATAAAAAGCTTTCCCTCAACTCTCTTAATTTCAGTACCTTTCCTCTGTTAAGTATTTCCTATTTATTTTGTATATAGTTTGCTTTGTTGAGATTTGTTTATCTGTTGTCTCCTTGTTTTTTTGCCACTTTTTGCGCCTTCAGAGATTAGTACAATGCCTGTAACATGTTGATTGATTGATTGATAGTATTTCTTAGACTTGGTCAAGGAGGGTGGGGTAGGGGAAGAGGAGAAGAAATTAATTTTGTGCCAGTTGTTCTTATTATTTTACCTTAGTTAATACTCATTACAGGAAGCTAATTACTGCTGGCTGGAAAACTGATATTTTCTGGATAATCAATGGGGAGAAATATGATGGGAAATGATGAGTTACAGTATCAGAAAAAACCCCATACTCCTCAATATTACTCCTACTATCTATCCTTAAGGGAGAACTAGTCATTCTCTGGCTTCTCAGCCTGCCAATTGAGTGGGATTTAGAGATAAGGTGGAGAAAGTAGTTGATGTGAGGGAAATTTTGAATCTCCAGACTTGGGAAATGGGGATAGAAAAGAGTGTTATATTGGGGGTCTCTAATATCTTAGGATTAGACCCCTTTGGTCCTATCCCCACTCACAGAAATCCTATGAGATGCTTTAAACTTAGCAAAGTGATTTACAAGCACTATTTTATGCTCACAACAACACAGGTGCTTTAATTCTCCCCATTTTACAGATAGGGGAGTTAAGAAAGAAATTTATTTAGTGATTTGCCCTGGGTTGTATAGCTAGTAAATGCCTGAGGTCAAAGTTGAATTCAGATTTTTCTAGTCTCCTGGCGCAGCATTCTATCTACCATACCATATAACATCCTAGAGGCAGATAAAGGCTGATGTGAACTAGAGAACCAAAAGAGACAATGTCCTCAACTCTATAAAAGCAAGTCAATTGTTCTAGGGAACCTCCAGTGATGGAGCATCCATGAAAAACTGGCTCCAGAAAGAGACTTGAAAATGACATCAATTACCTGGAAAGACTTACATTAACTGATGCAGAGTAAAAAGAACAGAACCAGGAGAACACTGCACACAGGAACAGCAACATTGTGCAATGATCAACTGTGATGGACTTAGCTCTTCTCAGTAATACCGTGATCCAAGACAGTTCCAATAGGTCCATGATGGAAAATGTCATCCACACTCCAGAGAAAGAATTATGGTGATTGAATTCAGATTGAAGCAGACCATTTTCACTTGTTTTTTGTTTTTCATGGTTTTTCCATTTTGTTCTGTTTCTTATTTCACAATCTAACTGATATGGAAATATGTTTAGCATGACTTCACATGCGTAACCTATATCAGATGGCTTGCTATATCGAGGAGGGAGCATTAGAAGGAGGGAGAACAATTTTGAATTCATTATCTTATAAAAATGAATGCTGAAAACTCTTTCCATGTAATTGGAAAAAATACAATACTATTTACCAAAAAATGATATCAAGTACAATATCCCCACTGCCTGCTGTGGCACCCTTGAATAGGTCAATTTGATCTGCTGGGTTTGGGTAACTGATCTAAAGATGTCACAGTTCATTGTATTATTCATCTACATCAAGACTGAACTTTTTAAAGGGAAGGAAAGCTTAATGGAGTTCTTGCATACAGTGAATTATCTAAGGCACATTTCCTTTATCTAAATAGGTATTTTCCTTGCTCTCTAAATAAAACTATCACACACTCTGGCAACTGAATCAGAAATACTGCTTGATTTTACACACTCAAAATTTATCTAGAGAATCAATTCCATATTGACTTAAAGCAAAGTCGTGTCCCCATAAAAAACCTACCTAACACAAAATAGTCTCACTAAACTGTTGCTTTTGAGCCCAGGTGGAAGCCTTTACATTTGTCCCTATTATATTTTACCTTATTAAATCTACAGCATCTTTCCAGACTGCAGAGGTACCTTGGGATCCCAATTCACTCATCCAGAGTTGTAGCTATCCCTCTCAGGTCTTCGGCAACTGCAAATTTGATAAAGCAGACCACGGGGAAGTGGGAGGGCACTTGGGAAAATCAGCCTTTCAGGGTACAAGACAAATCTCTAAATCTGTAAGGTGGGGAGAAGTTGCTGATCAGCATCAGTGAAGATGAGGATAAAATTTTCTGTACCAAAAGCTCACTCATCCCATGAGACAGAGATATAAAAGCGGTTACTAGAACTTCATTCAAGTTCCTGACAAGAACACTGTTCAGGACAGAACTATGGACAGATCCGTGGGTTACTCCACTAGGGACCTTTCTTTGATGTGATAGGAAAATGATTTCTGAGTTAGCTATAAGAGACCCTGGAAGCTTCCAAGTCCAATCGTCTGATTTTATAGTTGAGAAAACAAAGTGATTTGTCCAGAGGAACACAATGATAAATATCTAAGGCATGATTTGAACCCAGATCTCTTAACTCCAGCACTTTGTTCACCACTCCATATTGTTTTCATATTGATACATCAGTCATCACTCTTAAGGTCTGGTCAGTAAACCGGTTTTTGACCTACCTAAAGCTCCATAGCTCTCTATCTTGTCTCCAAGGATGCACTAAGAGGCTGAGTCAAGAATAAGTTGTTGGTGGCATTTCCCTGATCAACCTACCAGGCTGGCAAAGTAATAAGGAATGACTTTTTGTTTTTTGCTGAGGCAATTGGAGTTAAGTGACTTGCCCAAGGTCACACAGCCAGGAAGTGTTAAGTATCTGAGGGCAGATTTGAACTCGGACCCTCCTGACTTCAGGGCTGGTGCTCTATCTACTGTACTACCCTCGAACGACTTGTTCTTAATGAATCTATACTGGCTCACAGACATCACTGTTTGCCTTCTTTAAATGCTCAAATGAAAGTACTTATAAAATGTATTTCAAAATGCTGTCAGGAATTGACATCAAACTCACTGGCCTATTATAGTACAAAGAATCTACTTCCTTCTCTCTTTTGGAAATGACACCTTGTCCCTAGTGGCCAGCAGAGCTGAGATGGTAACACAGTTCCTGTAGTGGGGAAGATAGAAAACAAGGACATGTAAACAGAACAATAGGTCCCCTAATCACAATTAGGCAGAGTGATGAGGGAAAGGGCTGGCTCAGCGGGGTGCTCTGGCTAGCAATGCCATAGAAATCACTCTTCTGGCCGCATCTCTCCAAAACGTCAATATCGGACCTTCCAATGAAAAAGTCACCAAAAGAAAGACGATTTTCCTTCTGCTCACTATGTGGATTCCTCTCTTACCCAAGGGGAGTTACCTGGCCATGTGTTCAACATCTACGCAGGGACGATAAAGGACCAGGGACTATCATGAGCACTGTGGAACCAAACAAAGTTACACTTTGTTCCTTCACTTCTAGGTAGTGGGAATAACAAATTGTACACAAGTAAATAAATAGAAAATATATAAAAAAATAAATGGAGAATACTTGGGGGAGGAAGCCCTAGCAACTAGCGGAATCAGACTAGACATCATATAAGATATTCTTTTCTTTTAAGTGTGTGGGAAAGTTAAAGAAACAGACCAGTTATTTAACTGTGTAAGGAACTCCCTGTAACAAAAGCCCCTTTACCCAGGCAGATCAGCAAACATGTGGAACCTTAGGCTCTCAGAACATTGATTGGTTCCTTCCAGGGAAGACTAGCATCTTTTCTGCAATTTATAGTTTTAGACAGCTCCTGAGGCATTGAGGGGTTAAGGGACTTGCTCAGAGTCATACAGTTGATTTTCATCTGAGGTAGGATTTGAACTTTGGATCCAATGCCAGCTGTCTATCTGTCAGCCACATTAAAGAGTCAGAAGAGCTTGATCTGACCTAGTCTCTCATTTCTCACTCTGAGGCTCAGTTTCCTGATCCCTATTTCAGGAGTCAGAGGACCTGGATTTAAATCCTACCTGCTGTGGGACTTTGGACTTAACCTCCCTGGGCCTCAATCCCTTCATCTATAAAATGAGGGGGTCGGACTCAGAGTGCTATAAGATTGCTCCTAACTGCTTATCTGTGAGTGAAATCAAAGTGGTAGCAGGGAAAGAGACAGAAATGGCAAATTGGAGCCCATTATCAGCTCCGCACCTAAGGTGGGCGTCATAAAAAGGAGGACTTGACGCCGTTCAGCATCAATTGGGCACCGGGAGATTTCGCTTCCATTGGCCAAGTTCGCGTAGAACGTCATCAGAGCCGTGACAGCTTGAACAACAAAAACAACAGAAGAAATAAATATAACCACAGTGAACTCCTCCGTGCTTTTTCCCAACTCTCAAGATGGTGTTTAACATCCAAAGGAGCTGAGTGCGTAGGTTTTGGCGCTGAGGTTGCCAGAGAGATAGGATTAAAGAAAGTTCACTGTGTGTGTTTTTTTTCTTCCTCTGGGCAGGAAATTCAGAGCACATTTTCCTTTGAAGGCAGAGCGGCGAAAACAATCCCCCAAATGATGTGGAAATCTGATTTTCTACTTCTCTGTGGAGATATGCTATTGTTTGTGTGTGTCGACACCAAAGACCCTTGCTTGCCAAAGCAGTTTGAATTTGAATGAAGGAGAGATGTTTTTAGAGCTCCCTCCCGTCCAAACAAGAAATCCAAGGAGGCCACCGAAGCCACAGGGGACTTCTTGGGCTAAGGTTTCTCTGCCAGAGCCACAAGGCACTCGCTCCACAGATCACAAAGGAATCTTTAGTTAAAGAGGAAAACCACATGATTTAGCTATTGACAGACTCGATCTGATTGCAGCCTGATGGACTTTCTGGAAATTCTTTATGGTGGAAAAAAATCTTCCCAGTCTTGGCCAAACAGTTTGCCACCTAATGGAGCCAAGGCCAAGACTGTCAATTCGTGTGATGAGGTAGGATGGAGCTCCTGGACAGGTGGCTTGAGGATGTGCTAATTAACAAAACAAATCCTCAAATCAACCCTTGTGGGTCACTGTACCAACCGAGGTGAGTTTTGGTGACCTCAATCTTTGTCAGAAACCTGTCAACATTGAACTGAATTAAATACAGTCATGTCTCCTGGAATCAAGAGAGTTTCTGTGGAAGTGTTTTTTTCTTTTTTTAAATAATAGCTTTTTTTCAAAATACATGCAAAGATAGTTTTCAACATTCATCCTTGCAAAACCTTGTGTTCCAGATTTTTCTTCTTCCCTCCCCATCTTCTTCCTCCCCTAGACAGCAAGTAACTCCATATAGGATAAGCGTGTACAATTCTTCTAAACATATTTTGTGGATTATTTATAGAACTAATCAACCCTCGCTCTATCATCCTATGATCTATGATCTGCCCTCTACTTTAACTCCTCACTAATTAGAACAGAAAGGAAGCCAGGAAGTGGTCCCAGGCTCTATATGGGATTATAGATTATGAAGGAAACTTTGAGATCATTTAATTTAACTTCTTCATTTCACAAACAAGGAAACTGAGGAAATGGACTTGTCCAAGGTTACACTGTCAATTGTACAATCATCTAATTCAAATTCCAGCTTATTTTTACAGATGAGGAAACTGAGGCAAACAGGATTAAGTGACTTGCCCTGGGTCATACAGCTAGTCAGTGTGTGAAATCAGATTTGAACTCAAATCAGGTTGAAATCTTTATTTTCTGATTCCAAATATAACATACTTTGCATTGTGTGTCTTCACCTGAGGAGTCTTACCAGCTGCAGCAAATTCTTTTCTTTTCAAAGTCTCAGTTTCCTCATTAATCAAATTAATGAGATTAGGGTGCTTGTCTAGGATCCTTTAAAAGGCTATTATATCTTTGGTGCTCTGATCCTCAAAGTTATAACCTAGCAAAAAAAAAAAAAAGTAAAGGGAGAAGGAAAGGAGAGAAGGAGTAGGGGCTGAAAAGGAGAGGTCAAGATCACATTGATTGTGAATCAGAAGGGAGAGCCAAGCTATCAATGGACTGTCCCCTCTCTTTCTGGTGATAAGATCATTTCTGAGAGGATGAGACATTTTAACTTACCTGTCTCCACACTGGATCCTTGCAGAAGCCCATGTCTTGCAGGTATTGCCTTTGTCCACTTGTCCTGGCTTCAGGAAAATGCCCAAGTTAACACTCAAATTTCCTGAGATGCGAGAGTTATGAAAACTGTACCAACTAGGTGTGGCCAAAGCAGAGGTGACCCATTAAATGGACAAAAGAGTGATAAAAGAGACCAATATGTGAGTTGCTTTTTTCCTTTTCTTTTTTGGCAAGGTAATGAGAGTTAAAGTATTTTACCCAAGGTCACATAACTAGTAAGTGTCAAGTTTCTGAGGTTGGATCTGAATTTAAGTCCTCTTGATTCCAGGGGCAGTGCTCTAGTCACCGAGCCACCGAGCTTTCCCCAATATGTAGGTTTCAAAGGTTTATGATGACAGACTTGCTGCATGCAGAAAAGTCCCCAGGATTCTGTATATCCCTAAGCCATCTATTATAGTTTATTCTTTGGCTCTGATCCAGTGCACAGGTAATTCAAATTCTGGGTTCTTAATAAATATAATATTCGGAATAAAATTGGGTCAGCTAAGTGAGTGTTGAAGAGAAGAGAGGACTTAAATCATTTCCTAAGGATGCAAAGGAAGGAAATGTAAAGGAGGTAACATATGCTAGTGACCAATTTCATAATCAATTATACTATTTATATATACAAAATAAAACACGACCCTGAAAAATAGTCGTAAGTCTCAATGGATCTTTAGGTATAATCCTATCCACAAATTTACAAATCTCTAGTTATTGAAAGTCCTATTTGAAACTTCCTTCTCTAGTGAAACTTTCTTGGTTTTGAAGGGAAAATATTGGATGCAGTGAGAATTAGGCATATGTTAAAGGTATTGTGCAAGTTGACTAATGTCTAACACCATCCAGATTTGACTAATGTTCTATATAAAACATAACTCCAATCACAGGAAAACCCTACTTCTTGTAAAAAAAATCATAAAAGATATTGTGAGAGTATCAAGGTGAATTCATACCTCACTTTAAAGTTTTATTTTATATTCAACATTAACTAGCCCTTCTGGGTAATTAAAGTGGATGTTATTCCATATTTGGATATCAGGGTAGACTATGAGGAAGACAGAGCAGATTGCAATTTTATTCACCTGTGTTTCATTTCTCCATAAACTAGAATTTCTCTTCAATGTGGAATTGCTACCTGAAGTGGATGAAAAGAACAAATAACAACTTTATGTTGTGCAGAAAAAAGGTTCCCAAAGCCCAAATTTGTCAAAACCAGAGCCAACCAGCCCTACTTTTCTGATACAAGTAAGTTTTAATTGTGGGTAAAATTCACGTCTAGAAGTGTAGACCTTTAGATTACTAAACGATAGGAAGATTTTTGTTTTCTCTCGATGAATTGTGCTATTGAGCACATTGTCCAAAAGATAAGCACATCAAAAAAGTTAATCAAAAAGCAGAAGACGTTGGAGCTCTTTCCCCATGAGATAGATAGATTTTTAACTCAGGTCTAAGCTCTTGGAGAAGAATTTTGGCTAAAACTGTTGACCATAAAAGTGAGGCACTATCATGGATTACAATAAAAAAGAACCATCACCTAAATAAGAGTCAGGAGACCTGGGCTGAACTCTTATTCATCCATTACCTTGCTTCTTGATCATACCCAACTGGTGGAACCTTTGAGGGCTGCTGCTCTGTAAAGTGAAAGGATTAGACTAACTGGCCTCCACGGTTCCCTTCAGCTTCGGAGCTATGATCTAGTCATTCAATTTCTCCCAGAGCTATGAGGATTAAATGAAATAAAAAATGAGAAACACACATGAAAAAGTAAGATTAAAAACAAGAACTCTTGCTATCATGAGGATATTGGCAGAATGAGATGGAGGAGACAATCTAGATCCACAGTAGGTCTTTCACAAAGGACCTAAGGGATGGAATTTGATACAGAACAGTAACCGTACCTCTGTTGTTCATAGGCTTGGACAAAGTAACAGAACAAAGCAAAAAACCAAAAACAGAACAAGACAACCACCGCAAAAACTAATAAGAATTATCGAAGATGCTAAGTGACAGGCAAGGTCATATGTCTAGTGAGTGACAATGCTGGAATTCAAAGCCAAGTCTTCTCACTGAATTTACTAAAACTTTTTGCTAGTCACACAAAAAGGCTAGAGCGCATTTAGTCTGTATTGTAAATTTTATAGAAGAAGACAGTGAGGGAATATTACATGGCAGTTAAATCTTCTTCCTTGGGATCTGGAAGACCTTGTTCTCCATCCTGTCTGTGATATTTAGTATTTGTACATGACTTAATCTTTCTGATCTTCATATGCAAAATGCAAATAGCTTCTGAGGACCATTCTGGTTCTAAAATCAAGATTCTATGAAGTGTTTCTTTAAAGATCATGGAGGAAAGTAGTAGCAGAGTCAGGACAAGAACTCGACTCCCTGTTGTTGTTTTCACCAGAACAGGGTAGATAATGTTTGTTTTTGTTTAATCATTTTCCAGTCATGTCTAATTCTTCTTGCCCTATTTGGGCTTTCTTGACAGAGATGCTAATTTGTTGTTTCTTTCTACAGCTTATTTTACAGATGAGGAAACTGAGGCAAACAGGATTAAGTGACTTGTCCAGGGTCATACAGCTAGTCAGTGCGTGAAATCAGATTTGAACTCAAGTGTATCTGTCTCTAGGCTCACTACCCTATCTATTTAGCCACTTGGTTTCTCATTATTTCGGCATTTGCAAAGTTCTCTTAAATATAATATTTGATTCCTTGTGGTGAAAAGGATCATAGATAATCAATAAATTTAATAATCAATCTATCAACAGCATCTATTAAATGTTCCAGGCAGGTGCTAGAGAAAAAATGAAGTTGGCCTTGACCTCAAGGTGGAAACAACAGATTATGAGCTGAAAGGGATCTAATTGAATTCCAATATTTATGATTCTATGACATTGTGGTGAAAAGACCACATTATATCATATCTAGAAATCTATATCTATATACATTCGGGGCATGGATCAGACAGAGAAGATACATTATCTGAAGTCATGGTAGGTAGTAATCGATTGAGAGCTTCCTTTTGTGAGCCAAGTCAACTCCCTGCCATTGTTTGTAATGATAATAATAAGTCTCTCTCTCTCTCTCTCTCTCTCTCTCCCTCCTTCCCTCCCTCCTCCACTCCTGCCTTCCTTTCTCCTCTCTCACATTTGTTGTGATTCTTTCACCACCATTTATCATAATATCATATATAGCTTTAGACCTCAAAGAGACTTTAGAGAACATCTAATTCAAACCCACTTTTTAAATAGGTGAACTGAGGCTGTTGGGGTTAAATGTCTTACTCAGGGTCATTCAGGTAAAGGAAGGGGGCAGAGTCAAGATTTTCACCCAGTTCTTTGCCTCCAAGTCCACAGCTCTTTCTACCGTGATGCCACGCAACCATTCCCTCTTTTGCCATCCCTGTTTTTGTGTTATAAATCATCTGTTCCCCTACCTTGCTTCCAAATTTCATAACACAATTAGGACCCAAGGTTCTTTATCATTCCTGAAGAAAGAGACCCTTGTTTTTTTAATAACTTGGCCAATTTTAATTGTTTCTCTCTGATCCTGGAATGAATTCAGTGTGCCCACTTGTAAATCATGTTGACTAGAATGAATTGTATCTCTCATCAAAAGAAGAGAAAAGAATCTTTATTTTTTCTATTGCATAAATACTGGTAAAATTAAAATATTTTTATACAGATTATATATTTACAGTCATGTTTGGTTAGAGGAAACATCTGGTAAATATGGCAGTCAGTTTTCCTTTATACACTGAGACAGCAGTTTAATAATGGGTAATTCATTAGTTAAATAAGTTGCATGCCAAGTTAATTTATATTAATATTTACAGTTTTGTACAAAGGTTTTTCATTTGACCACTCTGATGACTTTCTTCTTAATTAAAATACCATGTCATAGAATAATGAACTAAAGTGATTGATTAGTGCGGAATGAGAGATGGGAAGTTAATGAGCATAAATGGATGGAGATTGACCAATTGGAAACAAACAACAATGACACAAAGAACAGAAAACACTAGACCCCAATAGCGACGTGGTCTGGGAATGGATCTGTCCAGACTGCTGAGCTGAGACAACTTTAATTGCTAAAAGTGAATAGTGATAGGTTGACTTTTGCGCAGTGTGTGTGAGGACAGGAGGCAGGGGCAGGTCACAGCCCCTTGGGCACCATACCTGTCAATCTAGGACCTTGGGAAGTAACTCATGGCTGCAGTACAGTTACTTGGGGGAGGGGATGTATTTGTCAGGATCACTCTGTCCCTCTGTTGTCCCTACTTCTATTACTGTGCTTCTATTTCCCTTAGAAGGTCATAGTCTTTGGTAGATCCTTCAGAAATTAAGATATGAAAACTTCACTGTAGCTCTGAGTCAGAGGAAGAAGGGGGCTGGGAAGCCTGCTTGAAGGCCATTGACAGGCCTCCTGAACAGTCTTCTGGGAGGAAAGGAAGAATATTCTCTGCTTTTTCTGAAGAAGGAGCTAAGAGAAACATCTGCAGGAGTTGCCAAAAGTTCACACTCTCCTTCCCTCCCCAGAAAAGGCCAAAGGCAGCCACAGTTATTTCCTCAGGGAGCAGGGAATGCTCACAAACACTGATCAAGATGGAGATGTTAGAGATAAGTGGATGACAATGGTTGATTTTGTTTTTTCAAAAAGAGGAAAATTGTAGGAAACATGCCTTCTGTTGGATTTGAATATAGGACAAAGAGATTATAGATTTTGGTGGTCTCCCCTTCTGACTTTTCCTCTTTGCTCCATATTCTGTTTTAGTCTCTACCAGAACTCTAAGGAAAGAAAATGGGGCAGCTAGATGGCACAGTGGATACAGCAGCAGCCCTGGAGTCAGGAGGACCTGAGTCAAAGCCAGCCTCAGACACTTAACACTTCCTAGTCACTTAACCCCAAATATCTCCCAAAAAAAGGAAGAGGGAAGGAAGGAAAACATGTTTAGCATGTTTTTAGTCTAAGGGAGAGCATGGTCTAGTGAAAAAAACCACTGGTTCTCAAGACAGAGAACCTAGTTCAAATCTTGCTTATGGTGATTGCTACCCCTGTGAATTTGAACAAGTTGTTTAACTGCCCTTGGGTCTCTGTTTCCTCATCTGTAAAATGTGCATGTTGGATAAGAAACCTTTTGTACATGTTTTCTACTTCTAGGCTTATAATTCTGTAAGTCACTCCAACTCTCTGGACCTCAGTTTCCTCAACATTTTGTAATGAGGGAGTTGAACTGGACACCTTCTGAGATCTTTTCCTCATAATAAGTGCTTTTTGACTTATGACCTATGAAGGCCCACGGGTTGACCTCCAGAGGCCATTTAGTGCATTTGCCAAAATTTCAGCAAGCCAGTCTCACTAGCCTAAAGTCACAATTATCTATTTCTTGATGAGAACCAAAGTGGGAGGTCCTCCGTTGGGGGTTGAAATGGTAACCCATTATCACACATCTGGCAACTGTCCTTCATTTCCCAGAAAAGAGCTGGGCTTAGAAATTACATTCTTCTACTGAGATGCTTCCAGCTAAGCTCTTCTTAAAGGAAGAAAGGAGTCTCCTTTATTAGAAGGGAGCTTTTTGTTTTATTCTAATTCTGCAAGAATTTTAACTCATGAGATGGTGGGAAAAAAGGAGGGCTTGGGAAGAGGGAGTAGATCATCTTTCCTAGTTTCCCTAGCCCATTAATTTGCAAGTTGAAAAGAAAAAAGGAAACAAAAGTCAGTCTTTGATTCTTTTTCAAATCAGCAGATGGGGTGGGAAAAAACAAGGTTACTTGTGGCTATGAGACAATAAACTTGACTAACAAGAAAAAGCCAATCTGGATCATTTTGTGAGCCAAACTCAGCTTCCTGGACATTCTTATTTCCTTGGTGAGAGGTGATGTACCCGGCCTTTGGAGGTTAAAAAAAATCTGACCAGTAATATAAGGCTTTCATGAATACATGAGTGATCTTGATTTCATCAGTGCCTTCCACAAAGGCAGATAATAACTTTTCTCTGACTTTTTTGTGACAAAGTCACAGGATAATGGAATAATTCACTGGAAGGGATCTCAGAAATCACTTAGTCCAACCCCTCTCACCTTGGAGATGAGAAAATTGAGGCCCAGGGTTATTCAAGGTCATAAAAATAGTAAGTGAAAGAAGTGAGATTTGAGCTCAGGTTCCATGTCTCCAAATTTAGGGTCCTCTCCCAGAAATTCTAAGGGTTACCTGAGGCACACTGAGAGGTAAAGCAACTTTCTTAGGGTCAAACAACTTCAATGTTTCAAAGGAGATTTGAATGAAAGTTTTCTTGATTCCAAAGATCACTCCTTCACCCGTCATGTCACAATGCCCTTATCACTGCACATGTGGTAACATCTTGGCCACCTTCATATATAATATTGATTCTTATTATAAAGAGCCTTAGTCCTATTAAGGACTTCAAAAGACATCCAGCCCAAACCTTTCTTTTTGCAAATGAGAAAACAGAAGTCCAGGGTTGGAGGCAGGATACAGAAGATGACACTTAAAGTCAGATGACTAGCTTTTGATAAAGTGGGATCTAGACTCCACCTCTCCTACCTCCCTGTCCTGTGCTGTTTTCATTTCACTACACAATCTTCTCCGTCCTCTCTTCTCCTGTCTATCCTGATGAATTTGAATTATAACAGCAGCTCTTGGACCCCAAAGGACTTGTCAATATTCCTAACTTCAAGAAGAGCCAGTACCACCCTCCTTTTGGCATTTGCCAGGGCATGTCAAAGTCTGACAGATCATTAAGTTCAGAACAATGGACAGCTCAGTGGCCAAGGGGGTCCCTTGTGAAGTGGACCACTTCATTCAAAAAGTAGGCTAGATCCAGAGGGAAAATGTTCATATAACCTATATTGAGAGACTTGAGGTTTTTCTCTTTTTTCTTTTCTCATCCTCATCCATCCATTTCTCTCTCTCTCTCTCTTTCTCTCTCTCTCTCTCTCTCTCTCTTTCTCTTTCTCTCTTTGTTTGTCTTTTTCTTCCTTTTTATTTCTTGGCCTAGGAACTGTGAAGTGAATTGTGCCTGGGTTTGGCATTTCCTATGACATCCTATCCAAAGAAGGGATTGTTGCCATGTAGTGGGAGGTGAGTTTCCATGATTGGCAGATTTCTCACCATAACACCAAGGTGTGACAGCTTAGCTAGATTGTTTCTACCCCCACTTCTGAGTAGTTTTGTCAGCTGAGTCCCTTAACCTTGCTCCATTCCTAAAAGCCATATATTTATATTTCCAATGAATATCATCAAAGTGAGATTTTTGCAGACTCTCTGAGGGAGCAGGACATCCAGTTTGCATAGAAATCATAGCTTTAGATCAGGGGTTAAAAACCTATCTAGGGGACGGGGTGGGGGGAAGAAGGGGAAAAATTGGAACAGAAAGTTTTGCAAGGGTCAATGTTGAAAAATTACCCCTGCATATGTTTTGTAAATAAAAAGCTATAATAAAAAATTAAAAACCTGCAGTCTATGGACAGATTTCAGGAGATCCATGAGTTTGGATAGGGGAAATCTTTATTTCAATATAATTGGTTTCCTTCGTAATACAATATACTTAATTTTATTCCTTTGCTTTATTCTGACAAGGAGTCCATAGGTTCCATCAGACTGATAAAAAATTCCATGACAAAAAGAGGTTAAGAACTTTGCTTCAGAGGGTACCTTGAACATCACTGTTGGGAAGGGGTCTAGAAAATACTAGGGGGATTATAGCTGGTGTGTATACATTGAACTCATCAGCATCAGCATAAGATATCAGGCCAAAGCAAATGTTTGGGCAGAGAAGCCCCTGGAGTTCCTAACTTAATGGCCCAAGCAGCCTTTTTCTAGCCCAGGCAACCCTGGCACTCTAGGATTTGAGCTGGGCCTCCCCAGGGCTAGTTGATTTCCTTCCAAATTATAACATCTCCCCCCCCCACTAGGGTCACTTGGTTGGATTAAGTTTTGAGCTAAGAGAGACAGAAACCAACCAAAAGGATGATGCAATGGAAAAAAAAAAAAAAAACAAAACACTGGTCTTGGGGTCAGGGATCCAAGATTTTAATTATTTCTGCCATTTATGATCCATGTGCTTTTGGTCACAACTCTTCTGGGATTTATCTGCAAAGGAAGGGAACTGAAGGAGATGCCTCCAGTTCTAATCTATGGTGGTATGACCCTTTAGGCCCCATCTTCTCTGGAAATCTCTGTGCTAGGGAATCCATCTCCAGTTGCCTTTGGCATGCCATGAGAGATGGCACAATTCTGGCTTCAAAAACCTAAATCTCAAGCTGAGTGGGTGTCAGAAAAGGGAGGGGAGACAGAGACAGAGAAACAGGAGAGAGGGAGAGGGACAGAGAAAGGGAAAAGGAAGGAAAGAGAGAAGGAGGAAGAAAGACAGAGAGACAGAGACAGAAAGGCAGAAACAGTGAGGACAGAGACAAAGAAAAACACAGAGAGAAACAGAGAGAGAAGAAAAGAGACAAGAAGAGGAGGGAAGGCAAGGCAAGGGAAGGGAAGAGAAGAGAAGAGAAGAGAAGAGAAGAGAAGAGAAGAGAAGAGAAGAGAAGAGAAGAGAAGAGAAGAGAAGAGAAGAGAAGAGAAGAAAGAGAAAGATAATTGCGAGTCATCAGCAAACTGGGAGCTCTCAATAAATTCTGGGAAGCCCAGGATCATAATTTATGTTAAATTAAAAACACAGACCCCTTCCTTGGTCCTACAGAGCTGGCTTCCAAACTTTGAGGTGTTTCTATGCTCTATTGCTAATCACCAGGGCCTCTATTTCTCCACTTGTAAAATTAGGAGCTCGGACTAGCTGGTTTCTATTGTCCTTTCCAACTTATAATCTATGATACTATGACAAGATGACCAGAAACATAACTTCCTGCCCCCTCTTGCATTATTCCTAAAAGACGATTTTCATGTTGTGCTTACTGGATCCTCCCTAAGGTGTCAGGAAATGCAGACTATCTCTAGAGACTTCCTTGAATGTTGTGCTAAGAAGGGTCCACTGGACACCCAATCACACCGCTCCCTTGTTATGTTTGCTCCAAAATTTCTCCTTTCTGCTTCTTATTTACTCCCTCCTTCCCTCAGCTACTTACTCCCTCACACACCCACTCTCTCACTTATCTGCTCACACACTCACTCACACATTTGCTCACTCACTCAGTAACTCACTTATTTATTTGCTGAAGTGACTTAAGGCAACCAGGCGCTGTGCTGCAAAGCCCCATCACCGCTGACTCCTGTCTTAGAAGCAGCTTAGCCAAAGGAAGCGTGCAATGAAGCTGAGCAGTCTTGACATTTAAATTGTCATGGAGACGGGGTCTTTAGAAGGCAGCCCAAAGCCTCTTTTATTTTAACATGACTTTAAATCATTTGAAAATAAGACCTTGGCTACTGAGTAGGCTTTCTGCACTGGCCCTGAATCTTTCCCCTTATAGAATGGCTGAATTAGGGGGTATGGTTGGGGTGTGCTATAACAAGAGGAGAACTAAGGGATGAACCCCTGAACTCTAGAACCTTGGGGTGTAGAGTAGGGAGCTAATGAAGCCATCAAAGGAAATCCCCCACCCTTTCCTCTAGAAAATTCTGGCACCAGCCTTGGAGGCAGATGGGAGCATCAGAGGACTTGGGTTAACCCTAAATCTCCCTCTTCCACTAACGACTGCCTGACAGAGGATATATCATTTACTCTCTCCAAAATGAATGGGATGGACTTATCTCGAATGCCCTGCCCAGCTCTATATGTGACTCCACAATCTTAATGATCCTTTAGAAAGAATGTCCTAATTTATCTTCCCTGATAACAATCCCCAGCCTTTGACAGGATTTACTCTCAGTCTCCCTTTCACTTTTCTTCCTGCAACCTGAGTCCACATGTCCTCAGGACATCTTTGGAGAGATACAGCTTCTCTCCCAGGCTCCTTCCTGACTGTAAGAGGAGTAAAAATCCTTCTTTAAATGATCAAAAAGCCTTGAAATCAAAAGGATCTGGATTCAGGTCCTGCCCCTGACACTTAGAGGCATGGTTGAATCATTTCATGTCTTAGAGTCTGAGCTTCTTCACCTGTAAATTTGGGGTGATAATGCTGGATGCTTAAATACAAGGCTTTAGTGAATTTGTATATTTAAAGCACTTTGCAAAATGTCAGAGGACTATATACAAATAAGTTGCTATAAATATCAGTATAATATATACATACTAGTTATGGTTATTATTCTGAGCCTCAGTTTATTTTTTCCTGCAAAATGAAGACCTAATTAGAGAGTACTCATTTCTCCATTGCACAGGGGTTCCCAGGAGTCGATATCCCTTGGTATCTTTGGATAAGTGGCACAGAGCCAGGGTGGAGCATGGGGATGTTGGATAGATTAGGAATAGCCTAGCAGATATATCTGTCCTAAGCAGCAAAGACTCATGGGAACCCATCCCTGGAGAGCATCCGTTCCAATCCAACACCCCCTGCCAGCTCATCTTGCCCACTCTGGGTGTCAAGGACCTCAGTCCAAGGGCAGGGAGGCCACGCCAAGCTGGGAACCACTGAGAATGGAATTCACTTTCGTCTCTGACTCAGATCTGGCATAAGAACTTAGTGCAAGATTCTTAGGGCAAAAGGTGAGTATATCATCTCACTGGGCTGCTGGTGACTCATGGTTTGATCCACTTGAGCGGTGCTGGGGAAGAGCAAAGAAGACCCAAGTAGTTTTGTCCCCTTCCTTTGGGATGACTTTGAATGGGGACAGGCACAGGACAGCAAACTATTTGTCATAAGGATGTAACAAAAATAGGTAAGAATAGGTAAGAAAAGGAAAATTGCTCCCGTGTACCACTCAAGGGAAGCAGCGTGGCACAGGAGAGACTGCTGTACTTGGCATTGGAGGCCTTCTGTTCAAATCCTGGCCCTTGAACTGAGTGATCCTGGCCAAGTCCCTTTCCTACCCTTGTTTCCTCATAGTCTTCACCTTGGGGCTGGACTTGAGGGGCTTGGAGGTCCCTTCCATCTCTGGGTGTAGGGTCCTATGGTCTCCTCTTCATGACTTTAGTTTTCTCTCCCTTGGTCTCAGTTTCTTCCTCTGTAAAATGAGGCAGTTGACCTCAGTAGCCCCCTCGGCCCCACCTGGCTTTAGTTTAAAGACCTTATGATCTATTGCTTAGTGATACAGGAAGTTCGTCCGCCATCCATGGCTGACCTCACTGAAACTCCTGAAATACGAGACATGGAATCAGCCCATGGCTGAACCTCTGGCTACCTCACTCCACATCACTGGCTCATCAGGAGCTTCTCGACAGACAAGATGAGGCTTTTTAATGGAAAGATTAAAAGTTTTGCTGCCCTCCAGACCACAGTTTGGCTTTGGGGGCCAGCTTGGGAAGGGGGCAGCGGGTGATATCGCCACTGGCAAGAGGCGTCCCGTTCTAATGGACGAGTGTTAGTACAGCACAGGGCTGCTGGGGAGGGAAGGGTAGTGAGTGGGGCCCAGCGGTCTGAGGGCGATGTTCTCCTGCCAGCAGGAGCCTTTTTGCAAGGGAACTGGGTTGGGAGCCAGCAGGCCCCCAGCATTCTTTAAGAAAGCATTCCATATTTCTGTGTGGCTTGGCAAGCCCACGGTGGAGCTCAAGGGTTGCCATAGTGACATCTCTGTTATACAGATGCTCTTTGTGGGATTTGCCATGCACTGTTCTTGACCCTGACATGGGATGCTCTGGAGTTGAGATGCTGGAGGGGCGGGGGGGGGGGGGGGGGCAAGGGGAAAGGGCGGGGGAGGTAAGAGACAAAGGTAACATCCATGATCAAATACAACAGCTTTTTAGGGCAAGGGGATAAAAGGAGGTTTCCCCATAAACTGGAAAAAACGGACTCTGATGTCAGAGGACCTGAGTTCAAATTCTGCTTCTGACACCAGCTATGTGAGCATGGGTAATTCGCTTTATTTCTCTAGGTCTCAGTTTTTGCCTCTGTAAAATCCAGGGCTTGGACAGTCTCTGGGGGTCTCTTCCATCAGTAGACTAAGGAACTTATAATCTATTTTCCTTCCCCGAATTTTTCTTCTATATGGTACACTCTTTCTCATATCTCAAATTTTCCCATCATCCTTTGCAGTAGCCTCATTAGCACCTGTTCTCTGGGCAGGAAGGGCTTATTCATACATTGTGCTTGTCATTTCTCTTCCCACTGCCCCCTAGGCTTGCCACAAAGTTATAGAAGACTCATGGAGCACAGCATAGAAAAGGGGTCGTAAAAGGTGTCTAGTCCTAGGGGCTTTATTAAGATTTCAGAGGGGTTTGGAAAGTTATATGGGGAAAAATATATCTTTATTTTCACTAGCTTCTCACTGAAATGGAAAAATATATCTTTGTTTTCACTAGCTTCTCACTGAAATGGAATATTTCTTTTGCTTATGAATGGAGTTAACAAACATTCTTCTGAGAAGGAGTGCCCAGAAGGGGTCCACCAGATGTCAAAGGGGTCTATGAGCCCTATGACAGTGAGGTTAAGAACCCCTGACCTGGTCCTGCTCCCCTCCTTCCCTCGACAGCAGAAGAAGCTGAGAGCCAGAGAGAAGTGATGTGCCCCTCTAGATACTAAGCAGGAGACCATCAAGGCTCTTTGGGATGGCTGGGTGGTTCTGTGGTTAAATATTCCAGCCTCTCCTCCCTAAGTGAGGGCCACCTGGTTTTCCAGTATAATGCTCCATTCTGTCCAGTCAGTTTTGGAAATGAAAGAGACCAGAAGAAAATAACTAAGGCATGGTAAGGAAGTCTCTACATTTGGGATTGGAGGAATCTGGGTTCAAATCCCAGCTTACTAGTTCTGTGATCTGGGGCGAGTGACTTCAAGTGAGAGCTTTGGCTCTCCAAGGTCTCTCTTGCAGCTTCGAATCCCGTGATCTGCTTCTCGGTCCTTTATGTGTTAAGCATCTCTCTCAGGCTATGGCCAAGACCGGGGCCCAGGCACAGATTTGGGGAGATGGAGAGATCCCAGAGAGGCCAGATTTCTTCCATCTAAGAAAACACTCACGAGAAGGGGCCAGGAAGGCTAGGATGTCAGTGTCCCAGGCCTGCCTTGCAAGGAAGTAACAAATGCTTCCCAGACCAAGCCAGGGAATCAGGCCCACAAAATCAGCTCCCCCTGCCCAGCCCCTCACCACTAAGGAGAAGCCAAGAAATAGCTCAATGAGAGGCCATCAGCGTGGAGCCGCTTTCCAAAATGTGAATTGCTCCTTGGACACCACTAAGTGGGTTAATAAGTGGTCTCAGGGCTGGTAGTTGAGACTCCAGGCTACAGACAGTCCTCCTCCTTCCTGATTCCTTTCCCTCCCCTCTTCTTTTCTCACTCCTCACCCCACCGGCGCAGACAGGGGAATTAATATTCTCAACCTTTGCCCCTTTCAAAACATTCTGGTGCTTGCTGGTCATCAAACCCAAAAGAGATTTATAGGATTCTTGTAGGTCCAAGTTTACTTATCTAAAAAATGAGAGGTCTCGGGGCTCTTCCCCACTCTAAATTTAGCATCTTCCTTGGAGCCTGCAGCAATGTCTCTGCCTGAAGAGATGAGCTTTGGAAAAATGAGGAGGAAGAAAGAATGAGAGAAAAGGGATCCATCCCACCCCCCATTGAGAGACAGTAAGCATCCCCTGGGCTGGAATGGATTCTAGGAGATAACATTTCTGGCTCAGTCTCCTAACACCAAGGATGATCTCACATCTGGTATCACAATCACACCTGGAGAGGTTTCCCTCGGCCTTCCTCTCACCGTGGAAGGCATGAATCCTTTTAAAAATCACCAACCAGGGATCAATCCTTTAAATTACGCTTGACATATACCTTTGGCTGTCTTTGGGGAATGAAAAAGAACTGAATTTACCCCCGCCCCCACTCCAGGGCATCAGGGAACCAACTTGGAAATATCTTTAGGATTTGAAGGAAGTTTGAGGGTCATCCGGGCAAGCAACTTGGCCCTTCTCAATCTTTCATCCTGCCTTATAAGTCTAGTACCATTAAGATGAATTACCACAAACAGACCGCTTTGAAATCAACTCTCAGGTCTCATGTATTAAAGTTCTCTAATCTGGACCATTTCTGGCTTGGGCTTCTGCTACTGGGGGTACTGAGGCAGGGGGCCTAGCCAGGGAGGGGAGGCAGCATGGTTTTCCTTTCAATTACCCTTCCATGCTATCTGCTCCCCCTGTCCTCCTCCTATCATTGGAGTACAGACTTCTCTCCAATGGAGCGAGTGGGGACCCTGCTGGGGCTAGGCTCCCGAGGGCCCCCAAAGCTCTTCTTTAGAAGTGGCAAACCAGGAGAGCATCAAAAGAGATCTATTTGTATTCTCTAAAGCACTTGCCACGCATTTTTATTCAGCACTAGGATCCAGTACCACTTCAGAAGGAAAAGAATGTCACCCTGTAGAAAAGGGCATTTATCCAGGGAGAACAATCCAGGCAAAGCAGCAAAGCCTGGCTCTGGCATTCATTAGGGCTTTGACCTTGAGGAAGCTTCACTCTAGGTCTCAGTTTCCTCCTACGTGAAAAGGAGAGGTTGGTATTATATGATATTATCGCTCCCTTCCAGCTCTGAGAAATCCCTGAATCAAAATTCGAGTGAATCCTGAGCTTTCTTCTACCCCAGCTTCCATGTTGAAGATCCAGGCAGGTACCATTCACTCTGAACTTCTGCCAGCATACATGGGGGAGCATTAATCACCAGATACTTCTTTCCTCAGAGTGGCTGCCATTGGGTGCATAGAATCAAGGTGGCATCTTATTAGAAAGGATGTTAAGACTTGGGTTCCACTTAATCTCTCTGGGTTTCCATTCCTCAACCATAAAATGAGGGGGTTGGACTGGATCCCTCAAGATCCCTTCTTGCTCTGGAGCTGTGATACTGGGCATCTCAGGATGTCAGAATTGGAAGGAGTCCCACAAATCAAATAGTATAGTCCCTTGGCAGGAAAACAGGCCCAGAGAGGAAAAGTGACTTGGCTGACATCACAAAATAAGTCAAAGGCAAAACTATGAACAAGATCCTAAACTTCAACGCCATGGGGATTTCAGAAGGGGGGTTCCCTGATCACTGGAGTACCCACCTGTGGGTCCCAGAGGATCGCATCTGCCTCCCAGCCTGCTTCCCTGTCACTCACTTCTTTAAGAGAAGGCAGTATTCTTTTGTTTGTTGTTTTTTTTTTTTTTTTGTTTTTTGGTTACACCCTTATATCTGCATAGTGTGGAGATTCTCACTTTCCTGTGTCAGGAGAATTTGCACAGCTGAGTTGACCCATCTTAAGCACAGACAACTGTAGTGACAGGGAAGGAGAAGGGAGGAGAAAGCTCAGAGTGAGGACAGAGTATAAGGGTGGGGTGTCTTGGGATGGAGGGAAGGAAGAGTCATGGCTAGAGATTCGGAAAGCAGATTCAAAGAAGACAAAGCAGGCTCCCAAACCTAGCCAGGCAAGGGTTGGGTTACCCCAAAACAGGAAGAAAAGAAAGGCAATGAGCAAGAGAAAGTTTTGGGATTTAGGATGGAGATTTCTCATGCACCCAGAAAAACCCCGTGACAGAATTTAATGAAGTATTTCTGAGCTCCCAACTGAGCTTGGAAAAGTACAACGAGAAATATTACAGAGAAATGTTACAGCTGATGAGAATTCGCTAATCAGACTATGCAAGACGAGAATTAATTGTAATGGACTGATACGGCACCTTGGAAAAGAGACTAAATTACAGTTTTTAAGATTGCATTGAAAACAGGTCATTTTGTTCCCCTCTTTCCCACTGCCACCATACCACCACCACCACCATCACCATCGTGCATGCAAAAGTAAATTACCTGTCTTGTTTGCTAAGCTCATTAAAATCTCTTCCATGAAAATGAGTCAATCGCAGAATCTGAATGTCAGGAGATGTTATGTAAAATATAGAAGTTTGATCTTTCCATCTCATTCACTTTGGCTTAAAATGCTCAGTTCAGCTGATTTTACCCTGAGCCCACACACTGATGGAACCTGACAGGGAAGGGGGAAGGGTGAGTGATGGAGAAAAGGAAAGATGCTCCTCCAGGAGTGTCACCTACAGAGCAGATATGGCAGAAAGATTTGTTCATTCTTTATCTCTATCACCAAAGATAACACACAGTTGGAGGGCTTAAAACATTCCATCCCCATATACTCTAAGAAAAAAGAATAACAATCATAATCATAATAATAACAATAATAATAATAATTGCTTTGCTAAGGGATTGATTTGTAGCAGAAACAAAAAAAGTTAGAATGGACAATGGCACAGTTGGGCACATACATAAGGAAGCCAAATATATCTATATATTTATACATATAAACACATATTTTCTTTTTTTTTTTTCTTTCACTCTCTTTCTCTCTAATGGCTGCGCAGGAGGCAAGTTTGGGAAAAAAGGCTCTATGCAGATTCCAAGATGCTGGTGCATAAAAGGAGCTTCCCCTATCTGCGCCGGGGACAGAAAGAAACTGCAAATGGAGACCCAAAGCCCTCCTCCCAGCCCTCAATTCTGCCAACAAAAGTCTCGTGTCCAAGGCAGTTTAAAAAAAAGTAGGAATAGCACGCAAACACACACGCACACCAAGGAGGCGTGCTACCACTTGAAAACCATGACCCTGTACAATGGCTTTGCCCTCAGACCGCAGGGGCTCCTTTGGGAGTGGACGGAAGAAGCTGAAGGGGATGAAAGGGTGGCCTTCTTTGCAGATACACCAAAGTCAGCTTCTGTAGAGCCTAAACAGACCCACCCCCAGAAAGAGTCTGCTGGTGGCCAAGCTTTGGGTTGGATGTATGGAGTTGGCCGGGCTCAATCGCAGCTCCCGCTCAGTCTCCGATCTCTCTCTCTCTCTCTCTTTCCGACTCCCAGCATAGTCCACCACACGTCTGTCCCAGATGGAAATGAAGCTTCTCCTCAGAGTTCCTATTGATGGCTGAAGCAAGAATTCAGAACTCCCCGGGTTTTTATTTTTTTTTTTTAATTTTATTGCATTAGGAAACAAAACTATTAAAGCATTGAAGACAGCCCTTTGGTGTCCCTGACAAGAAGATGGAGCTGGTTCTCAAGACGGGTCGTCCTGCCGGCCTCGGGTTCCCTTTGCCGAAAGCGTCTTGTCGTCCACCTCGTTCCCTTTCCGGTTTCATGGAGAAAAAAGTCTGCCCACCGGGCATGCACATGCATGGCGAGTTTGGTTTCACAGTGTCGGGTGAGAGACTACTTACTACTCCATGCCGCTGCGGAGGATCTGATTGGCCGCGATCAGCATGACACTGATAATGAAGGCCATGGCAAAGGCGCATATTAAGCTCTTCCGGACGCAGGTCTGTCTATTCTGCTTTTGGGAATGCACTGGGGTGGGGTGGGGGGTGGACAAGGAGAGAGAAGCGAGAGAAAGGGCAGAGTGAGAAAGGACATGTCATCTTCTGCGTTCACTTTCATTCAACCAACATTTATTAACTGCCTGCAATGGTGGAGGCATGAAGCTAGGAATGGAACATAAAGACCAAAAAGAAGCAGCCCCTGCCTTCGGGGAGATTAGAGTTTCTTAACCGGGAATCTATAAGTGGATTTTCTTTTAATTTCAGTATATTTTGCTTCCTTTGTAATCCTGTGTATTTTAAAACACAGAAGAAGATTTCGTGAACCTGCTAATGGGCTCCATGACACAGGAAAGATTTTAGGGTAACATACATGGGTAATTCTGAATGAACTTCACTCACTCAGTGCCTGGGCTTTTGCTCTAGATGGCTCTGGGGTGCTTCATGGTTCTGAACACATGATCCTTTGGTACCTGTCAGAGACGGGTGGTGCAGTGGATAGCGAGTCAGTCTTGATGCTAAGAAGATTGGGCAAATTACTTATATTCTCAGGGCTTTAGGAAGCTAAGATCCTAGGTGGTGGAGAAGGTGCCAACAAGCACTGAGAGAGGGAGTTCCCTCACCTGGGAATTCCTGAAACCTGTCACAGATTCAGTCCATATCCCAATTCTATGGTCCTACATACATGGATAGGTCAGTAGAGGATGGATCATTTCAGGAGGGGAAAGAACTGATCAGTGCTCGGATTGCTCAGTATAGAATCCAAAGTGAACCTTGAAGGGAGCTCAGGATTCTAAGAGGTGGAGGTCAAAGGAGAATGAATTGTTGGCATGGGAGACAGACTGGGCAAAGGTACAGAGGTGGGAGATGGTAGATTATGGGTGGTTGATGGTAGATAGTTAGAAGAACATGTAGGTTAGTTTGGTTAGAACATGAAGAAGGATCATATGGAAGAAGTCTAGCAATGGCAATAGGAGCCAGGTCCTGGAAACCTTTTAGGTTTCATTTTGGTTTTTTTGGTTTTTTGCTGAGGCAATTGGAGGTAAGTGACTTGCCCAGGGTCACACAGCTAGGATGTGTTAACTGTCTGAGATGAGATTTGAACTCAGCACCTGCTGACTTCAGGACTAGTGCTCTATCCACTGCACCAGTGCTCTATCCACTGTACCACCTGGAAACCTTTTAAAGCTAAATGAGGACTTCTTTCAACCAGGAAGTAATTGGGAACCAGTGAAGGTTCATGAGCAAGGGGGAAAACTTGTGGGAGCTCAATGATCTAGAGCAACTCCCTCTCCCAATGCAGGTCAGCACTTTTCTGCACTTCAGATGCTTAGAAGGCTGCCTGGGGTACTGGCAGATTAGATTTGTCCAAGGTCACAGAGTCTTATATGGGACAAGTAGAACCCGTGTCTTCAGAATAATGATTTTCACTATCCAGAGGATAGATGAGCATAAATAAAAATTAAATCATGAAAAATAATGAGGGGTCAACATGTGCTTATGGACTCTGCTGTTGTCCAAGCACTGTTAGGTCAACTCAGCGCATCATTGCCTTGGGGCAAGGTCATTGAAAAACATTCAGAATAAATTATTCTAGCTAGCAACCCTAAAAACTAAGGACCATAAGTTAGCATGGTCATAGGATTCTAGGTAAGGGGCTGACAAGGACCTTAGAATCCATATAGTTCAAAACTTTTATCCACTCTTCTGGCCACCATATTGGACAACGTGACTTCCATTGAGCTTGCATTCCTTTAAAAGAGACTTGGATGAATAGGTTATATGGGGTCAGCTGAAGTCACGGATCAGTTGAGACCAAATGGATGGATGGATTGGAGATCTAAGTAAGGGGATGTGCGTATGTGTGTTTATGTTTGGGTGTGTCAGCATGTGTGTGTGTGTGGCTCTATGTGGAAGCCTGAGGCAGCAAACTGTAGGGTCATTGTATTAGGACTGAATATAACAAAGATTATATAAGAGATAGAGCTGTCAATCATTAGCTGGTGACTCCCTCTTCCTTCTCCTATACCCGTAGAAAGATTTGTGATGGGGAAAGCTCAAATTTTATTTCATTCAGGATATATGAATTCTAGGTACCTCGTGGTTTCTGTTTTAGGAAGAGAAGGACCAGTGGCCCAGGAGGAAGCAGGGAGACGGGGCCCATGACAGCAAGGTGACAATCCAAATGTCAATGTGAAGATTTCATTCCCTGCTTTTGAAATGGTGCTGGTAAGGGCAGCAGCATGTAGTGGTGGAAAGAAGCTAAGAAACTAGGAGAGCTTCAGCCTCACCAAGGACCTCAACAAAAATCCATTAAGTGTCTACTATGTGCAGAAAAACCTGAGCTTTAAACCTAGTTTTGTTGCTAGTTAAATGACCTTGGTCAGGTAACTTGATTTACAGAAAATGAGGGACATTGATTTCTTCCTTTGAAAATGTGATGGTTAGAGTAAACAACTTTTTCAATTACATTTTCTTCTTTTTTAACGATATTTTTTAAAACCATCACCAAACATCCCAATAATAAGAAAAACTAGATTATTTAGGAAACTACGAATTTCTGTTAACTTTAATTTTTTTTGTTTTAAAATATATATTACATTTAACATATTAACAAAAGTGTCTTATTTGTTTTTGTGTCCTTTTCTGAACAGCCTAGACAATTGGAAAGAGTTCTTTCATCCACGGCATTCTAAGAATCCTTGATCTCCACATACATTCTACTTTAAAAGGATTCAGTCTTAAAAGAAAGGAAAGATGAAGCTTCAGAGTCAAAGAGAGAGAGGAGTCCTCTAGCTTTCCTCTCGAGGAATGAGTGCCTTCATCTTTAAACAAGCTCCCTCTTCAGTGCAAAATGAACAAGCTTGGTCACCACCCAGTCTTTATGACTACTCTTCCCTGGACCCCTGCTCTTCTAGCCTCTGAGCATGGCAAGGTTGCCCTACTATGCTTCCCTTGAGCTCAGGACAGATGAGTATATTTCCTGTCTTCTCTCCAAGATAAGTTGCAGTTGGGGATTGAATGGCTGCCATTTCTTTTCTGCTTGCCATCTACTATGAACATATTGATAGCTATATATGTTTATAGCTACATGTGTAGCTATAAATGTGCACGTAGACTTGGCTGATGGAAATTCAGCAAGCTAACCAATCTCTCTCCAAGGCATGGCTTATATAGTAGTTTCTCTATCTGACCTTTGAAGCAACCGGGTGACCCAATGAATAGAACACTGAACCTGGAATCACAAAGAACTGAATTCAAATCTGGCCTCAGACACTTGCGAGTTGTGTGATTCTGGGCATTTAATCCACAGGAGAAGGACAGAGAAAACCACTCCATTCATAAATGATCAATCTGACCTTTACACTGTATACATATACATACATACATGTGCATATATATACCTATGTATGGATCAGTTGAGACCAAATGGATGGACGGATTGTAAATCTAAGTAAAATATATAAATATATTTTATGTAATCATATGTGAACCACAGTGATTTTACCATGATGAGACAAAAGTCTGAAGAAATGAAAAGAAGAACAAATTGGGAAATGGATCAAGTTTGGCAAATCAGTTAGGAAAGTTCCAATTTAATGTTCAGCTGTTCAGCTAGGACATCCATCATAGGGGTCATTCTGAAAACAATCCTAAGTAGTTTCCTTCCAACCTGAGCAATTGATTGAGGAGGTGGTCAGGCTGAGGGAAACAGAGTGGGAGAAAAGTCAATGTGGAGAAAGAGACTGAGAAAGCCAGGTAAGAGCCCACAAGGCCTTGCCCCGGGGCTCCTTGTTGCTGCTTTCAAAAAAAATTATTCTGAGTTCAGGAGGAGGGAGAAGGTGAGAGGTGGCTGGACCTCACGGAGGTAAGCTTGACTTCATTTCTAGTAAGGAGGAAATTGCTGGAACTCAGCACTTTTTGCACACAGAACAAAACAAGGACCCTCAGTTATCTCTAAGACCAGTTATGCTAAACAGGTCCCCTTTGGGGGGTTTGGAGCAGCTGGGAGGGGGATAAGTTCATCCCAATTCACTGTTTGGTCACTTGCAATTTTAACTGATTTTACTGAAACTGGAAGTCAACTTCGAAGCCACCTAATTCCACCTCTTCATTTTCAGATAAGGAAATTGAGGCCTGTGGAAGTTAAGTGACTTGATCAAAGTCACATAGATAGTAAGTGATTGTTAGAATTAGGATTTGAACCCAGACTTTCTGATCCCAAATCCAATGATCTTCTCATTGTACCACATTGCCTCCAGTCAGCACTATACAAAGTAGCCCAGATCATCCCTCCCTGGTTCTGCCATAAAATTCATCACGGAGTTTCCTGTGGGCAGCTCCAAGGCTGACTGGGAGTCATTGGCACCCAAGTCACTTGATAAGAACTGTCATGATATCAAATATCAGGTGAAATTGGATTCCTGTCACTGAATATAAAATTTGTAGATTTCCTCCTAAGCAGAAGTAGGAATGGCTTAAACACAAGCAATTTAATTGATGCTGTAGCTCAGGGCTTCTTGAACTTTTTCCACTCATAACTCCTTTTTGTCCAAGAAAATTTTTACATGACCCCAGGGTATCTAAGTATATAAGAGAGATGTAGAAATCAAACATTCACTGACAATAAATCATAATTTCGTGATCCTCACATTCAGTTACAAGACCCCCAATAGGGCTGCAAGTTACACTTTAAGAAGAGGTATATATCACACTTGAATTCATAATTCTGAACCCAGGATATCTGAACTTTGAAAATCTATTTTGATAACTGTTTTTCCATATGGCTGGTTTCCTTTTAATCTCACATATTTTGTTTTATGCATTAGAAACCTTATTCTGAGAAGAGGTCCGCAGGTTTCTCAGACTTCCAAAGGGGTCCAGGATGCAGAAAAAAGATTAAGGAGTCCCCTAACTGATGCATTGGCTGATATCTGCTCTGTGTGGCCATAGCAGATTAAGCTCTGTTGATGTTGATATGGATAGACAGACATGTCTTCACCTCCCTCAGTCCCACTTTTCTCATTTGTAAAAGACGCATAATGCATCATATTGTGGTGCATAGAATGTTTGCAGAGGCCTTCAGATTTACCACCGCCGTGTGAGACACTGAGCGAGTCACTTTTGCCCTCCCTGGCACTCAATAGTCACAGAACCCGCCTCTTCGCGGTGGAGGGTAGCAGTGATGCATTGTGTCCTTTTCATTTGAATGTCATCACTGAAGATGAAATGCCCAAAGTGCACAGCAGGAGCATCACTTACAAGTGCTGGGCCCCAGGGTGGGCACTCTGGGGTCAGATTGATGTGATTTGAATCATGACAGTTCAAGCCTGCAGGAGAAGAGCTGGGGATGTGAGGCTGCAAAGTCTTCTACTTCTCTTCCTTTCCTCATTCTTTCTTTCTTCCCTCTCCACTTATCTTCCTTCATCCCTTCTTTATTCTCTACTTTCCCTCCCCATCTCTACTTGTCTTTCTTCCCTTTCTCATTCTCTCCTTTGCTTCTTCCCTCTCCACTTGTCTTCTTTCATCCTTTCCTAATTCTTTTCTTTCCTTCTTTCATCTCTACCTGTTTTTCTGTCTTCCTTCATCCCTTCCCCATTCCCTTCTTTTCTTCCTCTACCTCCACTTGTCTTCCCTCATTTATTCTGCATCCTTTCCTTTGCTTTCTCACTCTTCACTTATCTCCCTTCATCCTTCCTCATTCTCTCCTTTCCTTTCTTCATCTCTACTTATCTTCCTTTCTTTCCTCATTCTCTTTCCTTCCTCCCTCCCTCTCTTCCTTCATCCCTTCTTTATTCTCTCCTTTCCTTCCTCTATCTCTACTTGTCTTCCTTCTTCCCTTCCTCATTTTCTCCTTTGCTTCTTCCCTCTCTATTTGTATTCTTTCATTCCTTTCTCATTCCTGCCTTTCCTTCCTTCATCTCTACTTGTCTTCATTCATCCCTTCCTTATTCTTTCCTTTGCTCTCTCCATCTCCACTTATCTTTCTGTCTTTCTTCATCCCTTCCTCATTCTCTCCTTTTCTTCCTCCATCTCTACTTGTCTTTCTTCTTCTTTTTCTTATTCTTTCCTTTCCTTCCTTTATCTCCATTTTTCTTTATTTTTCTCTTCCTTATTCTCTCCTTCCCTTCTTCTCCACTTCCTTCATCATCCTCTTTTTCCTTTCCTCCCTCTCCATTTGTCTTCTAGTCCTCATTCTCTCTTTTTTTTCCTCCTTAAGATTTAGACTCTGAAGAAACCTCAAAGGCAGTCTAGTCTAAGCCCTTCATTTTACAGATGAGGAAAACGAAATTGAGAAAGGTTAAATCATGTTTTTATGTCCTGTTCTCTTCCTTCCTTTTTGCCCAATTTTATCATCTTCCTTTTAAGATGGGGGGGGGGGCAAGAGAAAAAATGCTAGAATCAGAATCAGAGGACCTGGGTTCCCATTCTATCTACCTTGGAAAAATCACCTCACCTCAGTTTTCTTATCTGTTCAATGAAAGGATTGAACAGGATACTTTTTGAGAGCCCTTACAAGACTTTACATGATCTAGCTTCCTACTATCTACACAAACACATACTGCTCCTGTTTTGCTTCTGGGTGACTCATTAGCATTGATTTGAACACTGTTTTAATGAAAAACAATTTCAGTTGATGGCCAATGTTCTAAAGGATTAAAGAGATGGGTGATGGGAAAAGTGAGCTTGGTCATGAGGTCCAAGAATCTCTCTGCCTTGAGAAAAGACACAAACAGTGTGCCATTGGAGGAGGAGATCATTTGGGGAACAAATGAATCTTTTCCTCTTTTTAGCTTGATGTGAGCAAGAGTGACAGATGAGTGCCTAGAATTTGCATCTCAGTATGGATTATGCAGTAAGTAAATCAGTGGCAAGCATGATCAATCTCAAGGCATAGTCTAATTTTGCATGAGAACACTTAATAAAGAGCAGTTGACAGACAGGCAGCCAACAGGGCAGCCAAGCTGTGGGAGTCCATAGACCTGAGCCAGAGGGATTCGATGATGAAATTACAAATCAGTCTTTAAGTGTCAGTGAGGGGATGCACGTTGCAAAAGAAAAGGGCTTCTGACTGAGAAGCCATTTGCTATTGAAAAGAATATGGCGGACTTTGGGTCAAATGAGCCAGTTTCAAGAGAAATCTTACCTCAGGCACTGATGAGTTCAGGAAACTCAAACAGTATCTCACCCAGACTGTGAGAGGGAAACACTGCTACTCAGACTCTTTATATCCCCAGAAGGTAGGAAGGGTTTTGTAAAATAATAGAACACTAAGGGCAACCAGGTGGTACAGCGGATAGATTGCAGGGTCAGGAAGACTCATCTTTGGGAGTTCAAATTCAGTTTCAGATACTTACTAGCTGGACAAGTCACTCAAACTCATTTGCCTCAGTTTCTTCATTTGTGAAATACATTGGAGAAAAAAAGGCAAATTACTTCATTTTGATTGCCAAGAAAATCCCAAATGGGATCATGAAGATTTGAGCATAACTGAAAAAATGACTGAACAACAAAATGGAAGTATGTGCATGGTCCCAGATTTGGTGGCACAAACCTATAATTTCTGATATTAAAGAGGTTGAGTCTGGTGAAAGGCTTGATCTCAGAGCTCTGAGCTACAGCTAAGCTGATCAGGGGTCATCCTTATGCCTGGCAATGATGTGGTGAACACCCAGGACTTAGGCTGGAGGTTGGGAAGTGGGGATGGGATACACCAGGCTACCTAAAGAAAGAAGCAGAAATAGAATGGGGCAAAGCTGTTGTGATGATCAATAGTGGAATTGAGCTCATGAAAGGCCAATGTAGGGGACAGATGATCCCTAGGGAAAACCAACATCAGCATAAGCATATTAAAGAGTTGGCTTTTGGTGGTGGGGAAAACTCCGAGTCATTAAGGAAATTTTGCCATTTTCCCAAGCAATCCGACTCCTCTACAATTCTGGGACCAGTTCCGTGGCCATTTGTAGCATCTGCCCTGACTGTGTGATATATGCAAATTACACCTGTGTGCTCATAAACATGGAAATGCAGTTTCCTGTAAGATGTTAGGATAATGCTTAATAGAAGATGGTGAAAAACACATAAAAGATGGGAATCCTCTCACTGAAAAGATCAGATCAGGTTACTAGGTAATCATTATTTTAAAAACTTTACTCCATTTTTGTTGAGAACTTTAACTTTTACATCACTGATTTCTCAATATATGCCTCTCCTACCCTATCTAAGCTGTTCATCCTTGTCACAGAGATTTTAAAAGGCAGCTAGGTAATACAGTGGATAGATCCCTGGGACCAGAAACTGAAAGACCTGAATTTAAATCCAGCCTCAGATACTGGTTGTGTGACCCTGGACGAGTCATTTAACTTTGTTTGTTTCAATTTCCTCTTCTGTAAAATGGGGATTATAATAGTATGATCCTCCCAAGGTTGTTGTGAAGAACAAATGAGTTAATAATCATAAAGCTCTTAGCCTAGTACCTAGCACATAGTGAAATATTATATATATATATATATATATATATGTTAGCTATTGTTATTTTATTTTTTTATTTTTGTTTTTTATTTTTTATTTTTTTATTTTTGTTATTTTATTATTATTTTATTTTTATTTATCTATTTATATTTTGTTATTTTTATTATCTATTATATAATATATTATACATAACTATATATTATATTATATATTGTATTATATATACATTATATATATGCATATATATACATATATACAATATATCTATTATAATATTAATATTATATATGTTGTTATAATTTAATGTTATTTTTATTATTTATTTAATATTATTATTATTATTTTAAAAGAAAGAGGAAAAAACTCAATTGTCAAGCTAGCCAATCCATTAGTCAGCTCTGATCACATATGTACCCAGAGTCCTTACTCTCAGAACACTAAGAAACAGGTTTGCCAGGAGAACAAATAAGCAAACAAAACACCCTACTATTCTCCCAAAAGAATCAGGTTTTTTCCAACTGGATTGTGTTTATGTGTGTATGCATATCTACATCTAAATCTACACACTATATGTATATACATACATACATACATATATATATTTAAATGTATGTGTATGTGTTGTAACTGATCTGTAATCTCATTGATACAGGAAGTTTCTAGTGAGGAAATGGCCCTGACTTGTACAGTCCAGTACCTGCTGTGTAACTCATTCTCTCAGAGTTTCCTGGGGCTGAGAGAGGTTAAATCATTTGTTCAGGGTCACAAAACAGCCAGTATGTATCAGAGGCATGCCTCAAAATTCATTTTTCCTGACTCCTGGGGAAGCTGTCTAGTCAGTAATTCCATGTAGCCACTGGATTTTATATTTATGGAGCACATAGCTTGTATTTATCCATATAGACATTGTCCCTCCAGTACAATATAAGCTCTTTAGAGGCTGCTTTATTTAGTCATTTCAGACTCTTCCTGATCTAATTTGAGGTTTTCTTGGCAAAGACTCTGGAGTGATTTGCAATTTCCTTCTCCATGTTATTTTACAAGTGAAGAAACTGAGGCAAATAGGGTTAGGTAACTTTCCCAGGGTCACCCAGCAAAAAAAATGTCCATGGTTGGATTTGAACTCAGGTGAGTCTTCCTAACTCTAGACCCAGCACTCTATCTTCTGGTTACTTTTATGGAGTTGCAAATGACTGAAGTATACAGTGATCACATTAAGTGAATTACTCCTGTAGCATCTGTATAAAGAACAGCAACTTCTGGTATCCAGCCATGATAATACATCAATCATTCATTCAAGTTATATTAATTCAGAGTTTAGGACGATTGTGTTAGACTAGGAAGGAATCTTGGAAATCATCTGGTTGCCCGGTCCTTTCAATGTACAGAAGAAACTCAGACTCAGAGAGAAAGGGGCAATGTCCGTGTCACTCAGCTAGAAAGTTGCACAATTGGAATTAGAAGCTAGATACTCCTGATTCACCCTCCAGGGTTCTCTTCCCTACGTCATTCTCTATTTGCTAAGCAAAGTCATTGTGTGAACAAGATGGCAGGGGGCATGTTTAATCTACTTAAGGAGAACAAACTGTTTCCAAGTAGCTTGGCAGCCCCTGTTTGCAGCTAACAAATATGATTTTTTTTCCCCAAAAAAATGACGTTTAGCATATTCATTAAAGCAAGACCAGCAGGATCTCGAGTTGGAAGCAGTTTGTTAACCATCAGCTTGTGGTACAATATGTACCTTTCACACAATAAAAGTACATTTTTAATAGTCTATAATTCAGACTTATCTTTAGCCCAGACTGGCATTTCCCTCAATTAATCAGAATAAGTGAGTGAAGCCTGTCTGGACTAAAGGCTGCCCTGCCACCAATTGCTCAAAGAGAAAACTTAATACCCCAGAAGATTCCCTCATCCCCTTCTTGGCAAGTGTTTCATTAAACCTGGATATCAAGCCCTGCCCTTATTTTTGGTTTATTTCATTATTTCAGCATCAGAACATGAGCTGAACATGAGGGACCCCCGATTGGTTCTGTCCAATTTTCTTCACACTGTAGCTGTGTTTCGAGCTAATTCTATCTAGAGTTTGCTTGGTCTTTTCTTACTTGTAAATTCTATTCTTAAGAAAGAGATCATAGCTAGAGCTAGAAGGGAACTCAGAGGCCATCTAGTCCAATCTCTTCATTTTAGAATTGGGAAAACTGAGGTCAAGAGTGGTGTCCAAGGTCATGTCCAACCCTGGTCTCCTGCTTCCAATCTGAGCACTCTCTACTCCTAATACCTGGCTGCTTATAAAGACTCTTCTTTTTGACTTTAATCAACTCCGGGTGCTGCCATTATGAAGAGGCCACCAAAAATAACTTTAGCCTCAATGATAACAATCAAAGAATCATTATAGAATTCTATTTAAAAATTTAATATTTGGCCGTGTTCAAAAATGTTTTCAAATGTCTAGAAGAACCAAAGCATTTAATTGACTTAAATAGCAAACTTTAAGCAGGTTGAAAAAGAACTCTGGGTGTTTTGTTATGTTGGTGATGGGAAGGATAACCTTGCTGAAAATGACTTTTATAAGAGCCCTGAGCTTCAAAGTAAAAAAGGAGGAAGTAAGTTATCTGCTTGTCAAGAAAACTCTCTTGATTGAAAAAAAAAAAAAACAAATACAGACAGAAAAGGTAGTATATGGAAATATGTAGTTATCTTAGATAATATCCCACATTTTTATAATATTTACAGATTTACAAAACTGCTAAAAGAGAAAACTTTACCCCCAAAACATTCACTCATCCCCTTCTCTGAAAGTGTTTCATTAAACATGGATCCCGACCTCTCCTTTTATTTTTTGTTTATTTCATTATTTCAGCATCTGAACATGAGCTGAACATGAGGGAGCCCCAATTTTCTTCATACTATAGCTCTGTTTCGAGCTAATTGTTTCTAGAGTTTGCTTGTTCTTTTCTTACCTTTTTCCATAAGCTTTGTCACTTTTGTTTTGGTAGCCTAGCTTCTAACATATTTCTTAGCTCATTTAGGTGCTCAATAAGTGCTTTTTTGTTTGCTTGATTAGTTTGTAAGCTCCCCGAAAGTGAGAGCTGCCTTTTCCCTCTTTGTATCTTCAATATTTAGCACAGTGCCTGCCACATGGTAGACACTTAGTAAATGTAAATTCAATTGAATTATGCTTTTCTTTTAGCTAAGCCATGGACTCGGCATTGTATGAGGCAGTCAAGCAGTCAGCTATTAAATGCCTGCTTGCCTTTATGCATTCCCACAGGTCTCTCTCCATGGTCCCTATCTCATTCCACCTCTCTTCCTCTCTTCTCTTTCTTCAGATTTCCTCTCAGGTACCAGCTCTAGGTCCCTGCCATTGTTTCTGTTTTTGTATCCTATTGCCATCACCCAGAATAATGTCTGGCACACAGCAGGACTTTAACAAACCCTTGTTGATGGGCTCATTGATTGCTCCTGCAGAATTCTCTCCCTTTCTTCTCTCCCTCCCCACTTCTCTGTGTGTATGGCGTATTCTGCCAGGGGAATATAAACTCCATGAAAGCAAGGACTGTTTCCTTTGTGTCTTTGTAACCCAAAGCCTCCTTGCACACAAGTTATGCTTAATAAATGGGGAATTAAAAATGCCAGAATTGGAAGGAACCCCATACCTCCAAAGGCCGACATCTTAAATAATTTCAGTTTCCTGCTTTGGGGCTACGGCAAAAATTTCCTGGGGATGGGGGAGATCATGGATATTCTTCATATACCAAAGTCAGGGTCCCCCAAATCTGGATTGGGTGGGAGCGGGCCAGCAGCGGGCCTGGCAAAGGGACCTACCTCCTTCAAACTCTGTCTGGCAGTTTCCCGAGTTCTCATTCAGACTCTCTTCTTCATTGATAATAATGTTTTCAATGTCTTTCATCGTTAGGTGATCCCGGAATGCATGGTACAGGATATGCTTCAGCTCCTCCAGCGTTATCCTTTGCATGTCAAACTGTGGAAACAGAGAGAAGTTGAGGTGGCCCGGAGCATGACCGGCGCAGACAGAGATACATCCTGTCCCTTTGAGGCAGCTGAGGTACAAGGGAGTTAGGTCTCCTGACTCTGGGGCAAATAGTAGGCACTTAAATACTGATTTGATTGAACCTCAAATCTCATATTTAGAAATTTAGAATTTAGAAGGATCCTAAAAGCTGTTCAATCTGATCCAAACACTCAGATTTTATAGATAGAAGCTTGAGGTCCAGAAAAATTAAGTGGCTTTTTCCAAGGTCACAGAAAAGTATCAGACATTCTATCCAGTATCCATATAATATCCTCTGCTTGCTTCTTTTAAATAGTATTTTGTTTTTTTCTAAATACATGCAAATATAATTTTAACATTCATTTGTTTTTGTTTTTTGCTGAGGCAATTGGGATTAAGTGACTTGCCCAGAGTCTCCCAGCCAGAGTGTTAAGTGTCTGAGGCCAAATTTGAATTCAGGTCCTCCTGAATTCAAGGCTGGTGCTCTATCCACTGCACCATCTAGCTACTCCTAACATTCATTTTTAAATAAAACTTTTAATTCCAAATTTTCTTCCTTTCTCCTTCTCTCCCTCTTCTGTAAAATGGTAAGCAATTTATATAGGTTACAGAGAGAAAGAGAGAAAGAAAGAGAGAGAGAGAGAGCATCAGAAAACATTTCTTTTACATTAACATTTCCTGTATTCTGATCCTGCCTCTTATTTCAAAACAAGCCACGAGTTATTTTGAAATACACAAAAAATTAAATTTATGCAGAGAATCAAGCCTATGTCTCAATTTTAGGAATTTTTCTAACTGGGGGCTCTGAGTTATTGTGATTATATTATATATTGTTTCATCTGATAAAAACTCTATAAAATACCAGAGGAGAGAAACAGATGGACTCAAGGACCACGATATCTTCCCTAGGTAAAAAACGAGCTAATTGTTGAAACAAGTTGAGGCTGATTAAATCTCCAGAGATAAGTAGGCTAGAAAAGAGAGGCTGAGTGCTGAATAAGAGATTACATTAAATCACCACCAGGAGCAAACAAGGAAGACTTGTGAAGGATTCATCTCCATCAGTATCCAACGGGGAGGAGGGAGCAGAAAGGATAGACTACTGACGGGCAGAATCTATACTCTGCTGTGACACCTAATGGAATCATACTGAAAATGCCTGCCCCCCTTCTCTTTGTTTAAACCAAATAAAATAATTAAGCAAAAGATCCTTATCTGATTATTTCTGGGAAAGTATCAAGAAAATGAGCAAGTTTGTCCTAGTAATTCTCCCGTCTCTCTGAAGAGAAGAGGGAGGGAGAGATAACTCATTGTTTGTTCTTTAGGATCATTATTGGCTTTTAAATCACTCAGAGTTTAGTTTTCTTTTAGTGATTTTTAAAATTTACATTACTGTCGTTATAGAGAAGCGGTGTGATATAACGGATAAAATGCTAGTCTTGAATGGGAGATCAGTCCTGCTTGTAAGAATCTTAGCTGTGTTACCCCATGTTAGATATTTAGGTTCCAAGTTATGATATATAATTATATAATTATAGTATAACACTATAGATTATATATTGTACTTGGGAAGACTTGAGAAGTCTGATCGATGCAATTCTTGACCATATTTTTCAGAAGCATCCCACTTCCTGACACAGAGATGATGAACTCGAGGTACCGAATGAGGCATTATGGTCAATGTGGGAATTTGCTTTCATTTCATATTTGTTTATTTGCCATAGTTGGGGATGGGGCAAGGAAGAAAAATGGGAAAAAGAGAAAACAAATCCTTCTTCATTGACTATAAACTATAGAGCAGATAATAACCTGCATTGCTACAGACAGAAATTTGTACCCCAATAAAACGATAGGTCAAGAACAAAAAAAGTAATTATACTTTTAGTACAACTTACTTTGTTCTTACTTGGCTCACATAAATCTTCCTATGTACATCTGAATTCCTCATAATTGTCTTTCCTTATAACACAATAATACTCCATTACAATTCATATGCTCAGTTTAACTTTCAGCCATTCCCTAATTGATGGCCTCTCAAAGAATGTGTTCTTGAGCAGCTGTCCATAAATCAAATCCAATTCTTGCCTAAGTACAAGGGAAGTTGGTGATTTAAAAGACTTAAGAGGAACAAATTCTTTTAAAATAAGTAGTGGAAAGAGCTAGGAGCTACGTGGCTTTAGTGGATAGAAACTGGGTTAGGAGACAAGAAAACCCGAGTTTACATCTGGCCTCATGTACTTCCTAGCTTCCAAGTGACTTCCTAGGCAAATAACTTCACTCTGTTTGACTCAGTTTTTTCATCTATAAAGTGGAGAGTTTTACAGGATCCCAAATTTAGAGTGGGAGAATCCCTTAAGGTTCATCTAAGTCAACTTCCCCATTTTATAGATGAGGAAATTGAGGACCAGAGAGACTGAGGGATCTGGTCATGGGGTCATATAGATAGGAAGTGGGGAAGCTGGATTTGAATTAAGCTGCTCTGACTCCAAATCTAGGACTCTTTCTGCTATACCATGTGGCCTCCCTAGGCTTCTCCCAGCAATAATATTAGAGCCACCCATACAGTAATAATAATAATATTTATGTAGGGTTTGATCCTTTGTTAACAATTTACCTATGTTCTCTCATTAAATCTTCACAATAGCCTCATGAGGTAAGGCCGTCTTAGGTTCAAATCCCGCCTTTGATGTGGATTAGCCCTAAATCCTGCCCCATACAGTTCTAAATCTGTGATCCCATTCACATTGTCACTCACCTTTTATAAATGAGGAAAATGAGGCAGAGAATAGCCCTTGGACTCATAGCTAGTCTCATTCTGGAACTTCTCTTAGCACTTGGAATCTCTTCTCTATAGACCATCCATGGGCCCAGGCTGGATCCCGACCTTAGCTCTGACCCTACTTTTCATGGATTTTCAAACTATGCTCCTAGTGGGTACCTGTCTCATCTGTCTATCACTCCCTCTTCCCAGATTTTTTTACTTTCTTTTGTGGTTTTCCCCCAATCTCTTGAAAGTCTTTCCTTTTGCTTATATTTGCATTCCCAATATTAGAAGACATCTGATATATAATAAGCACTAACAATTGCATTCTTTCTTCTTTCTCTCCTTCCCTCCTTCCTTCTTCTCTTCCTTCCCTCCTTTCTTCCCATATTCCCTCACTCCCTCCCTCCCTCCCTCCCTCCCTCCCTTCCTTCCTTCCTTCTTTCCTTCCCTGGGCCTCAGTTTCCTTCTCTATAAAATTGGGGGGGGGGGGAAGAGGTTAGACCGGATGGCTTCTGAGATTTTTTTTCTAGTTCCTTATTTATAATTCTAAAACAACATGTAAGATCCTGAGGCATTACCATTTTGTGGACAACAGCCTGCATGTTCAGACTTCCTCTTCCATCCTTTTCCTCCGCTCTTCCCCCTCCTATCTTTCTCAATAAAGCAATTCCCACCTTGCTTTCAGTCTGCATCTCTGTTCAGCAAGATGAAAGGTGAGTTACCCAGACTTGTTGGCAGGTCCAAATGAAACAAGTTCAAGTCCATTTACACAGGGAAGGGGAAATGAAGGAGAATGATAAGAGAGCAGAGGCTCCCCGAGCTGCCTTCTCTTTCTGCAAAAATACAATTTGAAGCTTTGTGTGGAGTCAGGCCAAGGATGCTCTGGGTCCAAGGAGAGAGGAGCCAAATTTTCACCCAAGCTCAGGTCTGCCATTTAGATTTAGCACTCAGCTTGGGGCCTTGCTGGAAGGGTGGGATGGAGGGCTATTGAATGGGAAGGAAACACGTCAAAGTGTGCTGAAATTCATCGGAAGGAATTGGGACCTAAAGACAAAGGGGTTTGGGAATGACAAAAGACTTCTGAGTGGAGAATCCTCCTGGCAATAATATACAGTAGAAAGAACATCAAACTCAGAATAGGGCTTTCATTTGTCATAATCACCAGGTTGAGTAAATCAAATTAGTTGTGAGACAACGTTAATCTCTCTGAGTCTCCATGGCATGGATACCTACAAAATCTCGCTGACAGGGCTGTGATCAGAGTAAACAAAAACAAGTCATTCCCCCTTAGTTTCTTCTATAAAATGACTGCAATGGACTGGGGTCTTTCCAGAAGAACAGCTAGCCATTATACGGCATTTTAAGCTTTACAAAGTGGGTTCCATACATGTTTTCTCATTCGATCTTACTGTTATCTTGTGAGATAGCTGGACTGAGCCAGTCCTTTGATTTTTCTCAGTTTCAGTTTTCTCCTCTACAAAATGGGACCAATAACAGCCCTAACATGGCAGGATTGTAGTGAGGATAAAATGAGTTAACACATATGGAAAGAGTTTTATAAATCTTAAAAGTGCTATTTTAAAACCATCTATTATTATATCTATATAGTTAAGGGAAATGGTCTTACTAAGATGTGGACCCTTGTAACAAAAATGATGCTCCAGATATGATCTGAGCAGGGCAGAGGACTCCTGGACTGGCCCTTCCCAAATCCTGGATACTGTGAGCTGTTAAAGCAGTTGTGATAAGCATTCACATTTTCACTGAGATGTCTCACCCACTATTGGCCCATTTGGACCTTACCATCCACTCACTAACAAGCCTAGATCTTTTCTCATACCAATTGCTCCTCCTTATCCTGTGTTTGTGACATTGATTTTTAAAAAATCCACATATATAATTTTACATTTATCTATATTAAATTTTATCTTATCAGATCAAACATACTATTCTATCTCCTTAAGATCTCTGAGGATCAGTTAATTAACAAAGATCTATTGGGTGATCAGCACATAGATTAAAGTGAAATATTGCCTACCCTCAGAGAGCTTACATTCAACTTCAGGGATGTTGTTGTTTGTCCTTCATTCTGGAAAATGATCATAATATCAGGGAAGTGATGTCATGACATGCAAGTGAGTTGGAGTTAGGTGAGGAAGGGGTGTACAGTCCCTAGGCTCACTTTACTAGGGGAAGATATATTCAAAGATAGCCAAATATAGCATCCATGCAAAATAAAAGCCAATTATTTGGGTTCTTGCTTTTGGCTACCACAGAGATTGCTAAACTGGCTCAGAATTCCCACTGGCTTCCCAGAGCTCTCCCTCATGGATTACACAACTCATACCTAGTTTCTCAATGACCTACATGCTTTATCATGTCATTCCCACCACCAATTTTATTTGGTTCCCCCTCTGGTCATAGGATCATATATTTAGAGTTAGAAGGTAGCATTCAAGTCATCTGATCCAACCTTCTCATTTTACAGATGAGAAAACTGAGACTTGGAAATTAAGTGATTTACCCCATGACCCTGACATTCAGTTGTAGTTCGGGGATTTGAACTCCTTAGTCCGCAGCCAGTTGTCTTTCCACTCTCTGACATTGCTCTTTCCAAACCACATTATTGTTCCTTCAGTGAGACTCCTTCAGAGTTGCTCCTTTTAGCAGAAGACATCCTGAAGGTGATAGGGTCAACTTGCTCTTCACAAAATCCCATATTAAGTTATACTTGCCAAGCATCCCTGAGCCAGCCCCCTCCATAGCTGAGACATTGCTCCCAGGAGCAAAAAGGGGCAGACCAGTCTGGGGATTCATGAAGACTCTGCTTGGGCTGTTAAGTTATTCCTGGTCACTGTTCCCAAGTCCGCGTGAAACAAATGGAAGATTGTCCAATGCAAGTGAAAAATCGTTTGGACAAAACAAAGCAAAATTTCCCACCAGGAAGGCTCCTGATGTCAGTCTATCATCCAAGAATTGCCCTGAGATCTCATCTCTCCCCAGGTTCACCCTCTGTAGGAGGAGATGGAGCTGGGGAAGAGAACGTGCCATGGTCTTCGGTGAAATACTTCTTACCATGGGAAGTGAACACCTAGAACTTTGGAGTCTGTCTCTGAGACTAAGTCACTCACTGAGACAGGCTCAGGGGAATGGACAAGAATGAGGATGTATGGGCACCTCCCAGCCAAAGGAAAACAGCAGATGGCTTGGACCCACAGCCTCCAAAGCAGCCAGCTCGTGAATATCCCAGACCTTTACATGGACATTTCACACACGGAGCTGTGTGACAGAGAGGAAAGAGCAGAAAAGAACCCTAGCTGGGTCCCCCCACACACACTTTGGCTTTTGGTTATTTGCCTCACTTTTCCCAGTCCTTGTTTCCTTATCTGTAAAATGGGAATAAGAGTATTTGCAACAATTTCCTCACTGAGGACTTGTGACCATTACAGAGATAATAGACTGTGAAAAGCTTTGGGATCCATAAATCACTAGAGAGATTCAAGCTGCTATTTCTATGGACATTAGCAGCAGCTGTGGCAGTAGTTACGCCTGGGTTCCAGTCCTTTCTCTGACACAGATGGACTGTGGGACCTTGGACAAGTCCCTTAACATCTCAGGGATAATGGCAGTTCTCTAGCACTATTAATTTTGAGAGCAGGTATTGATGCTCTACAATGATAGAGAGGATTTCCTCAAGAAAAACCGCCCACCATTAATGAGATATCAGGTCTACACAAACCACACACACACACACACACACACACCCCACTCTAATATGGATTTAGACTACATTAGACAATTGGCAGAACCCCAGAATAATTCCTGTACTAATTTGATTGACTCTCTCTCTCTCTTCCCCTTACTTCCTCCTTCCCATTCCCTCCCTCCCTTTCTCTCTATCTCTCCTTTTTTCCTCCCTCCTTCTCTATTTATGTTTATCTTCTCTGCTTCTGTCTCTGTATCTTTCTTCTCTCTCTCTCTCTGTCTCTCTCTCTCTCTCTTTCTCTCTCTCTTCTGTCTCTGTCTCTGTCTTTTTTTCTCTGTCTCTCTTTGTCTCCACACACAGAGAGACTATTTGTGTGTGTGTGTGTGTGTGTATATATATATATATATATATATATATATATATACACACACATATATATACATGCATATATGTAGTTTATATATATTCACAATTGGTATCCACACATGTACATATAATCACATATGCACACACATACATACACATATACATAATATATATCCCTATTATATTTATATATATAAATGCACACCCTTAATGTGTATAACACTGTAAAAAAGATGGAACAAAATAGTTTCTTCCCTGATGAAGTCTGAAGTCTAGTTGCCAAAATAAGTATATGAATAACTATAATAATTATATTTGTATGTATCCATATATATAAGGATATATATGTATATATTATATATATCTTTATATATATCTGGATATATCCTTATAATTATATAAGGCTAATAACTGAGAAGTATCGTGGCATAGCTCTGACATTCTGTGTGCTAGACATGGTGCTAAGTGCTAGTAATACAAAGAGCAGTAAAACCCCCAAATCCAGTTCCTTTCATTAAGGTGTTTACACACTGGCTGTGTGCTTCTGGGTCAGTCACCTAACATCACACAGTCAGGCATCTGACTCAACCTCCCTGGGACTCAGTTTCCTAATCTGTAAAATGAGAAGGCTGGACCAGATAGTCTCCAAGATCTTTTCTAGATCTAGGTCTGTGCCCTTGTGACTAAGTTACAGGATGAGGTATGGATTTATATTAATGGAGGGATTTTCCCATGCCAGTGAAATTATGTGCTTATTCTAATATCAACCACCACAAACAGCAATAATAACAGTGACAGCATCAATGAAAGTCACAAATGTGTACTTTAAAACTTCAAAGGAAGTGCTTTAAAATGACCAGCAGGATGATTTCAGAAAGGCCTGGAGAGACTTACATGAACTGATGCCAAGCGAAATGAGCAGGACCAGGAGATCATTGTATACTTCAACAACAATATTATATGAGGATCAATTCTGATGGACGTGGCCATCTTCAGCAATGAGATGAACCAAACCAGTTCCAATGGAGCAGTAATGAACTGAACCGGCTACATCCAGCAAAAGAACTCTGGGAGATGACTATGAACTACTACATGGAATTCCCAATCCCTCTATTTTTGTCCACCTGCATTTTTGATTTCCTTCACAGGCTAATTGTACAGTATTTCAAAGTCCGATTCTTTTTGTACAGCAAAATAACTGTTAGGGCATATATACTTATATTGTATTTAATTTATAATTTAACATATTTAACATGTATTGGTCAATCTGCCATCTGGGGGAGAGGGTGGGGGGAAGGAGGGGAAAAATTGGAACAAAAGGTTTGGCAATTGTCAGTGCTGAAAAATTACCCATGCATATATCTTGTAAATAAAAAGCTATAAGAAAAAATAAAATAAAACGGAAGGAAGTGCTTTATTCAAAACAATCCTGGGTGGCAAGTGGATAAAGCATTATGATACATCTTTCACAGAAGAGGAAATAAAAGTTAAGTTCAGGACCACACAGCAAAGAAGGTAAAGGTAATATTTGAACCCAGCTCTCTCCTAGGATCCAGGTTCACTGCTCTTTCCATTATACCACATTGCCCAGAGAGCACCAAACAGTGAATGTGGTTTAAAATACCTTGAGGAAAGGAATGGCTTTTTGCTGGGGAATGAGAAAAGGCTCCATGAAGTTGGCAACCCCAGTGCTGCACTTTAGAGGAAGGGGGGATTTCAATAGTTAGAGATACTGAAGGAAACCTTTTCAGGCCGTGGAGACAAGGGACACAAATGTGCAGAACAGCAAGCAGTTTCATTTGCCTGGAACATTATTATTATTGTTTTAATTAAAAAGGCATTTTTGCAAATAACACCTTGAACCTGGGCAAAAGCAGGACATCTTGCAGAGCCCTGGCAATAATCTGCTCTAGACTTACGAGTGAATCCCCCAGCGTTATAGCAAAGACACCTCCCATGAATCATGCACAAGCTTTCACATTCAGTCTAGAGTACCAGGAATTGGTGGCAGACACATTCCTCGTGCCAGCCTCCCGCCCCAGGGATGCCTGCAGATTTGATGTATGATGGGATAGGAAGCAGTCATGAAGAGCTAAGGAAAAAAACAATTGAGCTTAAGGGACAGCTCTTGAGAACAGAAAAGGGAAATAAAGGCACACAAGTGGCCTCTGGAGATGGCTCCCATTCTATTTGGAAGGGAAAGTTGTCTATGGCAAGCTTGAGGGCCAGTTCTGATTTAAAGCTAAAGGAAAAAAAAAACCAATGGATTAGAGGCAAATTGGTGCAATGCAGAGAGAAATTCTGGATCCTCTGTTTCCTCTGGGGTAGATGCAGAAACCTGAATGTTTGCAAATATATCATTTCATTTCTGGACAGCCAGAGGGACCTGGAAGAGACACTTCCATCTTATTTCCCTCCTTAATGCCTGGCGTGGCAACTTTTCATTCTCCTTGATCTATATAACCAGCCTTAGTCTCTCTCCTGAGAACTTTTCACATCCACAATTACTTGTTGAGCATCTCCAAATGAATACCTAAGAGACATCTCCAATTCAATGTATTCAGAACAAAATTCATTTTCTTTTCTGAAAACACACTCTTTTTCCAAACTTTCCTATCACTATCTAGGGGACCACCATGCTTTCTATTACCCAGGCTCAAACCTCAGTGTTCTCCTCAACTCATCATCCCACATGTATAATAAGTTGCCAAATCTTTTTAATTCCACGTTCACAACAATCCCGGAATGAGTTTCCTTTCTACTCACATTTGCATCTCTTCCCTTGTTCTGACCTGAACTATTATAACTGTCCAGGAGAGAGTACAAAGAGAACACTTAACTGTTTCACTATTAGATACTTTATAATTATAAATCTATACAGAAACATATACTATTGTTTCAAGCAAGCAGTGGATAGCACTTATGATAGTCCAGGTACTGTGCCAGGTTCTGGGAATAAAAATCAATCATTTTTCATCAATAAATATTCATTAAATGAATACCATGTGCTGGGCACTGTTCTTGGAAAGGGGACACACATAAAAATGTTAAAATTCCCTGCTCTCAAGGAACTTACAGTCCATCCTTTCTTATTACATTCTACTATTTTGGAGAGTGAGTCAGATCATTATGAAGATGTTTGTAAAACTCTTAAATTTTCATCCAATATTTTCTACTGATAGAATTTTGCAGACTACTGGGAAATGATGGAAGGAAAAGGAGGGAGCATTTATATACCTATTCACAAAACTTGCTTAATTACTTATGCACTGACTGCCTTTCCCTCCTCTCCCTCATAAGCTTGGGAGCCTAAAATGTTGCTCAGGTAATCCATTAAAAAAACACCCCAGCACTCAGAGACTTGGCCTGTCTTGGAAAAAAAGTGTAGCACCTTAGAAGACTATTTTAGGACCTCAAATGGTGCAACATTTGGAGAAACACAGCTTGAGTAAGAAGAGCTCAGCATGGTTTCAAGAAAGAAATGTCACGCTAACTTGAGAAGCTGTTTGTGGCTCTGTCTGCCAGGGTCCATATACAAGATGGGTGGCTGTTCTGGGTAGTACCAAGTGCCTCTGTCTGCGGTTTCTTCCCTGAGCATCTTACGTTCTTGCCTTTCTTTGTATTCCGGGTATCTGGCCCGTTGCCTGGTATATCATAAGGGCTTAATGACTGCTCCTTGATTTGACTTATCTTGTTCAATTGGAAAGCCACCCACCCACCTACTCAACAGGGCTGGTCACAGGGGAGATCTCACCCATCCGGGCTCCTAGCCTTGGGCCAATGCTTTTTCCTGGGGAACCATGGGCCAAGAGGAAGGAGTTCAAGTTTGCAGCCAATTCTAAATTAAGGCAACTTTGCCACTCAGCTTGGAGCCACGCCAGGGAACCAGCCTAGTGAATTTTCCTCTGCAGTGTCTGTGGCAATCGACACTGCAGTCCACGAGCTATAATTGTTCTGGAAACCTCTGATAATAAACGAATACATTTAGTAGAGCATAAATAAACATTGCTACGTCTCCTGGTGCTTGTAGGGCTCGAAACCACAGGCCTATTAGTTGTTCTGGAATTAATTTTCCACTGGAGACTGTCAGACACTGGCCCCTTACTCATAATGCATTCCTGCTGCAGTTAGAGCTACCTGTGATCGCACTTGGCTTATGCTCTGCTGTTATATCACACTCTGTACATATCCAAAATGCCATCTGCCAATTGAGTTTTCAAAGCTTCTTGGTTTGCAGTTTGGATTCCTAGAGACGCTGACTTGTAGGGGTCAACAGAATATCCAGAAGCACTAAAACTCCTCCCCCAAAGCTGCCTTCAGGTTTCCCTTGGGGGATAGGAAAGAAGGATGAACAAGAGTATTTAGAAATGGCTAGATTTTCTTGGAGGTTCACATCCGGCAAGGCTGACTCTAAGAGTGATTAAGCAAATTCCCAGCCAGGGTGATAAGACAGGGGGTTGGTGGTGAAAGGAGCACATATGTCTATGTTTCCATAAAATAAAAAGCCAGCAGGAGTGGTACTTTGATGCCTACAGACATTCTTGATCCAAGGTCGCTCATTGCTTGAGCAAGAAATCTATACCCCAGATTAAGTACTAGATCAGAAAGTAGGATCTCCATCTACCCAGCCTGATTTCCCCATTTCTCTAAGATCTGGGGATTTTATAAGACACATAGCGACATGCTAGATTGATGTGAACATCCCCAACCTCACATTTCATAGGATAACTTCTAGAGTTGGTCATGTAGGCTAAAAAAAATATTATATTTTATTAATATATTTTGTTATAATATGTATTATATTATAACATAATTATATTAATATAATATAATTAATATAATACATATTACATTATATTATTATATTCTATTAAATATAAATTAAAATTATAGATTTATATAGATGAGGAAACTGAGTTCCATTTAGGATATATGATTTGCCCCCAGTCATGTAAAGAGTGTCAAAGCTTGGATACGAACTCAGGTGCTATGACTTCAAGTTCAGTCATTCATAAGAGAGCTTGGGATCATAAACATTGCTAGAAGCATTCTTAGAAATCATCTCTTTTACTCTTGGTTTAACTAAGAGGCATATTCCTTTTCCCTCTTTTGACGGATGATCTGTCCTAAAATCTTCTCTTAGATGTATGAGCATCTAATTTTCTAGAGTGCTTTCTTAACTGCACCATGGAAAACAAGATCAAGGCCAATTCTGCCACCTTTTACCCCCAGACACAGAGAGAAATTTCAGTGTTTATAGAGCTCATTCTTTGTCTTTTACCTCTTACTCTGAAATGATTTTGAAATGGCAATTGCCTTCATTTTTGGCTCAGAAATGAGTGCTCTTCGAGTAAGACTTGGTGCCTTCAAAATCCTGGCTAATATTATTAATACAAGTGAAGAACAGCTTAGAGCCTCTCTTCCATTTTAGGTCAAGGACTTTTTACCCTTTCCCTCTTCAACAGTTAGTTCATTTTTAAGCCCCAACAGTCCACAATGTCTCCCTTCTCTGCAGCTTTAGGAAGTTTAAGATGAAAAGTTATGAGTCCAATTACAATTGTTCTGAGCCCCAAGTTAGGACAATTCTTTATATTACTCAGAAGTTGGGTTCTCTGCCTATATTTACATTTTTATCTCTCTTAGCTAACCTCTAGTCTCTTAAAGATTGTTGGAAATTTTAGATAACTGGAAATGTTGAGCAAAAAATTGCAACTTATATTGTGATGTCTATAATTAAAGGAAAGGTGGGGAAAGGGCAGGACTTTTCTGAGAAGCGCCCTCCATCCTTGAGTAGGTAGGTAGACTGTTGGTATCAGTCCAAGACTTCTGCTCCAAGATGCCTGAAGAGCTAATGGTTCCCTTCCATAACACAGCTTAGTCATTTTCTTTTGTTTGTTACCCCAGGTTGCCATTTTTGGCTTATCTTGTATCTATTTCATGTGTCTCTATATGCACATGTAGTCTTGGATAGGCTATAAGATCCTTGAGAGCCCTGTCCTCTCTACCTTTGGTGTCCACTGTCTCACCTAACTCTCATCTGTAGCTCCAAGAAGCTATAGCATGTGCAGGAAACCATCTCTTCAGAAGGGTCAAACCAGGCTAAAAGTAACTGACAGGCCTCAAAGTTCATCCAACCATGAAGACTTCCCCTGCTAGAATGATTGCATGACAACAATTTGCTTGTGTAGTCATGAAGGCAACCGAAGCAGGTTGTGGAACACTTGGAGCTTGATTAGACATTGAAAATGCCAAATTCATCCACTGCATCCCAGGCCGTCACCAGTCATTTTGTTCTTTATACTGCCATTGAACTCAGGAAAACAGAGTGAGATTGACCTATGACTTTGTATAATTCTGATTCACTTATATTCAATTCACAAGCAAGTTAGGATATAATCATGATGTCATCGGTCCTCTTAGAAAGGATGAGTCTTCTCTTCTGTAAGTCCCTTATCATCAACTAACTCTTTAGCTTTGCTCATTTCTCTCCTGCTAATTTCTGAGTAATTTTAAGCTAATTTGAGCTAATTTTAATTATTTTTTCTTCTCCTAATTTTTGAGTAAATGTCTTCAGACAAGAGTTTTTCATGATAGGATCATGGATTCTGAGTTGGAAGGGACCTTAAAGACTATCTAGTTCAACTTCCTCGTTTTACAGCTGAGGAAACTGAGGCCGTGGAAAGCTGTGACTTGCTCAGGATTATACAACTAGTTAGTATCAGAAGCTTCATTCTCTTACTCCAAAACCAAAGCCCTTCCATTGTACCACATCATCCTCCGGGATCTTCACAATGAGATGGTACAGTAAAGTGCTGAACCTGGAGTCAAGAAGATCTGAGTTCAAATCCAGCCTCAGACATTTAGTAGCTATATGACTCTGGACAAGTGACTTAACCTCTGTTTGCCTCAATTTCCTCATCTGTAAACTGGGGATAATAACAGCACATGCTGCCCAGGTTTGTTGTGGGAATCAAATGAGATGATAAAGTTGTAAAGCACTTAACAGTGTCTGGCACACAGTAAATGAATGTTAATTATCTATACTTATTGTTATTGCATTTATAATTATGGCTATCACCTATTGGAGGATCTATCTATAAAAGGTAGTCCCCTAAAGACCACTGACTTCTGAAAGCACATAGAGGCTAGTGGGACTCCAAAGCAGGAACCCAGTCACCAATGTCATTGCCTAATAACCAATTGTCATTGTCCCCAGGGAGGACACAATTACACTTTAAGGGAAACAGGAGCCATTTGCCTATAGCTGTAGACATGGTGTTCTTCAGTTCCTCAGCACCTCCCAAACCATTCTCCAGCAGTCTACACTTGCTACCACCATGAATAACCTCAATGACCCGAGGCACCTGAGAAAGCAGAGGCAGTCACCAGCCTCTGGAACCATGGCTGGTTTTCATAGTCAATAGGCAGGTTTAGCCTTCTTGGGCTTGGATGGCAGTTAGAGCTTCTCGGTTATCAGCCCTTCCTCCATAGCACTTGTCCGATGTTATATTTTCTGAATCAGTGTCAGAGGCACCAGGAGCTCCACTCTTGGTCCATTTCTTGTCAGCCCATGTTTGATCCTTCATGAATCAGCATATATAGGTATACATGCTCACATTTAACCCAAACAAGCTGGATTTTCATGGGTTGCTATGGATAAAGAGCTCATCATCAAATGAAAGCCTCCTATGGAGGGAGAGCTATGAGTTATTAGCTAGATAAACACCCACAAAGCAGACATAGTTAGTTACCCTATAGCCCATTCTTTCAGTTTTTCCAACATGGAAGAATCTGCCAGAGCTTGTGTTCACCTGACATCGCCTTTGAGATCCCAGAAGCCTTTGAGTAGGATGTGGTGGAGGACACAATGGTGTCCATGCAATGCCAAGAGATGTAGAGGAGGGCACCCCTCCCATGTTCCTCTAGGATGAGGGCAGAAGGGTTTACAAGACAACACGACCATAACCTCTCAGGAAGGGAAAGTGTGGCAAGTCAGCAAGCATTGATTAAGTATGGGGAACGAGAGAAAGGCAAGAACAAGCCCTGTCCTGAAATCGCTTACATTCTCACTGGGTAGATAACATGCAAACACTAGGGAGGAACAAGGTTCAGAGAGAATCAATGGGAGGAAGGGGAGGGGTGGTTGGGCTGTGGATCATATCACTGGAAGGAGGACCTGCCTAGGTGAGATCTTAAATCCCCTGAAGTGAAGAAGGAAGAGGCTTCAGTCTGCAGCAAAATGGAACACTGAATACCTAGAACCAAGAAAGGCCCATGGTACAGTGACAAGAACACTGCAGGAAATGGGAACAGGAGAGTTTTATGACTCCCAGGGACAAGAATCACTCTGTCAGAAAATTAAAAAAGGTCACATGTCCAAGGCCCTCCATCTTGCACTGAGTGTCTCTCATGCCTGGAATTCTCCCTTTCTTCCTTGAAGTCCCAGTTAAAACTTCCCCTTGTACAAGAGTGCTTGCCCCCACATTTCCCTTGATGCTAGTGCTTTCCCTCTGAATTATCTCCTATTCAGGCCAGATCTATTTTGTTTGTACGTTTTCTCTCTATTAGATTATGAGATTCTTGAGACCAAGGACTGTCTTTTGCCTTTCTTTATATGGTAAGTACTTACCACAGGGCCTGGCACATAGTAGGTACTTAAGAAATGTTCAGTGAATGAGTTAACATGGATAAAGTGCTTTGCAGACCTTAAAGCTCTCTATAAATGCTGGCTGCTATGATTATTTATTGCCTGAGCTTTGAGGTTTACAAAAGCCTGCCCTTCACAACAAGCCTGTGAGCTGGGTAGAACACGCATCATTATTCTCATTTTACAGATGAGGAAGATGAGCCTGGGGGTCAGCTCTTGCCTAGGTGTCTATATCCCATGGTTCTCTCCCAGAAGGGAGGCTGGGATCTCTGTGGATCAGGAGGCAGAAGACTCTGTCTCCCTCCATAGCTTTGGCATTGACTCTGTCCCTCACACGCAGGAAGTCTGGAGTCGTTTTTCTTCCTACCAATGAGGAGACTTGTAGGCAAATTCTCCAGCTGAAACCCTGGGTGACAGTCTCCCCTTCCCCCATCAGTCTTTATGGTTCCCCTTCATTCAGTCTGAGCTTTAGCCTCCTGACACTATTCTCCCAATACTGCGCCACACTTGGCTGTTCATCTGACTTGATTTTCTTCCCTGTCTGCCTTTAAAAAATTCTAAATTTCTCGGTATGTACTTTTGCATCTATCCACATTGGTTTCCCCAGAACAACTGTGTTTCTCTCTCTCCTTAATTGAACTGTTTCTCTTCATGCCTTTAGAATTTCATTTTTTACTCCACATTGCGGGCTCTTCTCATTATTGGAAAGCTGCCTTCCTGGTATGTCTGATGGATGGAAGGCCCCGGCTCTGGAATGGTTCAATTCTGATGCTTCCAACCTGGGCCACTTTGTAATATTCACTTAGCCTCTGTGTGTCTCAATTTCCTTCTCTGTAAAAGAGGGGGTTCTAGAGGGCCTCTGCCGCCCCTTAAAGCTCTAGATCTCTGATTCTACAATCATAGATTCTCTCTGTCCTCAGACTAACTGGAGCTGGGTCTGCTGAGGAAAGGAAAGGAAAGGTCAACTTGCTCCCTCTGTTCACCTTCTGTGCTTCTCTTGTCCCCTTTCCAGACATGATCAGAAGCTGCTGGAGGGACCCTGTTGAGGAAGGGGCTTCGGCTCCCATCATTGGCTACTTAACCCAAGCACAGAAACAATATTAGGATTATTGAGAGGAAAGGAAAGGAAAGAATGAGGGAGGAAGGAAATACTGAAAACAGAAGCTTCTTTCACTTTTACTATTCTTTTCTAAGGGGAAACTGAGGCATATGTGAGTAATAACCCAAGAGCAGGAGTAACTGAGGAATATCTGAGGATTATTGGAGGAATGATTTAGGAATAGTTTCATGCAAAACAGGGCAAGAAGCATTACTGGTTATGGAATGACTGGCAAAAGCGGTGGGATAATCACTGTAAGAACAAGAGACGATAGGTGGATAGCAATACATAGTGACTGCTGAGATACTTTAAGAGCCAGAGGAAGTGTGCTGTGGCCTGTGTAGCTCTGGGGGATTTACTTGGAAAACATAAGAATTGCACAGAATGAGACTGATCGATGGAGGGGAGACAGTAGAAAAAGACTCACTAATGAAATCTCGGAGCTACTAAAATACCAATTTAGACACATCTGGGGGTTGTCTCTGTGGAAAAAGAGACACCTTTGAAGATTTTGCTGCTGTTGTTCAGCCATTAAGTCATGGCTGACTCTGTGACCCAACAGATCATGGCATACTAAGTCCTTCTATTCTGCACTATCTCTCACAATCTGTCCATGCTCACGTTTGTTAGTTCTGTGATAGGATCTTTCCATCTCATCCTCTGTCATCCCCTTTTCCTTTTGCCTGTAATCTTTCCCAAGTTGGGATCTTTTCCAGTGAATCCTGTCCAACTCTCACAGATTATCTCAGGAATAACTGAGGAATACCTGAAGATCGAGGAGTAACAGAAAAGTTGCTGGGATCCAGGTGCACTATGTCCTTTGGCACCAACCTGCCAGAGATTGTCAAGGACACAAGTGTCACCGATCTGGTGACCCAGAGGCCCTCACTGCCCAGCTCTTTGAGATACCTTCAGGAGCTTTCTTTGTTGTCCACTTTGTGATGCTCTCCCAAGGGACACAGACCACACTAGAAAACACCGGTCCATCTCAGTCATACGAAAGGCACACAAGACTCACTCTGGTCTCCAGATCTTCCTCTTAGTCAGCATTACCCTATAATGAACAGTCTAGGGATCCTGACCGACTCAGCTAACCAAGCTATCTAGAGGCAGCCTCAGAGAGGAACGGAGACCAGTGTCTTTTGCAGAGTTGTTGGCGGTGATTGCCTACTTCCCGTTCCCAGATCAATTGCTCTACCTTCCTGTTCTGCTCTTGAAGACCAGTGAGGGAGGAGGAAATATTAAGTCATCTCCTAAGATTTCTGTGGTTTCCTAGATGGCACCTCTGGTGTGAGGGTGTGCTGAGTTCTTTTCAGGGCTGCTCATCCATCTTCAGGGCATTCCATTCCTCTTTTTTCCCCTGAGGCAAGTGGGGTTAAGTGACTTGCCCGGGGTCACCCAATTAGGAAGTGTTAAGTGTCTGAGACCAGATTTGAACTGTCTTTTCACCCAACTCTCCAAGAAGCTATAATATATGCAGTGGCCACAGTAGAACCAACAGATCCCAAACTCCTCAGTGAGTTGGGGGCCGTCCACTCTGTGAAGATCACCCACTGGAAAGGGTGGCTGGGAACAATTTGTTCTAATGACCACGGAAGTGGCTGAAGCAGGCGCTGGGGAACTCAGAGAGCCTGGTTAGACACTGAAGATACCAAGGTCACCCTCTGCGTCCAGGGATGTTGCCAGTTGTCCTGCTCTGGACCTCAATGGTTTGGGGAGGAGTGAGGCTGGTGACTTTGCACAAGCCTGCCTCGTTTAAATCCAGTTCACTGAGACATTACATGCCATGATGTCCCTGGTCCTCTCTCTGAAAATGAAGGATGAAAAATAGCAAGCTCCTTACAACAAGCTCTTCAGAGATTGAGTCTGTTTTCTTTTTTGTCTGTTTCCACAACATTTGGCACAGTGCTCTGTATATTGTAGGCCCTTATTAATGCTTGAATTGATTGACTAAATGACAAGTTGAACCAAATGTCTGGCTGTAACGTGAAGGATCACTTTCCACCCTGCCAGGCACAGAAGCACGCTACCTCAGGGTAAAGAACAGCTCCCTTCACAATCTTATGTCAGTACCTTTCATCATCAATTGGGCAGCCCCATCTGGTAGCAATGGCGGTGCGGCCCTTGTACTCAGTCAGAACCACCGAGATCTCCCAAATGAGGCAAACTTAGCCTGGTCTCTGGGGCCGGAAGTGCCTTGTTCTAGGACCCACTCACCATCCCCTCATCATTAGGTTCAGCTCTTTCTGAGACCTTCCCCTGGCTGTGATGAGGCAGAAGAAGGAAGATCAGCTGTGGGAAGAGGAAGGAGAAAAGCAATATCCACTGGTGTCTGAACTCCCCCAATGGTTCTGCCGGTAAAGCCGGGTCCCGGGATTCTTATAATGAGTTTGTTGCTGCAGAAGGAGTGTTGGTGCCTTGGAGCAAATGACACAATGTTCAGCAACTTGAACTCTTTAGAGGAATATCTTAGTAATGTATCCAAAATGGGAGAGTGAGGGGCCAGCACTGGTTTTGTCATCATGATCCAACCTTCCCACCTGGTGACTCGTCTTCCTCCAACTTATGGAGGGAAAGGACCAGTTTCTATCTCAATTTTGGCAGTGCTGAGTTCCCTGAGCATCCTTTGGGAGAGTGATGTCCTGTGCGCTAGGTCTCACCAAGAGAGCCAGAAAGCAGCTCATTTCCTATCTCAGAACTCTCTCCAGTCACAGGATGAGAGAAGTGCATACTCCTCAATTCCATGCCCTTTTTTTCTGAGGCAATTGGGGTTAAGTGGCTTACCCAGGGTCACACAGCTAGGAAGTGTCAAGTGTCTGAGACCAGATTGGAATTCAGTTCCTCCTAACTTTAGAGCTGGTGCTCTACCCACTGCACCATCTTGCTGCCCTTTCCATGCACTTTGTAGTCCAGTCTAAATTGTCTTCTTGCTGTTCCTCACTCAGGACACTCCATCTCGTACCCTTGTGTCTTTGTCTTATCTGTTTCCCATGCCTGGAATGCATTCCTTCCTCATATCTACCCCTCAGAATCTCTGATTTCCTTTAAGGCTCAGCTCAAACACCACCTTCTGATCAAATGATTCCCACCAGCTTCTGATACCTTCCTTTCTAAATCATATTGTCACTTCTGCAAATAACTATCCAGGTACATGTTCTCTCCCACATTAGAATATAAGCTCTCTGAGGGCACAGATTGTTTTTTTTTCCTTTGTCCTTTTCAGAATCTTGTCAAGTACCTGGCACACAATAAGCACTTAATAAATACTTGTTGATTGGACCTTGCAAAACCATCCAGTGCCAGGATTCTCATTTTGGTGGCTGTGAACATTTCAACATATTTTGACAACTACATTTTAATACATTGTCACTGGTTTCCTTTATAACTCAATTGATATTCTTTTATGCATTTAAAAGCATCGGTGGGAGAAGGGTCCATTGGCTTTACTCAACTGCCCCAGAGAAGTTAAGGATCCCTGACAATCGAACCATTTTATTTTACCGAAAAGTAACTGAGTCAGAGAGGTTTAGTGATTTGTTCGATGTTTCACAGATGGTAGATTGGAACCCGGCTCTTAACTATTCACTGTACCAAGAGGGCGCCATTCCTTACTTCTCTTACAGAAAGACTTTCCAGGAGGGTCTGGCCAGCCCAGTCCCAATCCCACCAATTCTGCTCTTTCTAAGGAACTAAACTCCCAGAGATTGAAGAGCCTACCATACTCAGGCAGGAACAATTGGATTCACTGGCTCCTTGCTGAAGCAACTTCTTACATGGGTTGGGGGAAGGGATGAAGAAGATTCAGAGATAATTATTAGAATGCCCACAAGAAGATAAATAACAAACAGGAATGCAATTTAGTCATTAAAACTAGAACAAATTCCCAAAATATCTGCTTGTTATCGCTTTGATGAATCAGACTCCGGAGTTTTAAAGGAACATATCAAATTATCTAATTAAAGTCTTTAAGATCGTGAAAAAGAGACTCATATTAGATAAGCTGCAGTGACAGCAAGAACGTGCAACACTTGGGTGGAAGGATGGTGGGACAAAGGAAAGAGAGAATAAAGGAGGTTATCTGCAAATTGAGAATTTGGGGAATTAAATGGATCAGAGGGGAATGGAAATGAACTCTAGCCTGGGCTATTCTTTCAGGAGAGCCCCCAGTCATGTTTCATTTTACTCTATAAAGGTATGCTCTAGATTCCTCATCAGTCATCTTTACCCCATGCAGGTCCCCTTGCCCCTCACTCACGACTCTCCAGCTCTCCATTATGTACTGCATTCACCAATTAAAAGGTAAATCTTAAAAGCCAAGGAGTGTCTTGCTTGCATTTCTTTCTATTTATCTATCTCTCTGTCTGTGTCTCTGTCTGTCTGTCTGTCTCTGTCTCTATCATGAGAGAAGGTAAGAAAGTATTCATAATGGTGATAGGTGATATAAAAACAAACTATATTAATAAAAATTCAGCAAAGAAAGGATGAAGCTTCAGATTCTTCATTTGTAGGGAATATATTTTTCATTTTTCTCCCAAGAGCGGGGATAAATTGCATTGAACCTTTGCCCTGACCCACTCAATCTCCCCTTTGTGTCCTTCTGTATATATGCATGAGATCATATTAACCAGGCCCCAAACCAGGTCTCATATCACTTCCCACTTAATATATACTTTATCATTCATTCATTCATTGGGTCCAGCCTGTACCTAAAAAGAGCTTGGAGGCAAAATGTCTAGTTGTTTGTGCTTATCAGTGCTTCTATGGGAGCTATTTAGTATGTCATAATTTCCCTATTTCCCAGGAAGAAAAGATCCCATTCTTCAGAAGTCCCATTTTGGAGGCCTCATTCCTATTCTCTTTCTCTGTCCTTTTCAATGGCTCTGATGAGTTCATTCAGTGGCGGAGACCTTACCAGTCCCATCCAAGGTACTGGGTATATTCAGGGAAACTCGAGGTTGCTATGTAAACCAGCACAGCCCCCACAGAACAAAAGCCTAAAAATAAATCTCTGTATCAATGGGAGAGGAACAGTGCAAAGCAGGTAACCCCAAAATGATTTCTCTTTGATTTTGGAGTTGGTCTGGACTCACATTTGAATGTGGGTTTGTCTGATCTATAAATAAGAGACTTCTCTTGAATCTAATGAAGCTATTCTCTGAAGAGCTAGGTTAAGGTTGGGAAAATTGCCCAACTTCTCTACTCTGCCTTACAAGAACTCATCCTTATGCCATGGTGAAGATCAATGATTTCAGGAATGTTAAGTGGAAAACACCAGTCTAAGATGTGCTTCTATAAAGTAAGGCAGAAATACATAATTAATATAAGAGATAGGAAGATCTGAATTCAAATCCTTCCTCTGACACTCATTTAATTTCTCCAAGCCTCAGTTTCCTTGTCTGTAAAAGGAGCTAGGTCCATGACCTCCAAGGCTGCTTTCTTTCATAGGTACATAATGCTATGAATTTGTCATAGTAATCTTTCCCTTCCCTTCCCTTCCTCTGTCCACGTAGGGTATCATAAACTTAAAAGCAAAAGAACGCTGTCTGATTATAATGATGAATATAATGATAATGACCAAGTTTAGTCTTGAAGATTTGAGAAAATGTACCTCCCTCCTCTCTTTGTAGAGATGGAAAAATGAAATGTGGAATATTGCCAATACTGTCAGACCCAGGATGACTTGCTGGGAAGACTGTGGAAAAGAAGATCACATAAAAAACAAAAGACGTCAATAAAAATAAAATGATTTTTTAAAAATTCCTTAAAATGGTGGCAAAATGTAGTGGATAGAGAGTTAATCCCAAAGCCAGGAAGACCTGGATTTAGGTTTATATATCTGATCTGATATATAAAGGCTTTGTGACCCTGCGCAAATAAATCATTTAACCTTTCAAGGTTTCAGGCAGCTCTTTGAAAATATAAGCTGCCCTGTACTAATTTCTCTGTACTAATGAAGTCACAGATTTCATCCCTGTCTTATCTTTGTGGCAGTGGAGGAAGGGTGGTATTGGAAATAGAGTGTTGGGCTGGACATCAGAAATATGTGGGTTCAAATACTGCCTCTGATATTTACTATGCATGTGATCCTAAACAAGTCGATTCACGTCAATGGACTTTAAACAATTAGAACCATAGGACAGTCTTGATTGTCATTGGAAGACTCACTTCTACCCCTGCCATGATAGGAAATCAAAGATCTTTCCCATTTTCTTTAAAAGCATAAGATTTTGAAGGTATTGAAAAACAATCAGATACATTGCTCAATTATGTCGATAACTAAGATAAAATCATCCTCGCATAAAATCAGTTCCTCCTCTCTGATGCTTGCTGGTGATGTGAAGATGATCCCAGGTTCTCAGAGGCAAGGCTGGAAGAACATGGGTTCTCATCAGACTGGAAACACTTTATATGTGCTTAAAGAAAGAGGTTGCACTCGCATCTCTAGGCACAGTCTAATCATGGATGAGGAGCCCTGTTACCTGGCAGTTGGCCACCAACTCATACATGTTTTCAGCTTCAATAGTTCATAAAAACTCTCCTACACTGCAAAGGGGTTTTGCTACCTGGCACTGGAGAGAGTATTCAGACCTCATCATTACTCCCTTAAAAATCTTTGACTTCCTTAAGACTCAGTCAAAAACAACTTTCTCTAGGGTCCTTTTCCAGATCCTTCAAAAGACTAGAACATTCCCTTCAAGATGTACTTTTCATCGATTCCCTATATATTTTGCATATGTAGGGAATGAATTATATACATGTTAAGATTCCTCCATTAGAATGTAAAGTCGTTGAGGACAGGGATAATTTTTTGTCTTTATGTCCTCAGCATTTAACAGTGTTTGGAACATAGTAAGAACATAATAAATGCTTGTTGATTGATTTGTGGAAGGAGTTTGTTCACTGGAAGGTCCCTTAATCAGCCCAGTGTGTTTAGTGGAAGTAACGCTGAAGACACTGAATCCATGCGTGTTGATGAACTAATTATATCAGCTCTGTGTTGGGTGCTGGAGAGAAAACCAAGACAGCTCCTGCCCTCAAGGAGTTTACATTCTACCAGGCAATACATGAATCATGTAACCTCTCAAGATACTTAGGTGTCCTTAAAGATTAGTATGGTAAATGTGAGAAAGAGAATGTTAAGGAGGGAGTGAAACTGATCCACTCTATTAAAGAAGGATGTGGGAGAAAAGTACTAAAACTGAAAAAAATCTGCTCCCCAGCAGGGACGATAGATGCACCAAGCAGTAGCCCTGTGCTTACAGGAGGTGTTCAATAGGGAAAACCAATTTTGTGTATACAGAGGGTGCCTAATAGATACTCTGCTGCTGCCACTTTATGAACCACAGCCATGTTTTTCACTAATGAGTATGGGTCAGGCTGGGGATGCTACAAACAAGTCTGAGTTTCCAGAACTCATTTATATAAGGTTGCTTCTTGCATTCCAAGAAGATAGGGGGTTAGACATGAAGCACTAAGAAGCAATTACCTCTGTTCTTGCTTGTCAGGTGCTTGAAAACACAGGTGTGTTTCTGCATGTGTGGGTGGGAGGGTGTGCACATGATGGGGATTATTTCCTGAGATTCACATTCTGAAAAACAATCCACCCAGCAGGAAAACAGACTCTGGGCTGTGCTTGAATGCAGAAGAAGGCATTAAAACCGGGGACCAAGAGGTCACTCTTCCTTCCCCATCCTGGTTTTTAATTCTGACTCTGTTAGACTAATCCAATAATAACACTCCCTGACCCTCAGTTTCCTCAACTAAAAAATAAATCCAATATGGTGGTGCAGTGAGGCTCGATTTGGAAGTAGAATACCGCATCTCAACTTCCATTTCTTCCACTTGCAACTTATATGATCTTGGGTAAGTCAATTTACTCTATTTTCTTTTATGTGAAATGAGGAAGTTAGAATAGGTTGAAGCTTGAAGGGATCTTCAAGGTCATATATTTGGATGACCTCATTTTACAAAGAGAAAACAGACTCGTAGTGGTTGATGATACCCTTGAATCATACAGGGCTCTCAGTTCAGAGACTATTTCCTCTCCCTTAGGAGAGGACCAAAGTCAGTGGGACAGCACTGACTCAGTCTCTGGTCCGTAGGTTGATGTGGTTGCCTGAGAGTACTGGGCGACATTCAATATGGTGGATGGAATCTATGACTTAGAAATTTCCTAAGCCTATTTCTCCAAATCTCCAGGGAAGGCTCTCATGGTCTGTTTCCACTGGATTGTCCAAGCACTAGAGTGCCTTCTTTCCTCCTCTCTCCCTGCTGCTGAGCTCCCTCCCTCTTCTTTCCTAATCAGGCTAAGCAGCAGAGTGTGAGGAGGGGTGGAGCGCCACGGGCAACAACTCTACATGACTTCATTAATTTTAATGTAAAATAAATTGTTTAATTTACTACTTCCACTGAAGACAGGCCCAAGGAAGGTAGCGTCCCCCCCATCAAGGTGTTTGGGGAAAAAGCCATAATTAGAAAAGACAAAACCAACATAAATAAAATCTGAGCCCTTTCAGATTCAGGTTAAAGAAGGCTGAGAGCAGAGAAAACAGGAAACTTGGGAATATTCTCAATTTGAGCCAATTTTCTGGGCTCTTTGGGCTGTATTAGCCCAAGATCTTCAATTCAGTATCATGCCCTTGACTCCATGGTACAGTGAAATATGGAATCTTCAGGGTCTACATTCACATTCTGATTTTGTTACTTGCCTTCTGTGTGATCAGTTTCCTCCCTTGTAAAATAGTGGAAGGGGTTAAACTAAAATTATGGCCATCCAATTCTGAATCTATGATTCTATGTGACTCTAGCCTATTCATCTTAGACTTGGGAAACATTGATGGTAATGAAAAGCAGCAGGCTTGGGTTTGATTCTTGACTTAGGACTTCATAGCTGGGTGATTCTTAAAAAGGCCCTTTCCCTCTCTTCAAACATCATCTGTTACTGACCAGACTTCCTCTTCTTCCTCCTCAGCTGGTGCCTTTTCTACCTCAAGAAAATGGCTTCGTACTGAGAGATGGTATGAAATTGTGAAGAAGGGGCTTCAAGGAAGCCTCGGAAGATGGGTTCAAACCATGTCTCTGATACACCCTGGCTGTGTGATCTTCAGCAAGTCATCTCAATTTTTAGCAGTGCAGAGAAAGTGCGAAAGCACATAGCGAGCCTCCTCATGGAGTTTCCCTATAACAATGAAATCACCAATTTAATCTCTAGCCCCGTTCCCTGATGATTGTTGTTCTTTATCATTTTTAGGTACATCTGACTCTTCATGACCACATTTGGGGTTTTCTTGGCTGTGATACTAGAGTGACTTGCCATTGCCTTCTCCAGCTCATTTTATAGATAAGGAAACTAAGCTAAACAGGATTAAGTGACTTGCCCAAGGCCATCCAGCTAGTAAGCACTTGAGACAAGAATAGAACTCAAGATGATCTTCCTGACTCCAGGTCAGTCAATAACTAGGACAATAAGAATCCTTTCCCTCCACTAATGTTTTCCCAAGAATAGTAGTTATCTCTAAGTTCTTGAAGCCTTTGCCAGCCCAGTATAAAGCCGGATAGAGATTCTACCAAGATTTACGAATCATCCTAAGAAAAGCTTTTTCTCTACCATCTGAATTCTTGCCTGGATAAGTATGGAGAGGCTCATTACCAAAAGGTTAAGAAGCAGGTGATGAATTTTTCAGCCAACCAATTCATCAAATGAAACAAATATCATTGGAGACAGCAATCGTGAATACTAATGAAATCATGGATCTCACAGAGAGCAAAGAGTGGAGAGAACAAGCACCTAAGGGAGCTACGAAATGCTAGGCAAAGTTGGAGGAAGGAATCTCAGAGCTTATTGAGTCACTCTTTAATTGTATGGATGAATATGTAATGAAATGTAATGGATGCTGTATGTAATGAGAGTTCACGCTCATTCTATGTATGGATGGGGAGAATTGTAGCCCAGAGAAGTCAGAAATTTACCAGGGAAACACGGCAAGCCTTTTAGACAGGATTCAAACACAGGTCTTCCTGATTGCAAGTCCAGTTAGCTGTCCACTAGCCAACCTGCTTCCCTCCATATATGCTGGACAGCTCCTCCAGGCAACAGGAATATACTGAAGGGTTTGGAGAAGACAGGATGAAAGCACAAAGGAACATTAATTTAGCAGTGTTATGAAGGATGGATGGAAGACAGATAGATGCTCCATGCCTTCGAAATCACTTTTTAAAAAGTAGGTTGATTTGATGGATTGACAGATAGTATATGATGAATTAAAGGAGGAGGATTCAGATTTTTTTTGGTCCTGGCCCTCTGCTGCCAGAATGAAATCCACATTTAAGAGTAAGCCCAATTTTAACAGTCAAAGAGTTCATGGTGTGCTAAGAGTGACAGTGCAGACTAATCTGTAATCAATATACACATACCCAGAGAAATGCAATTGCTATAAAATACACTGTAGGAAAGAGCATAGTTGGGACAGAGTGAGGCTCTTGAGGAAGCTTTAAACTATGTCTGAACTTCATTAATTTGAACTTGATTCATTCAGAAATTCTGAATAAGAACTGCAGTAGAATTTAAATTTGAATTATCAAAGAATGAAGTAGAACTTAAGGTCTTTGAGGGTAGGAGCTCTTTTTAAAAAATATTTAATTTCTAATTTATGTAATAAAACAAGCTTTTCCATTGCATAGTATAATTTTTTAAAAGATGATTGCACATGAAATTGCAAATCTATTATGTATAACTTGCTATTCCTTTTAAATATGTAATAATAGTAGAAATTATCTTGATTTCAGGTTTGCAACCTTAGTGAGGATAGTGACCTTTTAATTAATAGGGATATGAAGTTTGTCTATTATTTCATTGACCAAGAGACCTAATTATAGGTATTTAATAAATGTTTATTATAATCTAAAGGTAAGCAACTAGACTCTAATTTTTTGGGTTTGGTTTCTTTGTTTCCTTCCTTCCTCTTTGATATAATGTAGCCATCCAGTTGATGGACTTGTTGATTACCAAGATAATTATTACCAAAAATAGTGTTAATAAGAACTAAACCTACTTCAGAAAATAAATGCTTTTAAAAGAACTTTAGCGCATGAATAGCTGATTTAAAAAAAAAAGTATTCTTCAAGTAAAAAACGAGACCTACTTATTCATTCATCAAAGTGGGTCCAGAAGGATCAGATCAGTATATCTATTTTACAACTTCTCTAATTCCCTATTTTTACTAACTCAGGCTGGTCTTCCATTCCCTCTTTAATTAACTGACAAGCATTTATTTAGAATCCATTATGTGTCAGGCACTGAGTTAGGCACTAGGGATAGGAGATGAAAGGGAAATTCTCTCAAAATGGGGGTTTCCTTCTCAGTGAGCTTATATTCTATTGGGAGCAGCTAACAAATCATGTAGGAATATAGGGAATAGACTTGAGGTGGGAAGGACTCTAGCAACTATAAGAGAAAGGAAACAGTAGGGAAAGACCTCATGCAGAAGAGGATAATGGAGCTCTGTCTTGAAGAAAAATTAGAGCTGAAGGGGTTCAATTGAAGTGGGAGGGCAGTTCAGACAATAGGGACAGCTATTAAGGCACAGGGTCATAAAATTGAGTCATGTGTCAAGAACCATAAGAAGTCAGAACACCCCAGAGGGGTAGGTACTTCCCCCAAATTCTTCTCCCAATTAATTAAGATAATAGTGGGGAATCCTTGACCTGACATCACTGGGAGGTGAAATGTCCCACATGGAGGATTTTCAGTTATCTGGAAACCATGTTTTCTTTTTTAAATGCAAGTTCTCCTAATATATTTTATACTCTCCTGATTTCTAAGACAAAGGACTAATCATAAGTTCTCTATGACTCAGAGTGCTTATTATGAATATCCATCAGTGTCCTAGGTTGGAATAGTGATTTTCTCAGCAGGTACCGAATCCCTCAATCCCCTTTCACCTACACAACATGGCCTTCGTACGTTTGGAGTATATTTGTAGCTCTTCTTTGTTTTCAGAAGTTCTCCACTCCCTCCCTCTCTGCCACTTGTCATTTCTTGATGGTGTCAGTGTGTCCTAGTGCTTCTAATCAGCTCCTTATTTTTAGCCAATTCAATTCTTTCCAGCCTGAGGGGAGACGACTCATAACTCCCAGAGAGAGAGAAAGAAATCCATGGGCTCTGTGAACACCATTGCCTGAACTGTTCAAAGGACACTCAAGTCAACCACACTGGCTTGGGCTTAGATCTGTGATCTTTGTCCTCAGTGTTTGAGGCTGAGAGAATTATGCCTTCTGGGTAAAAAGGCCATTATCATCACGGGATAATATTACATGGGGAAAAGGAGGATAATTCTGTGAAAGTCTGTCCCAGGACCTGATAATGATAATCTACCAGGGGTCCTCAAACTACGGCCCATGGGCCAGATGCAGCAGCTGAGGATGTTTATCCCCCTCACCCAAGGCAATGAAGTTTCTTCATTAAAAGGCCCACAAAAGAAAGCTTTTGTTTTTACTATAGTCCAACCTCCAACAGTCTGAGGGACAGTGAATTGGCCCCCTATTTAAAAAGTTTGAGGACCCCTGGTAGACCCCTGGTAGTTGCTTAGTCTAAGTAAACCAAACACCCAGTAGCTACATGGCTTAATGAAAACAACAGGCCTCAGGCCGGGATGTGCTGGAGACCACTAGAACCAGCTCAGAAGAACTGGTGGTTAAATGTTCAGTGTGAGAAGTTACACCTTCAGAACTGGCAAGGGCTACAAATTGGAGCGTGATGTATTGTCCTGTTAATAATCTAGACCTAACAAAGTGATTAATAATATTAAAGGAGGTCAGGGATACAATTTTCCCCTGGAGAGAGCCAGTTGTTAAACATTTAGCACGTCATTGGTGTGCACTCAGCTCTAGGAGGGCTGGATTAAATTTTTGCCTTTGATGTGCCCTGAGCGAGTGATCCTGAGGAAGTCATCCAGTCTCTCTCAGGCTGGATTTCCTCTCAACTGTAAAAATAGAAATACTAATAGCACCAACCTCAAAGGATGCTTGTGAGAATCAAATCACATTTGAAAATGCTTGTAAATTTTGAAGTGCTATCTTTTATTATAGCTATTTGCAGATTTTAAAGTACCATATAAATGCTAGCTATTATTATTAGTATAATCAGAGAAAACAGCATGGGGAAACTGAGGAGCAGGGGCAGGAGTCACTGAGACTGGAGAACCAGGCAGAAATTGCAATAAATGGAAACACATCAGGAGGACAGGAGACAAGTCAGGAGCTCAGTTGCTAAGGAACAGAGGAGATACAGACTGGGAACTTGGTCTTAATCTGTACTGAATGAAAAGAGCAATGAGTTGACTTGAGGCTTATTTTTTATTAATCTATGTGACCTTGGGCAAATCAATTCATCTCTGTGAGACTCAGTTTCCTCATCTGTAAAAATAAAGAGGTTGTGTCAGGTTATCTCTAATTTTTTTTCCTAGCTCCAAATTCCTATGACTAGGTTACAGTGGGTCTGAGGAGATGAGCAAGGAACACAAATGCTAGGGAAATGTTCAAGGGATCAGAGGGAGGGAACCCAGTCAAGACATAATATGTGATAAGAAGACTAATGAAAGAAGTAGGATGTTTAGGAATGGCAGGAGGAGAGGAGAGGAGAGAAGAGAGGAGAGGAGAGGAGAGGAGAGGAGAGGAGAGGGAGAGATCTACTAAAATATTCGTGTAAACTGTGAAGAGGTGAAGATTTGGATAATTTTATTTCCCTTATTCCTGGAACCAGTCTTCCTCAAAGAAAATAATTTTTGTTTTTGTTTTTGTTCTTAGTACATGGATATTTTTCTTTCCTTTTTTTGCCATTTTTATTTCTTAATACATCTTTCTCATATCCCCCTCCCAGATAACCATCTTACAGAAAGAACTTTAAAAAAGAAAGAAAAATAAATAAGAGAAGAGAGGAGGAAAAAAAGGGAGAGAGGAGAGGAAAGGGGAGAAAGGAAAGGAAAAGGAGGGGGAGAGATAGGAGAGGAAGGAGAGGAGGAAAGATCTGAGGATTTATTAAGTGCTTACTATATACCAGCTTCTAGGAACACAATATGAGATCCTCCACAAAAAAAGTCCCAGTCCTCAAAGGAATACAACATAACAAAAAAGAATTAACATGGGACAGAGGGAAGGTAGGATTGAAGGTACCTGGCCCAACAGGAGAGCATGGTTTTGAAATCCAGACACCAGGAACAAAGGGCAAGGGTCTTACAGAGGGATATTTCCTGTTGAGAAAGCTACAGGGACATTTGGATATTCTTTGGCGATTTGCACCAAGTTCCAGGATGAGATGGCAAGTTTAGGCTAAATATGAGAAGTCTCACAAGGGACCCAGTTGTTGTTTTGTGACAGTCTAAGGGCTGGCTTTTAGAAGAGCAATCAGGCTGGAGCTACTTGGCTGAAGAGGGCAGGATCAGAAGCAATGGAGCGAAATAATAGAGGAGAATATTTAGGCAGGTGGGGAGAGAAAACTTCGAGCTCTCACTCTCTGCAATAGGGTCCTTAGGTTGCCAGGCAGTCTCCAGTCCCCCATCATTGGAGGTCTTTAATCATAGGCTGAAAGAACACTTGGAAATTTTGTAGAAGGAACTGCCATTTCAGGGGTGGGTGAGACCAAATGCCCTTTTGATTCAGAGACTCTGTAATCCGTGCCCTGGGCACTCTGAATTCCTCCATCAATCCCTGCTCCCAGGTGATTTAATTTGGAACCTGCTTTTGGAAGGCATTTCTTCCCCTTGTTTCTTGCTCAGTCTGCTGCTAGTAAATTAGAAACTTGTAGAAAATAAATAAATAAACAAAGAAATAAAAAAATAAATAAAAGCAAAAGGCTCTCACAAGGTCTAGCCCGTGGCATAAACATGACCAGTGGCTGGCACGGGCTCCAGCAAAATCAAATGAAAATCTCCATCCCACTTGATCTTAGTGCATTATCAGTGTCCTGGGGCCTCACACACCAGTGGAAGCAAAGCAGCCAGAACAAAAGAGTGAGTTAATGCACAGAGCCAAGAATTTACCAATCTGACTTCCCAGATTAATTTCTAATTAGAAAATGAAAGAAAATAGATGAAAATGCAGTTCTTTTAGAGAAAGGCCTTAAGTGAATGAGTCTGTTCAAATGTCCAAAATTAATTTTATTTGGAGTCAAAGATGCTTGTGTTGGCTAATGCTGAAAATGGCTGGCTAGTCTCAGGTCTGATTGCATTTGGAGTTTCTACTAAAAAAAAAAAAGGTAGTATAGTTGTCGTTGTTCATTCATTTCAGTCATATCTGACTCTCTGTCACCCCATTTGGGGTTTTCTTGGCAAAGATATTTGGATGGTTTGCCATTTCCTTCTCCAGCTCATTTTTACAGATGAGGAAACTGAGCCAAATAGGGTTAAATTACTCACCCAGGGTCATATAGCTGAACTCAAGTTTTTCTGATTTCAGATCCCAGCCCCATTGTGCCATCTAGTTGCCCCTAGTTATTTTAGTTTTGTGAGAGGAAAAAGATACAAAATACAGCAATGGCTTGAGTTCAAAGTCCTGGGTTCAAATCCCAGTTCTGATAATTATTCCTTGTGTAACCTTAAGCGAATTATTTGATTTCTCTGGCCATCAAGTTTTTCATCTGGAAAAGAAGAGATGCTGAACTAGATGATGTCTGTGGTTCCTTCAAAAGCTAAATTAAAAGCTCTTAATAGGGTCTGTGAATTTATTTTTACTATTTACTATTTATATTTATTAATAACAATAACTGTATTTCAATGTAATTGGTTTCCAAAGTTTGCAAAGGAAAATACATCGTATGCATTTAGATTCAGGTATCTAAGAAGTGGTCTTCAGATTTCACTGAAAAGCCCAACACACCATGACATCCTAGAGTAGACCTTCTGCTCTAACCCATTGATCCTCTGGCCCATTGTGCATGTTGTATCACAGGCCAGTCTCCCAGCCTGGACACACAGATCAATAACCTTGGAAAGTAAAAGTTTCTCAAAATTCCCAAGGGTTGTGTTATCTCTACAACATCCATATTTTGCAGGAAAATATCCAAGCCTCAGTGCAGTAGAAATCTGGTTTAACCCCCACATTCTCTTCTCTCGGTTGCTTAGTGAGTGATTTAAATTGCATTCACTGGAGAAATTAATCTGATTCTGCATTTGTACGGCTGCCTCCCAAGGGCTGTTTTCTAGGGTTGCTCTTACATCTCTCATGTGCTTCTATCATTACTCACTAGGAATTATAACATTTCTCTATCCTATTCCAACACATATTGCTTGGAATTTCTTCCCTCTGATGTCTCAGGGCCATTATAACTGAGGAGCCCATGGAACAGCTTAGGAATCAAGAACTCAGATTCCTGTCCCATTTCTCTCCTTGACCACCTGGGGATCTGGGAGCTCACTTGACTCCCATGGGCCTTGGTTTCTTTATGTGTAAAATGAGGGCACTTTAGAGGATGGTTTCTGATGTCCCTTTCATCTCTGGAAACTCTAAAAAAGGGAAAAGACTAGAAATTGCAATCTACAGACCAGTGAGCTTGACTTTGATTCCTAGAAAAAAATTGAGAATGGGTCATTAAAGAAATGGCTAATGAACATGTACAAAGGGAAATGGCAGGTTTCTAAAAGACCAGCTGAGTTTTGTCAAGAATAGAACAGGCCAGAATAAGTTTTTTTCTTTTTTTTTTTTTGTTTTCATTTGATTTTCTTTTCTTTCCTTTCCTTTCCTTCCTTTTTTCTCTTCCTTTCCTTTTCTTTTTTCTTTCCTTACTACCTTTCCTTTCTTTCCTTTTCTTTTCCTTCCTTTCCTTTTCTTTTTTCTTTCCTTACTACCTTTTCTTTCCTTTCCAATGCTTCCTCTTCTTTTCCTTACCCTTCTTTTCTTTATTTACTCTGCTTTTATTCCTTTTTCTTTCATTTTCTTTTCTTTCCTTTGCTTATTTTTCTTTCCTTCCTTTTCCTTTTTCTTTTCTTTTCTTTTCTTTTTTTTCCTTCCATATGAGTGTACTCATCTAGGAGATGCACTAGATTTGGAGTCAAGAAAACCTACACTCATTCTGCCTGAGATACTTCCTCGTGGTGTGATTCTAATCCAGTCACTTAATTTCTGTCTGCTTTAGCTCCCTAAATGGGGAAAATAGCAGCAACTACCTCCCAGAGTTGTTGTGAGGCTCGAATGAGTTAACACATACAAACTTCTTTGCGCCCTTTAAAACATTGTATAAATGCTAGTGGTTATTTGCTCATCTTCGAAAACAAAGGATGAACAAGATAGGATTATTATTCCAGAGGTACTAAACATGCAGAGAACTTCTAGGTATATCATTTGTTTAGATTTAAGCCAAACATCAGCTTTTGTAGAGAACATGGAGCTATTTATTAGTTGGATTCAAAACTACTTGTGCGACTGCACTGACTTTTAGCTGAGAGATTATCAGCTTGGCAGGCAGTCCCTAGTGAAGTGCCCTCGGGATCTGTATTTGGCCCTGTGCTCTCGAACATGCTTCTGACTGACTTGGATAGAGGAACAGATGGCACGTTCATTTGATTTGCAAATGACACAAACCTCAGAGGGTCAACTACCCCACTAGGGGACAATCAGAATCCAAAGATCTCTTGAAGGGTTAGAACATTAGGCTCAGTGTCTAAGATGAAAGTAAATAGATATACATATAAATTCTTACTCTTGGAGATTTAAAAAATGAGTTGGCAATTATGGGATGGAGAAAGCATTGCAGTTTATCTTTAAAAATGCAGCTAGGGTGCTGACATGGTACAGAGAGTGCTGGATCTGGAATCAGGAAAACCTAAATTCAAATTCAGCCTCAGATATTTAACTAGCTGTGTGAGCTTGGATCAGTCATTTAACCTTTGTTTACCTCAATTTCTCTAATTGTAAAATGAGAAGAATAATAGCACCTATCTCCTCTAGGATTATTGTGAGGATCCAGCAAGATAATTATAAAGTACTTTGCACAGTGCCTGGTTAATAGTAGGTATTATAAAAATTTTACTTATAATAGATTTTTAGTAATTATTATAATCTATTATTTAGATAAATAGATCATAAAAGGTATGTATTTACATATAATAAGGTATACACACATATAATTATTATATACCAAAAAAGTTAATACAACATTGGGCTGTCTTGAGAAAGGCATTGCTTAAGGGTCAGCTGGGTGGTGCAGTGGATTGAGCACCAGTCCTGACGTCAGGAGGACCTGAGTTCAAATCTCATCTCAGATACTTAACACATCTTAACCCCAAATGCTTCAGCCAAAAAAAAAAAAATCTACAGAGAAAAGGATTGCTTACAGGAATAAAATGGTGACAGTCTCTCTATCATCATTCCACATCTGGAATATTATATTGGGTTTGGGGAACCACAGGAAGGAAGATATTGATAAGTTGAATAGTGTCCAGAGAAGGATGGGTGAAGGATAATAAAGGCTGAGACTTCATGTCACATGGGACCTGGGGACATTTTTCCTGTAAAAAGAACACTCTCTAACAGTTGTTTTTGGGTCTCTTAAGGGTGATCTCATGGAGGAGTGATTAACTTTGTTCTGCCCAGTCCCAGAGGGCAAAGCCAAGGGACAGAAAATGGAAGGTATAGAGGAAATTTTCTGCTGAATGTCAGGAAAAGCTTTTTAGAACTACTAAAAAGCAATTAGAAACTATTCCAAAGGGGAATGGTCTGCTTTTGGAGATAGTGGATTTCTCTTCTTTGGAGACCTTGAAATAGAGACCAAATGACCAACTGTTGGATTGGTTGCAATGGGAATTTCTTTTGAATAAATATTAAGTGAGAAGGCCATTGAAGCCCTTTCCCATTCTGAAATTCTATGATTTATTCATTGGGTTACTATCTTCATTTGTAAAGGGACTTCCGACACTGGGATTTTCTTTGAACTGACTAAGTCACTGATCTTTTTCTTTTATTTATACAGCTGTGAATTCATAATCAATTCTCAGTTTTTTCATCTGTAAAATGGAGATTAATTCTTAGCACTTTGCCAGGACACAAGAGAGAATTAACAAATAATTGTTAAATTTAATTGAATAATACTAAAGATTTCCTAGGATTATTGGAAAGAAGAACTTTATAAACCTTAAAGATCTTTACCACGCCAGTTATTTGTATTATTGTTGAGAGGCAGAACCCAGTGAATATAGTGGTGAACATAAGAGTTAGTTGGAAGAGACTGGAATTCAAATCTCATCTCTTACATTTACTGCCAGTGAGATTGTGCTTAAGTCATTTTATCTGGGCCTAAATTTCCTCAAATGTAAAATGAGAATAATAATACCGGTAGAATTGTCATTCTACTTTCCTGTTCCTCAGTTTCATTTTCCATCTGTCTTTCTAAATCATTCCTCTAGATATGATATCTCTCCTTATTAAAATGGTAGCTCACAGATTAGGAAACACTCATTTTTTTTTTTTTGGCTGAGGCAATTGGGGTTAAGTGACTTGCCCAAGGTCATACAGTTAGAAAGGGTTAAGTGTCTGAGGTCAGATTTGAATTCAGGTCCTCCTGACTTCAGGGCAGTACTCTATCTACTGAGCCACCTAGCTATCCCAGGGGCATTTACAGTATTTAATAAGATCCTTGTTCCATTTCTTTGTATTTGTCCTCCAGTGCCAAGCACAGTGTCTGGTACATAGTAGGTACTCAATAAATGCTTGTTGGTTGTTTGATTAGCATGGGTAAGTGCTTAATGATTTTTTTTTCATTTACTCCTTCATAGGAATTTGTGAGAATAGAATGAATTACTATAAAATGTTTTGTAAATCTTAAAGTACTACAGAATGTCAGTTTGTATAGTTGTTATTATTATTAGTCCTCATCTTTTTACTGAGAGACTAAGCAAAACTACCAAAGGATCATGAATGTTACAATCTCTGCTTCTCTCCTTTCCATTCCGGGGATTTTATTTTGAGCTCCCCCCCCCCCCAGTTCTTTCTTCCTCTAGAGAAATATACATAAGCAACTTTTAAAATGTTGAAGTGCAGCTCAGAAATCAGTCAGGAACCGGCAAAAGTAACAAACTCATTTCCATAGTAACAGGCTCATTACCATCCCGGCTGCCAGCAGAATCAGACAATTTGATTCCTTCCAGCAGATTTTCCCCCAGGACAGGATCCATTCCTTTAACAATGCTGAGGACGCCAACAGGAGTCAATCTGAAGTCTTCACAGTGATGGGGAGTGATACAGCTCCTACCTCCCACATACTGTCCAGGTGAGTTTTGAAAATGGACAAATCATAGGAAAACACGATCTTGAAACCGAATCTAAAGAAAAGCAATAAGGTTTTCATCCCTTCGGAGACACCAGATTTATTTGCGGTTTCCCTTGCCCCCTGAGGCAGATGACCCCTTTGGAACATTCAATATCAAGTCCAGCTGCTTCTGTCTGGCCAGTTCAATGAATTCCAACTGCGATCCAGAGCTGGCCCAAAGTGAAATGAGTTATGTTACAAACAAGCGACATCCTCGCCTTCAATTGTCACTCAATCGACAAGTATTTCTTAAGTACCTACTATGAATAAGAAGGCACAAAAATGAAAATGAAATGGTTCCCGATTTTAAGGAGCTTCCAGTTTACTGAAAGAAATGTGTATTTGTGCACATGTACTTGTGTGTGTATGTAATTTATAAAAATAGTTGTGAGGCTATTTCAGAGGGAAGCAATTAGCAGTTGGAGAGATAAGAGGGAAAAAACCTAACTCATGTAGAAGATGGCACTGGTCCAATTAGTTCCCTTGGATTCAAATATCATCTCCATATAGATAACACACACCTATATATTCAGCTTCTCCTGATCTCTCCTGAGTTCTAGTTTTTCATCACCTATTGGATATTTCAACCTGGACATCCCATCTCCTCGGCATCTCAAACTCAATCTATCCAAAATAGAAGTAACTTTTCCGCAAACCCACCCCTCTTCCAAAATTCCCTATTATTATCGAGAGCACCAATATCCTGCTTTTCACTCATATTCAAAACCGAAGTTTATCCTCAATTCCTTACTCCCACTCATCACACATAGCCTAACAGTTCTGCCTTTCTGCTATATCTACCTGGATGTCCCATGAGCAATTCCTAATTCAAGAATAAAGAAGGTTAATGTTCTTCATGCAAGCAAAATAGAATTCAATATCTATCTCTTAAAAACAGGGGGAGCTCAGTACCTTCTTTCTGAAACACCCCTCTAAAAGTTGGCTACAACCTGCCTTTCCAGGTTTTATATATATATATAGTTTCCCTTCCAAAGTTAATGGACCAAAATGACTCCTTGCCATTCTTCACACATGGCATTCCATCCCTCATCTTCATACTTTGGGATAGGTTGTCCCCTCCGTCTGGAAGTTTTGTTTCCCTTTTTGTTGTTGGCTCATTTTATTTGTGTCCAAATGAGGGTGACCCTATAGGGGCTTTTCTTGCCAGAGATACTGGAGTAGTTTGCTATTTCCTTCTCCAACTCATTTGACAGATGTGGAAACTGAGGCAAAGGGTGTCATGTAATTTGCCCAAGATCATAAAGTCAAGTCATGAGCAAGTAAGATAGTAAGGTCAGATCCAAGATTTGAATCTATGTCCCCCCTCAAGCCCTTTTCTCTGCACCACCCGGGGCCTCATGGTACTATTATCATTTGACTATCATTTGTCTAAGAAGATAGTTCATCTCTGGAAATGATCATCAGTGGGAAAATATAATTTGATTATCCCTTGAGTTATCATATTATAAAAATCTATGGGCACTAGGATAGAGGAGAAGATGCCTTGGGAAGATGGGAAGGATGCATTGCCTGCTTCTATTCACATCCTTACTTACACCTGACCTAATTTCTTTTCTGCTCCTTCTAATGTATTTGGGTCTTTACTAATTTTCAGGATGAAATTAATTCCCTGCCACTCTTTTTTTTCTCTTCCTATGTATGCCGATTGCTGGTGGCTTCATCCTTTTCCTGATGAATTTAAACCAAGGAGAAAGACAGCTTATACTTAATTTTCCAGTTCTCCAGGGAAATAAACAAGAATCCATCAAAAAAAATTATAGGATCTTTAGGACTTAATACCAGAAGATCTTCACACAATGTCTAATGCAACCCCTTTATTATTCAGAGAAGGAAAAAAAAGAGACCTGGAGTAATTAGGTGACTTCCTCAAGATCATAAAGTCAGAGTGTGAGCTTTAAGTCTGGAATACCTGATTCAAATCTTGTCCTTAATAGTTATTAGCTGTGTTATTAGACCCTAAGCAAAGCAGTATAACTGCTCTATGCCTAAATTCCTCTATCTGGGTAATGAAGAAGTTGAACAAAATGACTTCTCAAGTCCCTTCAAACTCCACATTGAGGATCTCATGACTCTAGAATCAGTTCTCACTTCAAGCATTTCTCAAAGGCCTGGATATCTACTGGGTGATAAGGAGATGAAATAAAAATGAGACATTGCCACTATTTAAGAAGTTCATATGCCATTAGGGGAGAGAAGAGAGAGAGGTAGAATCCACACAGAAAAAGTACATTAAGAATGGAATAAAAATATATGAAAAATGATGTCCAGAAGAAGGGCACCAGCAACTGGGAAAATCAGGACAGGCTTCCTGAAGGAAGGAACACTGGAACTTAGCTTTGAAGAAAATCTAAGGATCTATGAGGCAGAGCTGAGGAAGAAGCAGGTTTAACCAGAAAACTTCCCACTGAACCAAGAGAAGACACCAAAACAAGGTGGGGAAGAGGCTAATTGAAATTCATAGGGGCTTGTGGACTGTGTCCAGGTTTCAGCCGAGCTGAGCTAGAATTAAGGCTCAGACTGGGCTCCCGCCAGATGAAAATGAATGTACAAAGAGGTCTAAGGCATATTTAATTTAGATTCTGGACCCATCAGAAATTCTCTGAGGGGTGAACTTAGAAGTTTTAATTGGAAACCAACCTGCAATCACTCCTTGCCATCCAAATATCTCAATGTGCTTATTTCTTGTAAATATTAATTTTGGGGCAAATTCTTATCTAAATCTGGAACGAGCTGCCTTGAACAATGCCGGCTGTGTCTTAAGAAAGCAGCTGAAATCTCCAAAGGGGGCACAGATCATTATGAAAATGACACAAACAATGTGTTTCAAGTTGAATAGTGATGGCCACTGGGGAGTTTGGGGTGGTACAGTGCCGTGTTTTTATTTTAGTATTTTTTTTAAATGAGCCATTCTTTCGGGCCCATGTTAGAGATGTGAAGAAGTGGTGATTTGATTGCCCACGTCACATTCCTTTGTAGAACGCCAACCCTCAAAGAGATTTGCCTGTTCTCACTAGCAACTCGAAAGTCTAAGTCTTTCCCCAGGGAGAGGGTGCTTGTCACACAAACTACAATCTATCTTCCTTAATTTGACACGTCTGGTCCTCAGAGAATGCTTTCTCTCCTTCTTTGCTGGCTCAGCTCTTCCCTGTATTTAATAAAACATTAGTGATGAGTGTGAAGGGACCCGAAGAAGAAAAAAAATCAGCAGTAGTTGGCAAGACTAAACAATTGGTCAGACTTGCAGATACCCAGTCCTCCCAAATATTATTGGTCCTAGAATGGCACTAGACGTACAGCTTAGCATTTCACAGTTTTTAAGTTGTTTCACGGAGGAACAATTTGGTCCCCGAATTAGAAAGGACTTATTGTTATTTTCATCTTATAACTTTTTATGTTATTAACCCCTTCATTCTCCATCAAAATTTTAATCTGATGTCCAATGATATCACAATAATATCTAACATTTATAAAGTCTTGAAAGGTTTACAAGGTACTTTACATATGTTAATTCATTTGATCTTCACAACATCTAAATCTATTATCAATTTTCCTTTACAGAGAGGGAAACTGAGGCTGACAGATGTTGTAACTACCCCAGAGTCACATAGCAGAGGTGTGAGACAGGATTTGAACTAGGTCCTCCCGATTTGTTTGGACATTTTGGTGGTATCCAGCTGCCTCACTTTTTTTAATGTACAGAAGTGCCCCTGTCTGGTTAGCTTAAAGACACAGGTTTGTGTGGTCCACCCAGTTTGGTAGATCTTACCAAGATGGTACACAGGATCTCACCTAGAGACGGTAGTAGACATTTTGGAGGTCATTTAGTCATCTCTTCTCATTTTATAGTGGAGGAAACCCACAGAGGCTGTGATTTGCCCAGAGTCAACTCTTACAAGTATGTGAGGATAATTATACGAACGGTACACCGTGGGGTAAAAATTGTGTTGGGAGTGCTAACCCTCTGAATGAAAGGAAGTCAGTGAGTGAAGATAAGGACAACAAAAAGGACTTTTTTGTTTGTTTAATTGTGTCGGAGGAGTCGGTTAGTCATTAACAATAATTAAGCACCTACTATGTGCCAGGCACTACGCTGAGCAATGGGGGTACCAAAAAAGGTCAAAAAAAATCCTACACAAAGGACTCCAGAAGCATACAGTTTAATGGAAGAGACAACAAACAAACATACAGACAAGCTAAATACAGGAGAAATAAGAAATAATTAACAGAGGGATGGTACTAGAATTAAGAAAATGAGAAAGTTGTCCTGTAGAAGATAGGTTTTAGCTGGGACTTGAAGGAAGCCAGGGAGGTCACCAAGCAGTAGAGGAGGGACATCATTGCAGGCATGAGAGAGAGCCAGAGAAAATCCTCAGAGCTCAGATGGATAGTCTTGTTGGTGGAAAGGCCTGGAGGTCAATGTCACTGGATCAAAGATGAAAAGAACAGATAGGAACTCAGCTTTGGGTAGATGGGTCATCAATAACTAAAAAATACAGAGAAGTCAGAGCCATTCATTATTTTGTTTCTGTTTTCTCTGTTCAAAGACAGAACAAAGATGACTGAATAGGGGGATGAGAAGAGAGTACCAAGTTGATGTTACCTGGTCTGAGATATGTGCTGTCCTGAGACATGAAAGAGCTAACAGATGTGATGGCTAAAATCAGTGATAGTGATATATGAAATATCGTGGAGAAAGGGAGGGAGAAGGTGCCACAAGAGAGGAAGACAGATGTTGTGTCAATTTTCAGAAAGGGGAGAAGAACAAACTAGTTGGAGCAGAGAGCCTGACGGATTCTAGAACAAATTCTACAATTCTAAAAAATTCTTGCAACAAATTCTAAAACAAATCGTTAAAGAGATAGATGGTGACTATGTGGAAAGAGAAACACCAATATGGCTTCCTCATCAAGAACAAGCCATGAAAGACTAAATAAATTTTTTCCCAAGTTATTTTATGTAGTCACAAATCAAAATAAATGTTATAGATGTAGTTGATTTATAATTAGATTTATTAATGATGCAGTGCTATTAAGTTCACTCACTTTACCAGACTGCACACAAAATTAAGAACTCCTATTTTAAGATTAGCTTCATCTCCCCTGATGTTTCTTATAATTATTGGTTTGTTGTTCTCCTACAGTAGCTAGGTGGTGCACTGGATAGAGCACCAGCTCTCGAGTTTAAGTCCAGCCTTAGATCCTGACTAGCTCTGTGACCTTGGGCAAAACGCTTAACCCTGTTTCCTCATCAATAAAATGAGCTGGAAATGGCAAACCATTGCAGTGTCTCCTCCAGAAAAACCCCAAAAGGGGTCAGGAAGAGTTGGACATGATTGAAAAATGACTAAACAACAACAAAATGTCCCCCTACATTAGGAAGCTCTTCGAGAGCAGGGACTTGTCCTTTCTTTGTATCCCCAAGACTTAGTGCAATGCCTGGAAAACTATAGGTGCTTCATAAATGCTGTACCTGGCCAGATTCTTTTCCACTCCTTCTGATGTATTTGGGCTTGTACTAACTTTCAGGATGAAATTCATTTCCTGCCATGTCTTCTTTCCCCTCTATGGAATTCTGATTGCTTATGATTTTGTCCTCTTCCTGATGAATTTATACTATTCAGACTACTCTGGGAGGGGGATTAGTGAAATGTAGAGCCAGAAAATATGTAAATGAAATAGAATACCAAATATATTCAAGAAAATGGACACCACCAAGAAGGAGGACACTGGGGAAATCACAGCCAGCTTCCTGAAAGAAGTGGCAGAGAGGGTAATCATTTAGGACATTGCTTGCTGGTTCATTAAATAACAGGTCTCATTCCTTCAATAGAAAGTATCTGCCTGATTGAAGCATTTTTTAAATTTTATTTTTCTTGAAGGTTTTTTTGGGTCTATATTTTCTTTCACAACATGACTGTTATGGAAATGTTTTACAGATGACACATGTATAGTCTATATTGAATTGCTTGCATTTTCAATGAAAGGAGGTAGGGAGGGAGGAAGGAAAAGAATCTGAAACTCAAACTCAAATTTCTAAAAACAAATGTTAAAAATTGTTTTAACATGTAAAATCCTAATTAAAAAAGAGAATATATAAAAATAAAAAAGTACAGAACTGACAGAAAATAAAATAAAATAAAAAAGATTATCTAACTACTAGCAATAGTCCCCTGAGAAAAATAGAAACACCAGTGGAAGAGACTGAGTCACAAAGAGGGCCAGATGCAAAGTCAATTACCTGGGTCTCCAACTCCCTTTATCTTGTTATGTAGCCCAATTGCATAGCTAGTAAGGCTCAAAGGAAGAGAAAAAATACTCATACCAGCTAGTATTTAGACAGGGAATCCTATAAGTCGTATACAAAATAGTTCTTTGCAAATTGTTGACTTATCTCACTAGAGACTTTCAATAAGCCTGGCCAGATTGTTGTTATTTATCCTTTGTTCTCGAAGAGTTCCATGACATTGGGGAAACAATGCCAGGACATGCAAGTAAATTGGATGTAAGTGAGGGAGGCTGTGCAGGGTCACCTGCCTCCCTGGCCCTCCAGAGCCATCTGGGTCTAGTGGCTGGGAGATGATGATCCTGGATGACTTTTTAAGCTAAGGTTTCCCCAAGTCTCAATTTGAGACAACAACTATTCAGTGAGTAAGGATAGGTAAGAAATGAGGCAGAAAATGACTTTTTTTACCTAATCAAAAAAAAATCAGTCTGAGAGGGGAAGATCTTCTGGGTTTCTGGCCAAAACAGCACAATAATGGTTATTTATATTCATGCTAAGCCAATCAACACCCAAAGACCAAATGGGACTTGACCTGGAACCTATATTGTTGGCTAATCAATGAAAGCCAGACTGATCTGGGTTTAAGGCACTGATTCTTTTTTTTTTTTTTAATTGAAGCTTTTTATTTACAAAACATATGCATGGGTAATTTTCCCACATTGACCCTTGCATAACCTTTTGTTGAAAATTTTTCCCTTCTTCTCCCCACCCCTTCCCTAGCTGGCAGATAGTCCAATACATGTTAAATATGTTGAAATACATGTTAGATTAAGGCACTGATTCTTAAAAGAAAGAAATTTAGCCAATAAACCCAAGATATCTTGGCGATCAGCCATTGCTGACAGTAGAAAGAGTATTTGCTTTAGGGTAAAGAACTTGGACTCAAATCTTATCTCTGACCTGTGTGACTTTGAATAAGGGACCTTTTGGGACTTCAATTTCCTCAATTGGAAAATGAAAGGATTAGGCTCTTATGATTTCTTTGGATTCCTCCAGGTTCCTGATGTATGACCTTAAGATCCTAGAAAGGAGAAAATCTATGAAAGGACACGTCCCATTGCTAGTGGATCCCTAGGGAGGGCTGCTAACTCAACTCATTCCAAGTCCAGTGTTGTTCTCACTGCAGCATGCTGACTCAACAACAATTCTCTTGTTTGTATAATCTTCTCAGTAAGAGCAACAGCTATCCCACTTAACCTAGATAAATGGTGTTTTTGTTTGGTTTTGTTTTAAAGGGATTCAAATCATTCTGAAGACTTGCAGTTGTTCTAGGTGACTGAGGCTTGAACCATTGCCTGAAAACAGGAGCCAAGAGTCCCAGGTGGCTCAGTCTCGTCACTGGACCTGCCACATAGTAAATGTGGCAGGGGAATTGGGTCTTGTCTGAAGCAGTCCTTTTCCCTTCAGAAAAGCTTTACCTTTAAGTGGTTAAGTCTCTTACTTGCTAGTCTAAAAGTGTTCCTGTTCATTCTAATGATGAGTCAGGCTGGGCCAAAAGCAATTTTTACAAATATTACAGCAAGGTTTGGAATCCTACATAATGAAATCTAATTTAAGGGGTCAGGGTAATCAAATTCACATTACCTGAAGTGATTATTATATATAAAACATACTTTGGTCCAATGGAACTATGTAAGGTGAATCTGAATAAAGTAATCACTTTACTCATGATATATTATAATTGTATATTATTAGACCCCTCATAATTGCCTGGAGAGGCCAAAAAGCAAAAAAAAAAAAATATTATTCCCATTTCACAGATAAAAAATGGGGGTTCTTAAAAGTGAGGTGCCTTTCCTAGTCACCTGGCTGATAAATAAAAAACCCTGGTTTAAAATCTATATCTTTGGAAACCATGTCCAATTTAGTTACTATTACCCCACTATCACACGAGGCAGTTAGGTAGAAAAATGGATTGAGCATTAAGACTGATCCCTGTGTTCAAATCTATTCACATAGATTCACATACAACTGAAATAACTGAATAGAACAGCACTACCAAGGTCACATTTAGGTATTAGATCCACACAATATGAATTCTCTCTGATCCATTTAATTGGCTCTTTGGTTGTTTACCTGTTTTCCATCACATTTCCATTTCTAGAGACCTCATTTAAAATATATGTTGGCCAGACTAAATGTGAGCTAAAGGTATCCACCATTTTGGTTTGTGCAGAACAGCACAGTGTATACTGAATGGAGGACACTAATACTCCTCCTCCAACATGACTGACCTCCAACACCTCTTCCCCTGCCATGTGGATGTAAGACCAGTGTGATTCCAGGTAGATCATTGCAGAGCTGGAGAAGATGGAAAACGCTCCTCTATTATTAGAAGTGAGGGACTGTGGGTACAGAACATGACATATACTATCAGACTTTGTTAATTAGTTTTGTTAAAATACTTTTTTTTAAATTCTTTGTTACAAAAGCTTATGAATGTTGAGCTAGAAGGGCCTTTAGAGGTTATCTTAAAGAGAAATAAACATTTTCCCATCTCTCCATCTTACAGATGAGGAACGCAAGTCCAGAGTTATGTGAGATCATGAAGGCAGTTAGGGACAAAGGCAATATCTGAAACCAGGTCATCTAATTCCAAATCCAGAACGTTTTCATTCAGCCCAATCTCCTCATTTAAAGAGGTAGAAACTGAGATTGGAAGTGGGGAAGCCATCCAGGTTAGTAACAAAGAATTAAACCCAAGTCCATGGCTTTTTCCTGGTGCCATAGGCCATGAAAAGACAGAGGAAGCAATCTGGATCTCATTAATACAACTAACTGATGCCCTTTGGGTGTTCCTCTCCAATATTAATGAGGTTCTCATGAATATTAATGGCTGGACTATATTTCATATGCAAACATAAGGATGCTGATTCATTCCTTTTTGCTCTATAGCCAAAATAGGGTAGCTCAGCTTAGTGGAAAACGTGTTGGTGGAGATCTGGGTATAAACAACTATTGTGGAACCATTGACAAGACCCAGCCTCTTGTAGCCTCACCTTTCCCATCTGTAAAGTGGAGACAATAATACCTAAACCAGTGAGACTCCACAGGCTTGCTTGAGATCATAGCAGGAATTAAAATCAATATTTTTCTGAGGTAGGACCTGAATCCACAGCTTTTGAAGCCACCATTTTAGACACTATATCCTTATTATGCTGTTTCATGTTCCTATAGAGAAAGCAATAATCTATATAGATATGAGACACAGATAGAGGCATTTTGGAAATCTGGATGCATCCCAATGTAGCAGGTGGTGCTTGAGCTGAGCTTTGAAGGGAACCTGGGAAGAGGGAGTGTCCATTCCCCCAAGCCTGGGGGCAGCCCATGCCAAAGCCCACACGTGGCAGACAGGGTATGGCTCTCCATCTAAGAATTCTGCTTACCCAGCAGTTATCGAATGGGAATAGGGAGCTTGGTTTGGTTTTCTCTCATTTTTCAGGACTAGCAAATCTTTGGTAAAATGAGACGTAATGGGTAATCTTTCTAAAAGTCTTTGAGTGCTATCTTCTGACAAGAACATTGGAAAATTCTTCTTTTAGACCTACTCCAGGGCCTCATTTTAGTAGTCTAATCCTAACCCTAAATTCGCACCTACTATGTGCTACATTTATTAATTACTTTTTAATTAAGCACCTATTGTGTGCTATATTTATTAGGCAGCTACTATGTTCTTAGATACAACACTAGGCAAAGGATAGTCCCTGCCCTCAAGGAGATTTCTATCTTATAGATGTAGTAGAATGGCACTGAATAAAGGATCATAGGCAAATCTGAAAGAGATCTTAGAACAATAACAATTTAATTCAATCCAATAAGCATTTATTAAGCACTCACTATGTTCCAGGCACTGTGCTAGGGATACAAAAAGAGGTAAAAATTAAAACAAAACAAAACAAATAAAAAAAAAATCCCCACTGTTAAGAAGTTTATAATCTAATGGATATAGTAGACTGATATTGATCATAGAATAACAATAGGCAGAGCTGATCATTCAATAGTGGACCATTCAAATAGTACTTTAAAACTTCCAAAGTGCTTTACTTATGTTATCTCATTTGGACTAGATTATCTTTAAGCTAATGTAGCAACAAGGTGGTGCAAAGGTTGGAGAGTCAGGTGTGGAGTCAGCAAGACTCATCTTTCTGAATTCAAATCTGGCCTCAGACCCTTACCAGCTTGTATGATCCCAAGCAAGTCAATATTTCTGGGATCCAAAATGGTTCTTTCTAATGTGAAGGCTGGACAGATCAACTCTAAGGCCCATTAATCTGAGCAGTCTCTGATCCTGTTAGTATTTTGATCAATTCTCTCATCACAAGCAAAGCATCCAACTTTAATTGGCGAGATGAGTGCCTCATTTTTATTAGTAAGTTTCAGTAAAATTTCAAAACAAAAGGGAGCCAAGAAGAAAAAAACAACACCTGAAGCATTTAAATATAGTGGGATTAATGGATTGTTTGATTAAAAAATAATAGGATATCTAATTATCTGGAGAACCCTCCAGCAAAACGACACTAATTCCTTCCAATCACTGGAAAGGTCAGTTTGAAACTGTGATAAGCCTGAAATTATAAATTTAGAACATTGTCTATTTTATTGATTTTAAATAACCTTTCTCTCTGCCCTCAGCTGTTGTTCTGTGAGCACTTGAAACTTGTTTTTTCAATTGTTTCACCCCTTTTGGGATTTTCTTGGCAAAGATACTGCAGTGGTTTGCTATTTCCTTCTCCAGCTCATTCTACAGATGAGGGAACTGAAGCATTGAGGGCTGAATGAAGTTTTAAGAGTCTGAGACCAGATTTGAACTCAGTAAAACGAGTTGCAATATGGCGCTACTTAATGGCTTATACATCAATACATAGTTGGCCTTAATACAAGCTTATTGAATGAATGAATTGCAATGCATTGACCTGGAAGAGGTAACATAGTATAATGAAAAGAGCAGTGGTTTTGGAGGCAGAAGCTCTGTATTCAAATCCTAATCCTGCCACTTTCTTGGCATTTCTTAAGAATATTATGCTAATAGAAGGTTTTATTTTTACTAATCTACTCAAGGGGGGACTAAGACTCCAAAAAAGATAAAGCTCTCTTAGTCTGGGAGAAAAATACCCATTCATTCAGCAAAGACTTAGCAAGTTTCTATTGCTTGAACAGCAGCATAGATTTAGGGCTGAAAGAGATTTCCAAGGCCATATTTGACACCCCCAAGAAAAATGCAGCAAGAAGCTAGATCTGAATTGGGATTTGCACTTTCTGGTGCTGTGGCCATTTTCAAAGGTGTGGGAGAGATGGCTTCTAAAGTCCCAGCCAGTCCTGGCTCCCACTGGGATTCCCCCCCTTATTTCTTTCATTTAATACATGATTCATTCATTCATTCATTCTTTCATTTTTAAAAGACTCTTCCATTTCTCAATCTATGATGCATTTAGTGAAAACTCCCTTTGTTAAAACAAAGCTTCACCAGATCATAGATTTAGAGTTAGAAAAATCCTTGGTCTCCTCATTTTACATTTGAATAAACTGAGGCACAGGGAAATGAAAGTCACATGGGTGATAAATGATAAGGTCAGAATTAGAATCCAGAGCCGGTGCCTTTAGAGACAGCATTCTTTCCATGACATTACTTTGTCTTTATTTTTTTTTTTTTTTTATTACTTTGTCTTTAGATGAAGTTAACTGAGACACACTGAGAAATAGCAGAGAAATGTTCACTCCAAATTCAAAACTACATAGATTCTTTCCTTCTACAAGTGGGGCTGCAGCTGGGAATCCTTTCTCTGGGGAAGAAATTACAGCAAGGCTCTGCTCTGGTCTCCTCAGCTCCCATGGCTGACCCAACCCTCAGGACAGGATATGTGCAGTTCCCTAAAGCTTCCAAGAACCTGAATAATTGAATTTTTCAGAGGTTCAAAAGACTCTGTAAAGGGCAATCTGGATGGCTGTTACTGTAAATGACTAAATCAATTTATTTTCACCCATTTAATCAGAATTGAGGTTTTTGACAACTCAATGATGGCTTTGTGTGCTCTGCCTCCAGCATCTCAGCACTTCCTTCTCAGGGACACAATCAATAACAGAAAAACCAAAGTGTGCTCACAGGAAGACCAATGGGTAGGGAAGAGGTGGGGAAGGAAGAGAGGCAGGAGACAACTTGAAAGGGATTCAGGCTTTCTCCAAGCCTTGCAGAGAGCCCTAATCCTATCAACGTCATGGATTAAGGGTTAGGAATGCTTCTGAGACAGATGATCTGCATTCTGATCCCAGAGAGGGTTGGTTATTTCTTTATCCTCAAAAGATTCAGATTCAAGGGGAGACCACTGCTAGAAATTGGAGGTTATAAAGGAAAAAGGAAAAGTAGGGCTTAATCATGGGATTTGGAGCTGAAGAGGCTCATGGGGTCCCAAGAGCGTATCATTTTGCATTGGAAAGAACTTTAGGGATAATCTGATTCAACCTCTGTATTTTACAGTTGAGAAGAAAAGCTTACGTGTCTTTAGGGCTGGGAAATAATTTAGAGAGCATTTAAGAGAGGCAATTTGATACAGTGGAAAGAGTCCTTAACATGAATTCATAGGAGTTGAGTTCTAATCCTGGATTTTCCAATTTACTGCCTGTATGGTCTTCATTTCTCTGTGTTTCAGTTTCCTCATCTGTAAAATGAGAGGATTAGACTAGATAACCATAACCTTTCATATGTATTGTTTTCCCCACTAGAACGTGAGCCCTTTGAGAGCAGAGACTATCATCATTCGTCTACCCAAGGGGTCTAAGACCCCAAAAAAGTGTATTCATTCAGCAAACACTGAGCAAGTGTTAGTGTTTGGAAAGCCACAGTCGCATAGATTTAGAACTGGAAAGGATTTAACTATTTTTTCTTTTTATCCCCAGAGTTTAACATACTGCTCTGCACATAGTAAGCATTTAATAGATGATTCATTCATTTGGTTTTAAGACTTTTCCATTTCTAGATCTGTGACACATTTAGTGAAACTACTTTAACAGATGTGAAAATAAACTCACTGATCATAGATTTAGAATTAGAAGCACCCATACATAGTCCACTCGTTTTACAGATGAGAAAACTGAGGCACAAGGAGATGAAGATCATATAAGTGGTAAATGGTAAGGTTAGGATTAGAACTCAGAGCTTGTCTTTTTAGAGAGCGCTCTTTTCATGACATTACACTACCTTTAAATGAAGTTAACTGAGACATACATGTAGGAAGCATCAGAGCCAGAGATGCTGACTCCAGATTCAGGATAATATCCACTATACCACAGAAAATTAAATAAAAATCCATTCTACTAGAGAGAAAAATATATTCACTTTAGATTTTTAAGTTTTCATTCTGGGTTATGGTACCATGGACGTAATTTCTTTTTCTCTATGTCCCTTCTCTTCTGCTCATTTTTCTAATAATCATCCTGCCTGCTATCTTTAATTTCCTGGCTGCCATCTTGAGTCTCCCCAATGTCCAAGCTACTTCTCTGGCTCCTAGCCTCAGTTTCTCTGTATGGGAAGTCGGGAGCATCATGTACCTTTGCCCTTCTGTCCTTATTTACCTACTGAGCATTGGGGTTCTGTTGGTTTGTTCTGGAAGAGCACATCCTCTTTCCAGTTGAGATCCAAAGCAGCACATGGAGTCAGGTGGTTTAGCCAAGAAGAGATGAGACAAGGCAAAAATCACAAAGTTAATTTCGAAAGTTTCCTGGACGATCCCAATTTTACTGAGGTCACTTAGAAAGTCTGGACAAAAATATAGTCCAATTTCCCAGTTTCACTGAACAAGGACAAGTTATACACCGGGAGAAGCATAAAAATTTGAATGTTGAAGTAGGGATCAGTATATGAATTTTAAGCACATTGGGAGAAGTATAGGCCCTGAGTTTTGGGTGCTTTCCTTCCTAAAAGGTCTGAATTTTGTTATCATTTTCTTTCTTCCTTGTCATATCCTGACAAAGTAGGAAAGGGACAAGAAGACAGAATGGGACTCCATCATCATCTAGTTGTAAAGGCAGAGTATTCAATGAATTACTAATTTGATTGGTCTAGACAATTCATATGATCATTCATTTATAACTGGAAAGGACCTTAGACACACCCAAGTTCAACGCCCAACTTTCCAGATTGGGAAGAGGGGTTCAGTGAGGTTAATGGCAGTCACACTCTGGGAGCTCAACTGTGAATACTGAGTGGGGGAAGCAGCCCCATAAGAGATGTTATACAAAGACAATAGACAGAGACATACTCCAGGGAAACTGGAGAGAGATATAGCAATTGTTAATGATCCAACTTCCTTTCTTTCTCACACACATCCCCCTACCAGGGATTCCAAGTGAGCAGTTTATTGGATACTAGCTCTTAACCTGTCATTCAAAGCTTTATAGTATCTGCCCCCCACATTTGAAGCTAACTTTAAACAAACAAAATGGGCCATTAGCCAAGTCACCTAACTGCCCCTGGACCTCAGCTACTGTATCTGTTAAGAAGGAGGAGGAAGAGGGAAAAAAAGAAGGAAGAAGAAGGGATGAGAAGAAGAAAAAGAAGGAGGACAAGGAGGAGAAGAAGAATTAGAATTGGAAAAAGGAGGAGGAGGAGAGTGCATCCTTTATCACTACCTCATAGAATCCCTGAACTGCAAATTAAATTGTCTGCCTTGATGCATATGTATTAGCTGCTCCCCATGGCTAGAATGTACTTTTCAGAAACTTTCCAAAGCTCCGTTTCCATAAAGCCTTTCCTGATATTTCTAGTTCTTGGTGATCTCTTCCTCTCATTGCTTCTAGACTCATTTGTGAGTATATTTTATCCTCCAGTGGCTTATAAACTCTGAGATTAAGGGATGTTTTGTTTTTGCCCTTGTAATTTCAATACCTTTCAAATAGTAGGTTCACAAGAAAAGTTTGAATTTCCTCTTTGGGGACCCTCAAATCATAAAAATTCACCTTCGAACAGAAGGTTCTCAGAGATTTTTTTTTTGAGAATTCCTTTTTTAAATCTTTCTCATGTTCTTCTGCACTTGGAACTAAGAAGTAAAACATCTTCAAAATAAAACTGTAATTAAAGATGTCTAACCCTGGGCAGATGAACTAAAAACAAACAAAAGGAAAAAAAAACCTCCATCTGCCTCAATTTCCTCATCTGTACAATGGAGATAATAATAGCACCTACCTTACAAGGCTCTTTAAAGGATCAGATAATATTTGTAAAGAGCTTGGCACAATGTTAGCAGCTGATAAATGCTTGTTTCCATCTCCTTCCTTCCCTCTCATCAAAAACAAATTTGTGTCACCTCAATAGCAAAGTGCCAAAGGGTCCTAGAAATAAGCTGGCTGCTATAAAAAAGAGCAATTTGTGTCTTACAGTGGGAACAGAGAACTATAGCCTCATCTCTAATAACCATCATCTGGTTCCAGGCTTTTCTGAACAATGGACCTAAATCACATTGATCCAGATGACTGCTCAGGGAGTCATCGGTAAAGGGCCAGGATCCAATGAGAGGCCTCCTGGGCTTGTCCATCCACACTCCATGGTTCCAATGGACCAATCAGCTCCAAGGATGCAGTGGACTACGATGGACATCCTGGGGCATCCTTCATTTTAATGCTACTCAACCTACCCAGATCCTAGGGTTTCCATGGCTGGTTGAAGCTCACAGGCAGGTCCCAGGATTTAGTAAACAGCCTGCCGGCTTCATATGTTCTCCTGGCAACTCTGTGGTCCAGGAAATCAATTGGCTGTATCAGCGATGCAGGTTCCGTTTCCAACACTAAATGATTCCTGCATATATTTGGGAACATGCACTTCACTTACAGAAATGCTTCTCAGCAGTGGTAGGGGATATTCCAGGGGGAGGGAAGTGTTCCTTTGTTCCCCTGGTTCCCATTGATGGTACACTGCACTCTTGGCTATATTTGGGGATTCGCTGATGTCCTTTGGTGTTGGGTTAGCTTGCCACTCAAGTGGCTAAGGAGCCTGCGATTTATAGAACATCCCCCAAACTATTACTAATAAGATAAATCTCAGTCTACCATGTCTTATTAGGAGAAACCTGGGGAGCTAAAAAGAGCAATGAACTTGTCTCTCTCATCTCTCTCATCAGGTGGGTACCTGATCAAAAAGGAAATGATTTTGCTTTCCCATAGCTTTCATCTCTGATTTTAAATGTAGCTTGGAATAAAATGACTATCTGCTGAGGTAAGAATGATTCAAAAAGTCTCAAATTGCTTGAAATACAGATTCTTCTTGTGACTTTTATCTACAATAGAAACCCTTATTTCCTCTTTTTTTTTTTTTTTAAATCACTGAAGGACATTTAGGGGTATGGTCCAAAAGAGGAAGAAAAAATGAAGAACACAATATACAGAAAATGGTAATCATATGCTGCTGTTGTACATATACATATAAATATTTATGTATATATATGTTATTCATGATATTTTGTGGTTTGTGCACAAAGATGATGATGTTAGCTGGCATTTTTATGAAACTTTAGGACTTGAAAATGTGTGTGTAATCTCGGTTAATCTTTTTAGATCCCTACAACAAGCCTATAAGGTAGGTGTGTTGTTATACCCATTTTACAGATGAAACCGAGGCCAAAAAGAGGTCAACTTATTTTTCCAAGGTCATATAGCTAGTAAGTTTCTGAGGGAGAATTTAAATCTAGACTTTTGGGATTCTAGGTCCAGAATTTTATGAATGGCATCATCCAGTTGCCTCTTATTTGCCCATTTCTACCCATGGGAAAAGTCAGGGTCCTAAAAGTTGCCATTTTTGATCTTCTAAGGATCAGAAGGGTGAAGAGCCAGTTCTGTGAGCCCTCCCATATAAGGGTCATCTGCAGCTGTTGGGCTTCTCTAATTTAATCCTATGTTCTTGCCTCTTCTTAGCTCGTTTGGTCTTGTCTTGACTCATTTCATCTCTCCTTATTTCCAGACTGGTTCTAGTTATCCAACTGGGTCAACATCTCCCAACTTTGGTTGCTTTCCTTGGGGTGGAAGACTCAGCTCCCTCTGATATGAGATTTGACCAGATCTCCAATCTCTGCATTGATTCTATCTGACATATTGATTCAAGTTTTGATGCTTAATGTACAATTCCTGATGTACAATGCCTTGTAATCAGAGATCCAAGAGTTTAGCTCTGGAGAGCACCTTAAGGAGTCATCTAGCCCAACTCCTTCCTTTTACAGGTGAGGAGAAAGAATAAATGACTTGACTAAGAGTCCCAAGATAATAATCACCTGAGGTTTAAAACAGGTTCCTTCACTTGATAGTTTTTACTCTTTCCATCATAACATGATGACTTCTACCCCTTGTCCCGGTTCTGTCATCTGGGGCCAAAAAAACAAGTCTATTCCTTTTTTCACAGCAACAAATCTTGAGACATAAAGAAAAAGCTAAAAAACCGGAAGAGCTCATTAGCACCCAACTTTTAAGTGACTGAGAAAACCAGCCCCTGCCTCAATTTATGAATTAAGGAGAATCAACATGTGCTCCGGGTCAGGTAGATTGAAAAAGTGGTGGACGGGATCCAGCCAAAAGAACCCACCACCCAGGCTTTCGGAAGGCCAGACATCGTGGAGCCTTCCAAGAAATCAGTGAGCAGAGCAATCACCAACCTCGGCCCCCTAGGACCGCATCTGAAGAATATTGCTTAGCAAAGAACAGTTATATAATTCCAACAGTCGATGACGGCTAATCACAGGTCTTGGTTGTGGATAACAGGCCTAATGTTTTCTCAAATCAAAGTGCCCCGTGGTTTTAGGAAATGCCCGTGTTTAAACGTTCGATGTTCTTGAGATGTTCATCTTTTTTTTTTTTTTTTTGTTTTGTGATTATGCCTGCAGATTTCCCTGGTGCAGAGATTTAGGAAAATGTGTCTCGGCAATGGATGGCCCCACAGAGACCTCCCCAAAGAATCACAGAGTGTTTGTTTTCAACCAGTATCTTAAATTGGTCTCTAAACCTCTCTGCCTTTTAAACATGGTAAAGGCCAGAAATAAACACTGTCTTTCCCCCTCCATCACTATTCCCACCCTAGTGCTTCTTGGGATGGGCACAGGCAAAGGCAAGATGTAATTTTCCAAAGCCAAACATGGAGAATGCAAAGAGGAATGTTTCAGACTTGGAAATCAGATCAACAAAGTGAAAAATGAAATCAAGATTTCTTTTTTTTTTTTCCATCAGGTCATTTGAGGTAAGATTTCATTTCAATTCAACAACAAACATTTAAGAAAATATAATGGTGAATTTACATCGCTGACTATTAGTATTCCCAAACCATTCCAAGTTGGCAATACTCCAGTGCATCTGACTTTACTAAGATAAATATTCCCTCCAACGATGCAAATTGCAAGCCTGGTCCTCTTGAACAATTCTTGTTCATGTTGTCTATTATTTTCAAGATGAGTCCAGCCACTGTGAGGGGACCTTCCTCATATTCTCTTAAAATTAGGTAGATTTGGAAATTACTCAATCAATACACATCTATTAAGCACCTACTATATATAACGTTTTCAGCACTTGAGACAGAAAGACAAAAATGAAATAATCCCTACCCTCAAAGAGCTTACATTCTGTTGGAGGAAACATGTAAATGTAGAGAGATAATTTAATATAGATAAGAATAAGTTTAGGGACCGGATCTTTGATTTCTTTAGCATAGTGAACCTCCCAGGAGAGGAAACTTTCTTCATCAATGCACACTGGCACTTAACTCATAGTCATAGAGAAATACGCAGAACATTAAGTGATTTTCCTATAAACACTGACTGTCAGAAGCTAGGCTTGACCACAGGTCTTCTTGGCTCTGAGGTCAGCTCTCTAGCCACCATGCTCTACTGCAGGGGTCCTCAAACTACAGCCTGCAGGCCAGAAGCGGCAGCTGAGGATGATTATTCCCCTCTCCCAGAGCTATGAAGTTTCTTTATTTAAAGTCCCACAAAACAAAGTTTGTGTTTTTATTCTAATCCGGCCCTCCGACAGTCTGAGGAACAGTGAACTGGCCCCCTATTTAAAAAGTTTGAGGACCCCTGCTACTGCTTCTTGCAGTTAATTTGGAGGGAAGGATGACCACTAACAGCTATGAGGGTCAAAAAACTGCAAGAGCAAATTGACATTTGGGCTGAATTTGGAAGGAAATTCTGGATTCTAAGAGGGGGGCGGCATTTCAAGCAAGAGGAACAACCGATACGGCCATGGGAGAGGAAGTATAAAGAGGTAAGGTGCTTGGATCTGAGCAGGGGAAAGGGACAAATGTGTCATTAAGGTTGGAATGGTAGGCTGTTAAATGCCAACATACAGTTTATCCTATAATCTAGAAACTCTCAAACATTTTGGTCTCAAGACCCCATTGTACTCCTCTGCTTACCCCCATTAAAGAACTTTTGTTTATGTAGATTATATCTATCGATATTTAGTGTAGTTGAAATTAAAGGGGTTCACAACATAGCATTTTACCTCTTTTTGTGGTTGCTTACTTGCATTTTATTTTGCTTCTTTTTTATTGGTTTGATTTGATTTCTCTTGTGCAGCACAATAATTGTATAAATATGTTTGTCTACATTAGATTTAACGTATATTTCTCCCATATTTGACATATATTGGATTACTTGCCATTTGGGGAAGAGGGTGGGGGGAAGAAGAGGAAAATTGAAACACAAGGTTTTGAAAGGGCTAATGTTGAAAAATTGTCCACATATATGTTTTGAAAAATAAAAAGCTTTAATTAAAAAAAAAAAGAAATTAAAGGGGGAGCAAAATGGGTACAATGGATACAGTGACAGGTCCAGAATTAAGAAGACTCAACTTCATGAGTTCAAATCTGACCTCAGAAACTTTCTAGCTGCTTGACCCTGGGCAATGGATTTAAGCCTCTTTGTCTCAGTTTCCTCATCAGTAAAATGAGCTAGAATGGCAAGCCATTCCAATATCTTTGCCAAGAAAAACCCCATATGGGTTCTCAAAGATAACTGAAATGATTCAACAACAACAAAAGAAACTAAAATGTCCTAGTATTATTATGTTAACAGTTTTCACTTCACAGACTCTATGGAAGAGCATCAGGGACTCCTGGGGCTTTGAGAACCCCTGCTAAGCCAACGTGGAGCCACTGGAGTTTCATTAGGAGGGGAGTAATCTGGTTCTGCCTTCTTGTTGCTTACCATCTTTTATTCCTAGGCTACATCTTCCTGACTATTCTTTATGCTCCTTTTCCCATGGAATCACTTATTCCTCCTGCATTACTGCCTATTTGTACCCAGCAGGAAGCTCTTTAATTCCTGGCATCTGGAATAAATGCAGGATTCCATTTCACAGATTCTCTGAAGAAGGAGCCTGGGGATGGACTCAATTGCTCTCTCCCTCTGACATATTACCTACCATAGCTCCTTTCCCTTTTCCTGCTCCTGGTAAACTGGAACACCTTTTACTGGGGCCCTAGACTCAGTCTTACAGAGATTTAACTCCTTTGTGATTTCATATGGATTATGGAGCTTCCATTGAGAAAAGTCCCTTCCCTGATACAGGCAGCACCTTCTCTACTATTTACAGCAGGGGTCCTCAAACTTTTTAAATGGGGGCCAGTTCACTGTCCCTCAGACTGTTGGAGGGCGGGACTATAGTAAAAACAAAAACTTTCTTTTGGGGGCTTTTAAATAAAGAAACTTCAAAGCCCTGGGTGAGGGGGATAAACGTCCTCAGCTGCCGCATCTGGACCCCTGATATAGTCTTAGAAAATTAATTGTGAAAAGGTGAGATAATTCACTTAGGAAATCTGTGTCAAAGATAGGATTTGAACTCAAGACCTCTGAAATAGCTCTCTATTCACTGGGCCAAACACAGACAAAGTGCCAGTTTAATTCGGTGCCTGCTATTAAGTAAAAATCCATTTCTTGACGCAGCGGCCAGAAGAGAATGGAGACATTTAAGTTGGAAGCAAGTTAGCCAGTCCAAGTGAGCCAAAATGATTGATCCTCCAAGGGCTGCCTGTCAACTTGGAGAAATTTTGGAGGGTTTGGAGAACGAGGGAGGAAACAGAATCGTGCTGCCAGCCAAGCAAATGCTCGTCACCTCAAAGCTTGGGGAAGTTTGGGGAAATGTGGTTCCACCAATCAAAGGATCCCTGGGGGCCCCCGGCTTGTGCAGACAGTCCCGGCCCCACAGATAACTCGGGTTCTTGTTGACCTTGGCAGTGTGGAGAGAACACAGTCCTCTGGCAGGCAGAAGGCCGTGCTTGAGCAATCTCAAGCTCTGTGTCAGGAAGTCAGGAAGCTGCGGATTGGGGGATTGGGGTCTGTCCTCCTGGCTCTGTGCAGGCAAAAAAAGCCTGGGCCTCCCGGAACCTAATCACCCAGAGTCACGCTCACTTAGCCACTGGGCTGCCAGCCATCGGATTTTCAGTTCTGGGCCCTGGGCTCCAGCACTCCAAGCATTAACAGAAAAACTTCCATTTCAGCTACCTGTGGAGATGCACTTGGGTCTGGACGCATTGTGTTGTGTTTTGTTTTTTATTCCCAGACTCCCTATTCTTTCAGGTCAGAGGCTCGTTTTTAATTCTGGAATTTAGACAGGTAGTTTGATGTGGATGGTAAGTATGATGCTAAAATGGGAGTTTTAAAGATCTGGGTTAAAATTCTACCCGAGATATTTAACTAGCTATGGAACCTTAGGCAAGCTTCTTCATGCCTCAGTTTCCCTCAATGGTCTCAAATTCCCATTTTAAATCTATGCTTTTTAAACTTCCTGTTGCTTGGATTTTTATCCCCGGAACTCAGTAAGAAAACCCAAGAGCTTGCCTCACCACTCCAAGCCAAAATCTGTGCCCTTAAATATTTTTAAAGTATTTTAAAGTATCGGACTTGTGGGTCCAAGTTGTGCTTCCTTTATTCTCAGGAAACTTTCAGGAAAATGAGTCCACTGAACTGAACTGGATTCTACAGTCAAGCCAGAAGCCCCCAGACTTAAGTAGGTGGCCCTAAGTCGGCATGTGAGGAGACATTCACTCTGGGGACTTTGTACCATCCTCTGCCTCAATGGCTGCTTTCTCCCTCTGCCTCGATGGCCCCTTTCACCCACTGGTGAGTTCCTTCTGGAGTCTTCATTTTAAGGAGTGACCCAGAACATCCCTCTTTCATTTACTGGACTCTACCACAATGTGCCCACTCAGGTATCTCCTTGCCCACCCCTCAGTCATATTCCTCCTTCAGAAGGTAAGTTCCTAGAGGGCAGAAATTGTCTTTTTGTTTGCGTTTTTATCCCAGCACTCAGCCCAGTGCTTGGCACACAGTAAGTGCTTAATAAATGTGTTTTAACTTGATTTGACTTGACTAAGGGATCCACTGCAGGAAGTGAGACTGACAACAAATGACAATTATGATGATAATTGCCTTATATCCCAATTGTTTTTCAGTTGTATCTGACTCTTGGGGCAAAGATATGGAGTTGTCATTTTCTTCTTCAGCTCATTTTATAGATGAGGAAACTGAGGCAAACAGGGTGAAGTGACTTGTCCAGGGTAAATATCTAAGATTTTAACTCGGAAAGATGAGTCCTCCTGCCTCCAGACTTGGTACTCTATGCCCTGTGCCCCCAGTTACCCTGATGTATTCCCTACAATACTATTAATTTATCAAGATTAGGCAGCAAATAAAAAGAGTCTTTGGAGGAGAGGAGGATTTTAGAGAGGAATGAAGTCTTATAGAATAATAATAACAGTTATAATAATCTGTATAGTGCTTGAAAGTTTGCAAAGCATTTAAATATATTATCCTATTTGGTTTTCACCAATCCTATGGGGTAGGAGCTTTAATTTCCCCTGATTTACAGATGGGGAAACTGAGGTGCAGAGAAGTCAATTGACATAGGTAAGTAGGTAAGTGACCTACATCACTTAGCTAATAATCAGGTTCTCCTGACACCAGTTGTGTGTCTCATTAGGTCATGGAGTCCAGCCACTTCATTTTACAGATACAGAACCGAGGCCTGGGAGGGTGGTCATTGTCCAAGGGCACCTGGGTAATTAGCAGGGTAGGGATTCGACTCCAAATCCTGCATTCTTTCATAGCGTCAGGCACATATTAAGCACTTTAAAAAAATTGCTAATTGACTGGTATATTCCACTGAGCTTACAAGACTGGTAAATGAGAAGGCCCATCACCTCTTCGTGCTCTTTGGGCTATATTGCCCAAGTGTTGGCATCCGCTGCATCTCTGGTCGGAGCCCAACTCTGAGGCTGCTTTTGGCCCTGGGCTGAAACCAGAAGCCGGCACTCTCCCCTGTGACCTCTATTTGAAAACCTGTCCTCAGACTTCTGATCTGGTCTCAATCAAGAATTCTGGGCATTATTATTGATTTTTCTCTGAAAAGCCTGACATTGCTTAAACTTCATTTTTCCTTCTGAGTGGCTTTGAAAGTCCCCTAAGTGAGTGTCCGCATCTGACAGTCTAACAGCATCAGGCCCGAGGGCCCTTCAGAGATGGCTCCTCCTTTCCCTTCACCCAGCACTGGGGTCCCAGGATGGCATTTGTTGCTCTTGTCTCTCAAACCAAATAAATACATCCCCTCTTTGGCCCATAAAAATGAAGTTTTTTTTACAAGATATGAAAATGGAGGATTGCTGGCTCCTTGGATCTAGAAGCTCCCTTTGCAAAGGAAATCAAAAATGCAAGTGCCCCATCTCCCCCTTTTATCCCCCACCCGGTCAGATTATGCTATAAATCTATCCACAAAGGGTTGTGATTAGAGGGTCAAGGGTGGGACAAAGTGGGCGCAGTTTTGCCAAGTGATGAGCATTAGGGAACATCTGGTAACTAGGAAGGAAAGTCGATCCATGGGGGCAGGGATGGATGCAGATGTGATTGAGAACTCAAATCCCCCCATCCAGGTGCACATGCTTCCCTGGGAACTGTTTCATAGTGTCTAGGACTTTAAAACTCAAGAACCTTCCCACCCCCAAAAAGTGTGGGGTTTGGCAATCACTCAATGAGCATAGGATGGCCCTGAGTTTTAGCCCAAGCTTTGTGCCCAGATGGATGAGTGATTTTGAGGATGTCATTGCCTTCAATAATGAATATCTGCTCTAGCTCCCTCATAAGAAGAAAAAGTAGTACAGGAGAAAGAGGGAAGGGAAAGAGAGTAAATATTTGTTAAACACTTATTATGTGTCAGATGCTGCACTAAACACTTTTATCAAAATTATCTCATTTGATCCTCACAGCAATGTTGGGAGGTGGATGCTGTTATCCCCATTTTTTCAGTTTAGGAAACTGAGGCAGAGAGAGATTAGGTGACTAGCCCAGGCTCATATACCTAGTAAGGGTCTGAGGCTGAATTTGAAAATCAGGCTTTTCTAACTTTGGGCTCAGTATTTTAAGTACAATGATCCCTAGCTGCTTTGAGATTATAAGGCTTGGAATCCTTGGATCTGGATTCAAATGTAGCCTCTGCCACTTACTATCTGTGTGACATGGGGAGTCATTTCATCTTTCTGGGCTCTAATGTTCTTGTCTAAAATAAGATGCTTGAACAAGGTGACTTTTGAGGAACTTCCCAGTTTAAAAGTTGAATAAACTGAGGAAGATCTGAGAAAGGGCTTTGATATAGGAGTGTTTGTACTGTCCCAAAGGGATCATAAAAGAGGGAAAAGGAATTACGTGTGCAAAAATGTTTGTGGCAGCCCTTTTTCTAGTGGCAGGGAATTGGAAACTGAGTGGATGCCCCTCAGTTGGAGAATGGCTAAATAAGTTATGGTATATGAATGTTATAGAATATTATTGTTCTGTAAGAAATTACCAGTAGGAGCATTTCAGAGAGGCCTGGAGAGACTCACATGAACTGATGCTGAGTGAAGTGAGCAGAACCAGGAGATCATTATTTACGGCAACAAGATTGTGTGAAGATCAACTGTGATGGACTTTTCAACAATAAGGTGATTCACGGCAGTTCCAATAGATTTGGGATAGAAAATGCCATTCACATCTAGAGACAGAGCTACAGACACTGAATGTACATCAAAGCATAGAATTTTCATTTTTTGTTGTTGTTGCTTATTTTTTTTTCTTTCTGATTTTTCCCTTTTGATCTGATTTTTCTTGCACAGCATGACGAATATGGAAATATTTTTAGAAGATTTGCTCATGTTTAACCTATATTGGATTGCTCGCTGTTTTGGGGAGGGGAAAGAAGGAGAGATGGGGAGAAAAATTTGGAACATAAGGTTTTGCCAAGGTGAATGTTGAAAACTATGCATATATTTGGGGGAAAAGTACTATCAAAAATCATATCTTAAAAAATACTTTGAGAAGTAGAACAATGTGGGTCAGTACTAGAGAGTACTTTTTTCATCTAAAGATGTGATAATAATGAGGTACTCCCAGAGTGAAAACTTTTGCACCAGCACAGATCTCAACTTTTCTCCAAATAAAGCAGAGGAATCCTAGGGAGTTGCTTGAGGCACATAGGTTTGCCTGGATAATACAACTAGTAAGTGTCAGAGGTAGAATTTGAATCCAGGTTTCCCCAACTTCAATATGAAGTACAAAGGGAAGGACATTGTCTCAGCATCATACAAGAAGGTGGCAGCTAGGTTTCGAGTCAGAGGACCTGGATTCAAATCCCGACTCTGCCATCTTTTACCAATGTGATCTCGGGCTTGGCTTAGTCTCTCTGGGTCTTAGTTTCCTCTTTGATAAAAGTTGGATTAGATGGTTTCCAAGTTCTGGAGATATGAGACCCTTTTTCTCTACTCAGTATATTTCAAATGAAATGTTGTTCAGTAAAATAGATAAAGAAAATTGGGCTCAAATCCTATTTCACATATCTACATGCTGTGGCATGAAGAAGTCAGGGACTTGGTTTTTATGTGACTCAGTTTCCTCACCTTTAAAATGCGAGGGTTAGACCAGGTAAAGTCCAAGATTCCTCCCAGCTCTATGATCTTCTGGTATTAAATTGCCCTGGAGCTCACTCTCCACTAAAATATAGGCATTGGAACAGCCTCAGAAATCCCTTTCAGTGCTAGACAAGGGGTCTATAATCCTGTCACATTCTCTCTCTCACCCTCTTTCTCCTTCTTTAAAATGATAGAATTGGACAAGCAGATTTCTAGACCTATTGTCAAGTAGAAATTCAACAGAGGCAGCTACGTGGGGCAATAGACAGAGCTCTGACCTGAAATCTGAAAGATTTGAATTCAAACATGGCCTGAGACACTTATTAACTGTGTGAGTCTGGATAGATCACTTAACCCCAACTGCGAAAGAAAGAAAGAAAGAAAGAGAGAAAGAGAGAGAAAGTGAAAGAGAGAGAGAAAGTGAAAGAGAGAGAGAAAGTGAAAGAGAGAGAGAGAGAATGAAAGAGAGAGAGAGAGAATGAAACAGAGTGAAAGAGAGAGAGTGAAAGAGAAAGTGAAAGGAAGAGAGAGAAAGTGAAAGGAAGAGAGAGAAAGTGAAAGGAAGAGAGGGAAAGTGAAAGGAAGAAAGAGAGAAAGTGAAAGGAAGAGAGAGAGAGAAAGGAAGAGAATGTAAACTTCTTGAATAAAAGTAATGCTTTTTTTTAATGGGGCAGGTAGTAGCACAATGGACAGAGCACTGGCCCTGGAGTCAGTGGGATGTGAGTTCAAAAAAAATATGAGCTCAGAAATTTGATACTAACTAATGTCCCTGGGCAAGTTATTTAACCCTGATTTCCTTTAAAAAACAAAGGAAAGAAATTAAACAGCTCTCTGTTGGAAATAAGGCCCCTGCGTTCTGAAATCTTGATGTCCCACTGATACTATCAAGATCCAGGGAACTCAGAGGACATTTTTCTTCTTTGTATCTCAGACCTTCCAAAACAGAGTCTGTCTTCCCTTCCTATCCGCATCTCTAAGACTGACCAGGGCAAACTGTGAACCAGCCACCTATAGGAGAAGAAACGCTCGTTTCAGTGTCAGGTTTGGGGAGCTAACTACCGTCTGCAGCCCACCTGGCAGAGCCCAAATCCTACCTCTCCTTAGGTCTCCGGGGCATCTCTCCATCTGCTGATTTGCCAGTCCACCAAGGCTCTGGCTTGACTAACCCAACTTGGCTGCCTGAGATTCGCTGTTTAACTTTGCTTAAAATAGCCTCCCTGGGAGAAGAAGTCTTGACTGTTGTAGTTCAAAGACTGGCTTCCATAGGAGAGAGAGCGTATGGCACAGTGGATGGCACTCGGGATTAGAATCAAAGAATATCACATGGGAAGGGAGCTAGGAAATTGTTTGAGAAGCCCCTCCCATGCTCCCCCCCCCCTTTCTTACTTATTACACAACTCCCTTCCATCTACTCCAGGGTCCAGTCATTACTGGTCTATTTGCTATTGCTCCACACGATGCTCCATCTGCCATCTCTGTGCCAGCTGTCTTCATGCCTGGAATGATCTTCCCTCCTCACCGTCGCCTCTTAGAAACCCGGGCTTCTCTCAAGAATCGGTTCAAATGCCATCTTCTGCCTCTCTGGCTGCTCCTCTCAGCACTTGCTTGTGGATTCCGTCTCTTCTGTTGGGTTTCAGGCTCTTCGAAGAGGGGAACTATTTTAGAAAAGTACCTTCCGTGTGCCAGGCACTGGGTTAAGCATCGGGGATACAAAGAAAGGCAAGAATCGGTCCCTGTTCAGCAGTTTCTATTCTATGGGAGAGACTGTGTGTGTGTGTGTGTGTGTGTGTGTGTGTGTGTGTGTGTGTATCCAGAGAGAGAGAGAGAGAGACAAAGAGACAGAGACACAGAGAGAAAAACAGAGAGAGAGAGAGACAGAGACAAAGACTGAGAGAGATAAGAGAGCGAGAGAGAGAGAAAGACAGAGAGAAACAGAGATAGAGACAGACAGACAGAGAGAGATAGTGAGAGACAGAGAGACAGAGGCAGAGAGACAGAGAGAGAGATAGAGACAGACAAACAGGGAGACAGAGAGAGAAAGGGAGACAGACAGAGAGGGGGGGGAGAGAGACAAAGACAGAGAGGGAGAATGTGATACATATATATGTGTACATATATACACATACACACACACAAAAGTCCCAGAAGCTAAACTTTGGATGGGTAGGAAGGCACCAGTCACTAAGGGATAAGAAAAGGGCTCATGTAGAAGGTGATATTGGAGCTGATTTTTGAAGAGAACTTGAAGGTCACAGAATATAGGGAAGCCATTCCAGACATAGAGAGCCTTTGGTGCAAATGTGTGGAGATGGTAGATGAAAAGTCATGGAGAAAGAAAATCAAAACAGCCACTTTGAATGACCAGAGATTGAGTGAAGGGGAAACTGGAAACGTGGATGCAGAGAAGCAATGTAACAGAATAGAACGAGTGCTTGACTCAATTATCAAGAAGACACGAGTTCAAGTCCTGATTCTGATACTCAGTAAATGGTTGTCATCTAATCTCCCTAAGTATCAATTTTCTCATCTGTAAAATGAGTCTAATACCCACAGTTCCTATTTCATAGAGTTATTGTGAAGCTTAAATAATACAGCTTACGCAGAGTGCTTTGCAGTCATGAATGTGTTACATATAAATGTTGGCGATGATAGGTGAATTGAATTAGCCTCAGAAAGGACTTTCAATGTCATGTAGTCTAATCTAGTTGTTTTACAGATGAGCAAATGAGGGTTCAAGACTTAACTGCATCCAGAAACCCTGAATTCGAATCCAGAATTCTTCTCATTGGGTCATGCTGCCTCCTCGGCTTGCTAAGGCTCACAAAGGTAGTAAAAAAAGCTGTTGTAAGATTCAAACTCAGATCTCCTACTAAAATCCCACCTTTCATTAGCTTTCTGATGGGCTACCATCAAAAGCTCCAGGAATCAAAGTCATCCAAACCATCATTCTACTCTCACTCTACAATTTACTAGATATGATTTAAGTTTATGATTCACAGTTGGTGAGACTAAGAGGCAGCTAGGTTGGACAGTGGATAAAGTTCCAAACCTGGTATTGAAATCCAATCTTATACATTTATTAGTTATGTAAATCTGAGCAAGTTTTTTAATCTCTGTGTGCCTCAATTTCCTTATCTGTAAAATGGGTATAACAATAGCACCCACCTCCTCGGGTGATTTTGAGGCTCAAAGAAGAGAGTAAAAGTAAATTGCTTGGCATAGTGTCTGGAATATAATGAACACTATATAAATGTTAGCTATTATTAATTATTATCATTCTTGATCTGTAAAATGAGAAGATTGGACTCAGTTGTATTAGAGCTCCCTTTGGGCCCTAGATTGAGGAGTCTCTGAACAAAATGGATGAAATTTAAAAAAAGGGATGAATCTAACTTTAGCACAGGGTTTGAGTTTCTACCAGCTCTAAGGGGTTGTGCTCACCATGGCAAACAGATGATAGTTCAGATCACCCCCCATCACCCCTCATTCACTTTCTTAAAGACCTATGATAGAGTGGATTTAATAGGAAAAGACCAGGAGACAGAAATCTGTGTGATCCTGAAGGCCACAGCAAGGCCTATTATTGCTACCAAAAGAGGTAAAAGAAAAAAAGAAAAATGGAGAAAAGAACTAGGAAAGACAGAAAATAGCTGGCTGTGTAGTAGGAGTGCTGCAGAAGTATCAGAGGGAAAAATCCACAGGCTCCTAGATTAAGGCCTGAAAAGAACCCTAGTGATCATCTAGACCAAGTCCCTTATTTTAGATGTGAGCATCTTTGCAATCTTAGGTAAGGCTACAGTAGGGACTAGATGGGATTGTAACAATTTCCAAGGAGCTGAACATCAGTACATGTAGGTAAGTAAGAGGAAAAAAAGATGAGAAAATGGAACATTTGTGTCCATTTCTCCAGAGCCAAACTCTTTGGGGAATGCTTCACTTCAACTCTCTCTTACAACTGGTGAGAGAACTGATGTGTTCAAGAAAGTCGTACCTTAAACCCGGATCATTCTGGTTCTCATTGGGACAATAGGTCCCAGGCCAAGCCCCAGTTGGTCACTGTTTGGGCCCTGAGGTGAATGTAGATAGCAATCATTTCTGCTTTGGCCAGAAACCCAGAGAGTCTTCTTCTTCTAGACTGATTGTTTTTGGACTAGGTAAAGAAGCCATTCTCGGTGATTCAAACCAGTTCCAGTTGTTCAATGATGAAGAGAGCCATCTACATTGAGAGAGAGGACTGTGGGTACTGAGTGTGGATCACAACATAGCATTCTCATTCTCTTTGTTGTTATTTACTTGCATTTTGTTTTCTTTCTCAGTTTTTCTTTTTTCTTCCTTCTTAACCTGATTTTTCTTGTGCAGTAAGATAACGGTATAAACATGTATATATATATGTATATATATATGATTTAACATATATTTTAACATATTTAACATATAATCACTGTTTGGGTATTGCCTCAATCAGACTGAAACTCGTAAAAGACTTTAGGTTAAAAAGACCAAGGTCAAAAAATAAAAATAAAAAAGGCCAAGATCTCCCTTTGCGTCCTGGGCCAACTCCAGTCATTCTGATCTATATCTGGCCACTGGACCCAGATGGCTCTGAGGGGAAAGTGCACAGCTCTCCTTCACTTAAATACAACACACTTGCATGTCATGGCATCCCCTCCTGATGCCATGGTCCTCTTCAGGAATAAAGAACAAAGAACAAAAACAACAGATTATGTCAGAGAAAGAAATAGACCAGATCTTCCAAAGTCACCTCTAGCCCTTCCCTATATCCCCCCGACTCTCGTAGCTTTGTTGCTCACATCTGGTGTGACTCTGAGCGAATTATTCCCCTTCTTGTGCCTCAGTTTAACCTTCCCTTTCAAAAAGTGAATCTCTAAAGTGTCCTCCACATTTAAGTTCTATAATGGGATCCATAAGATACCTCCAAGAAAGCGGAGGGAGATAAAGTTAAAAGCAGGGACCCAGGCTAGAAACTCCCAAAGTAACGGCTCCTCACACTGCTGGAATCTCAGCTCCGTGGGATCCTGTTCTGATCTCCTTCTGGGTACCATGACCTGGCCCTGTTAACTGCTTTTTATTCAACTCTCCATTTTCCTATATCTACTCAGACCAGCACTGACTTTTATCCTCATTTATCATTTGCTCCGATTCTTACTAATAGATACAAACTTTGATCCTAGCTAGACTTTGATTGTGGTTTTGACCCTGAACTATACCATTAGTGAAAAGAAATAGCAGAAGGTCGTGCGGTACACGGGAAACAGTGAAAAGGAGGCCATCAAGTAGAGATTCAGAATGAAAGTCCCACTAAACTCCCCATTTATAGGGAACAGCTTAGTCTCTGGAAATGAGAAATCCACCAGAAAGTCAAAGGGTTGTTCTAGGAAAAACCTCAAGTTCACTTTCATGAGGGTATATGCTATTTTAATGTGTTATTTGACTTTTGTAACTGTTTATGGGTTCATACAAGTCCTTTTCACTTAGGGGGGCAGGTGAAATAAAAGCTTTCTTACACTCAGTATGCACTTAGTAATTTGAATGCCTTCTTGTTATCCATATTTGGAGAAATCGGGCTAGAAACTATACCATAAGTATATTTTAGAGCCTTCTTAGAATAATTCTCATTAGGAGCAATGAAAATAAAAGAAAAAATAAAAATAAACTCTGGGATGAAATATAGTCTATATGAGCTCAGGCTCCCCTGAAGTAGCCTGTGAATCGGTACCATTCTATCTTTCTAGCACATCTCATAAAATGCCACCCCCTTTCTGACCGTGATCCAGACCAAAGTCTGTTCTCTTTTCTGAGAAGACAGTATGTTTCTCAGTTTTACTCAGGCTGTACATTCTGTCTGAAAGCTCCAATAGGCCCCACTCTTTATTAATTGCAAACCTAATCATATTTTTAAGTCCAGCTAAAACACCAGGAACCCTGCCTTCATTTTTTATTAGGAACAACCTTCCTTTATCTCCTCCACTCCATCCCACCTTCACCCCCTCCTCTGAACTCACATAGGATTTTATTATTTCGAACTCTATTATGTCCTTAAATCTAATACTGTGTATTACAATTCCCTACGAATGCATCAATTTCCTTTCTAGTCCATAAGGGCAGAGACTTTGTCTGGATTTTGTACCTCTCTCTAAAGCATTCTGCATGTATTAGACACTTAATAGGCACTTATTTTTTAAATTAAAGGCAGCAGCTCAGTACTGATCTGTCAGGAAAAGTGAGGGCTCTATAACCAAAGGATCTATAATTTACCATCTTAATTCTTCAAATATTCTCATAAGATCTAAAGATGCTAGAATTGGAAGGAAGCTCAGAGGTCACCTAATTCAGCTTTCTCATTGTATAGGTGCAGAAACTAACATTCACAAGGAATAAGTAACTTGCACAGGAAGCCAGAGATAATAAGTACCGAAGCTGGAATACCAAGTTCACAACAAATCCAATGATTTTTCTCTTTATCAGAAGGCAGTTTCTAATTTTCTTCCTGTGAAACAAGGAATATAATTCCTACTAGTTCCTCAGCTTTCCAGGACATTGGTGTATTTACCAAAGTAATGTTTGCCTACAATAACAATACTCTAAGCACTTTTCTAGGGCAACATCATCCGCAGACCACACAGAGTCATCCTCTCTTTCTACCTCTCCAATTTCATCCAGATGACATAAATTTCTCAATTCTCCCAAAGGAGAGTGGTTCTCTTTCTATTCCTATAAATTCTTTAGCTTAGCATTTCGAGTCCTTCACAACCTGGAGCCAACCTAACTTTGCAGACATTTCCTACACATTTCTCTTTTTTATACACTCCATGTTGCCTTGCTGTTCCTCACACATGACATTCCATCTTCCATCTCCATGTCTAACACACATGCTTGGAATGTTTCCCTCTTCATTTCCCATCTTCAAAATCTTTATTATCTTCAATACTCAACTCAAGTATCAACTTCTACATTAAATCTTTCCCAATAACCATCCCCAAGGTGCTAGTGTCCTCCCTTCCTAAAAATAATCTTGTATTTATTATATTATATATGTGTGCAGTTATGCACACAAGATATAAAAACATTCTCATCTTCTTCCTTTATACATTCTGTCTTACAACTTTTCCTCCATTGTATGTATGTTCTTCAAAGGAGGGACTATTTCAGTTTTAATCTCTCCCCAGGAAGATCTGGATTCAAGGTCCTGTCTCTGACACATAATGCCTCATGTGGCCAAGTCACAAAGTCTTGGTGCTCTAGACACTGCTCTAAGACTATAAATTTCAGAGAAGGTGCCAGTTTATATCGCCAGAGAGAGTGTCTTCATTGGGAATTACTATAAAATTAAAACACAGGTCCCATATCGACTTCTATGCTCGATACAAGTGCAGTGCCTGGCAAACAGTCGGCATGTAAATCCTTGTTGATTGCTTGCCTCTTGCCTAAAAGGGAGAGAAAAATAGAAATATGCCAAGACAGATAACGTCAGAAGCATAAAGAGCAAGAGAGATTCAGCAAAAATTAACTCTTTGCCCAAGTGTTCAATTCCTTCCTAAGTCATTTTAAGACAGAAAGCTGCAAAAGGTGCCTCTGGCTGAAAAAGATCATTGAACTTGGGCAGTGCCCATCTTGTTCTCATCTTCATCTTTTGGAAGACTTTGCTTAAGGCTCATAAATCAAAATCACACCTCAACTGTTAAAAAGGAGCACCACGTTTGCCAAAGTGTCATCACTGGTTTGCAGAAAATCTCATTTTAATCAATGGGAAGGGGCAATGAATTACTGCCAATGGTCCCCTAGCCTAAGGCACATTGCTCTAGTATGCAATTTTTACCAAGAGGAAAGAGGGCAAATTTTACCAAGCCTGTCCATTAGGAGATGGGGTGATACAGTGATTGACTCTGGAATTTAAATCACCCCCTCAGGTTCCTGCCAAGTGGGTGAGTTGGGCCAGTCTTTTAATCTTCCCAATTCTCAGTTTTCTCTTCTGTAGCCTGAGAGGATTATGCTGTATGACTTCTGAGACTTCTTCCACATCTAAGGGGTAGGAAGGACAAGTATAGAGTCATGAATATGGGAATGGGGACATGTGTCTAAAATCTAACACCACATGCCGACTTCACTACCGTCAGGAATAATAATCAACATAGATCAAGCGTTTTACAGCTTATAAAACATTCTCCTCACTTAGAAAAGTCTGCCAGCCCAAATCTGTAGGGAATTTACACAAATCTAAAAAGTAAAGAGCTATTCCCCAATAGACAAGTGGTCAAAAGACAAGCATTTTTTCAAAAGGAAAAATGTAACCTATCAATAACCATCTGTAAAGAAAATATATAAAATCACTAACAATCAGAGAAATACAAATGAAAACAACCCCTAGAGATCACCTAACCAACAAACTAACAAAGATGCTAAAAGACAGGAAAATTCATTGTTAGAAGATCTATCCAGAGACAGGGATGCTAATTCACTGCCAGTGGGTTTATGGATTGCTTCAGGCCTTCTGGAAAAGAATTTGGATTTATGCAAATTGGCCAATCAGGTGCCAATGTGATCTTCCTGAAGTGTAGGTCTGATTATATCACCCTATATAACTCAATAAACTATAGTGGCTCCTTATCAATGCCCAGAATCAAATATAAAATCCTCCACTATTCGAAGCTCTTCATAATCTAACCTCTCTATTCTTTCAGTCTTCTTGCATCTTACATCTCCCTCCATGTTCCATGCAATCCAGTGATGCTGACTTCCTTGCTGCTTCTCCCACAAGATACTTCCTTTCCCGACTCTAGGAATTTTCTTCAGATGTTTTCCATGCCTACAATATTTGCCATCCTTAGAGTCACTTCTTGGATAACCTGGTTTCCTTCAAGTTGAAACAAAAATTCCAATTTGTGTAGTAAGTTTTTCCTAATCTCCCTTAATTCTACTGCCTTCTTTCTGTTAATTATTTTAACTTACCCTATGTATCACTTCATCATTCCCCTGTGAACTTCTTGAGAATAGGGGCTTTGCTAAAACTTCCCGGAATGACTAGCACAGAGTAGGTGCTTAATGTCTGATTAACTGACTGAATGATCCTGAGTTGATGAGCAGAAAAAATTGGTCTATAAATACTAGATGATCCGTAATAGCAAAAAACCGTAAACAAAACAAGAGCCCAATGGCTGAAGAAAATTTGATATATAGATGTAATGGAATATTACCAAAAATATGGAGAATGTCATATAAAATGAGGGTGATGGAGGAAAGCAAAGACAAATGAAAATGTTAGAGAGGCAGGAAAATTCTGCTCAATAACAATGGTCAATACTAGTACCATAGAGAGAAGTTCTAGTCAATTATAATGATCAATGTCAGTACCAATGGAAAGAAGCTCTGATCAATTACAATAGCTAATTCTAGCACCATGGAGAGAAGCTCTTATCAATTATAATGGTCAACTACTAAAGGAAACATCCCTTCTTTCTGTTAATAATCAACAGACAGCCATTTTCTCAGGGATTGCACTTTGCAATAGGGCTTTTGACATAACATCAAACCAAAACCTATCAATGTATTTTTTTTGACAGCATCCTCGTCCCAAGAAAGTGGGTCATAAGCCTATAGACCTAGAACTAGAAAAAATCTCAGAGAACATCCAGTCCAACCCTGTCCTTTTACAAATGAGGGAACAGGGGTCTTGGGAGGCTATAGGATTATCAAATTGTAGACTTAAATACAAAATTGCCAATAATATCAACTTAAATATAAAATAAAAATATTGTTATATTAATAGATTTGTCATATTAATAAATGTTATGTCAAATATAATATTAAAATATCAAATTATGGATTTCAAGTTAGAAGAGACCTTAAGGACCATGTAATCCAGTTCCTTTCTTTTATAGTCAAGGAATCAGGCACAAGGAGGGTCACACAGCTTGTAAACATAAAATTTGAACCCAGGCTCTTTAGTTGCAGAACCATTAATCTATCTATGGTATGATAGTATGTCACAAAAATTATACAATGGCGTGGTGATTACAGGATCTAGGTTTAACATACCCTTTTCGATGCTTTTCATCTTTCAAGAACATTTAATAAGGTAACACTTATAAATAAATATATATAATAGTTATATTCTAATAAATGATTTGGGGAGTAGGCCTAGGATTTCATTGCCTTAGTGTACTCCTATTGGTAAATTCCCTCTACCAAATGCGGAGCAAAAACTATTCTACCATGAAGAATTTTATAAAATTTGCTTGGGACACTGAAAGGTTAAATAACTTGCCAGAAATTAGTCAGTGGCTGTAATCCAGATTTTCCAGCTCTCTATCCACTATGATAGACCACCTCTCACTGAACAGACTCACTATGTGTTATGCCGTAGTCTTTCAAAAAGGAGCACAAGTATTGTTATCCTCACTTTATAGAGGAACTGATGCTCAAAACGGTCAAAATGTGATTCCTATGGTCATACAAATAACTCAACAGAGGAGCTGTGACACAAATGCACCTTTTCTGACTGAAAGATTCTTGTCAGGAGTTAATTTTGCCAGGAGTGAATGTCAAGAAAGTGAAATGCATTGGGATGATAACAGCATTAAAGCCCATCAACCAGATTGTGGGGGGACTCGTCCAACTCATGTCATCAAGAAGAATGACACGCTCCACCTCTCCCCCTTTTCTACCCACTGAAGAGGAATAAAACCCATTCATGCTAAAGAAGAGCAAATTTCCACCTACTGAGGAATCAGCCTAAGAAAGAGTGGTGGAAAGCATCCAACAGATGCGTGGGGCCTCAAGCTCAGCAGGCTCAGGAATGGACAAACAGGCTCTAAATTACACAATCCCTTGCACGCAGTAGGTGCTCAATAAATGTTAAGTGAACAGAAAAGAATTCAATACTCAGATTGATGAATAATGGAATGATGCTGTCTGATCCCACAGCTGGAGTTCCATCAGTTGACCAGAAGAGAAAGGGAGGAATAGGGCTGGCATGTTAATAAAAAACCCTAGACGAATCTGTGATTTCATTCATGCAGGTGTTCCATTTCAATCATAACTAGAGGTTTGGTTTTTTTCATTTGGGGTATAAAGCTATCAAAACAACAATAAGATACCAAATTATCAATGCTATCAGATTAAATATAAAATAAAAATATTATTAAACTGAGATAGGATGAACGTGGTGGCGTATGGCAGAAAGGACAGTCTGATCATGAGTATAATTAAACCAGCAGAGGGGATGGACCAACTCTCCCCCACTATGGGAGATAGAAGTCCAAGCAGGGAGATCCTGGTGGTTTGAACTGGAGGTGGCTGTGGTGCTGTTGAAGAACCATAAGGCAGGAGTGGGCACATTCACATTTTAATCAGCCACCCATGCCTTCCATCTTGCCATCTACCCACCAGTTTCTTCACTTCTGCCCACTTGGAAGAGTACTACTATGGGGATGGAGGTGGAAATACCATCTAATCCTCTCAAGAAATTAATCCACTTAGCTTGGGAACTCAGGAGACTGAGCAATTCTGATTGGTGATGTAGTGAATACAAACTCCCTAAGCTTCAAGCAGTTGGTCTCAGACTGTTAAGATAACAACATGCTGTACATCCCATTCAATCATTCTACCCAGTCTTTTGCCAATCTCCCTGATGCCGTGGGAATATTCTCTATCCTGATCCTGGATAGGATCCTTTTCATCCTCCTGGTCCGGGCTTGGATATTGAATCAATGCTGTCATACTCTTTGAAAGGATGCTATTTGACTTCCTGATGAATGTTCATACCATCACTAAACCCTGCTCATATTTGTTTTGTTATTTCATTTTCATGTAGGTTTCTTAGGATCAGGAGCTGTCTCACTTTTGTATTTGTATACCTGGTGCTTATCACAGTAGTTAGCCCAGAAATAAACATTAAATAATTCTTTGATTCCTTCATTCCGCCATGTTGGTCACTGTGAGCATTTGTGCTTGTCATCCTGGGATGGCTGTGCCTTCCCATAGCCAGAGGCACTAAACCAATGAATTCAGAGGCTTGATAACAAAGACAGGGGCTGCTCTTATAACCCTTTTCTTGGCCACTTCCCAGTCCACTCCTCACTATGAAATTAGACCCAGCTTCTTTAAGCCCTGGTTACAATGCTCCCATGCCCTCCTACACATCTTCCTAATGGATGAACCCAACATATGGAAGGTCTTCCCTTGGTTTCTTTAATATTTCATGGTACCAGTGAAGCCCAGGACTCTCCATCACTCTTACTTCTTTGTGTACATTGAAGTCCTTGCCTTTCTCGATATCCCCAGCACTTACCACAGTGGGTGGTGGGCCCTTACTGACAGTCGCCCTGTGAACTGTGGCATTCTCCGGATCACCTACGGTTTTAGCGACGTTGACTCTCCATGACTCACCATCCCCATGATGTGTCACTGCCTGGGGCTGATTCCTTGAGGGAAGTAGTCATCCTGCAGGGTCTAGGCCCCTCCCTCCTTGCCATTCTCTAACTTTGCTCAACATGTAGGAAAAGGCTCCTCTCCATCCTCCACCCCCATTGGCTGCCCTTTACCCTTGGACCAGGAATTATGTTTGCCAATGTACCTTAGGCCATCTTTTTGCCATCCGTTCTTCCTGCCCCTGTACCCTTTGGACTACCCAGTATTGCTACTTGTCTTGTTTCCTCACCTTTCCCTGGACTTACCCCTCTCAGTTCTGGAACTCTCCCTTGGGAAAGGGCTAACTTACATGGCCCCTTGGAGCTGGTTGGGCCCTCCCATGCCTCCTAGGACACCTCAGCCATCAATTTGCCATCTGTCTTATATCCTTTCATTCCCTTTTTTCCTCCTAGCTCACTCTACTTGCTCCTCCTTCACACACCACATACAGACACATACATATACATACATACACCCACAATCTTTCTACACCTGAAAAACCATTATCATATTAATCAATATTGTCACTGCTGCGGAAAACGATTGTTATTCAATTCCCCAATGGTACCGTTCACCATCCTTGACTCCCCAAATCAAAACACCTCTTTGGTCATCATTCCTCTGTAGGTATCATCTCCTCCTATTAGAATGTGAGCTTTCTGAGGGAACGGACTGCCTTGTGTTGGAACTAGCATCAGCAGGCAAATGAGCGCACATAAACAAGAGATGTATTAGATAAATGGGAGAAACTCTGAGAAGAAAGGCACTAGAACTAAGGGGGACAGCGGAAGGCTTCCTGCATAAAGCAAAATTTTAGCTATGGTGTGAAGGAAGCCAGGGAAGTCAGGAGGTAGAGAGGAGGAGGAAGAGGATTCTAGACATCAGCAGTACACAGAGTCCAAGTGTTTGGCTCATGGATACGCTAAATAATTGTTTTCATTAATTGTTCATTAATTTCATTAATCATTTATTCTTGTCTAGCCCCAGTCTAGGACTTCCCCGACAGCAGAATTTATTTTGGGTTTGACCTTTGGATTGCACTCGCTTGGATTTGGTTAGTTTACATTCTGCTCCCACAATACCCATCTTACTGATTCTCTTCTGTCTTTTTGGGCTGTCAGAGACTCCGAACCCTAAGAGGGTAAAGAGGAAGGACAAAGGAAGGGACTCCTTTGAGACACAACAGACTCACTTCAGGCCAAGAAGCAAATGCCAGCCAGCCAGCCCTTCTCTACCCATGTCAGCTGAAGGCAGCCCAACTTTGGGCTCAGAGGAGTGATCTTCCCCATCACACTGTGAGCCCCAAGGCAGCAAACTGCTTTTGTTTGATTTGTTTTTTGTCTTCCCTTGTATTAGGAACCAGCATTGGTACATAATAGACATTTAATAAATGCCTTTTGATGTGACATAATATATTTAAGATGAGAAGGGACCTCAGAAGTCATCTGGTCCAAACCTCTCAACTTAGAAATGAGGCAACTGAAGCTCAAAGAATGAAAATCATGGACCCAAAGTCACACAGGTAGAACAGTGCAGAGTTAGACTTCAGATCCAGGTCTTCTGGTTCTAAATCCAATGTTTTCTCCATTCTATCGCATTGCTTTCACTTTAAGAAAACCCAATAACTACATCAATTATTTTAAAGTTGATTACTCACATATCATTTTATCATTACACAGGTCATTTTGCATTCAGTGTGACTCCTCTATTGTTTCCATATATATAATATACAAGGTGTCCTAAATCTTAAAGGGGGAGGGGAGAGAGAGAGAGAGAGAGAGAGAGAGAGAGAGAGACAGAGGAGAGAGAGAGAGAGAGACAGAGAGACAGACAGAGAGAGAGAGAGAGAGAGAGAGAGAGAGAGAGAGAGAGAGAGGGAGGGAGGAAGTGGACATAAACAGAGATAGACATAGAGGCATAAAGAGAGAAATGGACACACAGGAAGATAGGTAGGTAGGTAGATGGATGGATAAATAGATAAAAGAGCTATGGATACAGAAAGATAGAAAAAATTATATAGATAAGAAACCATGATTTCAACTTCAAATTACAGTTTAGAGAATTGATTGCACCATTAAGGTGCTAAGTGACACGCCTAGAATCATATAAGCAAACATATCAGTGGCAGGATTTGAATTCAACTCTTCCTGACTCCAAGACTACTATACCAAGCTGTTGTCCATGTGTGAATGGGCCACAATATATAGTCAAAAAGGAACTATAGAGAGGAGTAGGAATGAAAAATGCCCATAAAACCAAACTGTAACAGAAAAGAACAGATGTTCTCATCATGTGGTGATAGATACATGTGCATGTGTGCATATATGTCTACATGTATGCATACTCACACATATCCGGATACACATATCTATACATTCTCATATAGGTGAGTATATATGGGTACACCTATGTATCTATACAGATACACAGACATACTCACACACAAACATACACACAGGCCTAATAACCCTAAATAGAGCATATAGTCCTTGTGTCTAATACTTTTTTTTATTCCTATTCTATTTTATTTCTAATATTTTATTCTATTCCTTAATATAAGGTTTTGCCCACAGTTGGTGCCCAATAAATATTTGTCACTTCCCTCTTGGACACAATTATAAAAGAATTGGATTTCCATATTTTCAGGAACACAGGGATCACATTAATGGATGTACATTTGTCCTGGAGCACTTGAGGGGCCCCCCTGACATGTAAAAAGTAAGTCACCCGAATCAGAGCCTTGCACACATTATCCCAGCGCGGTCTCATTCCTCTCTGGTGTTATAATTCGCCGAGCAGTTTCCACATAACAATCCAAGGCAATAGAGCCGTTTTTTTCAGGTGAGAAACTTGAGACCAAGAAAAGTGTCTTTTTCATGGTCAGAGAGCAAAGAAGTTAAAAGTATTATAAAGTTTGAAGAGAGAAGGGACCTTGGAGATTAATGAGAAAAACCTTTCATTTTTTAGATGAGGGAAAAGTTACATGGAAATGAAGACACTTTGTAAATGTCTGAGGCAAGCTTTGAACCCAAGACGTCTTGACATCCATCATTCCTCCTTGCCTTCTTATTCAACTAGGCTTCAAAACCCCAATTTTTGAGATCTCTATCTCTAGCATTCTTTACTAATCATAGCATATTAATAATTAGTATGTTTTGAAAAAGTGATGAATCAAGTCTAATTTTTGTGCATCAGTAATTACTTTGGTGAGAGATCCTTTTAAAAACTGAAAAGTCCCTGTGTGTATGAAATTATTTATAGTGGCAGAGAACTGGAAATTGAGGAGATGTCTATGAGGCATTGGAAATTGGGGAATGACTGAGCAAGCTGTGGATGATCATGCTGTTCTATGTGAAATAATAGGCAGGATGCTCTCAGAAAAACCTAAAAAGATATATATAAACTGATCCAAGAGAACATTGTACAAGTAACAGCAATATCATACAATGATCAGCTGTGAAGACTTGGCCATTCTCAGAAATACAATGATCCACAACAATTACAAAGGACTCAGGATGAAAAATGTATCTAAAGAAAGAACTAATGGCGTCTGATTGCAGATCAAAGTATACTTTTTTTAACTTTATTTTTCTTGTTTTCTTCCTCATGGGCTATGCTTTCTTCCATTAAATGACTAATATGGAAATGTTTTTCATGATTAAATATGTATAACATATCAAATTGCTTGCTTTTTCAATGAGGGAGTAGGGGAGGGAAGAAGGAAGAGAATTTGGAGCTCAAGATATTTTTTAATGAATATTAAAATTTGTTTTTCTATATAATAAAGGGAAAATAAAACATTAAATAAATAAAATTTGAAAATAAAGTGAAAAAATATATTTAAAAATAATTACCTTAGTGAATTCATGATCTCATCAATGCAGACTGAAAGCTAACCATGACTTTTTATCTTTTGTAAATATTGCTTAGATCATTTTCTGCAGTGGTGTCTACTCAATTGACTGGGGGATTCCTTATGTATCTCTTTGCATTGTTTTGTTTTTATTGAATCTGGGATTTCAATGATATAGGGAAATGCTAGATAAGGAAAACTAGTTTTCTGGACTATGGAGAATGACTTGCCCAGTGTCATACAGCCAGCATGTTTTAGAGGCAGAATTCAAACTCAGATCTTCCTGGATCAAGGCTAACTCTCTCCATCCTATTATATTCTGTTTCATTTGTTCATGTCCTGCCATTGCATCCATAACAGAGGAATATACAGGTTGTCCAATTCTCATCCCTCCCTCTCTCTATATATAATTGCGGTATTTCCTTTTCTGATCAGACATCTTTCTCGTGACATTCTTTATATTATTTGCACCATTCCTTGTTAGAAATACATCTCTATCTACTCACACCCACCATACACCTCTGCTTTGTCTTCTAAATGACCTGCAAATTCAATTCCTTGGAAACAAAGCTATCCATCAAGCACTGGAAAAATACTGTAATTAAAAACATAAGCCATTAAAAATTTGAGTGAGGGCTTACATATAATTGGAAAAAATAAAATACTATTTAAAAATAAAAATTAAAAAGACAAAGCCATAGCTCTTTGTTTTGGGGCATGAGGGAGGGCTTACATATAATTGAAAAAAATAAAATACTATTTAAAAATAAAAAAATAAAAAAAGACAAAACCACGGCTTTGTTTGGGGGCATACTTGGTCTCATTCAAAGTACTGTGCCAGTTTTCCAAAGGCAACCTAGTTTGCTTCCATACTCCTGTTTCTTCCCAATTCAACTTATTGTCCATGTACTGTCTATCCAAGATGGATCAGTTCAATGCAGTGTACATCCAGCTGTGCACTGCAGTCTCGACAATAAGTATTTTTCATCTAGTTAGTTTTCCCTATATGATAATAGGGCCTTTTGAAAGATTAAGGGTCTCATTTTAGAGACTCCGCAATATTCTGGGGCTTGATGCAATCGGTTATAATGTCACCTACAAATAAGATTCTTACTATTTACAGGTCATCCTTCCTCTATTTAGAATCTTCACCGGCTATTCTTCATAGTGGTGGAAAATACCTGGATGAGTATATATTTCCCTCTTATAACTCAATCAGAAGGTTGTTGAATAAAGTTATCTCTGGGATTACATCTTTTGAGGGAGTCTTATGGTTCTGTCATATGTATGGCATGTGGGAGGAAAGCCTTTAATGTGATATTTTGCTCTGCTAAATCAAATGCTTATTTGCTGGTCAACAGACAATACAGCCCAGTGCTCTCACATCCTCTTCACCATTTAACCAGCTGTGTGAGTGCGAAGATGTGGTCTGCCTTAGGATGCCATCTGTGAAAGCCTGCTTATTCCAAAATCAAAAATGCCTTCAATGTGCGTGAAGATTATTCTCATAAAAAGCCAACAAACAAACGTCTCATGGAGATGGGAAAGAAGACATCCATGTTGGGAGTTATTAACTTTCTTGTCTATTTTATTTTACCAGCAAACACATGCAGGATTTTTCTTCCAAATATCTCTCAAAGACCTTAACAATCAAATCCAATTTGAAATGACATAGGAGGAATTTCTGGCTACTGGAATTTCTTGATGAATTTTTTGATAAAGCAACTACTTCTGTCAAAACTGTGATTTTATCAGGATGCATGCTGCCTCCACCGAGGAAGATTTCTCTGCCTTGGTAGAACAGCTTCAAGAGCTACTGCTGCTAAAAAAAAAATACTTACCCTGCTGCCAACCTAGTATCATAGGTTTGGAGCTTTAAATGGGCCAGTTAAATCTAAAATTCTTATTTTATAAAGGAAGAAACTAAGGTCAGAGAAACTGAGTTGTCTCAGAAGCCCAGAGTTGAGATTTGAACTTGGGTCCTCTGATCTGAATAAATCTCATTCTCTAGTGTGGTTGAAAGAGAATGAGATTTGATCAAGTGGGAAGATCTGAGTTCAAAACACATTTTCTTTTAACTATACCAAGTGACCCATGGTATTCTAGGGAAGTGTGTATATTTGAATAAGTATTTCTGAACTTACAAGCCAAGACATAAGGCACAATCTGTGGCTAAACCCTCACTCAAAGCCTGTCTAGCCTTGATGTTGTTTAGCCATTTCAATCACGTCTGATTTTTTGTCTTTGGAGTTTTCTTGGCAGAGATACTGGCGTGATTTGCCATTTCTCTCTCCTGCTCATTTGAGGAAACCAAGACCCACAAGGTTAAATGACTTCCCCAGAGTCACCCAGCTAGCAAGTCTCTGAAATCAGATTTGAGGTCATAAAAATGAGTCTTCCTGACCCTGGGTCTGGCATTCTTTCCACTGCACCAAGACATGCATGGCAAACCCTTTACTTCCCCAAGCCCTGTGTCATTTCTATTATGCTTAAATCACAGAACAATCGATTTGCTTTGAAAGGAGGAATTTCCTAAACAGTCATAGCAATACATGACAACAAAACGCGTGACAGCTTGTACGCCTCTGAAACAACTTTTAACTATCCCCAATCACTATAGTAGGACTTCATAGGAGGAAATTTTGGGCATAAAGGGACCTTAGGGCCTATGTGGTCCAATCTCCTCATTTTATGGATGAAGAAACTGAGACTTAGGAAGGCAGATCTCAAAACGTTCCTAACTCCAACAGATGGATGGGAGTAAAAAGCTTCATCATACTCCATACCTTTCATTCCCTTAACTTAATGGAAAAGAAAAAATGTTGGACTTTATTAGAGCTTTTAGCATAACTGAATAATGTACCTATGGTCACAGAGCTAATAGTTGTCAGAGACAGATAACTTTTCCTTTTCCAAGTTCATCCCTTTAACCACTGCATCTTCATGCATTTTCATCAATGAGCTGATCATCCTATAGAAGATGATGCTTAAAGCTGAAGTGACCTTGGGGAGTATCTAGTCATGGTATTTTAAGTCTTTTTTTTGTATCCTAGACGCCTCTCTCAGCAGCCTGGTGATGCCTCTGGATCTGTCCTCAGAATGTTTTTAAATGCATAATAAAATAATAGGATAATAAAGGAAATCAATTCTACTGAATTACAACCTGTAGACAGCAGGTCTGAGATCTAATAATCTTGGGTCTTACAACTATAGTAATTTCAAATTAGTGGTGAGCATAAATATTAGTTTGAGACATATGTAACATTTGCAATGTGCTATGAAAATATCTATATTTTCTCTTGGTGAAATGTGATTTGAAGCCTACATTCATAATTGAAGCAAATCAAATGGGATGATATTGGTAAAAAGCACTTAACACAGTGTCCAGCACATAGTAGGCACTATATCAATGCTTATTTCCTTTTCTAAATAATAAATTCTAGCTAGAGATTAGATGCAATATTTTTCTTACTAACCTGAGAGCTATCCACAACCACTTCATGCTAAGAGCCCTGATCAAGCCCAACCTTTTTTCTTTTACATTAGGTTAAGGGAATGAGTGAGATATGGAGTGGGATGAAGCTTTCTACTCCCATCCATCTGCTGGAGTTGAGATCTGTCTTTCTCAGTCTGTGTGAATGGCTCCTGTCAAATGCTCAGTAAGTTACATACAACCCACCATGATGGCCAATGCCTTCTTTTATGGTCCCATCCCCTCAAGATAAGCAATCTTTATCCTTCAGAACTCTCCACAGAGAGGTAGGTTCACAGTACTGCAAGATAACACAGAAGTCCCTGCCTTCCAGAAGGTTTTGGTTTGCTGCATTGTGAAAAAAAACCCAGCTGAATTCTGAAACAATAGCAGAAATTGTGACACAAACCCCCATTTTGGATCAGTTACTCGGCAAAGACTGCAACTCTGAGGAACACAATCACTTCTTCAGATCAGAAGAGAAAAGAGAATGATGGAGGTGGGCAAGAAGGGAAGAGGGAGGGAAGAAGTTTTTCTTATGAATTTGTGATTAAAGCAAGAAAAAATACTCCTGAAGATTCAACCAATTAACCAGGAAAAAGCTCATTCTGAAGAGGTGCAGGCAGAAGCATCATCCTTACTTTACTGCTTCTTATTAAACTAGCTCTATCTGCAGCCAGCCCATCCCTACCTCCCCCTACACATTCTGAGGGATAGACGGTGTGATTATCTAATTTAAAACAAAGGCAGCTCACTAGCATGTGTGTGTGTGTGTGTGTGTGTGTGTGTGTGTGTGTGTGCGCTTTCCCTTGGGTAGAAAGGAGATTCAGAGCTCTGGACTGTCTCAGTTCTCAGAACCTCAGCCACCTTGGAGGACCCATATACAGTTCTGGATTTCAATGATGTGACAAAAGATCTCATACAATAGGGGCCTTTGAACCTTTCCAGTTTGTGGGAAGATGTGGGGGGAAGACATAAGGGGAAGATGTGGGGTATATCCCCACCCAATTTTATTTTGTCATTTAAAAGAAAAACAATAAAATATATGCAAACAAATTACCATAATGTTGAAATCCTAGTTCTACCATACAATCTAACATTTAGCCTGAGAATGCTTCTATGTCGCTCTTGATGAATTCACATATATACATTTTGGAATATTAAAAATGAAAAGGACCCAGTATTCATCTACCTCAAGATTTCTTAAACTTTTTCTTCTTGCCACCCCTTTTCACTCAAGAAATTTTTATACAACCTCAGGTATACAGGTATATAAAATAGGTATAGAAATCAAACATTTACTGATAATAAATCATAAATTTATTTTAAAACAATTCTTTGGCACACATATAATTTTGGCATTTATTAACGATGAAAGCAAATTTGCATATTGATGAGATGGAGGTGCTTGTTTATTTTAACATAATGAATTAAATCTTGGTGGAATATTTGATGCCTTTTACTCTTGCCAAATTTTTCCTGATCCCCATATTTAATTATGTGATCTCATATGAGGCCATGACCCACAGTTTAAGAAGCTTTGATCTAATTGACCTACGGTCTTTGGAAAGACTCCAGCTGATTCATGAACTTGGATGTGAAAGAAAATTACATCTTTATTTTCCACAGCCTCTAGCTGAAATTTAACACTTCATTATTGCAGAAAGAGGTTCATAGGCTTCCCCAGTCTACTGAAGGGGCTCATGACATACAAAAAATTTAAGAATATCTGTTCAGAAATATCAACTCCAATCTGCAATCTGGGTTCAAATCCCAGCCCTGATTTTAGTAGCTAGTGATTGTAGGAAGAGGCGCAGTGCATAGAGTGTCATGGAAAAAATCGTCTTCCCGAGTTCAGATCTGGTCTTAGTCACTTATTAGCTGTGTGACCCCGAGCAAATCCTATTTGCCTCAGTCTCCTCCTCAGTAAAATAATCTGGAGAAGGAGATGGCAGACTGCTCCAGTATCCCCATCCACAAAACTCCAAATAGGGTTACAAAGTCAAACATGACTGAAAACTGCCTAAACAACACTGATGGTAGGAAAACCACTGAAACACTCTGGTCCTCAGTTTCTTCATCTGTATTATAGACCCTAGCTACCTAACAGAATTGTTGTGAGATAAGTATTTATAATATTCTATAATATAACCTATTACATAAAATAAATTATTATTGTTATTTTATAATTATTATAGAAATTCTATAAAGTATAATATATTACATAAAGCAAATTATTATTATTGTAATTATTTTCTAATTATCTTCCAAGAAGGTCAGATAGAAATAGTCCTGCTTTTATTATTTTGTGGAGGTTTTTAATTGTTGTTATCTCATTCTGCTCCTCTTGGTTCAATGGAATTCAGATAGAAATGGTCTTAGCACAAGGTATTCTCCCAATATTTTCCTCCCCTCTTTTTTTAAAGGTTAATATTCTGCAAACTGTTGCACCAACTAGATAAAATAACTGTTTTTTTTATTTTTAAATACGGGTATTGGGATACAAATTCATCCTCCATAGGCTTAATGAAAGCACCTCAGTTTAATTCCAGGAGCAGACAGGACAAGAGGAATGATTTACATATGTTTCCCTTTGATTTTGACTTCTAGGCTCTCTCTATTTTGAAAGCTTTCCTCCCTCCCCCAAAGCTTGGATATTATTAGTATTTGTTATGACTTCATGTTTCCCTTTGATTTTGACTTCTTCTAGGCTCTATTTTGAGAGCTTCCTCCCCTCCCCCAAAGCTTGGATATTATTAGTATTTGTTATGACTTCTTTTATTACTATTACAAAATGTTATTTATTATTGCTACCACTATTACAAACCCTTCAGGGTTGTTGTAATGAAAACACTTGGTAAACATTAAGGAACTTACTCTTGGTGTGGATAGCTTCAATGGCTGGAAACATGTTACCAAACCCTATGGGTTTCTCCTCATGATTCTTGTAGTCTTTAGATAGAAAATGGCTTTCATAAATCAGAAGTTGGATGTTCAGTGGTTTCTTAGCACTTTTCTTGACATGGAAGGATAAGCCAATTGACTAAAACTAATTTCATGACAGGGACTGGACATGAATTGGACAAACCACTGACCATAGGATTATCATAACATTGGACAAAATATTTGTTCTCTCTGGATTTCAGTTTGCTCACATGGAAAATGAGGTGACATTAGATCGGCTCTAAATCCTGTGATCTCCTGTCAATTCAAGCCCCAAAGGATCCACATTGTCTCATGCTAGGTGAAGAGTAATTCTTTGACCAGTTCCACCCAGCACATTGACATATATTGATAACATTTACCATCCATCTCCAGTAGAAACTAAAAAGGGGGGCATGGAGTTCATTCTGGTATAGCACCAAGAACTCAATTTAAATATGAAAACTATCTGGTCATGGCAAGTAGTACAGGACATGAGTGACCAAGAGAGAGCAGAGAATCTCTGGATGGAATTCATCAGAAATCAGGGCTAAAATTACAGGTCAGGTAAAATTTGAATTTCATAGCAAGGTGGAATCATAGTAGATAAAGTACTAGGCTTGGAATCGGGAAGATTCATCTTCATGAGTTCAAATCTGACTTTAGACAGTGACTACCTCTGTGATCTTGAGAAAGTCATTTCTCCCAGTTTGCCTCAGCTTTCTCATCTATAAAATGAGATAGAGAAGGAAAGAGCAAATCACTACTGTTTCTTTGCCAAGGAAATCACAAATAGAGTGGCAAAGAGTCAGATATAACTGAACCACAAAGTTTGATGTGAAGGAAGAATAGATGAGATGATCAAACAAATCATATATTCTTAGAGTTGAGAGAGAACTGAAAGATGACAAAATTATAGATCCAGAACCAGGAGGAATCTTAGAGTCCAAATAGTTCAACCCTTTTGTTTTACAGAAGATAAAATTGATACCCAGAGAGGTTAATGACTTACCAAAGACCACAGACAGTAAATAGCAGAGGCAAGGTGGAAACTCAGACTTTCTTATTCCCAATCTCATGTTTTTTTTCTGCTATACCAGCCAACCATTGGTTTAGAATTTGTCCAAGGTCATACATGTATTAATGGAATTTGAATCTAGACCCTCTGATATCAAATCCATCTATTTCTCTAAAAGTAACACATTCCAACTCAATGAAGCATTCTCTCAACAGGATCTCTGATAGATGGACATGTAATCTCTGTCTAGATACCTCTAGGGATAGAGAGCTCAGTGACATCTCAAAAATCAGCCCATTTCTTAATGGATGCCCAGTTGTCAGTCAACATTCACTTATTACACCTTTATTTATTTACTTACCTTTATTATTACAGGGACTTGCTAAATGCCGGATATACAAGAAAAACAAGAATATGGTCCCTGATTACGTAGCATTGTGGAGAATGGGGAAGGAAGGTAGAGAGAAAGAAACATTGGGAATTCAAAATCTTTCCAAAAAGTAAATGTCAAAAGTTATCTTTAATATAATTGGAAAAATAAAACATTATTTAAAAGGAAAAAGAAACATGTCCCTACATTTTAATGGGAGAGATAACATCCAAACAATGCACATATATGATATATATAGTAAAAAGGACAAATAATCTCACAGGGAAGGCACTAGTAATGAGGGCAGGGAGAAATAGAAAAGACTTCTTGCAGAAAGTGGGATTGGAATTAACTCTTAAAGGAAGCCAGGAGGCAGAGATGAGGAGGGAAAGCATTCCAGGAATAGAGAATGGCTAGTGCAAAAATAAAGTCTAGAATGGGAATGTTCTGTATGAAGAACAGCAAATAGATCTGTTTGGACTTAAAAGTGTGTGGTACAGAGAAAAGTACAGACAATCAGAAAGGTAGAAGAGACCAAGTTGTGAAGGACTTTAAAAACTGAATTAAAGAGTTTATTCTGGAAGTAACAGGGAGTCACTGAAACTAACTGAGTAGAAGAGGAGACCTTTTCAGCTATGTATTTCAGGAAGATGATTTCATCCATTTATCACAAAGATCTCTTCATTGAGTTAAATCTTTCTCCCTGAAAGTTCTATCTATTGGTCCCTATTCTGCCATCAAGATCTCCATAGAACTAGTCAATTCTCTCTTCCATGACAGACTTTCAAGTATTTGAAGGAGAAAGGAAACACAATTCCTTTCCCTACCGCCATCTTAGCTTCTGCAGACTGAACAGCCCCCAGTTCCTTCCAACATTTCTCTCACATAATAATCTTCCTAGTTTAATAAACTAATTAGCACTTTGGGAGTATATAGAATGTGGCAGAATCTACAATCCAGGAATTGTTCCAAGAGCTAAAAATACAAAGAAAAAAAATGAAACAGTTCATGAACTCAAGGAGCTTCCATTCTATTGGAAGACAATTGTCTTGGTTGGTTTGGTTGGCTCTCCATATTATCATTGCTTTCCTTCTTCAAGCATAGGTGATTTCTCCAGGGCACATCCCTACCAAAGACTGAGATCTTTCCACAAGCTGGAGAGGTTTAACTCCAGGTTCTCTAGAGGGCACAGAGTTGTTCAGCCAAAGCAATCCGCAAAGACCATCTGCTAACTCAGCAAGGGAGATCATCAGGCAATAGGCATCACGCCAGGCTCATGTTCAAAGTCTTCACTGCAAGGTGGGAAGATTGCCAGAGCTTGTGTCCCACTGCTAGAGACCTCAAGATCAGAGTGGAATAGTGAGGAGAAGGAGAGAGAGAGAGAGCGAGAGAGAGAGAAGAGCTAGGTTCAAATTCAGTCTCTGCTACTTACTATCAGGAGATCATGGCAAATCACTCCATTGCTTTTTTTGGTCTATATATCTCTAAGGTACCACTAGCTAGAAATCTATGACTTCATGATCTTAATTCTAGATTTCTTCTTTGGGTTATCTAACCTCAGGTAAATCACTTTACTTCAGTTTCTTCATCTGCAAAATGAGGTAGGATCAGATGGTCTCTAAGATAAGAGTCAGGAAAATGAATTCAAATCTGTCTTCAGACACTTAATATCTTTGGGATCTTGGCAACTCTTTCAATTTCTCTCAGCCTCATCTTCCTCATCTATAAAATGTGGATAATATTAGCATCTACCTCAAAAGGTTATCATACAGAATAAATGAGATGTTCACTACTTAAATCTGTCCTATTCTCCATGACTTCATTTGGGATTTTCTTGGTAGAGATGCTGGAGTAATTTTCTTCCTTCTCCAGCTCATTTAACAGATAAGGAAACTGAGGCAAACAGAGTGAAGGCAATACAACTAGTAAGTGTCTGAGGTCAGATTTGAAGATGACGAGTCTTCCTAATTCTGGGCCTGGTACTCTTTCCACCTTGTGGCCTTCTAGTCCAAAAGGGACAACATAATAAAGTGCTTTGGAAGTTTTAAAGTACTATTTGAATGCTCAGTTATTGTTATTCTTAAGATTCTTTCAGCTCTGATTATGACTCTATGATCAATGTCTTTTAGATTTTAGACTATAAGCTATTTGAGAACAGATATTGTCTTTTACCCCTTTTTATATTTTCAACAAGGTGTCTGGATCAAAGGAAGGGCTTTAAAATGTTTATTAATGATTATTTAATTAATAATTAATTTATTGCTATTATAATTTTATATTATATAATTGTAATTTAATAAATAATTAGTGATTAACTAATAAATGAATTGTTGTTTTAATGTCTCTTTCAGATCTGCCTATAATCAGTCATCCTACTACATCCATTAGATTGTAAGCTCCTTGAGGGCAGGGACCAAGTATTCCCAGCTCTTAGCACAAGATCTAAGCATAGCACATAGTAGGTGCTTAATAAATTTTTTTATCAATTGACTCACTAATAATATGAGGCTCCAGAGTAGATCTATAAGAAAGGAGCTTTTCAGTATTCCTTTCAGAAGATGGCATTCAGAGACTTTTAAAAAAATTTACACAGCTTTCTCATTTTACCTTAGATTTCTTAGTCCTGTGCGTGGGAATGAATGAAGAATGAGAGAAAGACAAACCAAACTCCATACTCCATGCTAATTATTGGGCAAGCAAGATTCTTAGATGGAATGCCCTCCCTGGCACAAAACACTCTGTGTCTTACATCTGGGCTTTGTGACAGGCTTAGTGTGCACACTCTCTTTCCAGGCACCTTTAGAATCTCTGGTTCCCTTCAAGGCTCAACTCAAGCATCACCTGCCAATGAGGCTCATCCATATTTCCAAAATACCTCTATCTATATCTCATATCTATGTAGATTATAGATTCCTTGATATGATCCATGAGATGGCATAGTAAGGATATAGGGCATAAAATGGTAGCTTCAAAACCAGAAAGACACATCCAGGTCCTTCTGTATAAAGATACTGGCTGTGGGACCCTGGGCATGGGTATCTTTCTAAAACACTAAGTTTCAGAGGTGTCAACCCGCACTGGTTGAGGGATTCCCTATGACACAGAATTAGAATATGACCATTCTAATGACAATTGGGACTCAATTCCAGTCCTAATTCTACATATGTCCTTGCTGCCTCTCCTGGTAGAACATAAATTCCTTGGGGGCTGAGCCAGTTTCATTTTTGTCATTGTATTCCTAGCACTAGCACAATGCCTGATACTTAATGCCAATCAAGTCCTTGCTAGATTGGTTCTGGTCTGTGAAACTGGTCAAAAGAATGGAAATTTAGTGACAGCACTGTGCCAGGGACAGTCCATTGCAGGAACTTTCCTCCACAAACTTACATTTTGGAAGGAAAAAAACAAATAATGAAACAATTTGTGATTAAACAGAAAAGTGAAAAGAATGAATGATACTTAGAGATGAAAAGATGATAGTGATTCAGAGAGAAAAAGGAAGAAAATCTGAGGTCATCTCATAAGACTAAGCCATATATTTTCATTTTGGAGAGCTAGAACATAGGGTCTGAACTTTTTGAGGGGTATCAAGGTGGGATAGGGAAAGGGGTCTCTACTCTACCCTTGCAGATGAGTTAGAAAGGTTAGAGTTCCAAGTGGATTTTTTTTTTTAAATATTCTCCCAAGGGAAATCCACAACTTTAAGATTAAAAAAAAATTCATGGGTTGTTATGTTTCTTCTGTAATTAGGAGAATAATGGAATGAGAAGAAAACATTCCTCTGAAGGAGGGAAGCAAGTAAAGGAATCATTTTTGTGTGTTTCTATTTTTGTCCTTTTGCAAAGACATTGTTGTGCCAAACCCCCATTTACATAATGATGATGATGATGTTGATAACGGGAGTCTGGATTTATAGACTATTTTACTTTCACAGACACAGTGAGTTTCATATAAATACCTCATTTCTCTACTCAACTGCCAAATGGGGTAAGCTTTGCTATTTACCTATGGGGAAACTGAGGTGTAGAACATATGTTGGGTCCCGCTGATGGAAATAACTGAACTGCATAAATTCAATTTGACATTTGTTTCTTTGTTGCTAGATGTTTATTTACTTCTAGATTGTAGGTTCCTTGGGAGCAGAGACTGTTTTCTGTGAGTTTTTAACTCTTCCTGCATCTATAACATTGCTCTGCAAACAAATGGTGCCTATTAACCATTTGTTGATTAAATTGATAACAGTCAAGCAGAATCTGACTGACAATCTCCCAAGCAACATTCTTTCTTTTTCTTTTTTTTAAATAGATTTTTATGGATAGCTTTTGTTTTTATATTACCTAGATTTCTTCTTCTTTCTCTGAGATGACTCTAAGCTGTTTTTTTTAATTAAAAAGAAGTAAAAAAAATCAGCAAAACTGATTTATAAATACATGCATATACACATTTCTGTATACACACCCAGACATATAAAATGATGAACAATCAACAAAAATATATACTAGGATGTGCATATAGTTTCATTTTTCAGTCATGTCCAATGTTCCAAAACCCCCATTTGGGGTTTTCTTGGCAAAGAACATGGGTTCATTGGGCATTTCATTCTCCAGCTTATTTGACAAATGAGGAAACAGAGACAAAATCACTTGTGACTTGCCCAGGGTCACACAGCTAATAAATATCTGAGGCTGGATTTGAACTCAGAAAGAGGAGAATTCCTGACTTCAGGCCTACAACTCTATCCCCTTCTTTGTCTAGCTTCACAATATGTGTATATGTATCCGTATAATGTATACATAAGTATACACACACATACACATGTGTATGCAATGCACCAATTTATATGTTTATATGGTATATGTACATACACACATGTATATAGACAGATATGTGTATATATGTATGTATGATGTGTATATATGAATTATGGGTATGAAATAAATATAATATATAAACACAGCACTCAAGCATGAAATATATGGGTATGTATGTGTGTATGTATGTATAAAAACACAGCGCCCAAGTTCAATGGTCTGTGTGTATGCCCACAAATATATATATGTATATCCACAGATATATATCCATACACATATACACATATGTAGATATATACTGAGATGTGTGCATGCATGTGTATATATGTATATGTGTATAATATATGTATTTATGAATGAGTATGAATGATATATACATATGAGTAATAGCACCCAACTCTACTTGCATGCACACATGTGTGCAGTATACATATAATGTGCATGCATGAAACATGTATGTATACATGCAAACAGAGATGCACGTATGTATATGTATGTGATATGTGTGTGTGAATGAGAATGAGTGATATATATATACACATACATACACACACACATACACACACACACACATATATATATATATATATATATATATATATACATATACATATATACCATATGGATGTATGTACATATATGTGTTTGTGTATAATATACATATATGAATGATGAGTATGAATGATATATACATATGAATGATAGCACCAAGTCTACTGGTCTGTATGTGTATGTGCAAACATATGTGTGTGATGTGCATATACCCACATACATAACACACATATGTACACACACAAACATATATGTCCATATGGATATGTGTACATGTATGTGTTTGTGTATAATATACATATATGTGAATGACGAGTATGAATTATATATGCATATGAATGGCAGCACCAACTCTACTGGTCTGTGTGCATGAACACACACATATGTATATGTATACACAATTCATGCATGTGTCTATGTATACATGTGGGCATATGCATAAACATGGACATTGGATATACCAGTACACTTGGATACTCTCATTCATTTGTGTATACATTTTCTCAACAAGCATTTATTAAGTACTGATTATATAAAAAATTCTGTGCTTGGGGATGAAAGAACACAAGGAGGCAACTAGGTACAAAGGTAGATTCCTGATTCATGGGGCAGAGAACCTGGGTACAAATACTGACTTTAAAACTCTGACCTTGAGCAAATGGCATTACCTCGGGGGCATCAGTTTATTCATCTGTAAAATAAAGAAGCTATAGGTGTTGTCTGAGTTCCTCCCAGTTCTTTCTATGCTCCCTGAGCCCTCCTTTTTGTTTCTGTATCTCTTAGTATCTATGCCACCCCTTTAGCACTTAGCTTATATGCTGACTAGAATTAATTGCCTTTCTCTTTAAACGCATTGAGGCAGGGCGGCACATTGGATTGTGAGCCAGGGCTCACATCTTGATTTTGCCATTTGCTACTTGAACACAATTCACTCAGCTTCCTGGAGCCTCACTTGATCGTAGAGCCAAAAAACATGTCAGAGGCCAACTAATCCATTCTCTTCCTTTCACAGAGAATAGGTCCCACAGATAGGAAACACCAAAATTTGAACCCAGTTTTTTGGACTGTGAGTCAGTTCTCTCTCATCTGGGTCATGATATGTCCCACATATCCTATTGTATACCTCTTTTTGCCCTTAATTTCCTCTTTGGCAAAATCAGGGGACTGGAGCAGATAACCTTTGAGGTTCATTCTTGGTCTAAAGCGACGATCCTTCCTCCTTAGGTTTGAGTCTTCTTCTTTGTTGCCCTCCCAGCTCCCAACAATCAATGTCTTCAGACCAATTAATTGGCCCACTGGTCCCAGATGACATGCTTTCATTCCCAGTGTTGAAATAAGAAGCCAGAAAGCAGGACTCTTGGTCCCTGAATGGACTTTCTGTTTGTTTGCGTTAGCATCTCCCCCCAAAATATTTCTTGGACTTCCAAGCAAAGCTGCCCTAACGGGGCCAAACCACAGAAAATAACCAGGAAACCTAGCACCCTTCTTGTTTTGGTATTTCTGAGCTGGTCTACAAGCCAGCTGTAAAAATCCCAGTGGCTCACCCGTGGAATGCAGCTGTGAGGCCCCGAGCCAGTAAAGGGGTCTCTGCCCCCCATTCTGGCCCTTCCCCAGGCTCTGAACTCTCCTGCGGCTGCTTCGTTTTCCCTGGGAAGCTGATTCCATCCATCAATCACTTGCTCCAACCAAATAGCTGATGTTGCAGTATATAAAGTGAGAAACAAAACAGACAGACATCTCTCATCTCCCCTAGAACATGAGGATACTTTTTGGGTCATTAAAAAAAACAGTTGTTTATCAAAGCAGGAAGAAAAGATACCAAACCCTAAATGACCTCAGTGACTTCTTGTCTGGATCAATCTCCAGAGCCCAGAACTGGATGTCATTGCTTTAGCATCTCCCCCCAAAGTATTTTGGGGATGTCATTGGATGTCAGTGGCTATAAAAGGAGGGACCACTGGGCCATCTTTACTGGGAGGATAAAAAGTACTAATTTGGAGTGGTGGTGGTAGTTGTGACTAGGTTGGGAAGTGAGCAGCCAGTGAGGAAATGGATAGAATGCCAAGCCTGAAATTAGGAATACTCATCTTCATGAGCTCAAATCTGGACTCAGATACTTATTGGCTGTGTGACCCTGAGCAAGTCCTTTTATTCTATTTACCTCAATTTATTCATCTATAAAATGATCTGGAGAAGGATATAGCAAACCACTCAAGTATCTCTATTAAGAAAATCACAAAAAGGGTCACAAAGAGTCAGGCAGAACTGAAAATGACTGAACAACAAAGGTTGGAGGAAAAAAGCAAACAAACAAACAACCAAAAAAAGTAAAAATACTGTGCTGTGATCCATGTGTAGATGGCTCTCTGAATGTACTTTTTTGTTGTTGTTTTGTTTTCTTTCTCATTTTTTTCCTTTTTTATCTGATTTTTCTTGTGCAGCATAATAATTGTGGAAATATGTATAAAAGAGTAGCAAATGTTTAACATATATTGGATTACTTGTTGTCTAGGGGAGGGAGTTGGGAAAAGGGAGGGAGAAAAAAATTTGGAACACAAAGTTTTGTAAGGGTGAATGTTGGAAACTATGCGTGTGTTTTGAAAATAAAAAGCTAATAAAAGAAAAAGAGTACTTGAATTCAGGTCCATCTATTGTACAATGGACATATGATAGTTGGCCAATCATTTAACCTCTAACAGTCTCCAGCAATTCTTTAAGCCATAGAGTAGATACTGATCTTTATTGGGAGTTCCTCTTTACAATAAAATTATAGGTCCAGGTTAAAAAAATACTTTATAAGATTTTTGAAAGGTTAGTATTCTTTAAATCTTTGAAAATTCATTCCTAGCTGTATGACCCTGGGTAAGTCACTTACTCCCAATTGCCTCAGCAAAAAAAAAGAAAGAAAAAAAATTCATATTCCTGTATTACTCTGGCACATTCTGGGGACCAAGAACTAGTTGTCCCATGAGACTATGTGTGGGCATTAAAGGTAATGAAAAAGCAGTAGATTTTCTTCCATTCTTACAAGAATAGAAATCATGACAGAAGTCTAGTAAAGATGAATCAAGACAAGCCATTCCTGAATTTTACCTGTCTCCATTCATGTCAAGGGCCCCTCACTAGATCCTCTGAATTTCCTCTGACCTTCCCTTGAAGGATAACCCACCAAAATGTCCCCTAACCTACCCAGGGAAACTCATAGCCTCTCTCTTTCTTCTAACGGTCTTAGAATGACAACTGATTCTCCCCATCTCTTTTACTGGAATTCTGAGATTTATCAAGAGCTGCCTGATGTCGGATGAGTTTCTGAGGAGACTCTAAAATTGATCACCTTGTCTGAATGTCAATGTGAGTCTTGGTTGGGGCACCCAAATAATAGCAGGCCCTGTCAGCTTTGATTGAAAATGCTCCTTCATTTGTTGCTGAGAAGTTGGGTTTTCATTTATAGTTGGGGTGGGGGAATAGATGGGAATATGACAATGAGATTTAAGTTGAAACACAACATTTGTCTTGTCTGGGAGAATTAGCTAGATGAAAACGTGGAGACGGTAGAGTCAAGTGCAAATTCAAGGGAAGAAAAATGCTGATTTAAAGTAGCCTTTAAACACAGAGAATTAGAATTGCAGTCAGAAGACTTGAGTTCAAATTCTGGCTCCAATTTTTATGAACTGTGTGATCTTGGGTTAGTCACTTAAGTTCTTTAAACTTTGATTTCCTTATCTTAAAATGAGGGAATTGGAATTGATGACTTCTAAGGTCTCTTCCTTCTCTAAATCTATGATCCTCCATAGAATGGAGCAAGGACTCCAGAAATAAGACATCATTCAGAGAAAAGAAAAGATCCTGGAAGTCATTCATGAACTCTACTACCTACCATGCTACTGTTCTCCTCCTTATTCACCCTAGTTTGTTCTAACCCCCATTATTTGTGGTAGTTCATTCATTAGCACAACAGAGTCTTTATTCAGTTACTAGGCTCACTCATAAACTCAAGATAGCTTTTTTTAACATAGAAATGCTGTGCCTTCTGCCTCTTACTAAATTATTGATCTGTTGACTCAAGGAGTCAAAACAACCCAAATCCATCCAACATCAGTCAAGCAACATATTGAGAGTAAATCTTCTTGAGATCAGGTTAGTAGACTCTATGTTTCCCCTTGTAGGTGTAGGATAGAGGGATGATAAAACAAGATGATTTTCCTTTTTCCTATATAATAATGCTCACGTGAAGGGGTATTTGGAGGAGCTGTTGATCCATATCCAATTAAATTGATGAAATTAAAGAAGAACATGCTTTTGTCAGAAGGGCAACTTTCATGGAGACACATTTGCCCCTGGAGACCCTACTGGGGTGACACAAGGAGCTAACTGCTCTGATTAGTCTCCAGTGATTGGGGTTGCCTCCAGCTAACTGGCAACTCAACAAATTCAAATTGATCAGAGACTCACCCAGTAACCCACCTTACCTAAATATTTTTACAGCTTGTTTATGATGCATTCTCATTATTAACTCCAGACAACAAAAGAAGGAATTGAGTCTCAGAGGTGAAGAAAATGAAGATTAATACATAAATACAGAACCAGAGTCTATATAGTTCAACCAATCCTTTTATAAATAAGGAAACAGAAATTTGAAGAGAGTTAGTGATTTTTCCAATGTCACACAGCTAGTAAGGATGGGATTGGAACCCACACCCTCTGATTCCAGTGCCAATGAGGAAACTGAGGCTCCAAAAATTTAAGTGACTTTTCCAAGGCCATATAGCACATCGGTAACAGAGATGTCCTGATTCTCTGACTCCAGTATGAGAGAGACCAAGTGACTTTCTCAATGAAATACAGCCTCTGTTAGAAGCAGCACTTGAATCTAGATCTTCTGACTTCAATGCTAGGGTGGTAAACTGAAGCCCAGATTGCCCAAATGCTTTGACTGAGGTGATATAAATGGTCCCTGGAAGATCCAGGATTGGAAACCAGACTCTTCAACCCCAGATCCAGCAGACTCTTTCCATTGTACATTTCTGCCTCCCTAGTTGACATTAATAACATCACAACTTGAAGACCCTAGAGAAAATGGAGCCATTAGTACAGGAAAACCAGTATTTATTCCCTTCAGCTCAGGCCATTTTTTAATGGCACTTATTGATTAAAGACAACAAGATAGTAAAACAGGATTACAATATTGCTGCATCAATACTAGCAAGATTTAGAAACGTGTTGCTAATGCCAGGATCATTGTCTTCCCAATCATTTTCTTCCATTAACTTGGGGTAATGCAGAGAGGTGACATGGTAGATAAGAGTACCAGGCCCAAAGTCAGGAAGACCTAACTTCCTCAATTCAAGTTTGGCCTCAGACATTTACTGGCTATGTGATCCTCAAGAAGTCATTTCACCGAGTCTGCCTCAGTTTCCTCAAATGTCAGAAGAACTAGAGAAGGAAACAGCAAACTACTGCAAGAAAACCCCAAATGGGATTAGAAAGAGTCAGCTGCCACTGAAAGAACTAAACAATTATTGATCTGTTGACTCGGGGAGTCATACAACCCAATTCCATCCATCACCAGTCAAGCAACACATTGGGAGTAAATCTTCTTGAGAAAAATGGGGAAAGAGTACATAAGGAAGATAAAGATGTAGGCCTGAGAATTGATAAGAAACTGAAAGCAGGAAGGAGGCCAAAAAGAAAATGTTCATAGAGTGTCCCGTCATCCATAGCAATGTTGGAATGATCAAGCAATCAATCTTCTAAGTGTATGGTGTGTAGAGAGAGACAGGTCCAAATGATTAACTCTTCTCCTATGTGGTTTCAGCCATAAAAGCAGGTCTCTGACAAATGGACCCCAAATGTTGTGCGACTGGCACCAAGAGGATGATCTCTATTGTTAACAGGATCAAGAATTAATCTAGCCCTCCATTATAACCATCATTTTATCTAGAATTAGTGGGCACCTAAACTGAAAAGGAACTTTATTGCTACTAGTTTGCTACTAGTTTGCTTCTAATGGATTTAAAATTGGCTTTTCTCTTGAAAGTTTTCAGTCCTGTTTAGAATGAGCTTAGAAAACTTAAAACAAAATAGGAGGAAGCATTGTCTTCAACCCTTAGGGGGAGAAATGAGCAGACTTGGGCTCTTAAGCACATGATGTTATATGAGCAGAAGGAGTAAAAGGAGCTTAAAGATAGTTTTTCAAGAGTTCTTCATCTCTCACTCTCTGCCTCAGCTTCCACCTCTGTTAAATAAGGAATTCAGACTAGGTAATCCCTTCCCTCTCTGGGACCTGTTTCTCTCCCTCCTTCAATTTCTTTCTTCCTTTCTTTTCCTAGGAGCCAAAGAAGTCAAGCTTTCTAGATCCATTTCTTCTTGTGAATAAAGGTATAGGGAGAATCACAATTCTTAACTTTTTTTGTAGGCAGGGATAGTACTCCCTTCCTGGTAAAAAAAGGGTGAACAACAAACACATGTATTCTCTCTGTCTCTATCTCTGCATCCCTCGTTCTCTCTGCCTCTGTCTCTGTCTCAGATTTGTCTGGATTAAGTCCAAGAAGTGCCCATTGACAAAAACATCTGAAAGACCCAGAGAACATGAGTTCCTACCAGATGTGGGGCACCCATTGACTCGGGATAATGCAGCAAGGTGACTTATGGATAGAGTGCCAGGCCTGGAATTAGGAAAAATCATCTTCCTGAATTCAAATCACTGGGGTCAATGGAAGAAAATGGAGAGAGAGAAGAAGGAGAGGGTGGTGTTCAGGGAGAACTTTAAAGGCTTTATTTGTCATCTTACAGAGAGGATGTGGCCCTCAAGGACCCAGAATCTTAGAAGTTTCTCCTCACGTCCTCATCTAGCACTATATGTCTGATCCAATTTCCTATTTTATGAAAACTCCTGGGCCCTGTCCTCAAGGGGCCTACCAATAAAATCCTACCAATAAAATTCAACATGTAAACCATGACTACACACACAGTTATTTGAGGGACAGCATGACCTTTGGGATGATTTTCCATAGGATATAGCAGGCCTATGATGTGAACTTTTATGGAAGCTAGGGATACTATGAGCCAAAGTTGACTTGGAAATGAATTACAGATGGGCAAGTAGGAGCTACTACATTGGAAAGAGCACTGGTCCTATAGTCAGAAGACCTGGATTCAAATCCATTTGCAATTTATATAAATTTGGACTTTAGAGGGAGGGAAGACAAGGGAATAAACATTTATATAGCACCTACTATGTGCCAGACATTGTCGTGAGAATTTTACAAATATCATCTCATTTGATCCTCATAAAAATCCTTCAAGGTGAATCCTATTATTACATTTTACTTTTACATTTACATTTAAAAAAATGAATCCATTTTACAGGAAACTGAGGTAAAGAAAGGTTCCATGGCCACATAGGTAATAAATGTCTAAGAATATATTTGCACTCTTCCTGACTGAAGATTGAATCCCAGAGCTCTACCTCCTGCACCTCTTAGTTGCCTTGAAGATACTAAACATGACTATGACTCCTTCAGAGGAGACATCTTTTGCTTTTCTTCATACCCCAAGACTTAGGTACTTCCTGGACCATAAGAGGGGCTTGATAAATGTTTTTTGACTGATTGATGAATCAAGATAACAGAATTACAGTATTTTGAGAGACAGAAAAGACTGCAGTGATTGGCTGCTCCAAATCACATCCAAAAATGATGTTGGGGAACCCACTTAACCTCCATGGTCCCAAATTTTCTCATAAAATAAAGGGGTTGCCACAAAGGGCCTCTAGGCTCTTTCCAACTCCACCACCATCCTTTGTAACAAGGAATGAAAGAGGATAGGAAAAAAAGAAAGGAATTTATTACCAGCAACCAGCACATCAAGGGAGTCTGGTGGTGCACACAATGTTCTATACCACCAACAACAGCCCCTTGCCCTTCCACTTCTCCAAAGCAGGGACAGAGGTGTATTGTCCCATCTCCTCTTGCACACAAAGCTTGAAGACATGCAAATATTTAAAATAAACATGGAAGTGGGATCTTGGGGACGTGCATTTGTAGAAGTGCATTTTCCCAGGCTATCAGCTACCACTCGCTTCTTTCTCAGTGGCAGGAAAGTAATCCAATACTTTCCTAATGAAAGTTTAAATGGTTTGCTCCTTTGACTTCAAGTTTCAGCTGCCTCTGTAATAAAGCCCATGACATTTTCAATAAAAAAGTAAAGAAAGAAAAGGAGGCTTCATTCAGGAAAGGGCTCCAGTCATCACTGTCCAAGCATTATCCTATTTTATCCTGACAGCTGTTCGGTGACCACATTAGAAGAGGTACATTGTAGAAATGACTTCTCCAATAGAGAAAGAATTAAGGCAAGATGGATTTTTTCTTTTCTTTTTTCTTTTTTTTGCAGTGGTATTTCAAAGACTGCAGGAATCTGTGACAGTTGTTGCTTGGCCCAAATGGAAACCAAAAGCAGACACAAGGAACAAGTGAAAATCAAGGAGCAGGAGACATTCAGAAAGACCAAGATGGAGTCAAAGAAAGCCTCTATTGGGATTGTATTAGAAGAGATGCAAAGGTCTACCTGGAGGGGGAAGATAGGGGCAGGATATTCTGAAAGCCTTGGCACAAAAATGGGCATAAAGATTGGTTGTGGTGGGTTCTGTCCAACCATTTGTAACCATCACCTGGGATTCATTCAATCCTTCTCCCCCTGCCCCAACATGGAAAATCCCTCAAAACAGACACAGAAATCCAGTGCTGCTGACAGGGGTAGACTTTTGAGCTCAGGGATTTTCTCATGAGATGAATATGGAGTCATTCCATTGTCATGCCAATAGTTCCAAGCTAGTCAAGAACATTGCCTAACCAATGACTTCCCCCCCCCCAAAAAAAAAAAACAATAACAACACTCTGGCCTAAGCCCCAGGGCCTCTTACTCTTGTGTATGTGTGTGTCATTCTGTCCTGGACTCCTTTAGCCATCTAGTGATGTCTATGGATCCTTTCTCAGAATAATTTTAAATGCATAAAAGAAAATACACAAGACTGCAAAGGAAAAAATGAAATACAGTTACATAGACTAGAGGAAACTATTGAGGGCAAAACACATGAATGAATGAATGAAACAACTGATGGGGAAAAATACATTTTTAAGCATTACTATGCTTAGTGATCAGCTAAGCACTGCAGAAATAATTACAAAAGAATTGCGATTACTCTAGAGGAGCAAATATTCTGATGGAAGAATTTCAAATCTATGGGGGAATTACGGGCCAAGGAAGAATATTTTACTGTGGGAAGGTGAGTGAAATCATAATAGACACATCTTTTCCATAAGTAATGGACAGGTTGACTTGACTACTCTTCCCAGAGCAAGAGGTAGGAAGGGTTGGTGCCCACATAGCAGACAACACACATTACATAATCCTGGCAGGGTAGCTGTCAGCAAGAAGGTCAGAGTGACACATGATTGGAGATTTGGGGCCAATTAATTATAAATAGTGGGTTCTTACCAGTCAGGAGAGCATGGCGGCTTAGTTAGGGGGCTTCACGCTACCAGGGCATGCTCTGGTTTAGAGGGTCAAAAGCAACAAAACTAATGGCAAGAAGGCCAGATGGGGGGCAGTTAAATATAGTAGGGGGATATGATACTTCCAAGCATTTCTTTATTACAAATTTCCACTCTAAGTCTCTCCCCAGTATCTCATGTCCATGCTGAAAAGAGTTAGTTGTGAGTCCTCTTCATCCTTGAAGTGACCCCAGATAACCTAAATAGCTTTACTAAATAGCTCTATAGATGACAGAAGATAAAGGAACAAGAGAGGGAAGACCTGGGAACTGAGTTTTCCAAACAATGAGTTCCAGTAGAAGGCACTGACATGAGTGAAAGATGCTGAGGAAGACAGGAAATAGGTACTGATCATTCACTATAAACCTACTTCAGACTGGAGAGAGAGGGACAGCTAGATGGCACAGTGTGGATAGAGTATTGGACCTGAAGTCAGGAGGACCTGAGTTCAAATCCAGTCTCAAGCACTTAAAACTTACTAGCTGTGTGACCCTAGGCAAGTCACTTAACCCCAGTTACCTTACCAAAATAAATGAATAAAAAATATATTAGAGATAGATTCATTTGCATTTCTTCCCACAGCAGTCTTGAGGAATCTACTTTGTGATAGTTGAGGCTATAGGGACCACATACAAAGAAAAGGAAAACTTAAAAATAATGAAGTCTTTTAACAAAGTGTACAGGTGGGTGATGTTGAGATGGAAAAAAAAAAACCAACACTCTTAGAAACATGTTTTCATTTAAGTCAGAGTAGAGAGGGCTGGTCCCCTGAGAAAGGGAAAATAATGAAGATGTTTTAATAAAGTGTAGAGGTAGGGTAGTGTTGAGCTGGGAAAAAAAGCCAAGACACTTAGAACCGGGTTTCTACTTAAGTCAGAGGAGATCCCTGAGAAAGGGAATGAGTGCTATTTACTGGAGGCAGCTAAACTAATGAACTGTGGAGGGCAGCAGCCAGAGGTAGGATGGGAATAAGGGCTGACCTTCATGAAGCAAAAGCTACCGAGGACAAAGGTGGTGGAAAGAATCCCACTTCCCTCCTGAGAACTGAGACAAGGGAGAGCAGGAGGATAGAAGAAGATGGAAGAGAGGATCATGGTGGGCAGGAGTGATCCACAACTGCTGCGTAAGAGAACCCGGGGTGAGACTGGGAAGAAAACAACATGTCTCAGAAGGAGGCAACCCTGGTTTGGAGAAATAAGTCTCTTCCCCCTCAGGGGAGCCTCACCCAGGGCCATATTCTCAGCCATTGAACTGGTCCAGGTCTCTTCAAGTAAATTGTTTGGGAAGGGATTGGGGTGGGGGAAGAAAAGGGAATTGAGAGTGGGGATAACAGTTATATCTATAGGCAGAGACATGAATCTTATTTCAATTTACCTCTAAATGAAAGCATTCATTTTTGAGCCTTGTGCGTCTATGTGCTTATAAAGGGAAGTTTGAGAAAGTTCAGATACTTAAATTCAGGAAGACATGAGTCCCAAGATGAACTCAACCCCTTACTAACGTGTACCCTTAGGGGCAATTATCTAACCTCTGTTTGCCTCAGTTTCTTCAAACCATAAAAATGGAAACTCCCAGGATTATTGGAAAGATGAAATGAGATAAATTTGCAAAAAGTGGTTAATACAGTGTCTGGCCCACAGTAGGCGCTACATAAATACTTATTTCCCCTTACCTTCCTCACATATGTATCATTTTTGTGACATAAATTATAGGCCAACAATGGATTCTTTCCTGAATCCAAGCTCAGTTGAGAGAGGTTTATCATCAGAAATGGACCACGAGAAGGTGAATTTTTTCCAGCTACATAAATTTACAAGAATAATCTACTTAAGGGTGAATGAAAGCACCATCTGAATCAGTGAAAGGAATACACCCCCACACACATACATACACTAAGAGAACCATAAGTTCTTAAAGCACTGAAGTCAGTGAAATGTCATGTTACAGTGGAGACTCAGGACTAGAAGATGGGAAGAAACCTCAGTTTTCAAACACAGGGAAAGAAGGAGGAGGATCTAATTTCCAAACCTTACCAAGGGAGCCCAAATACCTTGTCCCCATTCTACACTCATGTCTGGGAGCCAAATTCCTTCTAAATCCCCACATCTCTTCCAAATCGGCGGCATTCTGTGGGTGGGCGTAAGACTCACTTCAGAGAGACGTCCCAGTGACAAACTTCTACCACCCCTGGGCTCTCCAACAGTTTCTATGAATGTGAGATTTTTTATTTCATTGAGAGCTTGCAAAAAACAACCAACTTTCCATCTGGTTTCCAAGGTGTTCTTCCCAATAGACTACAAGTGCATATGAGGTCCTGAGGGAGAGATGTTAAAGACCTACGGTCCATTACTTTTGTTGTTTTCATTTCTCTCTGAAACAGCAACAGAAATGGGAAATCCTTTTCCTCTCTTATGGGTCCTTTCACCTGGCCAGATTCCACTCATCTCTATGTGTATGGTAATAAATTGCCACCTTGGCAATGGTGCCAGTGGTATGTCCACTACTCCATTACTACTTTGTCACAGGTGATAAATGATGTCGGATGAGGCTGTCTAAAGGACAAGATGTAAAAGGCGTACGGGGAGTAGAGCGTTCAATTTCGAACTTGAAGAATTTAATAGGATTTAATGAGCCACTCTCTGCTGATTACTATAAAGCTTTTGACTTCATGTTTCCTATGCAAGCATGCATGGCAATAATTGACATGGGTTTTTAACTCACCTAATTCGAGGCCTGTGGGCAATCAGCAGTCAGTGGTAGCAAATGCAATGGGAAGAATGTGTCTGGAGGACCCAGAAAGGGTATGGGCAGGTTGTGATCTTTGGTGACTTCTCTCCCTCCTCTCTGCCCCAGGCTGTGCAACTCATAAGAGCTACTGGAAATTAAGTGGAGATATCTTGGGGAAAAAAGATTCGAGGAACTCAGATGAAGGAAGTAGCTGACATGGACAATTCTTTTGTCTATTAGTCTATTTAATTATTGCTATTGTTGTTAGGTTTTTTGTAAAGTTATTCTAGGCAACATCCAAACAAAATCAATCAGTAATATATTGTCAAGTATCCCCCAAATGGTTGAATTTAGATAATTATATTTAACAGAAATTGACCACGTCAATGGTACAGAACAAATAGCTGAATCAAGAGGATTTCTCTTTTACAGAAATAGAGGAATTCATGATATTGATATAGGATCAGGTCATTTGCTACCAGAAACTATAATAAGCTCATTCTTAAGGAGTCCACACTTATTGATCAATGCCAAGTTTGCCAAGAAATGGTAGCACTGTGCAATATATCATTGTGAAAATCTGGCCTCTGTAGAGGACTTTGAAAGACACAATCAATAGGTAAACAAAACTCTGAAGATACCCAGAATAGTAGCACAGAGTACAAAAGAACCAAAGGCACCAACTATTGGAATAAAAACTCCCTACACGACAAAAAATTGCTGGGAAATTGGAAAGCAATCTGGAAGAAACTGAGTTTAGTCCAACATCTCACACCATATACATATACATTAAGAATCAAATGGATACTGTTTCCCAATTATAAAAGGGCATATTACATAGATTAGAAAAGAAGGAAAGAAAATATCACAATTATGATTAAGAAGAAAATCCTTACCTATATACTAGAGGGGAGTATAAAAGAAGAAAATGGACAATTTCAATTACCAAAATTTAAAAGCTTTGGAACAAGCAAATTTAAAAAGTAGTTAGAGCCAAAAAAATATTAGTTAACTAAGAGAGGGGATAAGATGAGGGTGGTGGTAGTAGGGAACCTTCACAGCAATTAAATTTATGAGTAGGGGCCAGAATTGTACAACAGAAGTTTACTAATTTTTATTAGCCCATAAGTGGCAAGTGTCTGTACTAAAAGGGCAAATCTCCAAGAATCCATGGAGAATTCAACAAATAAATTCTATTGAGATCAGAGTAATATATCTGAGAATGAAAAAAGTCACTAAATATGACATTTAGTTCACAAAATTTTAAAGATAAGATTTTTGATAAATGTGTTATCTTGTACACTTAACAATCTTTGAATAACATGAGATGAAAGTTTCTCAAATTATAGAGAACTAGTAAAATAAATTAAAACTACCAAGGAATAAGAAGCATATAGCATCCTTATCATTATGTCTGCTTCTGAAGTCAGTCCGAAGACATTTCCCATGAGTGTTAAAGATCTAACCCTTAATTAAATTACAAAAAAATCAATTATTTTAATTTACTTATGGAATGATCTGCCAAACATTAAACACAGATGGACGATAAGAACTAAGTGACTTATGCTCAGACCATTTTTGCCTGAGCTCCATTGATTTTAACATAAAAAATATAATAATAAATAGTGAGCATTGATATAATGCTGTAATTCTGCAGGGATTCTTAATTTAGGCGTTGCTGACTTATTTTAAAAAATTAAAAATATTTTCATCGCTGTACTTCAATATAATTGGTTTCCTTTGGAATCCTGTGTATCGTATGTAATTAAAAAATGATTCTGAGAAGGGTGGTAGGTTTTCCAAACTGCCAAAGGGTCTGTGGAATACAGAACGCCTGCTTTCAGGTTTGCCAAGTAATTTGTAACCATTGTTATCTCATATACTCCTCTCGGTAATCTGTTATTATATCAGCACTTAGCCTAGTGCCTGGCATATACCTGGCATTTAATAAATGATTCTTGATTTGGGTTAACTAGGGAGATTGTTTCAATCAATAAGGAAACTTATTTACCCCAAGGTAACTCAGCTAGTTCCTGTCAGAGCCTTAACCATGTCCTATACTTTTTTAAATGGGTTTTGTGAAGATTAGAGATTACTGGTAGCAAATTATTGATGGAGAAACTAACTGATATTCAATCATTGGTATGATGTTATCCTGATGAGCAAGGTTTCCCTTGGCTGAAGGTAAAGAAATAGATTGACTTAGTATCTTTCATGGAATTATGGGCAGAGATCAAGGCTCACCCCATGCATGGGTTGATACCTCCTGATGGGCCAGATGAGATGCAGGTTTTTAAATGAGCTAATGAGCTCAATCTCAGTTGCTGAAAGCAGGATAAAAACCCACCACCAGTGAGAACAGCCTCCAAAGAGAACCCCAATTATGCAGAGGAAACTTTAGGAGGAATTTAAGGCTCTGAGATACTACAAGACTTTATGAGAGAGTCTGGGAAATGGTTGGTTGGTCAGATTTAATCAAGTTAACTAAATCATTCTGGTTAAGATTCTAGTATTCCCTCTCGAGCATTTGCATCTTTGGATGTTATTTCTGAATTTCATCTTCCCCCCTCATCAAATTATCTACAAAGAATATCTTTCCCTTAAGAGTTCCATAATTTCTATCCTCTTCCACCACCAGCCACTAGTACAAATCTATCCTGGGATTAACCTTTTATGTAGTTGGTATGTATAGGTATATGTATCTATATATATATATATATACACATGCATATGTATGTGTATATTATATATATATATATATGTACAGAGAAAGGCAGGAGAGGAGAGGGAAAGATGGAGATGGGAAAGAGAGGAGGAGAGAAACAAAAATGAGAGTGAAACAGAAAGAGAGAGTATTAGAGACATTAGAGACAGAGGGAAAGACAGAGACAGACAGACACACAGAAAGATGGAGACAACTGAGAGAGACAGACAGAGATAGGAAGAGAAAAGGGAAGGGAGGGAAGGAGTGTGAGAGAGAAACAGAAGGGAGGAGGAAGGGGAAGAGAGAGAGAGAGAGAGAGAGAGAGAGAGAGAGAGAGAGAGAGAGAGAAGGAAGGAAAGAGGGAAGGGAGGGAGGGAGAAAGGAGAGAGAGAATGTTGTTCTGATAAAATGTAAGCACCTTGAGGACAGGAATTATTTCATTTAAATCTCTATCCCTAGCAGAGTCAGGCTAATGGCTACCTAATGGCTTCTTAATTTAAACTTGTGATATTAATGCCCCGAGGAACCCCCTCTGCTGATGGCTGCAATTTATAGACTTAGAAAGATGCCTGGGACAGTAACAAGAATGACAATAATAATAGCAATTCACATTTATAGAGTACCCACTATGTGCCAGGCACTGCATTAAATACTTCCCAATTATTAACTCATTTGATCCTCACAACAACCCTGGGAAATAGGCACTATTATTATCACCCTCTTTTTATAGAGAAAACACTGAGACAGATTGAGGTTAGGTGACTTGCCCAGAGTCACAGGGACTAAGTGTCTGAGCACAGAGACCTTCTGTGGTTGCATTGGAACTCAGGTCTTAGTAATTCCAGGCCCAGATATCTACCCACTACGATCATCTGAATTGAGTTCCTGGGAGTCCACAGCCACTGGCGGGTCAGAACCAGTAGTTGAGAGCCAGCTCTCCTGGAAGCCAAGGCTGACCCTCCTCCTGGCTTCCATTGGCTGCCTCTGGGATTCACAGCAAGTGGAAAATCACATAGTGCCATAATTAAGTAAACCATTTAAGAAAACAAACTGTTTTTAAGGCCTTTAGCATCTTAATTGTTTATATGCACAGGATCCTAATTACAAATGAGTCTCTCAGCTTCTATTTAGAAACAGGATTACAGCAGCAGCCATCACTAGTTCCAGTGACTAGAAGATGAACTCTAGAAGGGAATAGGAAGCCTCTTCTTGGATTTAGCTTACCCCCACCCTAATGCCCCTCCCAGAGCTAGAGCTGAGTTTAGTTGGTACAAAATCAATGGCTGCCTATTGGATAAATAGGAGACCTAAAAATACACAAAATATGTGAAATCACAGAAACAGAATCCAAAGCAGTGTGTAGTGAAAAAGGCATCCTAGTCATACGGTATCTCCCGTCATACATGTAGGAGACAGGCTACCCCTCCTTGGACCTCAGTTTCCCCATCTGTAAATTTAAGGGATTGGTCTAGGTGACCTCTGAGGTTTCAGTACGTATCTACATACTATTATTCCATTTCTCTCTATGGAGAAACACCCATTCCTGGATTACTTGTTGGGAGGAGTATCAGAGAAAAATAATACAATTTCCCTACTGCATGGGAGGACCTTAAGGCTCCAATAGGGCAAGTTAATTTCCCCAGATCACACAGGAGTAAATGGCAGAATTGACAATCAAATCTAGTCTTCCAATTCCACATTCATCCTTTCCTCTCAAGACCAGAAAGCAGCACGCAGTTGACTACATTGATAGATGTTCTTGTAGTCTGAATGAGGGAGCCCAGGCCCCGACATAGTTGTCAAAAATTGGGGCTGGCACTTCTAGGAGGCAGCAATGCCAGCGAAGACCCAAGCACCATGAAAGAAGTGACTGGACTGGTCTCAAGGCCAGCACTCTCCGACCCCAAAAGGCCTCAGGAGCCATCAAGAAGCTGGCTGGGGGTTGTGAGCCCCCATGGGCTGAAGCACTTCAAGGGCAAAGCCAGCTGTCCAGTCTGCCCCAGAAGGAGCAGTCAGTTGAGCAGAGCTCTCAGGCTCTCTGCTGGGTCTTTATGTTCCAGCTTGGGGGGTCTATTCTAGGGTGAGTGGTCAGAGTCAAAACTGGAAAGGGGCAGCCCTTCTCACTGTCACTCAGGGGTTTGCTGGGCCATTGTTAAGGGCTCCACCTCTGTGAGCAAGAGATGCTGTTGTCAAGTCCTTCGTTACACTAGGACTTCCTGATGAGGGATCAGAGCTGTCCCACAAAGTCCAATCAGGTCCGGATCCTCATTCAAAAACAGCCTCCCTGAATAGCTGGGGACCAAGAGATGCTCTGCCTGTGGAATAACATTAAACCATGGTTTACCTGGCAGCAGTCTCACAGGGAGATAATACTGTATAATATAAAGCCAGTGAAAATAGGCTCAGAGGCTCTGGGTTAGAATCCTGCTTCCATCACTTACTACCTGCCTCTATGACCTTAGCCAAACTATTTCACTACCCTGAACCTCAGGGTTTTTTGTGTGTGTGTTTTTGTTTTTGTTTTGTTTCTTTTGTTTTGTTTTTAGCTTTGAAATAGAGTTGAGCTAAATCAGGAGTCCTTAATCTGGGTTGCATAAACATATTTAAAAAATCAATAATTAACAGACATTTATTAAGTGCCTACTATGTGCCAAGCTCTGTCCTAAGTGGTGAAGGTTTTGGGCACTGCATTTCAACATAACTAGTCTCTTTTGTAATCCTATGGGTTTTATTTTACGCATTTAAAAACAAGATTCTGAGAAAAATCTCAAGGCTCCCCCAGATGCAAGCAAAGGAGTCCAGGATGTAAATAAGGTTAAAAAAACACCTGAGCTAAATGACCATAAAAGTACTTTCTATCCCTAAATCCTATGATAAAAGTGGTTGTCACACTGCAACTTTTTATGGTGTACCTTTGAAGGAGAGTAGTTCTATTGGAAGACTGGAGCCAGAGGACCAGGGATTCAGATCCTACTCCCAGGGTTCATTATGTATATCTCCTTTATTTATTACCTGCAAGTTCTTTAGGGCCTTGAGCCTCAGTCTCCTTTTCTGTAAAAAATGAGGGGACTGGATTTTCTAGCCTCTGTGGTCCCATGCAACTTTAAACTCTTAAAATTTTTACCAAATTCTTACCAACTCTCCTGCTGTGATATCACCAGCATCTACTTGGGTAGGGAGATAGGATGGAGGGATAAAGCAGGAGAATAGAACTCCCCTTGGTGGACTTTCTGGGGCCTCCTGATTGCTTTGGACATGACTGAGGTTCTTCTACTAACTGAATTCTTGAGACACGGTATCCTTCAAAGGCATAATCTTTCTCTCTGCCTGGCAGGTGTGAATTCTTGCTAGAACTTTTGAATTAGAGTTAAAATTCTCCTATGCAAATAAATGATCTAGTGGATAAATTGGTATATTTATTTTTGAACTAGAATTCCCTCCCAAGTGTGAGTCTATTTTATTTTTGAATGCTTAAAACAGACATATCCTTGTTTTCAAGGAGAAATCCATGTACATGTTTTATTGAGTATCATTTATCAGAATCTATTATGACCATAGCCAAATGGTCCATATGACCATGGCCAAAGCCTCTAAGGCTGATTCTATAGGAGAATTTAGATTATATTCTCTAAATATAATCTAAATATAAAGTAATTTTTTTACTTTATATTTTTTATATAAAGGTATTCTTTAAGAATCACTCCCCCAAAACTGGACTGAAGCATAGAAACATTAAGTGACTCAAACTTGAGGTGACCTACATAATCAGTAAGAGGGGAAGAATTTGAACCCAGAGCTTTAGATGTCTAATCTAGCATGCCTTCCATGAATGGTACCATGTTGCTCCACAATGATGTGTGATGCAGTATTTAGATTGTCTTTCTTCTCTTCATCATTTTTTATCCTTTTAATATTCCTGGCACATCACTAACCCTCTGTCAAAATGAAAAGAGCTGCATGAAGAGAATGAGTGGGTAGAGAAGCTAGAGAGTACCCCATCCAACATAATGATTTTACATGGAAGGGAACTGAGATGTCAAGGAAGAAGCCTTGTTCCCACCTTGACTTCTTTCCTCATTGGTCTTTCTCTTATGCTCTTGACCCTTTATCCTCCCCTTCTCTCCCCTACAAAGTCCATGTTGATGAGGGGTTCTGGAGCACTCATCTGTAGTGGCCCTGGGACTCCTGGCCCATCATCAGCCCCAAATCATGTAATAAGAGGGGCTGAATATAGAAGGTACTGATGAAAACAATAGGCTCCAGTCTAGTTCAGAGGAAATAAGCTACCAACCTTCTTTAAAACAGGATCGATACAAGTTACTCGTGTCACAAGTTCCAGTCCCAGGAGTAGACAGATAGAGCAGTTATTTGACACTTATTATATTCCAGGTTGAGCAGCTAGGTAATAGAGTGGATAAAGCACCAATACTCAAGTCAAGAAGACTAGCCTCAGATACTCACTAGCTGTGTAATCCTAGGCAAGTCACATCACCTTGTTTGCCTCACTTCCCTATCTATCAAATGAGCTGGAGAAGGAAGTGGAAAGCCACTGCAGTACCTTTGCCAGGAAAACCCCCAAAGACGTCATGAAGAATTGGAGAAAACTCTACAACAAAAATACACCAAAAGCATTCTGCTGATATATGATAGTTTCTACCATCAAGGAGCTTACATTCCCCTTCCCCCCTTTATTAATTCTTTTATTTTTTTATCTGGTTATACATGTATATTAACTTTTTAAATACACATTTCTTTAGGGATCATGCTGAGAAAGAAGATCAGAATAAAAGGGAAAAACCATGGGAGACAAGAAAAAACAGAAAAAAGAAGTGAACATAGCATATATTGATTTACAATCAATTTCCATAGTTCTCTTTTTATTGGCAATTGGTGTTTTCTGTCCAAAGTTTATTGGGATTACTTTGGATCACTGAACCATTGAGGATAGCTAAGTTTCCATAATTGAAAATCTTGCTGTTAGTGTCTACTATGTATTCCTGGTTCTGCTTGTTTCACTCAGCATCAGTTCATGTACATCTTTCCAGGCCTTTCTAAAATTTGCTTCTTCATCATTTTTATAGAACAATAATATTCTATTACCTTCATGTACCACAACTTGTTCAGCCATTCCCCAACTGATGGGCATCTAATCATTTTCCAATTTTTTGTCATTACAAACATTTTTGCACATGTGAGTCCTTTCCCCTCCTTTATGATTCTCTTGGAATACAGACCCAGTAATGGCACTGCTGGGTCAAAGGCCCTTTGAATACAGCCCTTTGAAAGAGCTTACATTTGAATAAGAAAAGATGGCATACAATTGGGAGCTGAAAAGGAGAGGAGGAAGGGGTTCCATAGGAAACTAGAATCATTAGCAAGGAGAAAGACAAGTTCCAAGTCTAATAGGGAATGAAATGAAGCAGGACAGGAAACCTCCCCCTCCCCCCAAATTGGCCACACAGGCAGGTAGTCAGAAATCAGAATGGGGCTTCAGGGCCCACCAGGATATGAGGCTCCCCAGGGGCAACAAGGTGATTGGCAAAGAAGAAGAGAAGTTAAATTGGGAATCAAATGGAGAAACTGTCTTTGTAACCTAATCAATGAGTATAATGTTTGGGATGAAGTAGGTACCAAATTAGTGCTTGTTGACTGACTGATGTAAATGCATAGGAGTGGAAAGGGAGGAGAAGAATTGACTCTTCTGAAATTGAGAGTAGGTAAAGAAGCTAGAGAGTATCCCATCCAACATAATGATTTTACATGGAAGGAAAGTGAGATGTTGAGGAAGAAGTATCTTGCCCAAGATCATGTATCCTATTATAGTCTTCCTCTCAGTAAGTGGCTTGGCAGTGGCAGACTGCCATCCTCTTCCTCTAGTTCTGACCCAGAGGTAGGAGAAAAGGAAGGAAGGAAGGAAGGAAGGAAGGAAGGAAGGAAGGAAGGAAGGAAGGAAGGAAGGAAAGGAAAAGAAAAAGGAAAAGGGAAGGAAAGGAAAAGGAAAGGAAAAGGGAAAGGGAAAGGGAAAGGGAAGGGAAAGGGAAAGGGAAAGTAAAGGGAAAGGAAAAGGAAAGGAAAAAGAAAGGAAAGGAAAGGAAAAAGGAGGGAGGAAGGAAGGAAGGAAGGAAGAGAGAGAGGGAAAGAGGGGGAGAGAGAAAGGATGGACCATTTCCTGTACTGGTGCTTGCTAAAATGCTTATGGTCCAACTAAGGCCCTTTCCAGGATTCATAGTCCACACTGTCAAGTTCTATTCACTGTACTATGCTGCCTTTAAGAAAAAGAAGAATAGAAATGTGAATCAATTGAAGAAAACTAGAAGAGAAGGGGAAAGAAGGGTGAAAAATCAGGACTAAAGGCAAATTCTTTCTGCTTTGTTAGAAATATTAGGAAACAGAACAAATATTCCTGCCATCCCTTCACCGATTCTGTTTTTTCTTGCTATACTCTGACAATTGACAAATGTACTTCATTCCTGATAAGTCAAAGACAGAGGAGAGAATCAAAAGATGCTACAGCTGAAAGGGCCCATCCAATCTAGCCTCCTGACTTCAGGCAGGTGGTTGAATGTCTAGTTTCTTCTGGACAGCCTCCAAGGATCCACAACCTTTCCCTGTCATCCATCCTAATGTTTCACCCCTACTGATGTTCTTTATATTCAACCTGCATCTCTAGCCCCAAGAAAGGTACATAAGGACAGATGTAATATTAACAGGAGCTTCTCCCTTGGGTAGGAGCTACCAATGTGAGCTACTTCAGGAAGCTTCAATTTAAAGCTTATGCTCTGACCTGATTAAAGAGAAAATAGAATGAGTCTCATATAAATAATTCAATGGATAGGGTACAGTCAGGAAGACCAGGGTTCAAACCCACTTCAGAACTCATTGTGTGACCCTGATAAATCACTTCACTATACTTTAGGCCTCAGTTTCCTCCAGGGTAAATTCCTCCTCCTTTCCCAGGTCTAAACCAATGTTCTTATGATTCTTTTTTCCCCCAAGGCTGCCTTCAGCTCATTGAGGGGATCTATCAGTCTCCAGAGTGAAAATTCTAGATGGTTTGGACCCACTTCTCAATGCAAAAGCAGAAGTTTATTCATAAAACGGCCCCAATACAATTCAACCATATTTATTAAACTTTATAAAGGCAGAGGGACAGGGTCTCTCATATCTTCCCTCTCCTGACATGAGTAATTCTATCCTGAAGCTAGCTTCCATTTCAGTACAAAATTAGCAGCCAAACTTCTTCCCGTACCCCTTCCATCCTCCAATTAAATGTTTGTTTTTCCCCTTTTCCTTGTTATTCTGCTCAAAGACGCAGAGTTCCCCTGCTCTGCGTCCTCTGAGGTCAATGACAGCTTAAGTAAGTTTCTGTCCCTCCTCCAAGGTCAGTTAAAGACCTTGTCCTCAATTCTTTTAGCTTAGTACTCTCTCCATATTGTTTGGAAATTGTTTATATTCAGAGCTCACTTGGCTGACAGAGAAAACTGTCAGCCAATTGATCTCTCCCTACTGTGGCTTGTAATAACAATAACCTTTCTCCATCTGATCTATACTTCAAATTTGGGAACAGGGGTCCTTTTTATCATGAAATCACCTCTCAGATGCAAGACAGTTCATTAGTCTAGGTATATAAAGTTTAAAACAGAATAGCTAAACCAAGATGGCAGAGAGAAGGCAGGGACTCAACTGAGCTTTTCCCCCAAACACCTCCAATGACCTTTAAATAATGTCCTCAAACAAATTCTGGAGCAGCAGAATGCACAAAAGGACAGGGTGAAATAATTTTCCAGCTCAAGAAAACTTGGCAGTTCTGCAAGAAAGGTCTAATGCACCTGAGTGAGAGGCCGGGCCAGCTGAGCCAGCAAAGACCAGGCCCCAGCAACCCAAGAACAGGCCTTGGGAGTGACTGAATCATCAGCAGTATCAGCCATTCTCAGCCCACAGATGTAAGGGGCTTGAACTATTGGTCTGAAAGAGATTTTATAAGGGTCTCTTTGCTGGCACCGAAAGCAGACTCTGTTGCTTTGCCCATACTCAGATCTGGATTACAATCCACGGATGACAGTCCCAGGGCAAGGAGCACACCAAAGCTTGCAGCCACAGTGGAACAGGGATCCTCCTTACAGTTCCGGAGCAGAAAAAAGTGCTTGGGATTGTTCACAGACCAGAACACAAGCCAGGAGAGTTCTAAATACACCTATTCTTAGATCTTACCACCTTGGAAGAACTAAGAACTTACAGATCCCTAGAAGTATCTCTGAAAACAGCTATGCAAAAACTTGAAGTTTGGGACAATTCACCCTTCACCAAACAAATGGAGCCCCATTTTAGCAAAGAGTTTAAAGTCAAGGAATATGCTGGAAAAATGAGCTAACAATTGAAAAAAAGAAGAAGAAAAAAGACATCATCTCTTAAGAAATTATCAAGGAAATGATACTCTAGAACAAGAGGGTAAAAAATAGAAATTGAAAGAATCCTCCAATCACCTCCTGAAAAAGTTCCCAAAATAAAAACTTCCAGGAATATTAGAGCCAAATTCCAAAGATCCCAGGTCAAGGAGAAAATATTGCAGTCAGAGCAAAACAATTGAAATATCATACAGCCACAGTCAGGATAACACAAGAATTAGCAGCTTCTACATTAAAGGATCAGAGGGCTTGGAATATGATAATCCAGAGAGCAAAGGAGCCTGGATTACAACCAGGAATCACCCTACCCCGGAAAACAGCATAATCCTTAAGGGGTGAATGGAAATTTACTGAAATCAAGCAAGCATTCTTAATGAAAAGCTGAATAGAAAAATTGACATTCAATACAAGACTCAAGAGAAGTAAAAAAGGTAAACAGGAAAGGGGAATCATAAGTAAATTAGTAAGGTTACACTGTTTACATTTCCGCTTGGCAAGATGATACTTGTAACTCATAAGAACTTTCTCATTATTAAGGCAGTTGGGAGTATATATAGACATGTCATGGGTGTGAGTGGAATATGATGGGATAAAACTAAAAAAAAAAAACACCAAGACAATTCCAAAAGACATATCAAAACTGCTATTCACACTGAGAGAAAGAACTGATGTAGTCTGAAAATAGATCAAAGCATACTATTTTCACTTTCTTTATTTTTTCCATGTTTTCCCCCCTCTTGGCCTGTTTTTTTTTCTTTCACAATATGACTAATATGGAAATATGTTTCACATGGTTGCACACATATATAACTTATATAAAATTGTTTACTGTCAGGAAATGGGGAGATGAAGTTGGGAAGGAGAAAATTTTGGACTCAGTTTTTTTTTTTAAATGAATGTTAAACTAGGATATACTGTGACATATTTAACATGTATAGGACTGCTTGCCATCTAGGAGAGGGGGTGGAGGGAGGGAAGGGAAAAATCGGAACAGAAGTGAGTGCAAGGGATAATGTTGTAAAAAATTACCCTGGCATGGGTTCTGTCAATAAAAAGTTATTATAATAAAAATTTATAAAAAAATAAATGAATGTTAAAATTTGTCTTTACATGTAATTGGAAAAAATAAAATAGTGCAAAAAAGAAGGAAAAAATGGACTAGTTCCTGCCCTCAGGAAGCTTATGTTCTGCTTGGTGTGGGAGTAGGGAGTAAAGGATATATAATATTATTAGAAAGTAATTTCAGGAGGGATAGAGCACTGCCCAGGGAAATACAGAAAGGTCGGATATTGAAGGTGGAGCCTTAATTCTCAATTCCTCTGCCAGTTTTCAGTCAATCAGGAAAAATCCCAGAACATGATAAGAAGCCATCCATGGTTACCCATGATCCAGTTCCAAAGGATTGTTCAGGTTGTTCCATGCCCCCAATAAGGAAATAGTGTTTCTTTGTCTCCTTGTGTCTGTGAGCTTATAGCAGAAGTCCCACCCAATGAGGAAAGCAGTTTTAGGTCTTCCTTCCCTCCACAACTTAGAATCTCTCATTTTCTTCAAGGCTCAGCCCAAGTTCCCCCTTTAAGTTGAAATATTATCTGATCTTTCGTAACCTGATTTGTCTCAGCTATAAAAGTATCTTTCCTCCGAAATGATCTTACATCTACTTTGTTCATGTCTACATATGTATGTGTCATCTCCCTAGGGTAGATTATAGGCTACTTGAAGGAAGGGACCAGTGTGTTACTTTTGTCTTGTAACCTAGTGAATGGCATATAGTAAATGTTAATAAAGGTTAAACATTTTTTATTGATTATTGATGAATTATTTAGTTTATTTTTCAATCATGTCTGATTATGACCCCATTTGGAGTTTTCTTAGCAAAGATACTGTAGTTTTGTCATTTTCTTCTCCAGCGCATTTTACAAATGAGGAAACTGAGGCAAAAAGTCTCAACTGACAACTTAAGATCACACAGTTAGTTAATGAGGCCAGATTTGAAATCAGAAAGATAAGTCTCTCTAATTCCAGGCATGGCACTACATCCACTGAGCCACTATCCTGACTACTAATGCAGCAAATGCTTAATAAATGCTGATTGATTAAGCAAATTATTGCTTAATCCAAGCTTTTAAAACTTTTTTCCCTTGTAACTCCATTTTGCCTGAGAAATATTTATACATCCTGGGTATCTAGGTATATAAAATAGATATACAAATGAAATATTTACTGATAATAAATCATAATTTTGTTACTTCCACTTTCAATTAAAAGACACCATAAGGGTCATGACTAACAGTTTAAAAAGTTTTGGTATAAATCACAGATTTTTAGAGTTGGAAGATACCTCAGTTGTCATTTAGGCATTTTTCATCTTGCATTCTCACAGGCAGAGAAGTGATTTACCAGAGTGACACAGCTTGTTAGTGGCAGAGATGATATTCAAACTCAGGCCTCTTGACTCTTACCTCAATGATTCCAAACCAAGCTTCTGTAAAGCCACTATCCTAAAAGAGCCAAATTTGTAGTTGCTTTTGGCTTGTAATATCCTGTGATATTTGCTTGTCCATATAACACTGGATCAAATTTCTATTATTATTAGTAGTAGTATTATTTCTTTCTTCCTCCTCATCCTCTTCCTCCTCCCCATAGGGTTAAGTGACTTGCCCAGGGTCACACAGCTAGGAAGTGTTGTGTCTGAGATCAAATTTGACTTCAGGTCCTGCTGTGATGTCAGGGCTGGTGCTCTATCCACTGTACCACTTAGAGGAACCACTTTTGGTTCTTCTTCTAACTTCCCTCTCCCATTAAATTCTTCTAACTTCCCTCTCCCATTAAATTTTATCACAGAACAGTTTCTTCCATGTCCACTCCTATTTGAAGTCCCAAATATCTTTGTCCTTTCCCTGTTCTCTAATACAATTCAATACAGCCCTCCCTTCTTTGAAATGGTGGGGGACTATGGGTAAGAAATGTGCCAAATATTGTCATCCTTGTATTGATGCCTTTTTTGGTTTTGCTGTGCTATTATTTTCTTCTTTATCCTGACAGATGAATGACTGAGGAAGGGAGTGAAGAAAGGAAGGGGATGAAAAATGCACAGCAGCATTGTTTTTAAAAGGAAAAGGTGATGAATTTGGTTGACAAATCATAGTGTTCCTTCTGTCTACAAAGAGAGAGATGCAAGGAAGACAAAGACCGAAACAAAGGTCCAAGATATACCAAATTATTCAGAACACATTTTAGGACACCGAAGATCTGAAAACAAAGTAGCTGTCCAGCAGTTGGGGAACGACTGCACAAACTATGATGTATGATCAGAATGGAATCTTGTTGTGCCATGAGAAATGATGAAAAGTGAAAAATTCAAAGAAATAGATGCAGAATGAGAGTGGCCAAGCCAAAAGGGCAATAGAAACAATGACTCCAATAATGTAAGTGAACAGCTCACCAAAAGAAAGAGAGGCTGGGGAATTGAAAAATGAGTGACAGTTCTGGAGAAGTGATCCTGTGATAGAATCTTCCTCTTCTGGAGAAAAGGGGGGGACATGGGGTCAGAACATTGCTGCCATTGGCAAGCAGTGCCATTGGTTGAGTGGGTTATTTTCGCTTAATTCTATTCCTTTGTTACAAGGCAGAGTTCCACTGAGGTGGGGCCATAAAAGAGGCTGGCTAGATCTGGAAATAACTGATGTAAAAACAGAAGGCATGAATTTAACAAAATCCAAAAGGGATTTGGAATGGTAATAATAGCTACATTTGGATAGTTTTTAGTTTTGCAAAGTACTTTATATGTGTTATCTCACTTGATTTAATACTATTATTAATCCCATTTTACAGGAAAAAAGAAACAGATGTGAAATAAATTGTCCTAGGTCGCCTCGCTAGTAAATGTGAGGCAGGATTCAAACTCAGATCTTTTTGACTTCAGGTCACACACAGCCAGTAAGTGTCTAAGACCAGATTTGAATTCTGGAATATGAGTCTTCCTGACTTCAAACCTACCACTCTATCCATTATGGCGCCACCTAGCTACAAAATCCTCTAAAGTTAAAGGAATCCATCCTTCACCCAGTCTTATTAGACCGAAATGTTCCATGAAACTTGGAAAGTTCTCAAATTGGCTTATGACAAATACAATGCTCCTGCTTTAGTCCCTCCCCAATTCACTCCCCCAACACACACACACACACACACACACACACACACACACAAACACACGCATGCATATACACTTCCCACTCCTTGAGATCATCTGCTGTACAGAATTCTAGGCACTATAAGCTATGCCCTAAACAGAATGCAGTCCCTTTCCAGAATTATGTCAGCCCGATTCTTGGAGCATTATGTGTTCTATACTTTCTTTGCCCTAAAATGACTCTTGAGATTTAGGCACTCACTGTCACTACATCAGCTGCTGACAGCTATTTAAGCACCTGTTAAAGGATTCAGCCTCTGAGAACAGTAACTCTATAGCTGAGACCATAGAAATGAGGTGACATGTTGATAAAATAGCAGGCAATGGGGGTGGGAACAGAACAATCTTGAAGGTTTCTGATTTGGAGCAGAATAATGACAATTTTTTTTGGACTTAAGTGGCACTGACTGGGAAATCAATTAATCAACAAGTATTTAATAACCTGCTTGTCCATTTGAGAAACATTTATTAAGCTCTTATTATGTGCCAGGTATGGGGCAGCTAGGTGGTACAGTAGCTAGAATGCGGGGATGAGTCCGGAAGACTCATCTTCATGAGTTCAAATCCAGCTTCAGAAAATAACTATATGACACTGGGCAAATCACTTCACCCTAATGGCCTCAGTTTCCTCTTTCATAAAAGAAGGTGGAGAAGGAAATGGCAAACCACTCCAGTATCTTTGTCAAGAAAACTTCAAATGTGGTCATGAAGAGGTATACACAACTGATAATGACTCAACAACAACAATTGGGATTATATAGAATGAATGAAAAGAAAAAAATGAAAATGCATGTATTAAGCACTTACTGTGTATAAAACACCAATGCTAAATATTTGTTATGCAAATAGAAAAGCAAAACAGTCTCTCAACTCAAGGTGCTCATATTCTAGCTGGGGAAACAATCCATATGGGATGTCAGATGCAAATTAGATAGGTGGGTACTATGATCCTTAGGATGCAAGGGCAAAGCAGATGGTGACTTGGTTCCTCTAATGTCATTTCCACTGATAAAATTCTATATTTTCTGATGTTGAATCATTTGACAATGGCAAGAGTGTTAGTGGCAAGTACTTTTTATTAAATATCACAGCTCTAGAACTAGAGAGGACTTTTCTTTTTCACATATGGGGCTCAGAGAGATTGAATGACTTTCCCCCAGCAGATGACACCTGGAATTTGGGCCTCAATCCTCTGATTCAGAAGCCAGTGTTCTTTTTGACTGGGTTTTGTACCCAAAATGAAGTATTCATGGAAATCAAGTTGTCTGCTTTGAGCTGCCTGGATCTCTATAAAAATAGCCATCAGTTTCCTCAAGACTGCCTCCTGTCTGCCATGAATGGCCTCCCCATGTTTTGCTATATTCATCCCTACTTCTCCAAAAACATCTCTAGCAGGAAATCGAATTGATTCTCAGAACATTTCCAAGGCCCAGAAAAGCTGGAGTTTTGGGCCCTCATTATTCTGATTATTATCATTTAACATTTACCAAGTGCCAAGAATGTGCTAGACATGCTAGAGAACATGGAATTCAGCACACTCATGCTGTCGCTGCTCCTTCCACAACATTTCCAGTTTCTCACCACCTCCCTCCCTTCCTCTCCCCAGACTTTGATCTCAGTGAAAACAATACAAAAAGAAAGCAGCTTAAGCCAATTCTTCCAGTTAGTAACTTGCTTTCTGGCAGGAAATCATCAGAGCTAAATGAAAAAGAACAGACAAATTCAAGGACCTCCACAATCTAGTCCTATCTCTCCAATTTCATTCAATCATTCATGCATCTGTACATCCATACATCTATCTATCCATCCATCCACTCACTCACTTATTCATTCATTAACTCATTCTTTCATTTGTTCATTCCTTTATTTGCTCATTTATCCATTCACATATTCACTAACTTATTTGTTCACCCATCCACTCATTCTTTCATTTGTTCATTGCCTGCTTGCCACTCATTCATCCACATATCCGCTCACTCATTTTTCCATTTATTTACTCATTCTTTCAATTGTTCATTTCTTCATTTGCTCACTCATTCATCCATAGAGTCACTCACTTATTTGTTCATTCATTCACTTATTATTTTATGTTCATCTTATTCACCCATTCATTTGTTCATTCAGTCATTGAATCTCATTCATTAGTTCATTTGTTCACCCATTCATTGGTTCATTCATTTACTCCTTCATCAATTCATCTATTCAGTCAAACATTGGGCAAATATTTGCTGAGCCCCCACACTATTTTGGTTACTAGGAAACAAAAAACAAATTATTCAGTTCCTGTTTTTAAGGAATACTCTGTTCCAATTTATTATTACCTGCATACTATTGTGTATCCTTCCCCCTGATCCAGAAATGCTTTCCTTAGTATTCTGTCCTCCTCCCCACACAGATATCTCAGACTAACTCTTGACTTTCTCATGAATCACTTACTGTCATGTCTGAGCAAATGCTGCCCATTCTGCCAGACTTCAGGGGATACATCAGCTTGTCAGCGTGGGCACTCATCATACCCATGAAGATTTCAACCTCTCCATACTGGCTCACCCAGGGCCAATCCTATCTGTGGCCACCCATAAATTCTTGGTAGAGCATCTCCATCCCCACACATGGGGGCCTGCTTCTAGGTCTTCAATATTCGTAGACAGTCTGATGTACAAACTGTCCACCGTCTACCTATTAACCCTTGCTTTCCCTTCCTTTTGGGGAGCCATTTGGGCTTTCCTCCTTGATGATGAATTTCATTACCAGTTCAGTAAGGATTAATTCAAGGCAAGGTGTATGTCTTGTCTAAATTTAGCCTAGTACTTTGCACATAGTAGGTGTGCAAATGTAATATTTACTGCCAAGATTAATGAATGGATAGATGGATCAACTATATGTCTTCCACCCTTTGTTCCACCATTTAGTTAACAACTAAGCCCTGTATTTATCCTATTATTTTTGATCTAGAGCTATGATTTCATTAGTGAAGGAAGCTTCTGAGGAAATCAGCACTTAGAGCACCCAAAAGCTTAGAGGGCTGCCTGGGAGTCTGAGAAGTAAATTTCTCCAATTCCTTCCATTATTCCTGGAAGACCTTGATTTTAAGATCTCTTACCAGCCTTGTTCTTCTGAGATTCAAATCAAATTGTCAATGCCTTTCTTAAAACGGGGTTCACAGAACTGAAGATGGCATAAGCCAAATAAGGTTTGATCAGGACAGCAGATTCAAAGGATTGTCACCTCCCTACTTTCAACACTATGGGACTCAATGTAGTGGCCTTTTCCCTTTATTTACTCACATTCACTTTGTAGCACCCTAAAACATTGTACTTATTTTTCTCCATGCAAACTGCTATCTAGTCATATATCTCCCATACTGTACTTGTGAATTTGATTTTTTTTTTGGGTCCTAAATATGGGACTTTACATTTAATTAACATTAACCTTATATTCCTTTTATCCTTCAAGACAACCTAATGCATGGAGTACATTTTTAACATATACTTTTCGGTATAACCGTTTCAAGGATAAAAATCTTGTCGTCTCCTCCACCTCCAAAAGATCTCTGAGCCCCTCTGGAGTCAGGGACCAGTACTTTCCAATTACTTTATATTCTCCGCAATAACTAGTACAATTCTAAGCATGTAGTAGGTGCCCAAAAAAGCTGCCTTACGAAAATAGTCATCATTTTCTAAAGGAGATCTTATCTTCAAAAATAACCAATTAAGATTTTTCCCAATCTTCATTTCTCCCCAAGCTAAAGACTGGGGCAGGTAGGTGGCCCCATAGAGCACAGAGCACCAGACCTGGAGTTAGAAAGTCTCATTTTCTTGAGTTCAAATTTGGCCTCGGAAACTTCCTAGCTATTTGTCCCTGAGCTATGTATCTCTGTGTCTTCACTTTGTTTGCCTCAGTTTCCTCATCTGTCAAGCGAGCTGGGGAAGGAAATGGTAAACCACTTGAATATTTTTGCCCCCCAAAACTTCCCAAACCCCAAAAGAATCAGGAAGAGTTTGACATGACTGAACAACAACAAGCCAAAGAGTGACACAAAGAGTGACACCTTAGGTGTGAGGGAAAGCTTCAGAAGAAATGACCCAAAGGTTTGAAAAATTAAGCTTTATTAATTCCAGCCCTTTCTTTCTTTCTTTGGAAGCAATTGAGCTTAAGTGATTTGCCCAAAGTCACACAGGAGGTAGGTGTTATAAGCAAGCCACTGACCAAGACCTTTCTAGCCTCCAGACTAATTCCCTAGATACCACACTGAAGCTGCATTTAATATTAATGCTTTGTTGGTTAATTGATTAACAATAGCAGAAAGATCAGTGGGGTTGCTAATGGGAAGAATGTGCAGTCAGGGAGGACAAGTCCAATTTAGAGCACAGCTCTGATGATATCACTCCCCAGCTCAAAAACTTTCAATAGCTCCCCATTGTCGATTAAATTAAGTCCAGATTTCATATTCCTTGCTGAATTAAATCAGAGTGTTATTCAAAACTCTCCACCTTCTAACTTTATTTTACATCTTTATTCAATTCCAGCTAAACTGGACTATTCACTACCTCTATAAGTGACTTCCTATATTTAAACCCTATTTTGTCCTCAGCTCATTTGACAGATGAGGAACCTGAGGCAACCAGAGTGAAGACACATAGATACATAGCCCAAGGACAATGAGGGACTTTGATCATGCTATTCCCTCTGTTTGGGAAGCCATTTGCTCCATCCTGTACATCTCCACTTGTTAAAATCTTATCCAGTCTTTGAAACTATCTCATCTCCCTACACCTTTCGATGTATATATAATACTTTGCAACTTCCAAGGCATATGATAGATAGAAACATAGATACATAAATAAAGGTCCTATTCTTATCCACCCCAACTGGACTTATAGCTCTATTATCTAAGTTCCTACCCTTTGTACTTCCCTTGGAAAAATTTTCTTATTCTGCATCTTTCTGCATTTAAAAAAGAAAATCTTTGTGTCTATTAATTTAAATACTAAATTGTAAACTCCTTGAATGCAGGAATTGGATATCTTTGCTGCATCCCTTTCCAAGCTAGCATAGGATGCTGTAACCCCATAGCATAGATATTTGATTATTATCTGTTTAACTCATTTGAATAGGAAATAGGTACGCCGATGACATTCCATTTGAAAGTGAAAATATAAAAGCTAGAAAATAATTAGTAAATCTAATTAAAGAGGAAAGAAAAGAAGGGGAAAGAAGAAAAGAAGAGAGGGAGAAGAAAAAATAATGGAGGAAGGAAGGAAACCAAGAAAGAAGAAAAAAGGAAGGAGGGGTCCAGGAATAATTATAGTGTAAAGAGTGAATAGAATTCACCAATGAGGGACATGATGTAGAAATCCAGTGCCCTCCTGTCTAGTAAAGGGTATTAAAATAATAGGAGCCTCCAACAAGAGGTCAGCCCCTAAATTGGAGATTTTCTCCAATATCACTCCCACAGAGATCAACCACCCAAATCCCCCCAAAGTTTTTTTAGAACAAGTATGTCCCTGAGGGCACAGACAAGCCCAGGCAACCACTGACTACAAGACAGTGACAATGATGAAAATGGAAAATGCACAGCCAGAGACCTGTGCCATTTGATCACACTGTCTTCAATGCTGAGCTATCTCTCCACTTACTCACAAGTGCAAGTCATGGCTCAGTTGGGACACTTTTATTAACCAATTTTTCCTTTTCTCAAACAAGTCAGGCAACTTTTTTCTTTCTCTATTTTTCTCTCTTAAAAATTATTTCTCTTTCTTCCTTTCTTTCTTCTTTGCTTACATGTTTTCCTCCCTTTCTTCTCTTTTTTCCTCCATCTTTCTCTTCCCTTCTATCCACAGGAGAACTGATTCTTCCTTGCTGAAAAGTAATGACAGTATTTCAATGTAGTGGAGTTGTAGTGGAAAGAATGATGTGACCTGCCAAGTTTTTTAACCTCCTTTTTACCTCATTTTCCTTTGGTAAGATGAGGAGTCAAAACTGGCCTTCTTGCTGTTCCTGACATATGACACTGTGTCTCATAATGTCACATAGTTAGACTGGCTGTTCCTCCATGGCTGAAATATTCTTCTTCCTCATCTCTGACTTCCAGTTCTCCTGACTTATCTCAAGATTCAACTCAAACTTCCTCTTCTACAAAAAGCCTTTCTGACCTCCCTTTCCAACTGCCTAATGTCTTTCCTCTCTTTACTAAATATAATATATATCAAATATACACATGTGTATATATGATTATATACATATGTAGTACATAAAAATAGTAGTTTTCTGAATATCTATATCATCTATATTCTATATATGTACCTAATTATTTCCACATTGTCTATCCATTAGAAAGTCTCTGAAGGTAGACCAAATGCCATGTTTTTGCTTACTGTTTTTTAATCATTAGAGATTAGTACAGTGTCTGGCCAACAGCCACCATACAGAGACCTATAATGAAGAGAAATTCATACTCTTCCATGTCAGTCTCTTCTTTTCTCAACTAATATTCACAGTTAGAAATTTTTTCTATTATATTTAAACTTAAATCTACTTTTCTTGCTTTTAATTCTGTCTTCAATGGACAAGTTGAGTAAGCTAAATCTGAAAGGCAGAAGTAAGTGGCATAACAGACTTGGAGTCAAGAAGACTTGATTTGAAATTCTGCCTCAGAAGGGGGAGAGCCAATATGGCAGAGTAAAGTGAATATTTCCCCAAGCTCTCCAAATACACCCTTATAAATAACTCTAAAATAAATGTCAAACTGATACATTGTTGGTGGAATTGTGAATACATCCAACCATTCTGGGAAATAATTTGGAACTACGCTCAAAAAGTTATCAAACTGTACATACCCTTTGATACAGCAGTGTTACTCTGGGCTTATATCCCAAAGAGATTTTAAAGAAGGGAAAGGGACCTGTATGTGCAAGAATGTCTATGGCAGCCCTCTGTAGTGGCCAGAAACTGGAAAGTGAGTGGATGCCCATCAATTAGAGAATGCCTGAATAAATTGTGGTATATGAATATTATTGTTCTGTAAGAATTGACCAGCAGGATGATTTCAGAAAGGCCTGGAGAGACTTACATGAACTGATGCCAAGCAAAATGAGCAGGACCAGGAGATCATTATATACTTCAACAACAATACCATATGATGATCAATTCTGATGGACGTGGCCCTCTCCAACAATGAAATGAACCAAATCAATTCCAATGGAGCAGTAATGAATTGAACCAGCTACACCCAGCGAAAGAACTCTGGGAGATGACTATGAACCACTACATAGAATTCCCAATCCCTCTATTTTTGTCCGCCTACATTTTTGATTTCCTTCACAGGCTAATTGTACACTATTTCAAAGTCCGATTCTTAAGCAAAATAACTGTATGCACATGTATACATATATTGTATTTAATTTATACTCTAACATATTTAACATGTATTGGTCAACCTGCCATCTGGGGGAAGGAGGGGAAAAGTTGGAACAAAAGGTTTTGCAATTGTCAATGCTGAAAAATTACCCATGCATATATCTTGTAAATAAAAGCTATAATTAAAAAAAAAAGAAATGTCAAGCTGAATTCTTAGTGGGGTAACCAACAAAAAGTCACAGTGAGTCATTTTCCCAACCCAGGGCAGTGTTAGAGGTCAGAAAGACAAATTTTGAGACACTGGGATAGTATCTGGCTGGAAACATACATAATAGAAGCAGCAATAGCTTTGAACCTAGGAGATCGATTGCCTGAAAGCCATGATCAAATAGAGCCTAGCCATCATATTTTAAGAAATTATAAAGGAAAACTGCTCCAAGATGTTAAAATCAAATAGAAATTGAAAGAATCCACTAATCATCACCTGAAAGAGATGCCAAAATGAAAACTCCTAGGAATATTGTAGTCAAATTTCAGAGCTCCCAGGTTGAGAAGAAAATACTACAACTAGCTCAAAAGAAATAATTCAAATATAATAGACCCATAGTCAGGATTATTAAGATTTAGAACTACCATTATTTAATATTTCAGAAGAGGAAAGAACTAGGATTATAACCAAGAATAATCTATTCAGGTTAGGATATTAGTACATACTAATTAGTATAGCTCTACATTGAAAAAAAGGGATAGTAAATCAAATAGAAAATGTTCAATGTAAAACAGAGCCGAATAGAGAAATTGCCATTCAAGTAAAATACTTAAGAGAACCATAAAAAGGCAAATGTGAAAGAGTAATTATAAGGGACTCAATAAAGTAAAACTGTTACATTCCTATATGGAAAGATGATACACATTACCCCAAAGAATTTTATCATCATTAAAATAATTAGGAGTCTATTTAGAAAGATAGCATGACGATGTATATAATTTTGGGATCATTTCAAAAAGAGAATTTTGTTGTTATTGTTTTTTCCTCATCCTCAAAGATAACCAATGACATCATGAGGGTAATACCTTGACTTGTGTGTGAATTGAATTTAAGTAAGGCCCACTTTTCAAAAAAAAAGAATAGAAGGATTTGGAAGAAGAATGCACCATGAAAAGGGGGAAGGAAGAAGAAGAATGGGGGGAATTATTTCACATAACAGAAGCATATAAGAATTAGTTTTTCCAATGGAAGGGGCAGAAGAGAGAGCAACTCTTGAACCTTACTTTCATCTGAACTGTTTCAAAGATACACAAAATATATACACATACATACATATACATATATGTATGTGTGTGTATATACTCACATACATACACTTAAACATGGTTAAGAATAAAAGTTCAACTTATTCAATAGAAAAGTAGGGGGGAAAGTGGCTAAGAGAAAGGAGGGGAAATGAAAAAAGACAAAGTAGATTAAAGGTGACAGTGGTGAGAAGAAATGCAGATTTTTGAAGAGGAGAGAGGATCATAAACAGGTAAAATTAAATGAAAGAAAATAGGATTGGGGAAATAGACTCATAACTGTGAATGTAAATGGGATGAACTTGCCCATAAAATGGAAGAGGATAGCAGAATGAATAAGAAACCAGAATCCAACAATATGTTGTTTACAAGAGACACATTTAAAATAAAGACACACACAAAACTAAAATAAGTAGCTGGAAAGAATTTATTTTGCTTCAGCTGAAATTTTTAAAAAGAACAAAAAATACGTTTTAAGAAATCAAATAAGAAGGTGGAGCCAAGATGGTGGCGGGTCTTTTCTCAGCTCTTCCTAATTTCCCTCAGATCAACATCAGGTCAAGCCTCTGAACTGGTTTTGGAGCAATAGAACCCACAAATATTTGGAGTGCAACAAATTTCCAGCAGAAGATATTTTGGAAGAACTTCAGGAAAGATCTGTTTCAATTCAGTGCCATATCATTCAAACTGCCAAGAAATTATTTTACAAAGCTAGGAAAAATAATAACAAAGTTCATCTGGAAGAACAAAAGATCAAGAATTTAAAGGGAATTAATAGAAAAAATGCAAATGAAAGTGGCCTCGCTGTACCAGACCTAAAACTATATTACAAAGTAATGATCATCAAAACTATTTGGTCCTGATCTAGAAATAGTAGCTGATCAGTGGAATAGGTTGGGGTCACAAGACAATATAATGACTATAGTAGTCCAGTGTTTGATAAAACAAAGACCCCAACTTCTGGGATAAGAACTTACTATTTGAAAATAAATGTCTGGGAAATGGAAAATAGTATGGTAGAAACTAGGCTTTGACTAATATCTAATACTCTATATCAAGATAAGGTCAAAATGGGTTCATGATTCAGACATAAAGAGTGATACTATAAGCAAATTAGAAAAACAAAGGATAGTTTACCCCTTGAATGTGTGGAGTAGAAAAAAATTATGGCCAAAGAAGAACTAAAGTACATTATGAAATGCAAAATAGATAATTTTGATTATATTAAGTTAAAAAGGTTTTTTTTTTAAGTTTTATAGAAACAAAACTAATGCAGATAAGATTAGAAAGGATGCTGAAAATTGGGAGGGTGTAGAAATTTTACATCCAAGGGTACTGATAAAGGCCTCATTTCTAAAATATATAGAGAATTAACTCAGATGTATGAGAATATAAGCCATTCTCTATTTGATAAATGGTCAAAGGCTATGAACAGACAATTTTCAGATGAAGAAATTAAAATCATTTCTAGTCAAATCACTATTGATCAGAGAAATAAAAATCAAGACAACTCTGAGGCACCACTACACACCTCTCAGATTAGCTAAGATGACATGAAAAGATAATGATAAATGTTGGAGGAGATGTGGGAAAATCTGGACAACAATACATTGTTGGTAGAGCTGTGAACTGATTCAATCAATCAATCAATTCTAAAGGAGAATAATATGGAACTATACCTGCAGGGCTATCAAACTGTGCATACCCTTTGATCTAGCAGTGTCTATACTAGGGCCTGTATCCAAAAGAGATCATAAAAAGGGAAAAGGACCCACATGTGCAAAAATGTTTGCAGCAGCTTTTTTTGTAGTCACAAGGAACTGGAAACTGAGTTGATTCCCAACAGTTGGAGAATGGCTGAATAAGTTAAGGCATATGAATGTTATGGAATATTATTGTTCCATAATAAATGATCAGCAGGATTATTTCAGAAAGGCCTGGAGAGACTTATATGAACTGATACTAAATGAAGTGAGTAGAACAAGATAACATTGTACACAGCAACAATAAGATTATGTGATGATCAATTCTGATAGATGTAGCTCTTTTCAACAGTGAGGTGATTCAGGGCAGTTTCAATGGATTTGTGATGGAGAGAGCCAAATGCACCTAGAGAGAACTGTGGGGACTCACAACATAGTATTTTCACCTTTTTTCAATGTTTGCTTGCTTTTTTGTTTTCTTTCTCATTTTTTTCCCTCTTTGATCTCTGCTTGTTCTTGGTCAGCATGACAGTTGTGGAAATATGTATAGAAGAATTGCACATGTTTAACATATATTGGATTACTTGCTGTCTAAGGGAGAGGGTGGGGGAAGGGAGGGAGAGAAATTGAGAACACAAAAGTTTTGCAAGGGTGAATGTTGAAAACTATCTATGCATGTATTTTGAAAATAAAAAGCTAAAATCTAATAAGATTAATAGAAGAAAAATCATGATTGCACATAAAGCAAAAACAAAAATAGATCTACTTAAAAGATATAATTAGAAAAACTAAATTTTGCTAAAAAGTACCTGAGACAATAAATTAGTATCAGTACTGAACACACACACAAAACACACACACACACACACACACATACACACACACATATGTATATATCAGAAGGCATAAAATTCAGATTCTTTAAGAAAAACTTAATGAATTACAGGAGGAAACAGACAGCATAACAATATTAGTAGAGGACCTCAAATTTTACCTCTCTTGGATTTAAATAAATCTAAATGTAAAATAAACAGAATAGATTTTTTAAAAGTTAGATATGATAGACCTTTGGAGAATGTTGAATGGGAATGGAAAAGAATATATATTTTTCTCAATTGTAACATGACATCTTTACCAAAATTGATGATGTATTACATCATAAAAAATACCTCATAAATTCAGAAAAACAAAAAAATATATTAAATGAACTTTTTTGCATCATGATGCAACAAAAATTGTTCTCAATAAAGAATCTTTGAGGCATAGCTTAAAATTTAATAGGAAAATAAATAATATAATCTTAAAGAGTGAATGGGTCAAAGAATGATAAAAACAATAAAACATTAAAGATAATGAAAATAATTAGGCAACATACCAAAACTTGTGGGATGTAAACAAAATAGAATTTAGGGAAAATTTATATTTCTAAATATTTACCCAGAGAGGCTCATAGTAAAATGGAAAATTTTGATTACATAAAATTTTGTATAAACAAAATCAATATGGTCAAAATTTCTATAAAAGAAAAGCAAGTTTTTTCCCCAGTAAATTTCTTTGATAAAGATCTTATGACTCAACTATATAGGAAACTTAGTCAAATGTATAAAAATAAGAGCCATCTACCAACTGATAAATGGTCAAAGATATGCAGTTTTTAGGGGAAGAAGTGAAACTATCAATTGTCAAGTGAAAAAAATTCTCTAAAATACTAACAACTTGACAAATATAAATTAAAACAACTCTGAGATACTATTTTATACCTATCAGCTATGACAGAAAAATAAAATAACAATTTACAGTAAAGAGGTGAGGAAATAAGCATACTAATGTATTGATGTGGAGCTGTAAACTAATTCAAAGAATTTGGACAACAATTTAAGATTTCATCTAACTCTACCCCAAAATGTGCATACTCTTTGATCCAGTAAAACTGTTTTTAGGTCTATACCCCAAAAAGATCAAAAGAAAAAGAAAAGCACCATAGTTACCAAAATATAGAAACTCTTTTATCGTAGCACAGAATTAGAAACTAACATGATGCCCATCAATTGAAGAATTTCTGAACAAGTTATATATGAATTGATGGAATATTAGTAGGCTGTAAAAAATAATGAAGGTAATGTTTCAGAAAAATTTGGGAAGACATATTAACTGGTACAAAGGTAAATGAGAAGAACCAGAAGAACAATTTATACTGTTAACAGTAATATTTTAAAAATTTTTATTTTTTATAAATATTTATATTTGTTAAAGATTTAGCAACTCTAATCGATACAAAGATTCACCATAACTCCAAGGATTCAAGATGTTAAAAGCTATCTTTTCTCCAAGTCCAGAAGTAATGAATTCAGAGTGCAGATTGAACTTTTTTGCTTTTTTTTTGGGGGGGGGGAGGCAAAATATGGTTAATGTGGAAATATGTTTTGCATACTTCATGTGTATAATAGGTATTACATTGCTTTCCTTCTGAAGAGCTAAGAGAGAGTACAGAGAGTGAAAGAATTTGGATCTGAAAATAAAACTGTTTTTAAAATCCTATCTTAAACATTTACTAGACGGGTGACTCTGGACAAACCATTTAACAAATCTGTCAGCCTCAGTTTTCTGATCTCAGGGTTATTGTAAGGATCAAATGAAACAATCCATCTAAAGAACTTTGTAAATCTCAAAGCACAATATAAATTCTAGATATGATTATTGTGATCTCACTGACTTATGACAGTCTGTCTACTACTTTATTTATGATGACAGTCCATGTCACAATCTTTGCTTCTCTAAACTGAACATCTCTGATTTCTTTAATTGATTCTCAAATGGCATTTCTTTTTGATCTCCTAATAATTCTGGCCACCTTCCCCTAAAAATGTTCTGCGCTTTTGATTTCCTTTAGAAGGGATCTGAGCAGAACAGAGCACCATAGGACTATCATTTCCCTGACTGTGGGTTCCAAATTTCACTTATGATGCAGCCTGAAATCCTATTAGGTTTTTTTTGGCTGTCTCATCACACTTCAAGTCATTTGGGGCTCTTACTCCACTGAAAGCCTCAGGTAGTTTTCCATCTGAGCTACTTTACAACTAAGTCTCCCCCCATTTTCTATTTGTGAAAGCACCTATTAGAAATCAAACATAGAACTTTACATTTATGCCTATTAGGTTTCGTATAATTCAATTTAGACCACTCTCTAGCCTTCTTTAAGGTCTGTTTTTTTAAAAATGTTTATTTTGTTTATTCTTTTGAAAATGATATTCATTTTGAACTTAAATACAAAAAGATAAGAAATAAGGACATTTATCATATATACAACACAACATAAAAAGAGGATTCAATATAAAACAATAAATATCCATTTAATAAATTAAAAAAAACAACTGTAACAAATGCACATCATTTTCAAAGTTACTCTGCTTTTCTGTGCTTCCAAGTTTTGTTTTGTTTTTTTTTTGTTGTTCTCTGAAATGCACTTTTATTTTTTTTTCTCTCTCCCTCTCTCCACTCCCCAACCTAGAAAAGACACTAAGGTCTGTTTTGGAACCCAACTTACCCAAAGTCTTTAATCTATTCCCCAAGCTACTGAAGCTAAAAAGTTGAGAAAGGAAGCAGAATAGCACAATAGCAAAGATCTCTAGATTTGGAATGAGAGGACCTGGATTCATATAACACCTCTGTCACTTATTACCTTTGTGATCTTGGGCAGCTTATTAGACTCTCACTGGTTCCAAGTTTCTTCTCCTATGTATTGTGAGACAGTCTCCAAGATCCCTTCCAGCTCTAAACCTAGAATACTATATTACACAGCTATCCATGCTATCATTCAAGTTATTAATAAAAATATGAAAAAACACAAAGTCAAGAATAGATGCACAGGCTCCTCCATTAGAGACTGCCTTCCTTCTCAGTTGACAAGGGCTACTTTTGGGGTCTGACCATTTAAAATCTCTCTGGATTCACCTAACATTTTTAATTCTCTTATCCTCAAGGAGAGACTTTTTCAAATGTTTGACTAAAATTTAATGATTATGTACAACACCCTTCTGATGTACTACCTCAGAACACTGTCAAAAATGGAAATGATGCTAATCTGACATAACCTGGGCTTTGTGCCGCCAGGCTGACTATAAATCCTTCCCAAGTGCTCTAGAATTTTTCTAAAATAATATTCTGTAATATTGTCTAAAATAGTTCATACCTGCTTCCCTTTTTTGTCAACTGGAAAAAGATTTACCATTTTAGTCCAGTCTCCAAAGGTCCTTGACATTAGAAGATACCTTAAAATCCAAGAATTTAACTTCCTGATTTGACAGATGAAGAAACTGAGACCCAGAGGAGTTAGCTGGTTTGCCTAAGGTCTCACAGATAGCAATTATGATTTGAACTCAGATTCCCCCAAAGCCAAATTCGCTGTATTTTTACAGTATGCCATATTATCTACTTCTCAAGCTTTTCAGCTTTTACCAGCCGAGGAATAGACCAAAAACTCTGGATAAAATTCAAGAACTAAAAAAAAGACTTTAACAGGCTAGAACAATGGATGGTATCTAACAAGTATAATTGCAAAATTCTATACTTAGAGTCGGTAATCACACTAAATAGTTCTTTCTATAATCTTAGATGTTCATCTGGGTCTGGGAATTTAAACTTATGGAGAGCCACCTAATGATAAGACACCTTTTGATAAATTCTCTCTTACCATTTTATTGCTTAGTTTGGATTTTAAATCTCCATTAATGATATTTGTTATGTCCTTCCCAATCTAAAGAGCATTCTCCTCAGCATAGAAAATAGAATTGGCAAGTAGACTGTTTTCAGAAAAGCTTAAAAAAACTTCCATGAAGTGACGGTATATGAAGTGAGCAGAACCAAGAGAATACTATATTCAGTAAGATTATGTGATCAACTGTGATGGACTTGGCACTTTTCAACAATGAGGCAATTCAAGGCAATTACAGTGTCATCCACATCCAGAGAGAGAACTATAAAGACTGAATGTGAATCAAAGCATAATATTTTCACCTTTTTATTTTTGTTTGCTTGTGGTTTTTACTTTACTCATGTTTTTTCTCCTTTTGATCATATTTGTTGTGCAGCATGACAAATATGGAAATATATTTAAAAGAACTGCATGTGTAACTTATATCAGATTGCTTGCTGTCTTGAGGATGGGGGGGAGAACAAGAAGAAAAATTTAGAACACAAGGTTTGGCAAGGTGAATATTGAAAACTATCTTTGCATATATTTGAAAAAACTAAAATATTTTTGTTTTAAAAAATAGCATCATCCCATGTATGGATGTCATCCCCTATTCCTTTTTCTCTCTGTATGGCTTACAAATTCATGTCCTTAAAATTCATGAACAACTTTAGCTCATTCTGATGAGCTCCATCTCTGCTGACACTATTAGTAAAGAGATAGGGTGCTTTTCTTTCACTTTTTGCTACATGCCCTTGTTTTCATCTTTTATACATGTCTTCTTTTTTATTTAAAGGTTTTTATTGACATTTTTTTCATCTTTATATTACTTTTATTTCTGAATACATCCCTTCTCCCTTACACAATCAACCTTTGTAAGAAACATGAAAAAATAAGAGAAGTGATGAGGGGAAGCAATTCATCAAAACTCACCAGTATATCAGCTGAGTCTGTGATGTTTCCCACTCATAGTCTTCCACCTTCCAATGAAGACAGGGGAATGAATTTTCTCATTTCTTCTTCAAGGACAAGCTCAGTCATTATAATTGCATCAACTTCAGGTATTGTGAATTGTTGTTTTTCCCCTTTATACTATTCTAGTCATTGTGTATGAACTTCTTTTAAAATACCTGAATTGTTCAGTGAGTTTCCTATGTATCCACATCAAGTCTTTTCAGCAGTACTCCTTCCCCCTACTTCTTCAAATTTCTATTTGTGTCTTCAGAATTTGATTTTTAAGAGTTTCTATTTTTTCTTGAGTTAACCTCACCCCATAGTCATAGTATCCAACTTCTTTTCTTCTATGAACTCTTTAAATCTACTTTAAATTTCTTTAAATCCAAATCTTGTTTGCAGGTCACAGTATTTCTGCAATTCCTTTCCTCATCTCATATTCAATAAATAAGTCATCACTTTCTTCCATGGTTTCCAACCATTCAAATTCAGCAATAATTTTTCTGGTAAAAGAGGTGGTATTTTGACTAATCTCATTTCTGGAAAAAAAGATTACTCACTACAAGGACAATATTTAGCATTTAATGTTCACATTTGTTTGTTTTTTTCATTTGTACCATTTAAGTCATTACATAGATTGTTTTCCTCATTCTTCTTATTTTACTTTGTATCAGTTCCTACAAATCTATTCCTGTCTCTCTCAATTCCTCTTAGTTGTCCATTTCCTAGAATCATAGGATCAATGATTCAAAATTAGCGAGTCCTCAGAAGCCATTTATTCAGCCCCCTCATTTTACAGATGGCATAATTTGGGCTCGTTAAGGTTGAGTTTTACCTCAGGTTACCCAGGTCACAAACAGCAGAGCTGAGATTTGAAGGTCCTCTAGCTCCAGAACGAGTGTTTTCCCCCCTCTGCCTCACAGTGTTACCTTCATAAAACATAATTTCAGTGAATTTAGAACAGGAAGTGATGTCAGAAGTTGTCTGGCCCAACACCCCAATACAACCTCTCCTAAGATCCCATTTCAGGAAGCAGAAGTAGTGTTTGTTAGTGATTTCTTAATCAAGGGACAGACACTTTGTTTCCAGTTGTTTGCTAGGATGAAAAGCTGGGCAGGGATATTTTGTTATATGTGGGAAGAAGCTTCTCTATTTTAAAAATGCTTATAGTGTTTAACTTATTTAAACCTCGGGTCTTTGTTATCATGATGACATAATTGTCTGAGGATAGAAGGTAGAGAAAGTCAGAAGAGATGGGAGATGGGACAGACAGAGCAAACAAGACACTCCCTTACTGTGATCCAGACAGTTCATGAATTAGCTCAATAGGACAAATCAAGTTATTTTCTTTTCTTCTGCTCTGCAAAAATAATAATTTCTAGAACACACACAGAGAAAAAGAGACAAAAAGAAAGGAGGAAAAATGAGAGACACACAGAGAGGGAGAGAAAGAGAGACACAGACAGGGACACAGAGAATCAGAAAGAGAGACAGTGAGACAATCAGAAAGACAGAGAGATGCAGAGAGAAGGAGAGAGGGAGCGAGAGATAGAGACAGAAGGAGAGAGAGAGAGACAGAAAATTGAGAGGCAGACAAAGAGAGACAGGGACACACAGAGAGTCAGAAAGACAAACAGAGAAAGAGAGGGAATCAGAGAGGCGGAGAGAGACGGACATACAGAGACAGAGACACACAGAGAGAAAGAGAAAGAAAAAGAGAGTAAGAGAGAGAGAGAAGAGAGAGAAAAAAAGAGAGAGAAGAGATACACATAGAGTGAGAGAGAGAGAGGAAAGAGAGAGAGAGGGAAAGAGGGAGAGGGAAAGAAGGAGAGAGGGAGGAAGAGACAGAGACACACACAGAGAGAGAAAAGAGAAAGAGAGAATCATGGAGTACTAGTAAAAAAAAAAAGAGTGAATCAGAAAGGGAAGCCAGAAAAAGACAAAGAGAAGAAAAGAAAAGAGAAAAGGGGAGGAGAAGAGGAAAGAGAAGAGAAGGAGAATAGAGGAGAAATAATAAGAGGAGAGGAGAGGAGTTAAGGTTGGCTCTGGAGTAGAGATGAAAAAAATATTCTTCCCTTCTTGTCAGAGACAAGGGAATGGCTATGAAATACAGTTAAATTCAGATGATATGTCTATTTTGCTGGACTGATTTTACCAAAAAATTAATTACTATTTTATTCTTTTTTACAGAGAATGAAACCATTTCCCAGGTAAAAAATAAAGAAAGGGATATACTCAAAAATAAGGTCAAAAAGAAAGGTAATGTTAAAGCAAAAGATATTAATAAAAACATCTAAAAGAAAATTAAATCAAATTTCCTCTCTGTGCATTTCCCTAGCAGACTTTCTCAACTGACCCTACCCAAAGAAAACCAAAAAGGCCAATAGGCCTTGGAGAGAGACAGCAACATCAATGGAGAATTAACAATGACGCACATTCATCTCCAGGAGCTTGGCCAAGAGCAGAGACCTTTCTAGCGTCAAACTGAGGATACCCACTGGCAGGCTATAGTTATTTCCAGGCCAGCAACTCTCCTACCAGGACTTCTGTACACCATCCTAATTAACTGAATTATTCATCAAGCCACTTTGGAAAATGCTTAACTCAATAGGCTTGCAACCGCAGTGGCAGTTCGGTAAGAAGTACTGTGTTATGCTGAAAAGAGATCGGTTCAAATCCCACCTTTGATCTTACTATCTCCGTAAGCTTAGTCAAGTCACTTAGATTCTATCTCTGCAGAACTGGGGATTGGACTAGATGATCTCTGATATCCCTCTCAGCTCCAAATCTGGCATTCTCTGAACCAGGGCTATTGAGGTTCAGTGACATGCACAAAGAACACAACTAAAGGGAAAAGACCAAATAATACATGCCTGAAAGGATGGCTAAGTGGTGCAATAGATTGAATGCTGGGCCTGCAGTCATGAAGACTCATTTTCCTGAGTTCAAATCTAGCCTTAGACTAGCTGTGTGATCCTGGGCAAGTCACTATACCCTGTTTGCCTCAGTTTCCTCATCTGTAAAATGAGAAGGAAAAATTCAACCATACTCGTATCTCTGAGAAAATCCCAAAAAGGGCCATGGAGAGTTGCTCGTGACTAAAACACAATCTAACAAAATGATTCAAATCTATTCTTATGAAGAGGGAACAAAAACACATAGTTTGAGGCACATATATTTTGTCTGGGTGAATACATAAATATAATTACATCAACAGGTTAGAAAAGATTTTAGAAATTTAGCTTCTAAGCAGAAAGGATTTGAATAGAACCTATAGAAAGCATCCAAACCTATTCATGAATCATAGATGGTATATATGTGTTTCAGGGCCAGAAGGAAGCTCAGAATCCCTAAATCTGGCCCCACGTTTTACAGATGAAAAATCTGTAGCCTGGAGAATGGAGGAGATTACTCAAAGCCCCATAGGTAGTAAGGTATTGAGTGGGGATTTGAACCTGGGTCTTTTGATTGCATGACCAGTGTTGCTTGACCTAAATTAGACTTCTGTGTTCAACCAAATCCACATACTCAGAAGGCTGACATGGAAAGAACAACCTAACACAAGATGAGGATGAGTCATGAACTTTCTGAACCTCAGTTTCCTCATCTGTAAAATGATGGAGTTGCCATGGGGGTTTCTTCCAGCCCTAAATCCCATGATGTCATGAGCACCCTGCAGTCTCCCTCAATCTACTGGATATTAACTTCTTTTCAAGTGGCAATAAATAAACAAAAACAAAAACCCCTGTTTTTAGATAACACATTATAATTACAATGCGCTGGAAAAAGTAGTAAGGTAAGGACCATTAACACTATTTTATAGCTATGAATACTGAAACACATAGAAGGCATCATTCAGCTAATCAGAGGCTAAGCCAAGATTTGATCCCAGGTTGTTTATCTCTGAGTACTGTATTCTTTCCCCCATATTCTTCAATCATTTAGTTTTGTTATATTCCCCTAAACAGGTTAAATCCATGTTGTATCTATATATAAGCTGCTTCCCCCCCCATTAGAATGTAAACTCATTAAGGATAGGGATTGAATTTGTTTTGTCTAGGAACTGGTCCTAAGGACTTACTTTTATTGTTTGATAGCTTCTTTAAAAGAACACAGATTTCATTCATCAAAAAGAATCTGATTTCATTTTCTCTTAAGACTGTCATCAAAGCAGAACAGTATGATGGAACAAGTATTGAGTTTAGAATCTGAAGACCTGAATATGAATCTTGGTTCATTTGGCCACATTCTATGTCATCTGTGTTGTTTCTGAGGAGAAGGTTATTCCGAAGCTTAAGTTACTTATCTATGAGCCTCCAGTTAGGAAGTTTCAGATGGAATTTGAACTGAATTATCTGAAGGAATGAAGGGGGGAGAGAGGAAGGAAGAAAGGAAAGAAGGAGGGAAGGAAGAAAGGAAGGAAGGAGGAAAGGAATGAAGAAAGGAAGGAAGGAAAAAAGGGAGGAAGGAAGGAAGGAAGGAAGGAAGGAAGGAAGGAAGGAAGGAAGGAAGGAAGGAAGGAAGGAAGGAAGGAAGGAAAGAAAAGGTGTGAGTGTGTGAGCAGAGGACTCCAGTTCAGCTCAGGGAACTGGACTAAGTGGCTTTGGAGGCCCTTTCAGGTTCTAACTCTAAAGTTCTATTACTCCTTAAGGGTACTGGGGTCATTTTTAAATTTTGCAAAAGCAAGAATTAGAATTCTTATTGTAACCTACAATAGAAACTAAGACTTGTCACATAAGAGCTTCCCAAGCAAAGATGCCACCATTGAAAGAAATCCACAGTGCCCCTATGTCTTCCATACCAACGCCAATACCACCATGTAAGAGGACTCTGATTTTTTTTGAAGTTCTTGTCTGTTCTCGGGGAGTTTGGGGTGGTAGGGGTGGAAGGAAAGCTAGGGAGTGGGAGTAAGAGGGACATTTGTTAGTGCATGCACAAGAGCCAGGCAAATGGCATATGATTAATGACCCCAACAAAAGTACAACTTGATGTATATTTCAACAAGCTGTCAAAACCCAACCACTACAGCTGAGCCAATCCCCAAACTGCAAACACACAGGGGGGGGGGGGAGGGGGTATGAGCTCTTCAGCCATCATTCATCTCTTTCAGAGGGAATGGCAATAGGCTAAACATAGGGAAGAAAAGCCCACCCAAGACACATGTTCTTGCAATAGTGTGACAAGTGACCTAGAAATTTAACTCTTTCCCCCTGGGAGATTATTTAAAGATAAGGCATGGGATGGAGACCAAGAAAAGGAGAATCCAGCTGCCTCTTTGTTGGCCAGATCCCGCCTAGAAAACAAATTCTAGGCACAAGAAGGCCATGGAAAATCTGCAGTCTGCTTAGAGGAAGGCTATCAAGATGGTGAGGGGACTAGGGCATAGAGGATCTAACACCCAAGAATCAGGTAAAAGGGCTGGAAATGTTAAAGCCTGAGGAAGAGAAGACTGGAGGAGGGAGCTTAAGTACTTGAAATGGTATCTTTTAAGTACTTGAAAATTATGGTATCATGTGGGGAAAGGATTAGATACATTTTATTCAATCCTACAGTGTAGCACTTGCAGACAGAGAGATGCTGGCTTCATAATCATTTTTGATAAGAAACTAGATAGTATCATTGAGCTTACAAGGAATAAGCTCAAGTCTGGATTCACACACTAGTTGAATGATCCTGGATAAGTCAATTAAGTCACTTAATTTGTGTCTGCCTCAGTTTCCTTATTTATAGAATGCAGATATCTTCATTCCTTCCTCCCAGGGATATTATGAGAATAAAATGAGAGAATATTCATAAAGTGCTTTGTAAACCTTAAGGTGCTATATACATTTTATTTGTTATCATCATTATTATTTAAAACCATGCCAAAGTGCTGTCAGGTAGCCCAGATAGAACTAAGTTCACTATCAAAAGGTCTTCAAACAGCAATTGACTGTTTTACAGAGAACCCACACAAGTCAAGTGCTCACATGGAAGTCAGAAATATCAACACAAGGACACTCTCAAGGTCTTTCTGAAGAACTTCGGAATCAATTGTGTGACATGGAAGATGCTGGCACAGGATCACCCCGCATAGTGCCATACTCTGTGAGCAAAGCAGAATCACAGCAGCTCAAAAAAAAATCAAAAGATGTACAAATTTAAAAAAACTCCACTCCAAATATTCAAATGGATTGTTTATGTTTACCCTGTGGACATTCTATAACTGACTCCAACACAGTGATGTCATCTGAGTCCTCTTCCAGAACAAAGCATTAACAACCAATCAATGGTGTCACAGACACTGTTCAAGAAGAGGATTGGATGAAATGACCTCTAAGCTTGTTTCCAACTCTAGGTTCTTTTATTCTTTGACTAATTTTTGATCTTCAAGGTCTAGATCCAGTTTTCTGCTTTCTATATATCCTATAGGGTCTCTCCCAATACTGTCTGTAGGACATGGGCTTAAATGTTTGTGGAATGAGCTATTTTCCCCAAAGCAGCAGGAAATGTGGGTTAAGTACATTAAGGTACTTCTTGAGAAAGGGTATAGCCAGCCATGAGAGGCTTCAGGGTCCCCTGGTCGCAAAAAAAAACAAAAAACAAAAAACAAAAACAAAAACAAAAAACAGAATAGACTCCCATTCTCACAGTAGGGGGATCTATCAAATGCCTTCTATAAGACTCCGAAGGCCTGAGGCTGCTGCTGAAGTCATTGGAACTTCAATTTAAAATGCATTTGGAAACCTAGTCATTGGGGGGGAGGGAGAGCAGCAATCTGATTTGAGAGACCTAGAAGGTCAGCTTCATAGAAGGAAGACAAGCTAGAAAGATTGTGATTGGCCTGACCCTCAGGGAAGTAAACAAGCTGCATTTAATTGGCCACCTCACAGCTAATGTCAACTAAGCTACCATAAAGTACCTATGGGAGCCAGTGAGTGATGATGAGGTACGAGGAAAACTCTCTTGTATCAAGTGCTACTGGAGGCCCTGTCCTATCTCAGTTTATCTCAGAATTTAATTTAGAAAAGGCATAAACAACCTTTTACCTTTTCATAGTTTTTTAAAATCAAAACTTTTAGAGGGTCTTCTGTATAGTTTATATTCTTTTCTTATCTATTTAGTGCAATGGGATGCATTCAACCATATAGTGATCTAAAAGACCTTCTGGGCCAAGGCACAAGACTGGAATATGGGGATGGAAAAGTATATTTACATATATATGCATATACCTATACATAAATATATGTATATATAGTGTGTGTGTCTGTGTGTATATATACATATGATGTATATGTTTCATCAGTGCCCATTTTGTCTGTAAGTATAAATATAATATATGTGGCTATATACAGAAACATATATAATCCCTCGTGGATATATTTGTTTGTATGTGTATATGTGTAAATATAATATATGTGTTATATAAACAACAAAATATAATCCTTGTATGTATGTGTGTAAATACAACATATATGGCTATATATTATGTAATCCTTGTGTTTGTGTTTATGTATATGTGTGTATGTAAATAAAATATATGTGGCTATACCCACACATATATAATCCTTTGTGTATATATTTATATGTATGTATCTATGTGTAAATACAATATATGTGGCTATATACACAACCAAATATAATTCTTGTGTGTGTATATATGTATGAATGTATGTATGTATATAAATATATGTGGCTATATGCACACATACATAATGTGTGTATATATGTATATGTGTATGTATAGACAAAATGGGCAGTGAAGGAGCATTTATATCAGGGAGCTATAAAGTGAGAAAAGAATCTCACCAGAATTTGGATGAGATTCATGAAAGGAAAAAAAAGAAGTATGACAGACTTCAGATCACTTGGCAAGAAAGGCATAAATCCTGCACGGAAGTCATCATAGTCTAGGGATCATGGAGAGATGTCTATAATCATTTGGATGTTTTATGTTGTTCTGCTGTCAAAATAGATAACAAATTCTTGATGTGATTTTATATTTTCATTCATTAAAATATGAAGAAAGAGATAATGAAAATTGCTATTTAGGGGCTGCATTTGACCAGTTAAGGAAGAACTGTTGCCAAAATTGAGATAAGACAAAGTGATTGTGCCATATTAGAATTCATGATATATAAAAATAAGAAAAAATCCAGCCATAATTTCATATAGTTCTAGGTTTGTAAATATATACAAAAATCATACTAATTCTAGGAGCTTATTTAAAAAATTAGATAGTCCTAGGAGTACACATTTCTAAGAGTTCAAATAAATAAGATACTATCCCCTAGGACTGATTTCTTTATAGAGGGCTTTTTCAAGATGAACAAGAAAGTCTTAAAAATAACCTTGTGATTATGCAAACAAGAATAAGGAAGAAATAAGGTAGAAAAGGAGAAGACAGATGTAGATGGAGAGGGAACTCAAAGAATAACATTTTTAGTAATTTTATATGTCTTTGGTCTGTCACATTTCAAAATATATTCTTTCCCTGATCTTCTGCCCCCAACCCACCATCCCGCCACCACCCAGAGTGAATTTTCCTTGTATAACCAAAAAAAGCTTTAAAAAGTATATTTTCCCCTGTATAAGTCCCCAAAAGCTAAAAAAAAAAAAAGTACAGCTAAAACAGCAACCACATAGTATACAATATTCTGCATCTGTAGTCCACAAAAGATAAAAGAGACAGTCAAAGATTGGGCAGGATGTATCTGTGTGTGTGTGTGTGTGTGTGTGTGTGTGTGTGTGATATTTCTTCATATATTCCAAGGTTCCAGCCTGGACTTAGTTACAAATAGCATTCAGCCTCACAATTTAGACGTTTAAAAGTAACACACAGAAAATGAAAATAATGATAAAGGAGAATAAAGACAAAATGTACCATGGGCCTTTGAGGAAACCAGCACTGGGATTTCTGATTGCAATGGTTGTGTGAAAGGTGACAGAAGAATCCAAATCTCTTGCGTGGCCTCTAGCAAAGCTCTGAAAATTGCACCAGATAATACAATGGTAAGAAAATCCACAGAGAAACTGTAGTGAGCCCCTTTATCTGGTCCTCAGCAAAAACAAACAACCTGCCTACAGGATCCACTCATCATATAAGCTGGTGTTAGGGCTGATCAATAAGCTGGAAGTTTGTTAGATCTAGGTCCAGTGATGCTCCAAGGCTACCTGAACTTGGCAGTGATCTGTGCTCACTGGGACTTGAAGATCAAAGTAAGTGGGGGAGAGGAGGTAGCCCCAGAGGTATCAGAAGTCAGGTGCCAGAAGTCCACCAAACTCCAGACTGAGGTGCTTGAAAGGGCTTTTTAAAAAGGCATTTTTTTTTAATTTTGTAAAAATTTCCCAATTACATATAGAAAAAATTTTAACATTAATTTTTAAATTTTTGAGCTGTATGATTTTTGTCATTTTGAGTATTAATATGGTCAATTCTGTTAATATTAAAGCAGTTCTCCATTCCTGGTACAAATTGCATGTGATCACAGTGATCATTGTGATATATTGTTACAACCTCTTTGCTCATATTCTATTTGAAATTTCTGTACTGATATTAAAAAATAGATCTATATGTTTCTCTGTTTTGGTCTCCCTGGCTTAGGTATCAGCACCATATTTGTGTTGTAAAAGAAATTTGGTAGGATTTCTTCTTTGCCTTTTTTTCCCAAATAATTTATGTGGTATTTGAGTTAATTATTCTTTATATATTAGGTATAATTCAATTGTTGCTTTTTTTCTTAAAGGATTCATTGCTGGCTTGTCCATTTTCTTTTTCTAAGATAAGTTATTTAGGTATTCCATTTTCTTCTAACCTGGGCAATTTATAATTTTGTAAATATTCATTTATTTCACTAAAATTATCAGGTTTACTGGGATACAACTGAGAAAAATAGCTCTTAATAATTGCTTTAACTTCATCTTCATTGATGGTTCATTCACCTTTTTCATTTTTGAATTGGCAATTTGATCTTTTTTTTAAAAAAAATCAAAATAATTTATGTTATTTTCCCATCAAACTGGCTCCTGATTTTATTTATTAGTTCAAAGTATTTTAACTTTCGATGTTATTAATCTCTCCTTTGATTTCCAGATTTTCCATTTTGGTATTTAATTGAGGATTTTTTAATTTGTTCTTTTCCTAGTTGCTATTATTTTTTTAGTTGCATGCCCAATTCATTGATCTGCCCTTTGTCTCCTTTATTGAGTTTAGAGAAATATACCCCATAAATTTTGCTATGTTGTGTTATTGTTGTCATTCTCTGTTATGAAATTATTGATTGCTTTTATGGTTTGTTCTTTGACCCACTCATTATTTTAGAATTAGATTATTTAATTTCCAATTAATTTTTATCTATGTTTCATGATCCTTTATTGAATATAATTTTATTGCATTTGGACTGAAAATAGTACATTTAATATTTCTACTTTCCTGCAGCTGGTTATGAGGTTTTTATGCACTAAAACATATCAGTTTTTGTGAAGGTACCATGTGCTGCTGAAAAAGAGACCTATTCTTTTCTGTTTCCACTCAATTTTCTCCAGAGGTCCATATCAAACTTTTCTAAGATGCTATTCATGCTCTTAGCCTTTTTATTATTTATTTTATGGTTTAATTTAATTAACTCTTGAGATGGGAAAGTTGATGTCCCCCACTAGTAAAATTTTACTGTCTATTTCTTCCCATAATGCATTTAACTTTTTCTTTAAAAATTTGGATGATTCACCATTTGGTGAATATATTTAATATTGATATTACTTCATGTGTCTTTATACAAGATATAATTTCCTTGCTCATCTCTTTTAATTGCATCTACTCTTCCTTTTTCTTTGTCTGAGATCATGATTGATTTTTTTTTTTTGCTTCAACTGAAGCATAATAGAATCTGCTCCAGTTCTTTATTTTTAAACTCTGTATGCCTTTCTGTTTCAAGTATTTCTTGTAAACAACATATTATTGGATTCATATTTCTAATCCATTCTGCTATTCATTTCCATTTTATGGTAAATTCATTCACACTTGCAGTTATGATCACTGAACATTTCCTTCCATCCTTTTTTCTCCTTTTCTTTCTCTTTTTATTTTGTCCCTTCTCTAAAGTCTCTTTTGCTTATCACTGACTTTATCTGTTCTTCCTTTTATCACCTATCCTTTCTCTAATCCCCTTTCCCTACTTCCTCCCTGTTATATAAGATAGATTTTAATATCCAAAGAAGTATATGTATATAAATGTATACATATGTCATACTTTCCCCTCTTTGATCCAATTTATATGAGAATGAAGTTCAAATGCTGTCTTCCCCCTCACTATTTTTCCTTCCATTGAAAAAGTCTTTCTTGTGTGCCTCTTTTATGTAAGATAATTATTCTTATTACTCCTATCCCTTCCCCTTCTATCAGGGTCTTCTTTCTTTTTGTCTATTCATTTTTTGCATCATCTCAACAGAACTGACTCAGTCCTTTCCCTCTATCTATGTAGAATTCTTCTTATTGGCCAAATAATGACAAAGTTCTTAGAAGTTACATGTATCATCTTCCCATGTGGAAATTTAACCTTACTGTATCCTTTATGATTTCTTTTTTTTAATTTTTAATAGCTTTTTATTTACAAGATATATGCATGGGTAATTTTTCAGCATCGACAATTGCAAAACCTTTTGTTCCAATTTTTCCCCTCCTTCCCCCCACTCCCTCCCCCAGATGGCAGGTAAACCAATACATGTTAAATATGTTAAAGTATATGTTAAATACAATATATGTATACATATATTATTTCTTTTTTATGTTTGCTTTTTTTAAATAAAATGCTTCTTTTGAAGCATAGGTAACTAGCTGGCATTATGGATAAAGTACCAGACCTGGAGTTAAAAAGACTCATCTTCCTATGTTCAAATCTGATCGCCAATATTTATTAGCTATGTGAATCTGGGCAAGGTACTTTATTCTGTTTGCCTCGATTTCTCTTTCAAATGATCTGAAGAAGGAAATGGCAAACCACTCCACAATCTTTGCCAAGAAAAGAGCAAATGGGATCGTGAAAAGTTGGACACAACTGAAAAAAACTGAACAATGACAATTAAATCTTGTATTTATAAGTTGAATTTCCTATTCAGCTCTAGTCTTGTCATCAGGAATTCTTGAAAGTCCTCTAGTTAATTATCCATTTTTCCCCTTAAAGTTATTATATTTAGTTTTTCTGGGTAGGTTATTCTTGGCTAAAATCATAGCTGTTTTCCCCTTCTGGAATATCATATTCCCAAGTCCTCCACTTCTTTCATGTTTTGTGTTGTTATTCAGTCATTCAGTCTGTCCACAACATGCCAGTCCTTCTCCCCTTCATTCTCTCTCAAAATGTGTCCAAATTTACATTCATTGTTTCCATGACACTATCTATCCATCTCATCCTCTGCCAACCCCTTTTCCTTTAGCTTTCAATCTTTCCCAACGTCAGCATCTTTTCCAATGAGTCCCTCCTCATTAGGTGACCAAAGTATTTCAGCTTCAGCTCCAGTATTTGACATTCCACTGATTAGCCTCAATTAATTTTTTAAAATATTAACTGATTTGATCTCCTTACTGCTCATGGGACTCTTTTCTAACACCATGATCTGAAAGCATCGATTCCACAGTATTCCATGGTCTAGCTCTCACCATCATGCACTGCTACTAAAAAACTACAGCTTTGACCATACATACCCTTTTTTGGTGAGGCGAAGTCAAGGGCTGCTTTCCTTCTAAAGAGTAAGTATCTTTAAATATCCTAGCTGCACTCATTGTCTGCAGTGATTCCTGAATCCCAGAATATGAAAACATACACTGTTTCCCTTTCTTCTCCCTCTATTTACCAGAAAGTGATGAGACCAGTTGCCAAATTCTTAGTTTTTTATGTTAAGCTTCAAGTCAGATTTTATACTTTCCTCTTTCACCCTCATCAAGAAGCCTATTGATTCTTCTTTTCTCTTCTTTAATGTAAGATCTGATAAATGTTGTATTATCCTGACAAATGCTTCATAACATTTGAATGGTTTCTTTCTGGCTGCTAGAAATATTTTCTCTTTGACCTGGGAGTCCTTAATTTGGCTATAATATTCCTGAAAGTTTTCATCTCGTTTTCTCTTTCAGGCAGTGATTGGGAGATTTTTTCAATTTCTATCTTGCTTTCTGTTTCTAAGATATTAGGACAGTTTTCTTTTATCCTTACTGAAATACAGTGTTCAAGGTCTTTTTTTTTCATTGCTTTTGGGTAAAACAAAAATTCCTAGAGCATCTGTCCTCATTCTGTTTTGCAGATCACTTGTTTTCCCAATGAGATATTTCATATTTTCCTTCTATTTTTTCATTCTTTTGACTTGTTTTACTGTTGTTTGATGTATCATGAAGTCATTAGCTTTCATTTGCCCAATTCTAATTTTTAAGAAATTCTTTTTAGTGATCTTTTATATCTCTTTGTTCCATTTGACCAATTTTGCTTTATTAAGTTATTTTCTTCAGTATTGTTTGTGCCTCTTTTACTAAATGATTGTCTTTTCATAATTTTCTTCCCCCATTCTCATTTTTTCACCTAATTTTTCCTCTACCAGTCTTATTAGATTTTGAAAATTACCTTTTTCAAGCAATCAGAGGTGATAAAGCAGTACATCTAAAATTACAATGAAAGGCAAAGGAAAATGTAATTTGACTTACCATTTATTACATAAAGCAAAGTATCTATATTAAAATGGAACAAACCGTAAAAAAAAATTACCTTTTTCACTCATTACCTTTTTCACTTGTTGCATTTATGTCCAAATTCATATATCTTTCTTTGAGTCTTTGCTTATCTGTTTTGACTTCATCATCTTCTGAGTTTGTGTCTGGATATTCCCTATCATCATAATAAATTTTATCATCAGGTTATTTTGTTGCTGTTTGCTAATTTTTCCAGCATGTCACAGATTTCTCCTTCCAACCTCCTATGTTGTCTTAAGCTAGAAGAATGTCTCCCCCTGCCTTTTGTTGGCTTTGCCACTCCAGAGTTTAATTTACGGCATTATTTTAAAGTTGTTTAGAAGAGAAAGTTGGGAGAGCTCAGTTAAATATTTCTCTACTCTGCCATCTTGGCTCTGCCCCTTTCCCACCACAGAAGTCCTCTAATGGGTTCCAAAGATGTCCAATGATGGAAGAGGAAGTGCAGCGCAAAAGAACCAAGTCTACAGCATTCTGAACTAAGGTATTCCACAGGTCTCTGAAGAACAACTCTCTGACTCTGAACCAATGGACCAGGAAACTCACTAGCATCCCAAGCACAAATACTCCTGGGGAGACAGAAATCAGCAGTAGGGGCTCAGGTAATCAAGGTCAGGACCAACCAGGACTATATTACCTCTTATAAGAGAATGAGAAGAATCAGAACCCATACTTGGCACAAAAGCTGCAAGTCAGGAACAAAGATGGACATGGGAATAAATAAATTAAAAAACACAGAACAATGTGGAGAAATTTTAGGAAGCAAGAGATGCCCAAGAAGTATACCCAGGAGTAGAAAGCAATTCATTCATATATATATATATATATATATATATATATATATATATATATATATATATATATATTCACATATATTATATATGTGTGCATACATCATAATCTGATATTTATTATATATCATAACATATTATAATCTAGTCTAATATATTATAATCATGAGCACACACACATACAGCCTCAGAAGAGGAAAAAATTGGCTTGACCACAAAGCCTACCAAAGTACCTGGAAAAAATAAAGCCAGAAATAAAAAATGAAGTTGTAAGTGAAAGAAGACCTTTGGAGGAAAGAATTGGAAAGAGAATAACTTAGAACAGATGGTGGAAAATTTTACTCAAGTAATAGATTCTTTAAAAATTAGAAGTAAACAGAACTCAATGACTTCATGATACAAGAAATATTAGGGGGAAATGAAAAGATTGAAAAAAATAGAAGAAATGAAAAGATATCTAGTATCAAAAGCAACTGGTTTGAAAAAAAAAGTCAAATTTCCTCCCAAAACCATATTTTAAAAACACTGGATACTATAGTGCAAGAAATCATGAATGAAAATTACCCACATCTATTAGAACTAGTGAGAAAAGGGAGAATAAAAATAAGCCATCAAACTCTACCTGAAATAAATCACAAAATGAAATTCTCCATGAATCTAGTTTTCATGATACTGAAAAAGCACTGCCAACTACCAAAGGAATGGACTCAAGAAACCACAGTTGGCATAAACCAAAGTTTTACAACTGCTATCAACAATAAATGGTTAAAAATAGGGGGAAATGGTTAAGAAGAAATTGAAAGGCAAGATAACAGAGAGATGGTTACTGAGCACCTCAATGAATTCAAGGCATGAGGGCTAGACAAAGTCCATCTTTAAGGTCTTCAAACAACACATGAATGTGATTGAAGAGTAGACAGATGGATCACAGAAAAAATGAAATGTGCAGACCCAAAGCAGTGTCAAAGGAATAGAGATGGGAAAAATGCTTTCCTGCTCTAAAAAAGAAAAATAGGGAAGGCATTTATTTTAGACAATCATCTCGGCTTCAATTCCTGGGAAAATCTAGAATAAATAATTAAAAAGATTGTCTACAAACACTTAAAAAGGAAAGGAGAAATCACTAACTAAACAAATGGGTCTACAAGGAATAAATCACACCAACACAAACTGCCAAAAACCTAGCAAGCCACAGATTGGAAGAGGGGTTAGAGCGGAGGCAGAAAGACCCAGATTCTAATCCTAATTCTAACTTGACAGTTGTGTGACAATGGACAAACTATTGAATCTCTCTAAAGCTCAGCTTCCTGATCTGTCAAATATGGATAAAAATGCTATGTTCCTGAAGCATTGTAGTATGGAATATATAACAGGTCTCAGACCCAGGAAGATCAGTGCCCCTAAATGATTCTCTAAGCTTAAAGTTGCCCAATGGATGGTGATCTCTTCGGTGAAAGGATTCCCTTTCTGGGAGATCTCTAAAAAGATGAAACCACATGTCCATTATTATTAAGAGCCAAGCAGGTAACACAAGTCAGGAACAGGGAACAATTTGAAATTCAGGAAATTGATGTAGATTAGGGCAATCCAAATGCCAAGAAATAAATCTAATTCTGCTGAAAGACTATCTGGTTTGTGGAGATAAATAAAACAGTAAATCATGCCAGGTTTACCTTAATTTTATATTTTGCTTTTGGGGGATTGGATTTCTTTTGGGGAGGGGATTGCTGTTGTTTACCAGCATTATTTAGTGGATAAAAAAAGGAAATGTCATTGATGTGAAATGCCCAGATTTCAGAAAAGTCATTGGTCAAAATCTTTCTTGAAATCCTTGTTGGCAAGATAAAGAAATGTGGGCTAGGCCAATGGGCTGGGAAATATTTAACACCTGATTCTCAGGAATGGATAGAAGGGGAATGGAAGTATAACACTCTTCCAAACCTAATCTACAATAATGACACTTTCTCCATCATTTTCTTAAGTTCAATCAATAAAACAACAAATTGAACCCTTCTGTGTAGCTTTTTCTAAAGTGCAAATGCTCAAGCTGAAAATTTATCAATCAACTTTCTTAAACTAGTTTGGGTTAGCACTCTTCGTGATAATACAATTTAATATGTTTGGAATTGGCTGAATCTCTCAAACCCCAAAGCAGTGGTCAAGGAATCAGTGTCCACATGGAGAGAAGCAGCATTCTAGGAGAGAGACCTGAAGCTTTGACTCTGCTGAGTCAGTAATGTAAAACACACACACACACACACACACACACACACACACACACACATTATTAAATGTCCAGATAATACATACAGAATTGTAAAATAGTATTTTCAAGTCTATCAAAAGATAATGGAGATAACTTGTATCTACCAGGTTCAAATGTTGCTGCTATTAGGCAATATAAAAAATTCCTGATTCTCCACAACCCGATGTGGGTTTTTCTTGCCAAAGATACCGGAGTGGTTTGCCATTTCCTTTTTGAGCTCATTTTACAGATGAGGAAACTGAAGCAAACAAAGTCACAAACAGGCCAGTAAGTGTCTGAGATTGTATTTGAACTCAGATCTTCCTAATTTCGGAGCTGGAATTCTATCCACTGTACCACCTACCTCCAAAGATCAAATGAAATAGGGATAAATGTACTATTTTGGTTTTAAAAATCAATTGGAGAAGTTTGGGATGTGGAGGTACAGCTAGCAAGCAGTGTGTAAAAAATTCTTGGGAGTTGGAGCAAACTGAAAGGCCCCTCTTGGTCATTAGTATGACAAAGCAGCAAATAAAAGTTAATGAGATTCTAGGCCCCATTAACAGAAGCAGAGTAAGGCTTTCCCTATTGTCTCTAGGATGACATGTAAAATCCTCACGTTGCTATTCAAAGCCTTTCAGCATACAGTGACCACCTACCTTTCTGATCTGAGTCCTTATCATTGACAGGGTTCACAAACCCTTCATTACAAGCTCTTCACCACTGGTAATGTCTCCTTCCTCACCCTCTGCCTCATAAAATGGCTCGAGTGCTGGACAGAGTCTAGTTGTAAGTTCCAATCCTGACTCAGACCCTAGTCGTGTGATCCCGGACAATCCCTCCTCTTCCACAGTCACTTCATTGTATCTGCCTCCCAGTTTTGTTGTGAGAATTAAGTGATTTGTTTGTCAAGCATGTTGCAAGCCTAAAACGGTTTATGGGAGCTCTTAGTTCTTAAAGAGCCTCCACTTCCTTCAAATAAGGCCAGATGCTGCCCCTCACCAGTGGTCTTTCTTCTCATCCCAGCTTGAAATCACTTTGAAAAGGCTTTCTACTTAAAGATTTGTCCTCCAGTGGAAGGTAAGAACTTTAGGACATCACTGTCAATCAATCAACAATTATTAAGTGCTTACAGTATGTCAGAGATTGGGCTAAGTGCTGATATAGAGCATATGCTACTTGAGGGCAGGAATGGTTACAAGTTTATTTTCAGATCCTCAGCATCTAAAAATACCATTGTTAATATTCCCATTGTTAAAACAATATTTGCTGGCATTTATGTAGCATTTAGAGATTTGTAAAAGTCTTGATATAGATCAGTTCATCTGCTCCCCACAATGGCTCTGTGAAGCAAGTGCTTTAATTATCCCCAATTTACCAATGAGGAAACTGAGGGTTATAGAAGTTGAGTTACTTGCCCAGAGTCACACAGCTAGTTTGACTCTAAGGCATAATTTGAATTCAGCTCTTCCTGACTCCAAGTTTGGCATTATACCACATGGTAGCCTCTATATTGATGAATCAAATAATCAATCAATCAACAAGGACTTATAAAGGGCCTACTATGTACCAGACACTATTCTAGGCATTCCCTTGCCCTTTCTTTATATCCTCTGTACTTAGCGGAGTGCTTAGTACACAATAGGTGCTTTATATATGCAGGTTGAGTAACTGACTCCCCAAGCACTTGGGATCCAAAGGCAAACCTAGAGTCCTGCTCAAGATGGGCACTCTTCATTGGGAGGGACACATGTGAGTACAGACAAAAGGAATAAAAGTATTGTCATCCCAAAGGCCTGAGCAGCTGGGAGGAATCAAGAAAGACTTCATGTAAAAACTGGGAGGGAACTAAAGGGTTCCTGAAGGTGGAGGTGAGGCAGGGGTGCCCCTCTATTACAGGGGACAGAGCGCCTCACACCTGGAGAGCATGGGGCAGACGGTGGAGGGAATGAATGGGAGGGATGTGCCGTACAAGGGCTGGAAGGTGGACAGGAGCCAGCCAGGGGAGGGCCCCAGGGCTGTGGCTGGTACACACAGTACTCTGTAATCCTTAATAAAAGCTTGTTATAGTGAATTGAATTGAACTGAGTCCCCCAGGCTTGTGAGTCATTGATGTTGCATGTAATGTATTGTCCTTTTGATGAGCTGAGTCAACCCATAGGTACAGAGGACTTCTAGTAGGTTGTGGTTGTTACCTAAGGGACTCAGGCGACTTCCACACTTGTCCTCAGGCTCCTCTGGCACTGGGAATCTGTGGCCATCCTTGGCTGCTTGGCTGGGAAAAATAAGTGCAGCCTGGGAACTCAGGGTAATTCTGAGTAAGGAAGGACCCCAAGGAGGGTCACTCTGGAGGTCTGGGCTTGCTTCCTCAACTAGCCCCTCCCATGAATCATTGTTTCCCTTAGCCCAGGGCCTCGGAAACTGGGCATTGTGTGCCCAAGGGAGAGCAGAGGCCCCTGGGAATGGAGAGAAGAGTAACTCATCTGTGATCTGTGAGGGGGGCCTCAGTGGACTAAGGTGGGAACAGCAGCTGCTGATGGGTGACCCTGTCCTCCCTCCCTTCTTTCCTTTTCCTTCCCTCCCCTCCCCTCTTCTCCTCTCCTTTTTCCTTTCCCTCTCCTCCCCTCCCTTCTCTTCTTTCATCTCAGCCTCTCAGAATCCTTGGCTTCCTTCAGCCTTCCTTAATCCCCAAGCTGCAAGTCCCTTCCCCTCTGAAGTCAGCTTGTTTCCACTCTGCATCTTACATATATTAGTCTACATCCACATCGTCTCCTCTGTTAGAATAAAAGGTTCTGGAAGTCAAAGGTTGTAGGATTTTCATGTTTATTTTAGTTTAGTTTGGTTTGGGATTTTTTGAATTTTATTTTGTATTCCCAACACTAGCAAAAACTTAGAAACAAGTGCTTATTAATAAATGCTGTTGGCTGATTGGCTACTGAGACAGGGTGTCCCAAAAGTCTTAGTGCTACTTTAAGCTGCCATACCTGACCCCTGTCTCAATAGTCAATCAGCCAACAGTATTATGACCTTTGGAACATCCTATATCTGTAGATAGTCTCTTTCCAGGCACAGCATAAATTCCTTAAGAGCAGGGACTACTTGACTTTTGTCTCAGTGTCCCCAGACATTGGCACAGTAGAGCTTAATAAATGCTTACCGATTGACTCCTTGATGGATCTCCTTATACTAAAGCTTCATAAACTATAGGTTGTAACTCCATATGAGGTCGCATAACTGAATATGGAGGGGGTCACAAAATTATAATTATCAGTTAATTTGTTTTATCTTTCTATACGCTCAAGTCACATAAAAAATTCTCAGATGAAAAGGCGTCACAAGTGGAAAAAGGGGTTCAAGAACCCCTGCTTTAAGCAACACAGCTTGATGGAGTGGGAAGAGCATTGAATTTGAAGTTAGGAAAGTCTGAGCTGACCCTTAGACATTCTGTAATTCTGCCTCAGTTACCCAATTTATAAAATGGAGAGAGTATGTTCAGTGTTGCTGTGAGGATAAAATGAGGTGACATCTAAAGTGTTTTGTAATTTTTTTCTTATTTTTTTCCTGAGGTAATCAGAGTTAAATAGCTTGCCCAGGCTGACACAGTTAATAAGTGTCTCTAACTCAGGTCTTCCTAACTCCAGGGGCAATGCTCTATCTACTGCACCACCTGGCCCTCCCTGTGTTTTTGTAAGTCTTAAAGCATTTTGTAAAGGAGGAAGAGAAGGAGGAGCATGTATATCCTGTCTCCTTATGTAGGAATCAGCTCCTCATAGATGTAGACAACACCCTATTCCTCTGGATCTTTTTTTATTGGAAGATACTAAGCAGTGAGTGAACATTCATTAATTTCTTAACTATAAAGCCTGGAAATTGGACACACTAGCAGGCAAGGCCAGGAATTGTTCGGCCTAAATAAATTAAGCAAAAGAACAATCCACTCAGTTTTGGCTACTTAAAATATGGCACCATCTGGCCCTGAGTGATGGACTCAGTGACCTCATGTCTCCTGTAGCCCTCCAATATTCTCATTTTATTTTTAAAGAGCCCAACTGGTATGCTTCCTTGCAGGAAGTATCTCTCAGAGGTAAATCACAACAGGCAAGCTCCAGGGGGCTGACAACGCAGCTGTTCTTGGGACCCAGGGACACGGCCCCCAGCCTGGAGGCAGCTGGGAGCTGCCACGTGTCTTGCTTGGCCATCCCCATGAGCTCTGACAACACCTCTGGGATGCTGCCCTTTTCTGGGTTATGAGCCATAATTCCGGGGAAGTATTTAAGAGGTCCTTGGCAAAACTAGTGGTCACAAAGGCATTTTTTTCTCAGGCAAGGATTAAGCCTCTTTTATGTGATTCATCTCTGGAGTTAATGCCAAAGGCAGCATGGTAAAGTGTAATAAAGTCTAGATTGAGAGTCACAGGTTCTGGGTTCAAATCTCACCTCTATCACTTATGACCTGGATGGCCCAGCTAAGTCCACTCTGGGACTCAGTTTACTCTTTATAAAATGAAGGCATTAGACTAGATGGCCCTGAAAAACCCTTTCATTTTAAGGCTATGATCTCACTTGTATTCTCAGATTCCTTCTATGAAATGGGTTACACTCAAATGGCTCTTCCAGCTCTCCAGATTCCATGACTTCTCTGGGCCTCAGTTTCCCCACCTATTAAAAAATGGCCTCTGAGGTTCCCCCTCCCCAGTCTCTGACCCTGTGAAGTCCGAATCCGGGTGAGGTTTTCTGTTTCCATGACCTGGCCCTCAGCCCCCACTACTGAGCACCTCAACAGGTTTTATTTTCAAGAAGGTCAGTCTCAATTGCTTCAATCTCTCCCTTTTCTCAATTCTATTCAACATGCACTGCGTCAGGAGCTTTGGGAAACAGCAGTCAGTCTACTTTGCCTAGAAATCACAGTGTAGTGAGTGAGGGGGAGTAACATGAAATAAGGTTGGAAAAGTAGGTTGGAACCTTATTGTCAAGGGTATTACATTCCAGACTAAGGAGTCAGGATACCTAGCCCCATCCCATTTTATAAATGAGGTCTAAAGAGTTTAAGTGACTTACACCAGAATCACATGACCAATAAATGTTTAATATTCCAATATTCTGTTCACTAAACCTCATGCCCTCTCAGTTTTTAAGTGAGGTAATTAGGTGGCACAAGTGGACTCAGAATCAAGAAGTTGTTGTTCAGTCATTTCAGTCATGTCTGACCCCATTTGGGGTTTTCTTAGCAGAGATACCGGAGTAGTTTGCCATTTCCTTGTCCAGCTCATTTGACAGATGAGGAAACGGAGGCAAATAAAGTGACTTGCCCTAGGATCACAAAAACTAGAGACAGATTTGAACCAGAGTGAATTGTGAAATGATCCAACCATTTTAAAGAGCAATCTGGAATTATGTCCAAAAAGGTATTAAATTGCCTCTACCTTTTGGTCTAATTCCATAGATGATTAGGGAAAAGGGGGGGAAAACATATATGTTCTAAACTGTTGATAGCGGCTCTCTTCACGTCAAAGAATTGGAAATTGCTGGGATATCCATCAATTGTGAATGGCTGAACAAGTTGTGGTATATAATCGTGATGGAACACTGCTGTACTAAAAGAAAAGATTTGCTTAGGGCAGCAAGATTGTGCAGTACATAGAACACCAGCCCTGAAATGAGGAAGACCTTAGTTCAAATCCAACCTAAGACACTTAACACTGACTGATTTCTGATGTGATGAAGAAGATTATACCATATTGTAAGCCTTTTGTGACTATGGGGGTGTGATGGCCTTGGAAGGTTCCTCCTTGTACAATGTCTTGTCATCATTGGAATATTGTTAGAAATATTGATGTGACGCCAATGAAGAGAAGGAGGGTAGAGTGGAAGTGACCCTAATCAAGTCACACTCCCAATTGCCTCATGAAGAAGAAGAAGAAGAAGAAAAAGAAGAAGAAGAAGAAGAAGAAGAGAGAAAGAAAGACAGACAGACAGACAGACATGATGAGCTCAATGGCCTTAGAAAAACATGGATATATTTGCAAAATGAGCAGAACCAAAAGAACATTGTATACAGTAATAGCAATATTATTTTAAGAACAACTTTGAGTAAAGTCATTTTGTCTAAGTACCAAAATTGATGACAAAGGACTTATAAAGAAAGATGTTATCGGCATCCAGAAAAACAAAACCTGATAAATAGAAGTGAGATTGAACAATTTTACATATATAAATATATATATATATATATATATATACTTATTCTAGAGCAGGGGAGAGGAAAGAAAAAAAAAGTTTACATGATAAATTTATTATCTTTTTAAAGGACTAGCAAGTTGTACAAAATAGACTTGTAGTTTCATGAGCAGTTATCTTTAATTATACTGTATTATAAAAATGCTTGTAATATATAAACATTAATTTAAAAAATTTAATTAAATTTAGAAAAACGAGTCTTCCTGATCCCAAGCTCTATCTATTGTACTGCTCTAGCTATCCAGCAATCAAGAAGACCTGTATTCGACATTCGCTTCAGTTACTCACCAGCTGCGTGGCCTTGGGCAAGCCATTTTAACTACTGCCTGTTTCAGTTCCCTCATTTGTAAAATGAGAGAGCACAACTTGAAGACCTCAAATGTCCCCCTCTAATTCTTAACTATGATCCAATGAATGAGGATGTAACATTAACAGATTGCTATAGAAAGATAATTTTTTCATTTTCTTTTATTTTTCAATTAATATTTTTTCTTACTCCTACTCCCCTTGATTTAAAAGAATAAAAAACAACTAAACCCTTATAAAAATACACAAACAAAACAAATCCCCACAGTGTCCCTTCCAAAAAATGCACATCTCATTCTGCATCCTAAAGGTCACAACTCTGTGAAGGTTGGTTTAAACGGATAAAACTGGAGATAGAGGGCCAATTAAAAAGAAGGCTGTTGAAGCCATTTAAATGGAAGGTGATGGGGACAGAAAGTGGGTGACAGCTATGTGAGCAGAAAGAAAGAGACACACACAAGAGATGCCAGAGAAGTAAAAATCAATCTGATTTTTCAACTGATTAGATATTGTGAATGTGGGAAAAGAGAAGAAGAAGAAAGGGTCCAAGATTACTGGCTAAGGTTATGAAGCTGGGTGGTTAGAAAGATAAGGGTGTATTCAAGAGAAATAAAGACCTTTGGAGGAGGGACAGGTTTAAGAAGGAAGATGAATTAATTCAGTTTGAGATGTGGTGAATATGAGGTGTCTATGGGATGGAAATCCAAGAAGAGATGTGTAATTTCTTATACTTAGTACAGTAATTGGTGAAATAGAATCATCCCTAAGAAGAAACACCAGGGATAGAGAAATAGATTTGGAAGTTATTGGTGTAGACATAATAATTAAACCCTTGGGATCAGATGACATCAAAGGTGAGAAGGTAGAAAGAAGAGGGCCCAGGATAGACTCTTCAGGAACACTCATCTCCATACTTTTTTGCAATTATCTCTCATGACTGGAATATTTTTCTAACTCATCCCTACATTCTAGAATCTGTTACTTTCCTCAAAACTCTACTTAAGCAATATCTTTTCTAAGAACACGTCTGCCTAAAGTATTTACTTTATTTTTACTGTCTACATAAATATGTGCATAGAATATACATAATAGAGTGTAAGTTTCTTGAGGGCAGCAGGGATTGCTTTATTTCTATTTTTGTATCTCCACTAATGCTAAATATTAACACGATAGCAGGCACTCAATCAATGATTATTAGTTGACTGATACATGCACAAAAGTTTTCAAGGTGGTGGGAGAAGGGGACAGAAAAATAAATAAGATATGATTCCCGAGAACAAAAAGTTTATATATTAGAAGTTAACTACAGTTGAATTAAATGGTTGATTATCCATGTATAAAAGCAGCATGTTGCATAGGGCTTGGAGTCAAGAAGACTCATCTTTGTGGGTTCAAATCTAACCTCAGACACTTATTGGCTGAGCAAATCTGGACCACTTATTTAACTTCCTTTGCCTCAGTTTCCACATCTGTCAAATGAGCTGAAAAACAAAATGGCAATTTTGAGGTATCTTTGCCAAGAAAACCCCAAAGAGTCACAAAAAGTCAGACAGGACTGAAATGGCTCAGACACAATGTATAAAAAGCTTCCAGACCTTTAGCAATTCAAATCATTCAGAATGGAATGACTAATTAATAAGTGTATATTAAATACATAATAATAACAACAATTATAATAGATATAATGATACAGCATTTTGAAGTTTGCAAAGCATTTTATAAATGACATCTGTTTATATCTTCACAACAACTGTGGGAGGTAGGTATTATTATTTTCATTTTGGCAAACAGAAATGAACTGACATGTCCAGTGTCACCTAGCTAACAAGAATCCCAGGGTACATTTGAATTCAGCTCTTTTTAACTCTTAAGTCCAACATTCATTCTGATTTACCATCTACCTGGTTCTGTATACCTGGAATTATACTAAGGACTGGGGATATGCAAAGAAAATTCAGATATGTCCCTGAATTCAAGAAGTTTACATTCTAAAGGAAGAGACAACATATTTGTTGATATATATGTGAATATATATCATAAAAGTGAGTAAATGGAAGATAGGCAGCCTTAAGAACCTGGAAAGGCTCCATAGACTAGACAGTGCTTAGACTGAATTTCAAAGAAAGCCAAGGTTCTTGAGAGCCAGAGTTTGGCAGGGAGAGCCTTCATCCATGTGGGAAAGTACAGATATGGAAGAGGTATGGCAGGACGACTGGCTCATGGGGTGCAAAGAGCAGAACATCAGACGTAACGCAAACTGGATATTCTCCAAAGTCCTTGATCAGTTACTTCTGTAAGAAGTTCCCCATGGTTCTGTTTCTCACAGAGAAGTTCTCCAATATATACATCTCTCATTGTTTTCTTTCCCTAAATCAGAAAGAGTGCAGAAATAGGACTTAGTTGCTTGACTTGGAATCCCTGTAATTATTCCATTCTCTATGTCTTACTTGCTGATACTGCCTTCTCATCAACTGGGAACAGAACAAGATAATCCCTAAGGTCTTTTTCTATGAATTCAGCTATTTCCCTTGGTTGAAAACATTAATTGAAAACTCTTTGTGTGTAATGCATTGTGTTGGGTAAATATGTGTCTGTTGAATTTAATTAGGTATTGGGATTGGGGTAGGAGGGAGGGTAGAGAGAGAAGAGGAAAAAGAAGAATAGCAGATATATCCCTTATCTCTAAAGGATCAAATGGCTATTTGAATTTCAACATTTTAATCAATGGTTTGGATGATGGTGTGGTTCACATACTTATCAAAGCTGTGAATGAAAAGAAAAGGCAAAAAACCGTTATTTTTGTTTTTGTTGAGTCGTTTTCAGTCCCGTTTGACTCTTGGTGACCCCATTTGGGGTTTTCTTGGCAAAGAAGTTGGAATGGTTTGCCATTTCCTACTCCAGCTCATTTGACAGATAAGGAAACTGATGCAAAGAGAGTTAAGTGACTTGCCCAGCTAGTAAGTTTCTGAGGCCATATTTTTAATTCATCAAGAAGAGTCTTTGACTCCAGACCTGGCACTCTATCCATTGTACCACTTAGCTGCTCCAATGGCTGTTTGCTAAATGTTCTAAGCAGGATCTGGAAAGATCATGGAAAATTAAGAATGATGGTCTGAATCTGATTAGATAATATTTAACAGAGACAAAAGTAAAACCCTTTCATTGGAGTTCAAAGATGTCACTTGCACAGGCATAGGATACGGGAGATGTAGGTGGATAGTCATTAATGTGACAAAAACCTAGACCTCTCAGGGGACTGTGAGTGCAAAATGAGCCATCCATGTCATGGGGCAGTCCAGAAAGACATGGTGATAGGAGACTCCACTAAAAAGAGTGTCCTTAGAAGCCACTCTAAGGTAATAGGTCCATTATACTTGGCCAAACTCCCTCCTAAAACACAATCTGACTATATCAATGTGGAATAGAAGACAACATCTCCAGCAAGATGGAGGCCTTATCTGACATTATAACCCAATCAATGGAAGTGATGATATTTGGTTTAAGGAAGAGAGTTCTTAGGTGAGAGTCTAGGATAAGTCCAGAATGGATAATGTATTCCAAGATTAAAAAGATGGATTTGTGGTCATGGGATGAAATACATCCTTCTTGGTCTGAAAAGGAAAGACCAAAACCAATGGACAAAATGTAAAACAGCTGGTCTACCCATCATCACAAAGGAGTTTTCAATCCTGAATCATTCACTAAAATCTACGATCATTTATTAAGTGAGTCCAAAGTGCCAGAAACTGGGATAAATTTAGGAAATACAAAACCAAAGTGGAAAGTCTAGTAAAAGTGTCCATTGGGGAGTGGATGACCATTTCCAGAAATGTCATAGAGAGAAGAGTCAAGTATTGGGAAAGAGGTTAGAATAAATAATCCCTAAGGTCCATTATAACAGGAAAATTCTATGATTCTTACTCCTGAGTACTTTTGAGTAACTGAAGCTATTAGACTAGGCAGCCCCTAAAGTCCATGTGAACCTTGACTCTGTCTCCCATTGGCTGGATAGCCTTCACCAAGTTCCTTCCCTTCCCTGGGCTGCAGTTTCCTCCTGTTCAAGAGAGGGGTGGATGTGATGGCCTTTCAGTTTCCTTCCATCTCTAAATCAATGTGGCTATAATTTTATAGAGTGTAAGTCACTAGCAAGATTTTCTCTTCTGGGTACTTTAGGTCATAGGCTGTCATGCTCTTTGATATATGATGGGCTGAAGGGATATGCTAGAGATAGTCGAACAATAATGATTTTGTGGATTAAAACAACAACTTAGCAGTTCTGCATGTCATCTTCCGACACAATCCCGTACTATTTCTCCTTTTACCACTGCTCTATCACAGCAAGCAGGACTTTGATGAATAGCATGGGACATCAACATCAAGTTCACCCACTCTCCTTAAGGAAGGATTAGTAGACTATGCCAGGGGAGCCCAAAGTTTCAACTACATGAGAACAGAGGTTCCTCCCAAGCCAGGAGCTGACAGAATGAGGAATGGGCTTAGTCTGGGCCACTCCATCCTTGGGGAGAAAGTCATGACAGAGGCCAGATTTTTTCATCAGTTCCCTAAGCATCCGAAGTTGTTACTTCTTTGTCAATAGCCACAGGTCCTCCTGATATCCAAACGTGAGTGGGCTTTGCTTGCTCCGAGACTCAGCTACATTGCTACCTTCTCTAAGAAGCCCGGTCCAACCAACTGTTAGTGCTGTCACTTCCCAAAAGCACTCAGCATTTCTATTTGTACGTAGTTTTTAAATGCTTACATTAGATATGTTGTCTCTACCCATCCTCTCTCATTCATGTACATGCACACATACAAATACAATAGAACATACACCCCACGAGGGCAGGTAAAACTTCACTTTCCTTGTAAGTTGCCCAAGACATAATAACTAATTCAAGGCCTCTTTTTTCACTCATAACCCCTTTTCACCCAATAAATTTTTATACAACACCAGAAATATAGGCATATAAAACTAGATAAACCAAACATTTATTGATTATAAATCATAATTCAGTGACTCCTACATATAATTATATAGTTTAAGCTTTGTTCTAATGAACCTCCCCCACCATATTCCAAACAACATGTAAATTGCCCAAGGAATTTTTTTTTTGCTTTGTCTTTATCTACTAGCACATTGTAGGTATACAGTAGGCACTAAATAAATGTTTTTTGATTGGTTGATTCCCTTCAACCTCCATTCTCAACAAAAGAAAATGTAAATTCCTTGAGAGCAGAAATTATTTTACTTTTGTTTTTGGATGCTCAGAGCCTAGCATAGTGCCTGACACATAATAAGCATTTTATAAATGCTTATTGATTGACTGATTGTCCATATAAGCTAAGGAATCAGGGCCATGCAGCAAATGAAGAATTCTATACACCAAGATTTTTGAGAGACCCCATACATGTACATAATATCTTCCCAGGAAGAATGTAAGCTCTCTAAGAGCAGGGTCTATATGATCTTTTTCTCAATCAATTAAACTCAATAGAGTTTAATAAATGATTAGTGACTGACCAATTAATTTATCTCTTTATATGATACAACCAGGTAGCAGAGTGATTCATATTGGATTTATAGTTGAGAAGACACAAGGTAAACGTCTGCTTTCGTCATTTATTAGCAGCTGAGAATATTACAACCTCTATCTCAATTCTCCCATCTGTAAAATGGGAATAATAGCACTTACTTCCCACAGTTATTGTAAGGATCAAATAAAATATTTGTAAAACTTAATTTTAAATGTATTTATTGTTATAATTAATTATTATTACTGTTTCTACTTTCTTCTCCCTCTGAGTCATCCTTCATGCCATTGCAGAATTATTTTCCTACTCAGGCCATTACATGATTCTATGACTTGACTTTGTAAGGATGTTAAGTAAAAGTCCAATGTCTTTATCTTACAGATGAGGAAATTGAAGGAATCATGGATTTAGAACTGGATAGAATACCTTAAATCACCCAGTTTTTTATTTTACGTGTAAAGTAGCCTGCCCAGGATCCCGCAATAAGCAAGTAGCAAAGCCCAAATTTGAACCCAAGTCTTCTGATTTTAAATTTTGTGCTATTTCTCCAAGACCATGCCATCTTTAGGACCATGAAAGTTCTATAAGTCTAACCATCGTTCCCCATAGGTTCTCCTTTCCTAAGCACTTCAGAAGATCTCATTCCCCCATTCTCATGCAAGAAATGTCCCAATGGCAAAACCTCTCATGTTGCAGTTCCTCCTCCTCCATAACCACCACTTTTTGCCATTGCTGGAAACAGTTTGGGAAAAAAACAGAAAAAAATCATTCAAACCCCAGGAATCTAACATTTTTCCAAGCAGGACTAGATGCTATATCTCATGCTGTCCCTTTATGGGCAGACAGTGGGAGAAGAGGCAGAGGAGGCTGTCTGGTGAGAATTAATGACCGTTTCTACCCTCTCCCTGCTATTCAATTAAGTGGCAGCCCAGAGTTGGGTGAGCGACAGCCTGGAAGGAAGCATTGGCCAAGGGAAATGCCATTAGCAACATTATAATAAAGGCAACTGAGCAGTGAAAGACTTACCTTTTGGTGGGCATCATTTAAAGTACAGATGGGCAGTTAAGCTAAGGAAAACCTCCACTGATGCAAGTCTAGGTCATTCTGGACCTTGGCCACAATGGGCTTTTCTCTTTCCCTTGCCCTCAGTGCTTCTTGTACTTCATTATCCACTTTTTTCCCTTCCTGCCCCTCTCACTGGCATTTTATTCTCATTTGAGGTTCATTCTATCCAAATCTGCCATCCAATCCAGATCTTGGAGTCTGTTATCTACCAACTCCCAGAACATTTTTCCACTTTTTTAATGACTTCAGCGCTGAGTTGTTTTCCTCTTCACTCTACCTTCTCCCTTCATAATCCACTTCAACAACCCACTTCTTCAACCTACTCTATTCTCACAATCCTCTACTCCATCTCAATTACACTCAAATATAACCTTGATCTTGCCATCACCCATTACTGTCTCATTTTTTATCTTCAACATATCAATTATGATCAAATGCAACATTTCTTTATCTTATTTTAATCTATCACTTTATCTCACCCAATACCTTACTTTTTCTATTCTAAACCTTAACATGACCTCCAATCTATCAATTAGTAATTATTCCAGGCCACCATTCCTATAGTGTAGTCTGATTACACTCTTCAGTTCCTCCATGTTCCTCTTGCCAAAACCCAATGTTATGCCCAATGGCATAAAGATATGCCATCTTTATTTCTATTCACAAGCTGCTTAACAGAGCTCGAGGAAGTCACAACTAGGCTAACAAATTTAGATTATCCAATGTCAGTGCAGTATGAAAAATCCTTCTACTGCTCCTAATTAATTTTCTTTCTTCTTTTTTTTTTTGCTGAGCCAATTGGGGTTAAGTGACTTTCCCAGGATCACACAGCTAGGAAGTATTAAGTGTCTGAGAACAGATTTGAGCCCAGGTCCTCTTTATTTCAGGGTTGGTGCTCTATCCATTGCTCTACCTAGTTGCCCTGTCCTAATTAATTTTCTATGCCACCTATTATAATGGCTGTTCCAAACCTTCTGGTCTCTCATCAAGCTTCTCACAGAATGGTTTCTTCCTTATACTATTAGCTGAAGACTTCACCTCATACTTCACAAAAATCAAGCACAAATTTCCTTAACCTGAGCATTTTCTCCTTCCTTCCTCCTTGCCTCTCAGTATCTTGACATCTTCCCCATTATTTTCTCTTTTTTACTCCAGTCGTGGTAGAAGAGATGGTCCTTCACCTCAGTAAAAACACATCCTGTTGCCCTCACTATCACCCCTAATTCTCACTTACCTTTAGTCTTTCCCTGTCTAGTAGTCTCTGTTCTTCTACCTTCATACTATATTTTTTCCTTCCTCAAAAATCCTTGACTACATCTTACCAATCCTACTAGATTTACTCCTATAGCTCTCTTCTTTTTCTTAGTCAAACTCATAGAAAAGGCCATTTACACTCAGTATCTCTACTGCTCTCATTCAACTAAAACTCCTTTCTCCAAAATTATCAGTAATATATTGCCAAATCTAATGAACTTTTTTTTATGATCTCTCAGGCAGTTAAGTAAAGCAATGGAGTCTGAATTCAGTAAGATTTGAATTCAAATTCGGCCTCAGACATTTACCCTAGGCAATTCACTTAACCTTTAAATTCCACTATGGGAATAATGATAGCAATTACTCACAGTTGTGATGAGAATCAAAATACCTTAGCACAGTGCCTGGAACATAGTGAACTCTTAATTACTCTTCCCCTCACATCAATACATTGTCCACATAGCTAATAAAGTTATCTTTTTAAAATACATGTCTGATCATGTCACAACATGCCCCTATTCAACAAACTTCAGTGGCTCCCTATTCCTCTGGGATGAAATATAAATTTCTGAGTTTGGTATTAGAAGCTCCTCACAACCTAGTCCTTTCTTACCTTTCCAGCTTCTTACATATTAACCCCCTCCTCATAACCCATGATTCAATCTTCATTGTGTTCCACACACATAATGTGTAGAATGCTCCATCTTTCATCTCCATATTTTTACACTGTAAAATGTACAATGTACATTCTTCTTCTTAGCCTACTTGATTTTCTTCAGTACTCAGCTCATGCTCTCCCTCCCATGTGAAACCTTCCTTGCTTTTCCCAACTTTCTCCTTCAAATGAAATTGCATTCATTTTGTATATACTCTGCATATATGGACACATATATACATGTTGACTCCCTATCTAGAGCAGAAGATCTTTAAAGACAGGAACATTTTTCCTTTTATCTTCAGTGATTACCAGAGCATCTGGCCCATAATAAGTGCTTACTAAATAGTAGAGGTTTTTTTTTTTAATTTCCCACAGTGTTTTGCACATTGTAGATATTTAGTTTATGTACCTTTTGTTTATTGAATTGATAAATGAGTACAGAGCAGAGTTAGCATCAGACTGAATCAATATAATTCTAATTAATCTCTCTTGGTTTATATGAATATAAAAAGGATCGGTAATTCTGTCATCTTAACAAATTCAGGGATTCCTCTACCCTTTAACTCAATCTACCTATCATTTGAGGGGCTGGGACTAGATTTAGAATCAACCAATAATAACTTATTAAACACCTACTCTGTGCTATGCACTGGGCTAGGTGTGGAGGAAACAGAGCAAAAATGAAACAAATGGCCCATTTATCTAAGGAGCTCGTCTTCCATTAGAAGATGGCCTCAATGTTCTCATGTAGCTCTAAATCTATAAGCCGAAGGCTTGGTTAATAAGTCATAGGTTGATCCCTGAAGCATGAAGAGATTCAGGATCTTGTCAGTAAATGGTAGAGACAAGATTTGAAACCAAGTCTCTAACAACTACGGTTTAAGAATTAGTATTAACCTACACTTATAATTTATTTGGTAGAAGTAATTCCATCTACCGATTGTGGTTGGCACTTTAGGCTTACAGTCCTACAGTGATGCCCAGAACAGTGAGAAGCTGTGATTTGCCAAGGGTCACACAGCCAATATATGTCAATGTTTAATATGAGAGGTATTTTTAAAGAACCTTAGAAACCACCAGAAATCATTTCTGAAAGGTGGTCATTATTGATACATATCTATTATTATTGTCACAAAAACCAAGGACCCAGAAGAAATCTAAGACCACAAAATGATGCAGAAAATAGAAGGAAGACGCACATTGACCAAAGTCCACAGGATTGGTATCCATGAATAATAAAACAGAGCGGTTAGCAAACATGCGAAACTCATGAACCCAAGAGGTTGTCAAGAATATGGAAATGAACAGGATTTCACAAAGCAATCATGTAAATTCACAGAGGACACCTTAATATTTTATTAAGTGGAAGTGAATAATAGACCCCACCCAGATGTGACTGATACCAGGATAGACAAGTAAAAAGCACTTTCTTATGAAGAAGGTAATATCTGTATCTCATGTTCACTTCATTCATGAGGAAGCAGTAAGAGATATTTCATGACTTAATTATAGTAAGACAGATATTAAGTGTCAGAGTCATATCTCAAACCCAGCCCCTCCCACCAAAGCATCACCAATCTCTCCCCCCAAGACTTCTTGGCTGCTATCATTAGCCCAGCCTCTCCCATCAAGGCTCCTTGGCTGCCAACATCAGAGACAGAGCCTTTCATTAGACACACTCATCTTGGCTTTTTTCTTAAATTCCCATGATTGAGACGGATGGATGTGACTCCAGAGAGAGAAGTCCTAAATCCACCTCAAGGCCTTTCTTTGAAACCCAGTGTTTAGCACAATACTTGATTAATATATTTTTGTTAGCTGTCTGAATGAGTGACAAGGCTCACTATTGTTCAAATTAAGAGGAAAATATAGCAATGTTTTGCCAAAACCTTAAATATTCAGAAAGTTGATTCATTCAAAGGCACCAGTCTACAGCCCACCCCACACTCAACCAGTAACTGCCTTAGTACTAGGGAGGCAGCATAAGGCTCAGGTTAAATCCAGTCTCAGGTCAACATTCATACTTATGCTCAAACAATCTCTCAGGGGAAAACATGTCTTACCTGCCAGAATATACTATCTATCGTGTTCCCAAGAAAACCATCTCGACCTTCCGAAGACACCAGCTTAGGGCCCAGGATTGTCATGAATTCATCAAAATCCACCTGGCCATCCCCTGGAGGGAGAAGAAATAAACATGAAGCAGCCTGTATATGGATTTGAACTATTAAACACAATATAAAGAAGAAACCTGTCCCTACATCCACGGCCTCCTCCCTAGCTCTAAGTTCTCTTTTTCCAGCATGTCTTTATTGATAGAGACATGGGGGGAGGTTAACAGCAATTTGTAATAATGTTTTCATGCTATCATTAGCATCAAATCTTCAGCCCTTTGAATGTACAAGAGGTGCTTCTCAATTCAGAAGAGGATTTATTTGTCTTTTGAAAAACTTACCATTAGCCAGACAACTTTCAAGCTAATGTGGGGGACTCTGTATAAAAGGCGAACAAAGCCCAAGAATCATTTTTCATGATCCAGGTGGAATCACTGGGAGTAGTATTCTAGTCCTTTATCATGATTGCTCAGGAGAAAATTGTCAACCAGATTATGTCATGATTTCTTATAATAGCCAGAAACCTGAGCATGGAACACAGGGTCACAGATTTGGACTCAGAAGAGAATTTAGAAGTCACAGTCCAACCAAGTCTCTCATGTAAAGGAAACTGAGGCTCAGAGAAATTGTGATATATAGAGCTAATTAGCATCTGAGGTAGGACCTAAACTCACGTCTTCCTGCCTCTGAGATTGATTACTGATTGTACCAAAAAAATAAGTCTAGAAAGGGAGACAGACAGCTTGGGTAGAAGTCTCTACTCTCCTATGAAATATGTGACTTTAGGCAGTCTTTCTGGAAGCAATTTCTTCATCTATAAAATGAAGAAGTTGGACCAGATAGTCTTTGATATCCTTTTTAGCTCATAGTCATTAAGAATATCAGCAATATTTTAATTCTTTCTTTATAGAATCATAATATACCCAATATGGGGCAACCATTGGGATGCAACCTCTATCGGTCTCTCCTCCTGGATTTCTCTATACCATTTGACTTTAGTGGCCATCTGTTTCTTCTTCTTGATACTCCCTTCTCCCTTGTTGGGGTACTACTGCCTTCTTCTTCAGAATCCTTTAATTCCTTCTCATATACCCTAAGAAAGGAAAATGTTCTCCAAGACTCTGTTCTAGATCGTCTACTTTCTAGATAATCTCTCAGTGACCTTCTCTTAGTAAATGACTCCCCAAATTAAATACCTAACCCCCATTCTCACAAGAAAGTTCCAGTTTGAAATTTACATTTACCTGCCAAATATTTCCAAACATATGCCTCTCCTTTCCCTACCCCCAACTCAATGTGTCCAATGCTCATAATTTCCTTTCAAAAGTCCTATACCTCTTCCCTGTTTGCTGATTTCTGCTGATAGAATCCCCATCCTCCCAATCACCCGGAATTGAGACTTTCATGATATCTTAGAGGCTGTGTCACCACGATGATAGAGTACAGGTGGAAAGACCAAGGTTAAAATCCTGCCTGGATTACCTACTAGTTAGTTGTGTGATGCTGACTGAGTCACCACCTCTGAGCTATAAATTTGGACTAAATAGCCTTAAAAGTCCTTTCCAGTTTTGAATCTACACTCCTCTGATCTTTTCCTTTCCTTCAAGTCTCACCTCCCATAAATTTTCAAGTCCCAACCATTAGGTCTCGGCCATTTTTTTCACATCTGTGGAAGTCTACATACAATAAGACCTCTGAAGTGTTGCCAAAGTTAGGGAGAAAGTGATGAAGAGATGGATTGTGAATGGGCTGCCCAGACAGAGCTAGAGTTCCTTGAAAAGTTAGTAACTGGCCAAAGTAAGGGTGGTCCCCATTCCTGAGTGGGTGTGTTCTTGTGAAGAGTAATTAGCAGCCTGGGATCAATTACAGAATGTTTGCAAATGTTCAAATCCAAGAGCCAGGAACTTCAACTACAAATTACGGTGCCTTTTTGGAAGCCGATTTTCCAGCCTCCTTCACATGAGGATCCCAGCAGTCCCCCATTACGCAGCAACCATTTATTAAGTGACTACTATTTTGCGTTGTGATCACCAATGGGAATATAAAGCCTCTTGAAGCTTACATTCTAATGGAGAAGACAACGTATACATATAAAGCCATATACAAGACAGAAAACAAGCTAACCCAAGTTTACCTTGCATCCAAAGAGACTAGCAATTGAAGCATGTAAACTGAGCCATCCATATAGGCACCAGCCAGATCGAGTTTCTCACTAGCTCTTGGCTAGACCATCATGATTCCTTTCTTATTGGGATCCCTAACAAATGTGTCTCCTCTCTAATCCACCTGCAAAATTTCTAAAGTAAGATTCAAATACAAATACCCAAATTGTCATCCCATCATTCAAAGTTTCCCATGTTCTATATGATAAAAACACAAACTTCTTAGTCTGACATTCAATGCCTTCTACAATCTGACTCCAAGTGACTTTTCTGGACTTACTTTACTATGCATCCTTTTCGAATTTCCACTTCCTGCCAAATTGACTACTGACAATTCTTCAGTTTCATTTCTATTTTTCTAACTTGCATGCAGAGATGCTCATGCATGTTCCAATACATGATTGGAACATATTCACTCGCCCCTTTCTTCTTACTGAAATCCTCTGCTTTCTGGAGGGAGCAGGTAGTGTAGTGGACAAAGCACTGGACATGGAGACAAAAAGACCTGAGTTCAAACCCAGGCTCAATCATTTATTGTTATGAGAACTTGAGCAAATTATTTAGTCTGCCTCAGTTACATCAACTGTAAAATGGGGATTCTAATTGTCTATAATTATAGATAAGAGAAAGAGTCAAATGAGATAAAACTGGTAACGTGCTTAGCACAGCATCTGGAATATAGGAGATAATTATTCCTTTCCCTTTCTCTTCTTCCTTCAAGGCAGCCTAGATGTTTCCTTTCCTATGAAACCTTCCCACACCTTCCCAGATGGAAATTATCTCTGCCTCTTCAAATGGCTTACCGAACATCATCAATAAAATAATGTGCCCTTTCTACCCTGGAGCTCCCCTGAGTAATCTCTTCTCCACTGGGCTCTGCTTATTCAGATATGAGACCTATCTACCATTAAACTATAGAAAGACTGAAAATAAGGATGTCTTGTTTTTCATTTGAGCATCTCTAGTATCCAGCAGGAGTTTTGCTCATGGGGGATGGGGGAACCAAGGTGGAACAAATTTTAGTCAGCTACATCCTCAAATACACTCATAAGATGATGTCAGCATTGGCGCATCAGTCATCTGGTTTAGCTATTGCCATTTTCATGGAGAAGAGACTTTCATGGTCCAGGTATTCCTACCTGCTTGGTCTGAATGTCAAGGTCATTCACATTTTTCCCTCTTCCTCCTCCCACATCAGACTCTAAAGTCTCCTATGTCCTACTGCAAGGCTTGGTTTGTCACCCAATGGCTAGAGTGCTTCCAAGTAATACCTCTGAGAGTGCTTTTTGGTGGACTTTCTGACTAATCAGCCAGAGATAGGTTCCTTACTCTCATCAAGTCATATAATAATAATTAATAACTATAATAACAAACTTTTGTTTATTGCCTTCTATGTACTGGATACTGTACTAAACACAATATAATCATTGTCACATTTAATCCTTACAATAACCATGGGAGGTAGATGTTATTATGATCCCCACTTTACAGATAAGGAAATTGAGGCAAGTAGATGTCAAGAGATTTGCCCAAAATAGTCATCTGAATCTAAATTTGAACTCAGGTCTTGCAGGTGTCAAGTGCAACACTTTATCTACTACAGCACCTAGCTGTCTCAGATAATCATATTCATTATTTCTTTTTCTTTCTTTCTTTCTCTCTCTCTCTTTCTTTCTCCCTCTTCTTCTTCTTCTTATTATTATTATTCTTATTATTCTCCTCTTCCTCCGCTTCTTTCTCCCCCTCCTTCTTCTTTTTCTTCTTCTTCACCATCACCATCATCATCCTCTTCTTCTTCCTTAAGGTTTACAAAGTTTAAACAACCTTGGAAAGTAGGTGTAATTATTATCCTTATTTTACAGTCGAAGAAACTAAGGCAGACAGAGGTTATATAGGTTACATAGCAATAAGGTGTCCAAAGCCTTACTTGAATTAAGTAGTTCCTGAATTCCAGGTTCCTTGTCTTTCTTTGCTGCTTTTTTTCTCCTTCATTTTTTCTTCTCCTACTCACTTCCTTTTCTTCATCCTCTTGACTGGATTTTTTGAATTACATCTATTTATGGAAAATGACCTTTTCTTACCTGTGGCTATTTACACTGAAATGATGTTACCATATGATTATAAATTTAGAGGTGGAATTTTTTCACCTGAAACTTCATATATAAACTTCATATAAATACATACACACAGAACACACATATGCACACACATACATATATATGCTTATGTGCATGACATGTGTATGTGCAGAGAAACAGAGAAAAGAGGGGAGACCCAGAGAATCTAAAAAGAAAAAGAAAAAGGGAGAAAAAATCAGAGGGAGGGAGGGAGGAAGAGAGAAAAGGAGAGAGAGAGAGCCAGAGAGACAAAGAGAGAGGGAGAAAGACTCTCTTTATTAAAATGTGAGCTCTTTGAGAACAGAGAATGTCTGCCTTCTCTTTCTAATTATATCCCCAGTGTTTAGCAAAGGACTTTGAGACAAGCATAGGGACTGAATCCTGTGTTTCATTGTATAGGAGGCTATCACATGAGAAAATTCCTTATACCAATATACATTGGTATTGTCTCTGCAAGTTAGGGACATTAATAGGACATAAAATTACAGCTCTAGAGGTGGAAGGGATCTTAAAAGGCCTTCTAGTCCTTATTTCACTTGTTTAACTTAATTCTATTTTTTGATTAACAGAAATATTTCTTTTTCTCCCTCTCATCTAACCTTTATTGGAAGAAAAAAATTACTTATTTATTTATTTCCCCAATTACAGGTAAAAATAATTTTTAAGTTCCAGTTTTTAAAACTTTAGTTCCAATTCTCTCCCTCCTTTCCCTCTTTTTCATTGAGAAGATGGGCAATTTGACATTTGGTTCTTGTACTAAATATACATCATCAAGCAAAATGAATTCCCTCATTGGCTATGGCCTGTGAAGTCTGGACTAGCTCCCTGGAGGCCTCAGAATCAGCCGGAGTCAGGATAAGCAAAAGTCCTTGGTCTTTAGGGGGAGAAGTGAAAGGGATGGACAAAACTGTCACAAGCTCTCCACCAACCTCCCTTCTCCTGGTCTTCCTCCAAAGTGACTCTGGCTTGTCTCACTCCACTCTCTAATCCTTCCTACAATTATCTGTATACACCAAAAGATCAAGGCAGCACAGAATAGTGAGAAGGGTCATTTTTCCAAGCATTATTAATATTAATTATTGTCCTAATAAAGTATTGTCCAATAGGTAATTAGTCTTAAGTACTTGGTTGTCTGATTCCAGTGCACCGATTCAGAGTTTCAGCCCTTTACAATAGCCAAAAAATATATGCCGCCTTTTGCATCTTGAGTCCTGTACCTTCTCTCTTAAGGGAGGGAAGGGAGAGAGTATATTTTATCATTGCTCCTCTGGAATCATGGCTGGTCATTGCATGTTCTTAAGTCTTTTTCTTCATAATCTTGTTACCATATTGACTTCTTTCCTAGTTCTACTCCCTCGACTTTTCATCAATTCCCAAATTTCTCTGAAACTGTCCCTATAATAATTTCTAATTATTGTGTTAGCACACTGTCACTTGTTCAGTCATTCTCCAACTGATGCACACTCCTTTAATTTCCAATTGTTTGCCACCACAAACTGCTTTAAATATGTGTCTATGTTGAACTAGTCTACTCATTTTACAGATGAAGAAACTAAAGTTTGGAGAGATTAAATAATCTGCCCAAGGTTATATAGGTACTAGTGGCAGAGACAAGACTAAAACCCAGGTATTTGTCTCCAAAGCTATCACTCTTTCCACTGTAAAACATCCTAGACGCTCTTTTTTTTCCATCGCCTGTACCTTTCACTGTTTCAAATCTATTTGAGAAATTTCTTTTATGAAATTACAAGTGGAAAAAATGTTGAATCCCATTTCAATGATCCCTGCCAACGTGGCTACCTTTAGCATGGTGCTTTTGTTCTCACAGCTAACTGATGGCCTCATGTGGAAACTGGAACTTGGAGTGGGTAGAATTTACACCAAGAAGGGAAATCAGGGACCATTTCAAACTGGTCTGTGGATGTCATTTCTCATTACCATGCTGCACTTGACCTTCAGAATCAACCATTTAAAACTGTATAACTGTTTGACACAATTTAAATAACTGAATTTTATAAAGACAATTTCCTACTTTTGGGTTGTGTTTCAAAGCAATGGCCCTGGGTCAGCTGGTCATAGGGAATGCTAACCCTTCTCTCCTTGGGCATAAGTGTTACTAATAAGGCTGTGCTATTCTAAATGCCCCCAAGTTAAGTGAATCAAGAGTTACTCTGATGACTTAAGCATTAATGGCCAAGCCTGCACAGCCCTGAACCTCTCACCAACCCCATTATCTGCAAATGATCCCAGGCCTTTCTAGGCATCATCATTCACGGATTATGGGTACAAAGCTCATTTTAACGCAGTGTGTGGTAGGAATAGAACAGACTGCAAGGAGGAAATAAAGAACATTTGTAAATAAGCAGGAGATTACTCACAAATAGCTTTCCCTAGGCTTTAAGAGAAAAATCAATAGATTTTAACAAGATTTTAACAAGGACTGGCACAGTTGCGTCTGTCAGCCTATGTCTCAGTCAATGGCCATATCTTCATGGTTTATCCACTATGGATCCAGAAGACTCCAACCAAGGCCAATGTCATAAAGTGCTAGAGTGTTGAAAATGGATTTAAATCCTGCCTCTGCCATCATTAGCAGTGTGATCCCAAGTAAGCCATTTCACTTCTCAGTGACTCGGACAACACCCAAGGATGCAACAAGTGAATCATGTGTGGGTTGTGATCTGCCTTGATGAAGGGAATTCACATACTAGAATTCCACCACATCAGTGAATTCAAAGACTTTTCATGATCTTCTTGTTGTGTTTTGTTCAGAAGACTGATTTCCTCAGTGGAGGTAAAGAAACTCCATCTTGCTGCTCCAAGTCATTATTAATCAGAGAAATGCAAATTAAGACAACTCTGAGATACCACTACACACCTGTCAGACTGGCTAGAATGACAGGGAAAGATAATGCGGAATGTTGGAGGCGATGTGGGAAAACTGGGACACTAATACATTGTTGGTGGAATTGTGAATACATTCAGCCATTCTGCAGAGCAATTTGGAACTATGCTCAAAAAGTTATCAAAATTTTTTGGCCATTGTAAAGGGCTGAAACTCTGAATCGGTGCACTGGAATCAGACAACCAAGTACTTAAATGCCCATCAATTGGAAAATGGCTGAATAAATTGTGGCATATGAATATTATGGAATATTATTGCTTGGTAAGAAATGACCAACAGGGGAGGGGATGTGGGAAAACTGGGACATTGATTCATTGTTGGTGGAGTTGTGAACGAATCCAACCATTTTGGAGAGTAGTTTGGAACTATGCTCAAAAAGTTATCAAACTGTGCATACCCTTTGATCCAGCAGTGTTACTACTGGGATTATATCCCAAAGAGATTATAAAGAAGGGAAAGGGACCTGTATGTGCACGAATGTTTGTGGCAGCCCTTTTTGTAGTGGCTAGAAACTGGAAACTGAATGGATGTCCATCAGTTGGAGAATGGCTGAATAAATTGTGGTATATGAAAATTATGGAATATTACTGTTCTGTAAGAAATGACCAACAGGATGATTTCAGAAAGGCCTGGAGAGACTTACACGAACTGATGCTGAGTGAAATGAGCAGGACCAGGAGATCATTATATACTTCAACAACAATACTAGATGATGACCAGTTCTGATGGATCAGGCCATCCTCAGCAACGAGATCAACCAAATCATTTCTAATGGAGCAGTAATGAACTGAACTAGCTATACCCAGAAAAAGAACTCTGGGAGATGACTAAAAACCATTACATTGAATTCCCAATCCCTATATTTATGCACACCTGCATTTTTGATTTCCTTCACAAGCTAATTGTACAATAATTCAGAGTCTGATTCTTTTTGTACAGCAAAATAATGTTTTGGTCATGTATACTTATTGTGTATCTAAGTTATATTTTAATATATTTAACATCTACTGGTCATCCTGCCATTTAGGGGAGGGGGTGGGGGGGGTAAGAGGTGAAAAATTGGAACAAGAGGTTTGGCAATTGTTAATGCTGTAAAGTTACCGATGTATATATCCTGTAAATTAAAGACTATTAAATAATAAAAAAAAATAAAAAAAAAAGAAATGACCAACAGGAAGATTTCAGAAAGGCCTAGAGAGACTTACATGAACTGATGCTGAGTGAAACGAGCAGGGCCAGGACATCATTATATACTTCAACAACAATACTATATGATGACCAATTCTGATGGACCTGACCATCCTCAGCAATGAGATCAACCAAATCATTTCCAATGGAGCAGTAATGAACTGAACCAGCTATGCCCACTGAAAGACTTCTGGGAGATGACTAAGAACCATGACATTGAATTCCCAATCACTATATTTATGCCCACCTGCATTTTTGATTTCCTTCACAGGCTAATTGTACAATATTTCAGTCTGATTCTATTTGTACAGCAAAATAATGGTTTGGTCATGTATACTTATTGTGTATCTAATTTATATTTTAATATATTTAACATCTATTGGTCATCCTGCCATCTGGGGGGGGTGAGGGGAAGGAGGGGAAAAATTGGAACAAGAGGTTTGGCAATTGTCAATGCTTTAAAGTTACCCATACATATAACCTGTAAATAAAAGGCTATTAAAAAAAAACAACTTCCAGCTTAGAATGTAGAAAGGATTGAGTTTAGGGAATGATTCAATAAAAAATGATGAATTTGAAAAAAAAAAAAAGAAACTCCATCTAGCAATGAAAATTGATGACTGCTCTGTTTCTTGTGGTCTTAGAGAATTGTACAGAGCCTGGAAAGCTTAAATGATTTGTCTCAACTCAACTGTCTTCTTCACATTTTTTATTAATCTGTATCAGAGGCAAAGGTTATTTTGGGTCTTAGGCCAGCTATCTATCCATTATATCTCACTGTTTCTCATATAACTCACTACCATCCTCATTTATTTATAATCTAAGTTTCTTTTAATTTAACCAATCCTGCCAATGCTTTACACAGGAAGGAGAAGATTCAGAAGGACTATTGAGAAACTTTCTTAACAATCTCTGTTGAGGATCTTCCATTTCCTGCCTCCAGCCTTTGAAGGATCCTGATGTAATTGCCTGGATCCTTCTAGCAGCTAAACAAGAACCCTTAGGTTCTAAAAACTCAAAGCAACAAACACCACTTGAGCACCAGTCAAAAAAACTATCTCTTTCTAAATTTATTAAGCACCAACTGTGTGCCAGAAACTGTCCCAAATTCTAGAAATTATCCTGGATTGATCCAAAGTGAAAGTTGGATTTCTGAGCCTATTGGACTAATTTATGAAATAGATATGAATTTGTGGCAAATACCATCTTGAAATCTCCAGTAATACCTTGAAGTGAAGCTCCCATGCCCCCCACCTGCTGCCAACACACACATTTACACAGGCATCTCCTGAACGAATCAATCTAACATTCAAGATACTTGGTGTGGCTACATTCACTCGAAAACATACATAGCTTGAAAATTACTGCTTATACACTTACTTTTACTAATCAGCCAGAGAACACAAGTGCAAAGTGAAAGAATTTAATACATCCTAGCAAGAAAAATCACAATAACACATTTTCCCCAAATCTCGGACATACTTTCCCACAAATATACACATCCCAAATGAGAAGAATGGACATGTCTAGGCAACATGCAGGGAAAAACCCATATGAATGGAATATATGAAGCCAGGGCACATAAGGAGAGGGGCAAGTTCTCTAGCACTCCAAGGAGAACAGTATCTTCTTCTTATATTGATAATATGCTTCTGTTGCATGGGTTCCCTACTACTCTTGCCTCATGTGCAATCTCTACTGGCCATGTAATCTCTAGGGTTGTCTCTGTGGCTCGCCACCGATCTTGCCACCATGCAGATTCTGCCGGGCATGTAGTCTGTGTGTGGGATTGAGATGGAGCTTGTTGTCTTTTCTTGGTATTGCTTCCCCTGGTCTTTTATATTTGTTATATGATGGTGCTCTCCTACATCCCTGGTCACCATTTAAGTAAGTGACTGAGCAACAACTTGAGAGGGACAAGACTATAGAACAATCTTGTGATCACTTCAAGGGTGTTAGAGACTATAGGGCAATATCTGGCATCTTCTCTTTCCCATTTACCTGAAGTACCAGCAACAATGGATTACTTAGTCAAGCATCAAACTAACTGAAAGAAGCCAGCCCAGTGTATATAATGAATGCACATGGTCTCTTCTAGCTAAACTGTAAGCTCCTTAAGGATCGAGACAGTTTTCCCTTTTGTCTCGATATGTCCAGTATGTAATAGATTGACTGGAACCAGTAGGTTCTTAATAAATCTTTATTGAGTGATGGAGTAGTTACTTCATAAGTGCTTGTTGACTAAGACTAGCAACTGGGAATAACACATGAAGGAATTAAGGTGGTAGAAACTGAAAACTGCGATCACAAGGACCTCCAAATGGGGAAAAGCTTTGGGTTTGTGCTACAGTAAATGGCAAATCTTCAATTTTCCTCATGTGTTTTTTTTTGGACACTGCCAGTATACTTTTATAGTTGGCTGTGCCCAACTGGGTGCCACCATCCAGACCCCTTTCAATCCTCTTCGACTAGAGATCTGCTGCCATTGCTCTCTGTTGTGATAGCCAGCTAATTAGTGACAGACAGATCCTGGCAACTGCTTGCTATTTCCCATGAGTTCCTCGTAGATTGTAAGCTAAGGACTCACTAGCTTGTCCTTTTTTCTAGTGTTTCATTTTCATTAGTTATCTCCTTGACTAGCAAGCTCTTCCAGGTAGGAAGGATGGCTTATATTTTTCTTATATTCCACATCCCACATCTATCTACAGTGATGAGCATATAGAAAGCAGTCAATATATGCTTTCTGATAAAAGAATAATATTATGTTCAGCAGCCACATAAATAGCACTGTGACATAATACTTCTACTATTAACAGATTGCCTTTTATATTGTCTATTCTTAATTTTGGAAGAATACCAATGACATCACGGGTAAGATCTTGATTTGAAGATCTGTGAATTGGATTTAAGTGAGGCAGAGTTGCACAGTTATCAGTCTCACTCTCTTTCAGAGTGACCTCACAGAGTAAGACAAAAGTCAGGATGGCTGGTCATCATCAGGATGTAGTGGATGACATTGGTGTCTTTGATGTCTGGCCAAGGTCTAGGAACTCAACAGTTCCTATCTCAGCTACCTTCAGGGCCTTTGGAAGAAATCATTCTCATTCACCCAATCTGCTAAGAAATGTCTTCATGTCCTTGGGGTACATGCTTGGAGTAGATACCCTCCTAATTCACCAATGGGCTTGAGACATGTTGGTTACCATCAGCCTTATTTAATCTTCTGCCAAGACAGTTTTGGAGGAGTGTGGCCACTGGCATGGTCCAGCTTCGTGGATACCAAAGGTAAATTGAGCATTCTAGAAAAGGCTTCTGCAAGCCCTCACAGCAAAAGGCTTGTCTTCCTGAACAGTTCATACTCTCCATCCTTCATATTAGATTTGCACTACCTACCCAGAAATTACTTTTTATATATTTGATAGTGAGGCTTGGTGGAAAGAGATGGTCATATTGGTAATCCCCCAAACTCAAGACAACCTGGGTTAAAATACTGCCTCTGACATATACTGACTATGTGATCCTGGCTAAATCAGTCAATTTCAGTACTCCAAGCAATTGTAAAATATAAATTGCAGAACAACTGCCAGTCTCTATTAGTAGAGAGAATTTCCTTGCTTAAGAGCTCCTTATGCCTTTCACAGGTTCAATCATGGATATACATGGATATATAGGCACACATATATGTCCATGTACTGTATATGTACACAATTGTGTGTATGTGCTATTAAATACATGTATGATATGTGTGTGTGTACATTTATGTATAAGGATAGGGATCTCTTTTCACCCCAATGGTGAAGTCCTCATGCCTCAGCTGAATCAATCAATGGATTGACCAAGTCTTGAATGTGTAAATGAGATTATTTGCACCCTATATTTTCTTTATTTTTAATAATAGCTTTTTATTTTCAAAAGACATGCAAAGATAGTTTTTAATATTCATTCCTGGAAAATCTTAAGTTACAAATGTTTCTGCCTCCTTTCACCCCATTCCCTCCCCTAGATAGCAAGTAATCCAATCCTATATTTTTTATTAAGTGATTAAGTCAAATGCAGCAATATGTATAGTTGTTAGAATCAGCAATAGGCACTAGGCAGTGTCCTAATCAGCAGCCTGTCTAGCTGTGGACATGATCAAGCAGTGAACCAGTTTAGTGGTATCTCCTTTCCTCTCTCTCTCTCTCTCTCACTCTCCTGCTCCTTCATATCTCTAATTTGAGCTAGTCATCTGAGAAACTGGATAAGTTTCGAGTATGGAAATTGGATCAGTTGGGATCAGAGAGACTGACCCAGTAGGAGAGAAGACATTCACCTGGGAACAATAGTCAGTCACTCAAAGAAAGGCAGCTTCAGGGAGTGTGACCCTTTGTGTCAGAGACTGGTGCTACCTATGCACTCTACAAAGGCCCCAACTTTCACAGCCCAAAGAGAACAAAACCTGAGGGGAACTTGAGGAGAACAGGAAAGAAAAGACTTTCTAGTTACAATGAACTGGGAGCCATGCATGTTCACACTATATGTGTCCCTCCTCACTACCTTTGTACATTGGGGGAAAAACATAAGCAATGAGAAATTGAACAATTTCACAGGATACTGGGAAGAGCTGCATAGGTTGATGCACAGTTCAACCAAAACCGAGCACCTGTTTTCTCACAGCCTTTCAGGCATTTGTCATTTTCCTTTTTTATTATTATATTTATTTATCTATAATAAAATATATTTATTATATATAATATATCATATTATTATATTTAAGAATATATTGTTATATATAATAATTTTATTAATAATATTTATTATATAATATTCATATTATCTTATTTATTATCTATTTTTATTAACTCCTATTTTATTATCTAAGCAAGGTTTAGATATACTAGGTAAAAGCTCAAAGTTGGTTATATTTTCATTTCTCTAATTATTAATAATTTAGAATCTTTTATATGATTGTTGGTAACTTGTATTTCTTCTTTTGACCATTTATCTGTTAAGGAACAGCATTTTGTTTTAAATCAATTCCTTATATATTTTGAATATATTAAAATGTTGCATCTATTCCATTCCTGAATGAATTCTTTATATAACTTGGAAATGAGACCTTTATCAAAGAAAGCTGTAAAGATTTTTCCCCGGTAACATATTTTGTACATTAATTTGGTGCCCACTCTCCCGGTTGAGGCTATTTGTATCTAAGGAAGAATGTGTCCTAGACTTTGGGGGGATATTTATGTAACAACTACTATGTAATCATCTTATTAAATATTATTGTTGTTCAGTCGTTTCAGGCATGCCTGACTTTTTGTGACATTATTTTGGAGATTTTCTTGGCAAAAATACTGGAATGGTTTCCCATTTCTTTATCTAGCCTATTTTATAGACATTGAAACTGAGGTGAAGAGATCACCGGTTAGTAAATGTCTGAGTTTGATTTTGAACTCAGGTCTTAAAAGTAATTGGGTCAGCCTGATAATCAATGGGAAGTACATGGACTGTGGAGGATGGGGCAGCTAAGTGACAGAGCTGATATTTAAACCAGGTCTCCTTACTCCAAACCCAGCTCTCTTTCCACCAAACCACTGGGTGTCATGGATATATGAACTCTCCCCATCTTCCATATCTTGCAGAAACCAGCTTTCAATATCACAAAGGTGATGCTCAGAGTCAACCAGATTCAAATATCATTCAATCTCTTTTAAATAGCAGTTGACAAGTTGTACAATTACCAATCAAGGCACTTTATAACTAAACAGAAAATTAAATAGGTGAAAAAAATCAGGCTGTCTCATCTCCCCTCAATCCTAATTCATCATTGTTACCAACACATATTTATTAAGTTCCTACTATGTCCTGGTCCCATGCCAGGCTCTGAGAATACAAGAAGAAGGAATGAAGCAATCCTTAATAAATAAAGTATATCCTAGTTGAGGGGAAGGGGTGACAAACAGATACACACATATAAATATAAAGTTAATAAATATATTCAAAGTAGTTAAATGCAAAATGGTTTAAGAGAGAAGGCATTAGCAGTTGAGAGAGGAGCAGATTGGGAAAGACTTTGTACAGATGATGCCCAGGATTTATCTTAAAGAAAAGAGGTATTTTGTTAAGCAGGATAAATGAGGCATTGGTGGGGAGTGGCCCATACAAAAGCTCAGGGATTTAAAAAGTTTTCCAGAGTCTTTCAAGATTAAATTATCTTGGGGCACAAGCCCTGGGAAGCTATTGATTGGAAGGTAGGAAAGGGTCCAATTTTAGACAGTGTGGGCCCACAAGGTCCTTGGTAGCTTGTGTGAAGGCTGATGACTGGAAAGAAATTTTATGATGTCCCTTAAACAGCTAGAAAAGAAACTCTTTCTATGGGATCAGATTTGTTTTGTTCATGCCATCAAGGAAGGCTCAGAATTGAAAGAAGGAGTAGGAGACTGGGGAAAGAGGAAGAAAAGCCAAATTAGCCACAGGAAAATCATGCAAGTCCCTTAACTCAGGATCAGATCAAGGCAAAATATGGTGTCTGGTTGAATGAAGATGGTTGGACTGTATCCTATTGCTCAGACCACATCTAGAAAACTGTGGGCAGATGATGAACTTTTGTTTAGGAAGGATATCGAGCAGCTGAAAGGTGACTAGAATGGTGAACTAGAGTGCAGACCAAGCCAGATACTAGACCTCCTAACTTAGAACTGAAAGCCTGAAAGAACTGGGAATTGTTAGCCTCAAGAAGACTCGGATAAGAAGCTGGTGGCTGTCTTTAAGGCTATCTCACCAAACAGTGATTAGAATTGTTCTGACTGGCCCTAGAGGGTAGAATAAGGAGAAATAAAATGGATAATATAGAGAGGCATATTCCAGGTTGAAGCATGGAAAGCCTTCCTAACGGTCAGAGTTATTTAAAAGCGGAAGGCAAGTCCTCTCAATATAGCAGCTTTCCTTTCACTGGAGATTTTCCATTGAGACCCATATGGTCACTGTTTGGGTATATTATAAAGGGAGATTTCTTTTCCAATACAGATTTAGGCTATATGGCCTCAAAAGTTACTCTCAACTCTGAAATTCTGTAGTCTTAGCAATTCTATTTTTTGATCATATTAAATATTTATTGATTTAAAAATATTTTTAAAGTAGGTTATTATTCCATATTTTAAAAACATATAGCAAAGGGCAGAATTCAGCCTCTAGCTCAGTGGTTCTCAATCTTTTGTTTTCAGTCTCAATTCACTATTAAAAATTATTGAGATCGATCCAAATAGTTTCTGTTTGTGTGGGTTATATTTATAGACATTTATCATATTCAGAATAAAAATGAATTTTGAGTTTGTAGATCCTCTGAAAGGGTTTCCGAGATCCCCTAGATTCTCTGGACCCCACTTGGAGAACCACTGATTTAGCAAAGTCATTTCTTGCTTACACAGAGTCAGCCCCCTATTTTTTCCGGTTAGCTTTCTTTACTGAGTTCTATTCTCCAATAGAAAAAAGACCATAAATCAAGGCACTCCTAGGGCCATGTCATCCCAAAGATTCTAATATCCTTCTACATGGCTGGGGGGCATCTCATCACCTTCTCCCTGCTAGGGATTATTATGGCTTCCTGCTGGGCATGTGTTTCCATTTCCTAATGTCTATATAAACTACAATTCTCCTCTGACCCAAGACCCTTCATGGTAGTAAGCACCAGAGAAATTATTCCACCTCTAGTTATGATGTTATCTGCTTACTCAAGCACAAAGCTATAAATACTTGAGTAACTCCTGAGAGGCTGCAGAGGCTAAAACAATTGGAATTGGTTAGACCATGTCCAAAAGGCATAGCCACAAATGGATCTCTTTAACACTGTGACCCCATATCCCATGGAGAACAATTCTTCAAAAGTTGGCAGGTAACTAGTCTGGTACTCTGAAAAAACCCCTGGCACTTAGGTCAGGGAACTATGTTTAAATCATATATCTTAAACTAAATACCTATGGAACCCTGGGCAAGTGATATAATCGCCCTGTGCCTCAGTTTCCTCACTTAAAAAAAAGAAAGTTTTGGACTAGATAGCTTCTGAGATCTCTTCCATCTCTAGATCAATGATATCAGGATTCTAGTATTTTGAAACTTGGGGAAGAAAATTCTTTAAAAAAACAACAACAACAGATAAAACAGCCCAAAGGACAGCTAGATGGTGCAGTGGATAGAATATCAGGCATTGAGTCAGGAGGACTCCTTTTCCTAGGTTCAAATCCAGCCTCTGACACTTACTAGCCATGTGACCCTGGGAAGTCATTTCACCCTCAAGTTTCCTCACCTGTTAAATGAACTGAAGAAGGAAATGGCAAACTACTCTATTATCTTTTCCAAGAAGATCCCAAATGGGGTCATAAAGAGTGAGATATGACTGAAAAATGACAACACCAAACATCCCAAAATTTCTTTGGGATTATGGTTCTTTTGTGAAACCAGATTGGAAGAGATTAGTGAGATCTCTAGCAGGCAACATGGTGTAGGGCAAAATAGAAGGTGAAAGCAGTGTGCCGTGAACATTATGCATTTTTAAAAGAGGAAGAATCAAAAATAAATGCGCAACTCCCAGCAACGTCACAATTTCACACTCAGATGTTAACAGGGCAGGGAGGAATTATGTTTTAAAGTTTCAATCGCATTGAAGACTGCCAGTGTTTGAGTGCAGGCTTTTCTCCTAGTGTGGGATGTTTTCATAGTTCTGATCACCAGACTTCCTCATGAAATGAACTAAGGAAACCTAAATGTTCTAGGCCCACAATCAGGTGCCAAAGAGAGACATATGCAGAATCCATTTCCTATTTTAAAAATGTCTATTTAAAAAGTAAAAATCCAATCAGAAAGGCTGAGACAAACCGCACTTGGGAATTTCTGGAATAAAATTTAGTCAGCTCTCATCGTCAGGTTTTCTAGGGGAACTGTTTCCTTCACTCTCCTTTCCCCAGTTTCTGTCTCCTTCTCTCTCCTTATAGTGCCTTTCAATGGATGCTCAAAATCTTTTCAGCTATAGTTTTGCACTATCAAGCAAAATTTTCCCAATGATCATGATAATAACTAATATACATACAGCTTTATATCAATATTAATATAACATTTAGATAGACATTTACATTTAAACAAATGCTTATTGATTGATTAATAGGCATTTTGAAATTTACAAAGTGCCTAACATAGAGGGCATCCTCTCTGTGTTCATAATCATTTATTAAGTACCCATTGTGTGCCAGGTACCATATTAATTGCTAGAGACAAAAAGAAAAGCAAAAAAAAAAATAATGCTTATTCTTGAGGAAATCACAATCTAAATGGGGGCATAAGGGTGAGGAGGGCCAGGCAACCAACTATGTATTATACACAAGAGAAACTGGAGATCATTATGGAGGGAAGGCACTAGAATTAAGGGGAAAGATGGAGAAGATGGAGTTTAATGGTAATCTGAAGTAAGGGCAGGGTTGGGGATTATCATCTGTGAACACATGAATGATGGAAATAAAAATAAAAACTAAAGAAAGGGGAAGTGTTTGTTTGATCTAATTAATTATCAATACCAGGAAGGGAGGAAAGTAAAGCCAGAATAGAAGTAAAATCATGAACTGAGAAAACAAAGTACTTTGAGGTAGTAGAGAACTTCATTAAATGAAGACTAAGTTTAAGAGAAATGATGAAGAGAAATGCAAGGAGATTGTGATCAGAGAAGAAAATGTTCAGATCCTCCCAGGTAGAAGAGATTGAGGTGACATTGAGGTTTAAGGTGTGGTTGAGATAAAGTGAAACTGGATTTTTTGGGTGCTAAAATGGTAGATGTGAGATCACAGACCAATACCTCTAAAACTGTAATCTAAGTCTATGAATAAACCTCAGAGGCCATTTAATCCAACCCTCTCATTTTATAGATAAAAAAACTGAGATGAATAAGAAGAAGTAACTTCTCAAGATATCACATATAATAAGAATCAGTTACTCTAGGAGGCCTGGTTGGCTTGAGAGTTCTAAGACGCATGCCTTATTTGTGGTGGCAAGGATTGGAGATTGGCTGAATAAATTACGATATATGAATGTAATGGAATATTGTTATTCTATTAAAAACAATGAGCAGGTGGATTTCAGGAAAGTCTGGAATAACTTACATGAACTGATGCTGAGTGAAGCAAGCAGAACCAGGAAAACATTGTACACAATAACAGGAAAATTATGTGATAAACAACTTATGACAGACTTAGCTCTTCTCAGCAATATATTGGTCCAAGACAATGCCAATAGACTTGGGATGGAAAATGCCATCTGCATCCAGAGAGAGAATTGTGCAGACTGATGCAGATAGAAGCATACTGTTTTCACTTTTTTTATTTGTTTGCTTTTTCTTTCTTGTGTTTTTTTCCCTTTTGTTCTGATTTTTCTTTATGGAAATCCATTTAAAATAATTGTACATGTATAATCTATGTCGGATTGCTTGCTATCTTGGGTAGGGAGGAAGGGAGGGAGAAAAGAAAATTTGGAATTCAAAATCTTACAAAAATAAATGTTGAATGTTTACATGTAATTGTAAAAATAAAATATTATTGAATTTAAAAAGCATACATAATTTGAATAGGGATTAGACCATAGAAGTCCTTCCCAGTTCTGATTTTAAGCTTTTAGAACCCAGTTCCAGTAATTATCAAATTTTTCTCCATTTTAAATAATGTTTTGCATCCATTTGAATGGATCCTGAAATAATTTTTGTGACAATTCTTGTATTCCTCTCTAGAAAGGAATCAATCAGTAAGTTTTAGCTGAGCAACAGACCTAAATTAAAAACTCCCTGTCTTGTTTTATCTTTGAATTTCCAGTGTCTATATATATATATATATATATGTATGTATAGCAGGTATAGTAGAATCTTAGGTACTTAGTAAATATATATTTTGGATTGAACTGGATACCAAATTGCAAATTCACAGACACAATCCTTGGCCATAAGAAAGTTCCAGTCAAATTTGGGAGACAAAAATCAACATGGAAAAAATTGATAAATAAAACAGTGGTTCATACAAAAAAAGATTTGGGAATTTTTTGGTTTATCACAATTTCAATATGAGACAGAAGGGCAATCACATGGCTGCTAAAAATACAATCAAAAGGCATATTAATAGAAATATGGCATTCAGGTGACACAATCCTTGCTTTCCATAACCTACTAGTCAGATCACATCTAGGAAGTTGTATCCATTTCTAAGGAAGATACTTCCAGAGTATCTTTCAGACAAGCTAAAGGAACATCCAAAAGATGTTGATTGGGGTACTTAAAGGGCCAACTTAAAGGAACAGCTGAGGAAAAGAGTAATGTTTAGCATGGGGAAACAAGGACAAGGAGAACGCAATAATTTGGCTTCCAAAATGTAATGTATTGTCATCAGTAAGAGAGAATATACCTTCTGCCTGGTTTTAGATGATAAAAATAAAACCAATGAGCAGGAGGGACATTTAAACTTAGTATTGGAAGAATTTTCCCTCGAAAAGTTATTTTTAACTGAAATCTTTTTATATCACCTTCATTTTCAAATATGTTCTTGTAATTCTCCTCCCAAGAGAATCATACCTTACAACAAAAATAAATAAACAAACAAAAAATAAATGGGGAGAGAAATCAGCTCAGTTAAACTAAATGATACGTCAACCAAATCTGATAGGCTATGCAATGCAAAGACTTCTCTGAAAATAGAGTTATTCAATAATGAAACAGGCAACACTACAAAGTAGTGACTTCCATATCAATGGAAGTATTCAAGAAGAGACTGAATGATCATTCATCTGTAGTATTGTAGGAAAGATCCATGTATTTAGTGGAAGTTAGGACTTGATGACCTCTGAGGTACCTCCTAACTCTAAAAATTATGACATTTATATATAACATCATTTTTATAATAAAGTATTAGTTGAGTGATACAGATATGTTTAAAACAAGTTAAAGAAGAAATAGATTAACCATTATCTATTAGGATCCTCAAAAGACTGGGATGCTCACCTCCAGAGAATCTACCATATCTGGGGTGCTCACTTACCTGAGGTGCTCGAGAATCTCCTACTCAAATTCTTTCTCTGTCCAAAGGAAGTTTAACCTGGAATAGTAAGGAGGATGAGAGGTACCTCCACGGAGGTACTTCCAGGTACCTTATCTCACCCTAAGGCTCTTTTACCTTCCCCCTGTAAGTTTTCACTAATTATTTTAGTAAAATGCTTCTCACATTTGAGGAAATTAACTTCTCCATCAAGGACAATTTGATCAGTCAACTAAACCAACATAAATTTAAATGTGTGGGAAGGATAGGTGAAGGTGGAAAGCTTCTGAAGAATTAGTACAGATATTCTATTCTACTTTTTTGGTTTTAGGGGAAAATTAAGTCTTTTCTTTCATCTAGTCCCCTAAGTCAACTCACATAAGATAACATGTTACATACAAAGGAATACTAAAATTGTCATAGAGGATAGCTTCATGATGTATCCAAATCTTGTTTCCTACCAGAAACTGTTATTTTAAAAAGAGGAATAGTCTTCCAGTTAGGAAAGACGGGACCTAGAAACTTAAAATTGCAAAGCTGGAGGGATCGCTGTGGTCCAATTTCTGCACAAATCATCTACTTTTTTATTATACTCCTGAGACATAGCCTCAGATTCTTCTTAAAGACCTTCAATGATAGAGAATTTACTGCTCCCCCAGGCAGGCCATTCCATCTTTAAAAAGTTCTGCTAAGAATTTTTTTAATTTAAACTGAAATCTTGCTCTCAATAACTTGTACTCATTAGCTTTATTCCCTTCTGTCTGGGCTTCTGACTTTATCACCATAACTCACTTGCCTTCTCACCCTAGAACATGCTTTTGCCATGTCTGTTCCCATTGGTGTCTTCCTTCCAGTGACTTCAGAAAAACATCATTCATTCTCCTCTTAGCTGTCTTCTTGAGTCTGTAGTCTTTGCCCCATATTTGCCTCCCCCTATTCTGCTATTCAATTCTTTTTATATATTGCCTTTTCTCATTAGAATTAATTAGCAAAAGTCCAGGGCTTGACACATGCTGGCAAGGACTCTTTCTCTTTTTCTGTCTATCGCTAGGACTTAGCACAGTGCCTGGGACATAGGAAATACTTAATAAATGTTTGTTGCTTGCTTGCAACTTACCTGGGTTCTAATACTACCTTCTAAGGCCAACCAGACACACTGACGTTCTTTTCCATATGATAATCTTTCCAACATTTGAAGACTACAAATTATGCTTCCCTACATCTTCTCTGACCCAGGCTGAATCTATCAAGATCCTTCTATTTATTTTTCCATGACATAACTTCCAATCCCTTCAGCAATCTGCTCACGTCCCTCTATAATAGTCTATGTTGTCAATTTCTTATAAAATGTGGTTTCCATATCAATGCATTGTTGATAGAGTTGTGCAACCATTTTGGAGAGCAATTTGAAACTATGGTCAAAGGACTATAAAACTGTGCACACCCTATAATCCAGCAATGTTACTCTATTTTCATCTTTTTGTTGTTTGTTCATTTGTTTTTCTTTCTCATGGCCTTTTCCCTTTTGATCTGATATTTTTGGCAAATATTAAAATATATTTAAAGGATTTATTTTAACCTATATCTGCTTGCTATCTTGGGGAAAGGGGGTGGAAGGGAGGAAAGGAGAAAATTTTAGAACATAAAGATCATACAAAAATGAATGTTAAAAAAACTATCTGTATATGTATTTGGAAAAATAAAATACTATTAAGAAAAATTTGTAGTGCCAGAAGTAAACACAACACTCTTGGTATGGTCTGTGTTCTCAGTTATTTCTCTTTCTTTCATCTCTTGTATATATCCTTCGAAAATTTGAGTTCATCACTGAGCTTTCTGAGAAAACATATTGATCTCTTTAGAGTCCCTGCTTCCTCATTAAAATCCATTGCTGGTTGCACAACTAAGAATTTTGTCCTTGAGTATTTGTCATTTATGATGGGAGCAATAGCTACTCAATGAAGACTAAGCTAAAGCTAAAACCATCACTTTCATTTCCATATTGCCTAAATATAAAAATACAGCTCATAAGGAATCATGGACCCATCAGACTTGACAAATACTATAAACTGGGCACAACACCTCGGCAAAGGCAAAGACAGAGATGTTGTTCCTAAATGAATCAATGCTGGATACTTGCTGAATAGTCTTTTGAAGCTATTATTTAATGAAAACCTTTTGTTAAATGTTAAATGGTTTGAACTTGAACTACAAGGCTGATCTGAGTCAGATCTGGCTGAAAACACTATCCCTCTTCAGCCAAATTTCCTTTTTGGAGCCACACTACTTAGCTGAGATTTTAAATTAATATGTTTTCAAGGCAATTGGAGTTAAATGACTTGCCCAGGTTCACACAGCTAAAAAGGGTCTGAGACCAGATCTGAATTCAGGAACTCTAAGGCTGGTGCTCTAACCATTATGCCATCTAGATGCCCCAATTTTAAATTAAATTTTAAAAAAGACTAAAAAATTCTCTGAAAGCCAACATCCTAGTGCTGGTTCAGCCAATTGTTACTGTTGTGACTTTGGGAAAATAACTTAGGCTCTTGAACTCTCAATTTCATCCCTGTACAATAAGGAGATTGGATGGATGATCCCTAAACTCACTTTCAAAACCAACATTTGATGTTTCTGAGATCTATTATCATATTTCATTCTCATATTTACAGTCAACAGGATACAGATAGAAATGGTCCTAGGATAAGTTGCTATTCTACTATTATTCTTTTCTCTTTAATGTTGGGCAAACATGCATATATGAATCAAATAATGAGATTTTTGTAATTGAAATAGTAAAACTGAAAGTTATTCTTTTGAAGATTCAGTGAAAGCATTTGCAGGGAAACTCCAGTAGTTCACAGGATGATGGTGATGATATACACAATATATTGTCTTATATAAACTTTGCTTCATTGTGCTTCTTGGATATTGCTTTTTAAAAATTGAAGGTTATTTTTTTTCTGAAGTGCCATTTTTCTAACAGCATGCACACATATCATGTCTCTGTGTCACATTTTGGTAATTCTCACAATATTTCAAAATTTTTCCTCATTGTTACATCTGTTATAATAATCTCTGATCAGTGATGTTACTACTGTCATTGCTTTGTAGTACCATAAAACATGTATATATACAACCATGATTTTAATCAATAAATGTGTATGTTCTGACTATTCCACCAACCTACCTTTCCCCATGTCTCTCCCTCTTCCCATTTTTTTTTCCCTCTCCTTGGCTTCCTTATTCCCTGAGACAATATTGAAATTAGGTCAATTACTAACCCTAAAATGGCCTCTATATGTTCAACTGAAAGGAAGAATAAGTCAATATCATAGATTTCACCTTATTTTAAGAAATTATCACAATCGCCCCAACTTTCAACAACTACCCCCTTGACCAGGCAGCAGCCATCAACCTTGAGGCAAATGCCTCCATTAGCAAAAAGATTATGACTCACTGAACGATCTGATTATAGTTAGCATTTTCTACCAATTAAGTATTTTTAGTTTAAGTATGTACATTTTTTTGACAGAATACTATTGCAAATTTAATAGACTAAAGTATAGTGTAAACATAACTTCTACATACACTGGGAAATCAAAAAATTCATGTGACTCATTTTACTGTAATAGTCTAGAATCAAACCCACAATATCTCTGAAGGACGCCTGTACCTAGCTTCCTCTTCTTAGCAGTTTTTGGTTTCTTCCAAATTATTTTAAGAGCTTTTTGTTCTACATAGTCTGAAGGTTTGGAGTATTTGGCAGGGCTAAATCATTTAAAATATTCTTTGGGTAGATATTATGTTTAAGTCATTGTGGATGACAGTTTCCTTTATAATACTCTTATTTCCATATACTTTATTGAATTTCTAAGTCTATTGGGGGAGGTACTGTAACTATCATGGTGATGATCATGAACATGATAATTGTCAACAGTGGCCTAAGGGACATACAATGAAAAGAGCTTACTCATTTTCCTGATGTCAAGCTTTAAGGTCATATATTCTGATTTCCCTTAAGAGACACTCTCTTATGGCTCTATCGTCAATAAATGTGCATGTACTATCTGTAACCCAAGTATATTTTTTTGCTTATGCTATAATAATAATACCTAATATGTATAAAGCGCTTTAAGGTTTATGAAATAGAACTTGAAGAAAAATTTTACAGGCTCTAAGGTAAGCTTTCTATCTACTATACCTTATTACCTTTTCCATATGCTAATGAATATTGGGGTGAATTTTTTAAAGAAAATAGTAACAGAAAAACTACAGAAAATTTTAAAATTTTTTCACAGTGACCAGGTTGGGTTTATATCAGAGATACAAGGATGTATTAGAAACATTAATTAATTACCTAAATATAACACTAACTTATATGATTATGTCAATCTGAGGAAAGGAAAACATTTCTAAAAGTTCATATGCTAAAAAACCTAAAAAGCATGGGCAGAAAAAGGTCTTAATATGATACCAATATTATGTACATATATTTGTATGCAAAATATATACTTATACATTTAATATATATACACATAATTTTATATGTATATATGTGTGTGTGTACACCCAAATATATATGTATGTGTGTATGTACTCTATCCTCTATCTGTAATAAATAAGCAATAGAAGCTTTCCCAATAAATACTGAAATAAATCAAGCATCTATCCTCTCTCCAATGTTATTTGAAATTGTTTTAAAAGTGCTAGTAAAAGCAAAAAGGCAAGAGAAATAAATTTAATGCATATATATTTGTGAAAAGGACACAGAATTATTTTTATTGGAAGATAAATTATTATTAACTTAGAAAACTACAGAGAATCAGCAAAAAAACTGAGACTACTTATAGTTTCATTAACTAGAAGGATAAAAAATAAAGACACAAGAATCATTAGCATTTCTTGGGAGCAATAACAAGAGATGAGAAGGGCTTTTATTTGTTTGTCTTTTTAAGGAAAGAGAATAAAAAAGGAAATCCTATTTGAAGTAACTATAAAGTACACAAAATATCTGGGATTTAATCTACTAATTTACATTCAACACAATTACAAAACACACTTTAAAGAAATTGAGAATGTTTCAGAACTTGGAATGATATTTGCTGTTGATGGCTGAGTCATATTTTATTATAATAAAGGTACTACCAAAATTAATTTACAGGTCTGGCATTATACTAAGGAAACTAGCAAGGGAGCACTTTATACAGTTAAACTAAACAGAAACAGGATTCATTTGGAGGAGTAACAGATCTAAATTCTCAAGGGAAATAAGGACGAAAATGAGAATAAAAGGGAAAAGTATTTCTGGAACTGAAATTAAATTATAAAAAAATCATCATCAAATGTACATTTGTTTGAAAATAAAAAAGTAAATTCATGAAATACACTAGAAAAACAAGAATGAGAAATACAGTCTTTCAAGCATAAGAACATAAACTATTTGAGCAAGACATTCTTATTTCCTAGTTATTGCTAAGAAAACTAGAAAACTGTTTGACCAAACACAGGTTTGGACTAATATTTTCCATAACATAATGCAAAAAGTGGCAAATACATATTAAACTTAAATATAAAAGGTTATACATCACTTTAAAAATGGAGTCAAATGGATGAACAATTTTAGGGGAATAATGTTTGACCAAACAAAAAAAAAATAGGGGCTCATAAAAGACAAAATGACTAATTTTGATTCTATGAAATATGAAAGATGTTTTTACTAATAAAATCAAAGTTGCTATGATAAGGAGAGCTTTTTGTCAGTTAGGAAAGATGTTTGCAATCAAATTTCTCTGATAAGAATATGACATTCAAAATATATAGGGAATTAACACATATGAGACCAAAAACAAAGATGTGTAGTCAAATGTTAGGAATAAAGTACTCAAAAGAATCGCAGAAATGAAATTAGTCTACTAGTGGTTTGAGCATCTTGAAGGGAGTAAAAAGGAGAAACAAAAAGACTAGTTATGAGATATTACAATAATACAGGGATGTGAAAATGCCATCTCTACTAAAGTGGCAGCAATAGAAAGGAGAGGATGGATATGAGATGCACATCACAGGTCAAATTGATGCATTAAATAGATATGAAGATAAAAGAGAAGAAAGGATGAAAGTTCACACAAGTTTTAGAGCATGAGAGGTTAGGGGAATAGTGGTGCTACAGGAAGAAATATTGATGTCAAAAGAAATAACAGGTTTTGAGAAAAAGATAATGAGCTTGGCTTTTAATTTGTTAAGCTTGAGCACATATAAATGGAAAGATCCTTTGGGCCACTGGGCAATTGGATCTAAAGCTAAGTGGAGAAAGCAGAGTTGGAGATAATAGATTGATAAGTTGCCTCCACAGAAGTAACAGTTGAAATCATGGTCATGAAAAAGATTGGCAAAATGCAGAAGGAGAAAAGAAAGCCAAGAAAGGTACAAGTTTGAGCAACTTAAAGAATTGAGAGGCAGATGTACTCATGAAGGAGACCAAGAAGTGGTTAAAGAAAGAGGAGGAAAATCAGGAACATGTGGTGTCTCCACAGCCAAACAGGAAGAAGGTGAAGTGGTCACTTTTATAAAATGCTCCAGAAAAACCAGGGAAAAGACTTTTTTTTTTAAAAAAGTCACTAAATTTTGTGAATTTTCTTATATCCCAAAGAGATCATAAAGAAGGGAAAGGGACCTATAATGTGCACGAATGTTTGTGGCAGCCCTCTTTGTAGTGGCTAGAAACTGGAAACTGAGTGGATGCCCATCAGTTGGAGAATGGCTGAATAAATTGTGGTATATGAATATTATGGAATATTATTGTTCTGTAAGAAATGACCAACAGGATGATTTCAGAAAGGCCTGGAGAGACTTACACGAACTGATGCTGAGTGAAATGAGCAGGACCAGGAGATCATTATATACTTCAACAACAATACTATATGATGACCAGTTCTGATGGACCTGGCCATCCTCAGCAATGAGATCAACCAAATCATTTCCAACCAAATTTGGAATTTGGAATTCCAAATCAATTGCAGCAGTAATGAACTGAACCAGCTACGCCCAGAGAAAGAACTCTGGGTGATGACTAAAAACCATTACATTGAATTCCCAATCTCTATATTTTTGCCCACCTGCATTTTTGATTTCCTTCACAAGGTAATTGTACAATATTTCAGAGTCTGATTCTATTTGTACAGCAAAATAACGGTTTGGTCATGTATACTTATTGTGTATCTAATTTATATTTTAATATATTTAACATCTACTGGTCATCCTGCCATCTGGGGGAGGGGGTAGGGGGTAAGAGGTGAAAAATTGGAACAAGAGGTTTGGCAATTGTTAATGCTGTAAAGTTACCCATACATATAACTTGTAAATAAAAGGCTATTAAATAAAAAAAATTTTGTGAATTTTAATAAAACCATTTCAAAGTCAGAGGGAGGATGGAAAAAGTAACCACTCTGTTATAGTCAACTTTTTCGTAAACCTTGACAGTAAAGGACAGAAAGGAGATAGGAAAGTACCTAGTTAATAGCAAAGCGACAAGTGAAGTCTTTTTTTCTTTAAAATTAATAAGTTATGCTTGTTTTAAGTAAATCTTTAATTGTTGTTTCTCCAAAAAAATTGCACATCTAGTCTCATTTCTGATTGAAAAAATTTAGTTCCAAGAGATTTAATTGGTTTATCTCCCTATCTCTCACCAGTCACACCACTTTGAGTGTATAGGGGATGAAGAACAAAGGGAAGTATCCCTGACTCTAGACTGAACCAGGCTTAAGCTTTGCAAGTGAGTTTCCTTTTCTGGAATAGACACAGAATCACAGGCTCACAGATCATAAATCTAGAACTGAAAGGAACTTAAGAGGTCATCTGATATAGTCTCCTCATTTTACAGATGAGGAAACTATTTAAGGAAGTGAATCAGCACATGTTTCACATGTTTCCCACCAGCCTCACTGCTTTTGGATTTTGGAACTCTCCATTATGACCTCATATGACATCCCTTCTTCCTCACTGAATTTTTAGCTTCCTTTTGTGTGTTGTCTTCCCCCCATTAAATTGTAAATTCCTTAACTGGAGAAAGTCTTTTTTATTTGTTTTTGTATCTTCAGTGCTATAGTAAGCACTCAATAAATGTTTATTGACTTAAACTAGCCAATTCATTTCTCACAATTACTAAGCTTGTACCTCTTCCCAAATGGGAAATGTTAGTGGACAGGTGGGAACTGTCCATGATGCAAGCTTCTTCAGGAAAACAGGTTAATAGGATTCTATACATAAGCTTCAAGATCAGAAGGTATGCTAACTTTGTGAAGTGTAGAAATGAGCATGGACTCTCTTGCACCAGCTCAGACTTCATTGGATAACTAGCTTCTTTACCTGGTCTTAGACTCTTCCAGTTCCTGACATGATACTGTACTTTACTCAAGACCTTATTTGCTTTGTCCTTTGTGCTCCTGATCCCTATTTCCTCCATTCTGATCATTGCTTCTGGATCCTTAAAAGCTGATTGCAGAAGATATATCTGCCCTGGTCAGGAGGACTAGCCCTAGCCTCCTACTTTCATGCATATACAATTGTCCCTCCAAACTAGTACTATTTTTCCTCATTACATTCTTTTAGAATCTCTAATTTCCTTCAGAATTCAATTCAAGCAACAACTACATAAGTCCCTTACTAATTACCCCCTTGCTGGTACTTCCCCCACTGAACTCCCTTATATTCATTTTGTGTATACTAATATGTGTGCATACTGTCTCCTCCCTATAGAATAGGAGTGCTTTGAAAACAGGGAATGTTATAGTTCTGCTTTTGCATCTTCAGCACCCAGAACAGCACCTGACACATAGTAGGGGCATAATAAATGCTTGTTGAATGACTGATTATTGAGGCCTCAAGAAGGAGCCACGGATTGTAGCCCTGCCTTTGGAGAACTGGAGTGAACATACAATTACACAGTACTGGGGACCAGGATGGTTTGAAAATCAATTCACTCACCCAGGTTTTCAAGTCACTGTCTCTTTTACTTGCTCTTTTTGTTTCTTTCCTTTCACTTATGAATCAAACTTGTTTGTGTATATGCTTAGGACTCTCTCCTTGCTTCCCTCAAAGTAATTTCCTTAGGCATGATACACATCCAATAATAACAATAGCATTTATAGCACTTAATACTCTCATTTGATCTTCAGAACAACTCTGAGAAGTACGTACTATTATTATCCCAATTTTATAGGTAAGGAAACTGAGGCAGGCTGCAGTTTAGGGACTTGGCCAGGATCATCCAGCTAGTATGTGTCTGAGGCTGAATTGCAGCTCAGATCTTTTCCTGAGCCAGTATTGTATCCACTAAATGAAGGGAAGCAGGCAAGGGAGAGGAGGAGAATGAAAAAATATCCAGTTTTCTTTGTACTCGTTCTTCTCAACCCTAGGGGCAGAAATTTAGCACAATATTTTGCACACAGTAAATGCTTAATAAATAAACAAATCCTCATTTATGCATTGATAGAAATGGGACCTTTTTAGCTTGGGTTCCCCACCCCCAAAACCAGATTGCTTTTCTTTCCTCTAATATCAGCTCCTAATAATATCTCTATCAGTCCCGTTCAGATGCTTCTGATCTTGAAATAGTCCTTCAGGTGCTGCCATAGTCCCTTGTTCTAAAATTATTCCCCGCCCTCCTCCTTCCCCTCTTCAGGTGCTCAGTAAAGAGTCCCAGGCTAAGCCTTCCAGCCTTCTCCAAATGAGGCTGCTCAGAGCAGCACAGGCACAGGCGGGTAGCAAGGGCCCATGGTTACCATGGCAATGCCGGCTAATAAATAGGTACACAAACAAGAGAACAATCATCCCATCTTTAGCCAATTGTCCTGCCTGCTTACCCTTTCCTATTTTGGGCCAAGGATAGGCAGTGATGAAGATGGAGAGCTGGTTAAAGAGATAATCATTATTTCTTGGCCGTCTGAACCCACCTTGGGCAATAATTGATCCTGGAGAGCCAACTGAGAAGGAGCTACAAAGTTTCATTTCAGGCAGTGTTGCACAGTGGGAAGCACACAACCCAAAGACTCCCTCTCTTCCTTCAAGATGCAGCCCAATCCCACCTTCTGGGTCCTTCCTGATTTTTCATCATATAAATGAATAAAGACAAATGCATACAAAGTAGTTCATCATCAGGTTGTTGGTTAGGGAGGACTCCAGGTGTAGCAGGAGAAAAATTAGAAAAAGACAGGTTGTGATGACCGCCTAGGAGGTGAGCAGGAAAGGGAAGGTCCCAGAACTCTTTGAGCCAGGCTTGGGGTTTTCAATTGAGTTTCTCTTTTCTAATAGTAGACCTAGGGAGAATCACAGGCTCACATATCATAAATCTAGTGCTGAAAGGAACTTAAGAGATCATTTTATATAGCTCCTCCCTATACGGTTTCCTCTAAAAACAAAGCTGGATGTCACAGAAAGACATAGAAAGAAGCCTCGTGTTCAAATCCAGTTCTGCTTTTTATGAGATATATGAATTTGAACAAACCACTTCTGCTCTAAAGCCTCAGTCTCCTCTTCTACAGAACCAGCATGATAACATGCTAGTCAAATGAGATGCTGTAAAGAACTTTTAGTTCCTGTCCTCTTGAAATCACATCATATTGTTCTATATTTACTTACATATATCTCACATGAAAGAAAGCTTCTTGAAGACAAAGACCTATTTCTTTTGTACACCTGTATAATGCACAGGTAATCTCCTTAATATTTACTGATTCAAAGATTTAGAGCTCAAAGAGATACCTCAGAAGCCATTTAATCCAAGGCCTCTTGTTTTAAAGGGAAGAACCAAAGGCTCAGAGAGTCAGCAAGATCAAACATTTATTAAGGCCTACTATGTGCCAGACACTTTGCTAAGCACTGGGCAAGTAAAGAGATGTGGCCACAGTTATGAGTTTTGAACCAGAGCTCTATGTTGCAAAAGCCAGTGAGTGAATTATCCATTATATGTGTTACCTTATCTCTCATGGATTGATTCAAACTAAATTAAATCTAGCACTCTAGAAAGGCAACACAGTGGCTCTCCAAATGTGTGGATCTATGGACAGCTCTTTTTTGAAGCTGAGGAAGTCTTAAACTCACCGATTAGGTTATCCATGATAATTCAAGAAAAGCTGAAGATTTAACAACTACTTAGAGAGTTCCAGTATCGAGCTTCATTAAGGGCAAGACTGGCCAGGGATGATTTAGGAGCACCACTAGTCAGGAGAAAAGTAATCTGGTGGGTTCCAGGAAGAAAGAAGAAAAGCTTAAGGAAAAAGGAGACTAGACTGTACCTAAAAGTCAAGCTAGTCATTAGAAGAGTTGTTTCATGGGTGTCCATAAGAAAGAAATATAAATGTCAGGCAGTGGTCATTCTGAATTCAAAGGTTAAAGAAATAGTGGAAATTAGGATTTGAGTGGTCAAGGATTTAGGACTTTGTCCATATCTTCTGGAAACTTAAATGTTTTCAGTTCTGACAGGCTGCCTACCGCACATTTTATCTGGTACCGTCAACTGGAGTAGGGGCTCGCTATAGCACTGTAGGATCCCCTATTCTTGGTTCCCTCTGCAACCTTAACATTTGTCCTCTGGATACAATCAAGCCCTACGGAAAAATGCCCAAATTACAAATTCATTATACTCATGCTGAAAAGACATTGTGGCAGTATTTGGCTTCCAGCAACTTAAGCCCATGTGATGGGAGAGAAGGCACAGATTTGGGGGACTTCTTCCAGCATTCAGGACTTCTTTATCCAGTGAGGCAGCAGAGATCAGCCATATATGGCCACCAGCTTAGCCACTCTCTATGGCAATCTCTACTGGCTCCCCATGCTTATATAATAAAGAGATTTATTCATCAATAACCTTGGAGTGAGGACAGCTTTTATCATGGTCTGCTTCCTGCTCAACTCTGTGTCTAGGAGCTGTCTCTCCCCAGGTGCTGTCTGGCTATTTAATGGCCTGAAGATTCCCCTATTCCACTGATAAAATGGTTCTAAAGGGTCCCTGACAGCTCTGGCTTCTTTGTTGCTCTCACTTCAGCCATCCTTGCCTAGGAGACATCCCTGAAAGGCTGGAGGTACTATATATGAAGCTCTCAGTGGCGGAAGCATTTCCCAGAAACAATAGCACACTAGCTTCCCTTGCTCTAATAAACTAGATGACCGTCATCCTGCCATCAGGAGGCTACCTGCCTTTTTACAGGAATCATTAATTTAGAGTTGGATAGGGGTCTTCTAGCCCAACACCTTCATTTTGCAGAGAAAGAAGCTGAAACTTGGAGGTGAAGTGATTTGCCCAGAGTCAGAGAGGAAATAATTGGTAGAACTGGGATTTCAACCCAGGCTCTCTGCTCTACACCCAGCATCTTTTCCACAATCTTTTAATAAGTGCTGGCTATATGCAAGGCCATACTGTGATAGTGAGGGATAGTGAGACAAAATCAAACCAAAAAATCCAGACACCTTTATAGTAGGTAAGTAGATTAGATAGATATAAAGAGAGATAGATTATACACGAATAGATGAGAAAGAAAGAGAGAAGAAGAAGAGAAGGAAAAAGGGAAGGAAAGGGGAGGGAAAGAAGGAGGGAGAGGAAGGGAGGGGAGAGGAAGGGAGGATGGAGAAAGGGAAGGGAGAGAGGGAGGGGAGAGAGGAAAGAAAGAAAGAAAGAAAGAAAGAGGGAGGGAGGGAGGGAGGGAGGAAGGAAGGAAGGAAGGAAGGAAGGAAGGAAGGGAGGGAGGGAGGGAGGAAGAAAGAGAGAAAGAGAGAAAGAAAGAGAGAGAAGGAAACAGAGTGAAAGAGAGAGAGATAGAAAGGGAATCTGGAGCAATGGAGCAGAATGAAGGGATTAAGGAGCCAGAGCACAGAGGGAACAGAAAACTTCTTATAGAATGGAGAGGCTGGAGAAGCAAGTCCAGAAAGGTCCTATTATGTAGAGATTAAGAATATATAAACACCAGTGTCAAGTATAAAACTGCAAATGTAAATGTTTTCATAAGCTGTGCTCTACAAGGAAGGAAGGAAGGAAGGAAGGAAGGAAGGAAGGAAGGAAGGAAGGAAGGAAGGAAAGAAGGAAGGAAGGAAGGAACGAAGGAACGAAGGAAGGAAGGAAGGAAGGAAAAAAAGACATGGAGAGAGATAGACTGACAGATATTGCTCTTTTGTCCTTCACTCTCAAAGAAGACTATGATATCAGAGAGATGATAACATGACATGCAAGTGAGCTGGATTTAAGTGAGTGAGGGTTGTACAAAGTCACCAGCCTTACTCCCCTCTAGAGCCATTTGACCCAGTGGCAAGATACAGATCAGGATGACTTGGAAATGTCCCTGACATAGATAGATTAGATAGATAGATAGATAGACAGACAGATAGACAGACATAAGTAGATAGACATAGATAGAGATATATACATGTGTCCATAAGTAAATGTAAAGCAATTTGAAGAGAAAGAAAGAATTGAAAACTGGAGGGAGATCCCAGAATACTTTGGTGAGGAGGTGACACCTCCATCAAGCTTCAACCTAAGCCTTGGAACAAGCTTACAATTGATTATCACTAGTTAACTGGAAACATCAAGGACAGGCAATCCTGAGGGAAGGGGGAAACAGCCACCCAGCCCAGGGCTCCGAACATGTTAGGCACTTAATAAATGTCTGGAATTGTACTGAAGTGAACTGAATTACTGGAGCCTGGAGCTGGCCAATGACCCTGCAAACACTCTCTTTCCCAAGTTTAGAAATGCCTCCTAGCCCTTAACAGCCAGAAAGGAAGCTTGCTTCTGCTCAAATGCTAATTAACCCTGTGGGTTTTGCTAGCCAGGTCTCTGAGGAATGCAGAGAAAGAGAAGGAAAGGGATCTGGAGCAATGGAGCAGAATGAAGGGATTAAGGAGCCAGAGCAGGGAGGGGACAGAAAACTTCCTACAGAAAGGAGAGGCTGGAGAAGCAAGTCCAGAAAGGTCCTATATTGTAGAGATTAAGAATTCTATAAACGCCAGTGTCCTGTATAAAACTGCAGACATAAATGTTTTTATAAACTGTGCTCTACAAATGTACCCTGCCTACAAATACATCAGTTCTACTCCCTGCTTTTGAAGTAACCAGATTCCATCAGGGGGAAGAAGAACAAGGATAATAAGAGACTCATAGTGTTTAAGGCAATAGACTTCCCAAGAAAAATATAGTAGAAGGAATCAAAGGATATGGACAAAGTATTTCTGGAAGCCATGCAAATGATCAACAGCCTTATGAAAACATGTTCTATAAAAAAATGGCACAGGAAGAAATGGTCACTGGTGGTGGGGCTGTGGAAAAGCAGGCACATTAACATACTGTCAGTGAAACTGGATTCATTCCAGAAGATGATTTAGAACTAAGCAGAAAGTTATTAAACTATTTATATCCCTCAGATCTACTAAGCATATACCACTTGGGTTAAGTTTCAGAAGTCCTAAATTGAAATTTTTCAGAGTAGGATTCTGGGACAGCAAAAACAGAAAAGCTATGAAGAAAGTGGATACTACTATTTAGGGAATGGACATACAAATTTTGCTATTTAATCATGATGAAATGTGCCTGTATCATAAGACACTATGAATATGAGGGATTTAAAGAAATGTGGAAAGACTTGGAAGTAAAATGTGGAGGGGGAAAAAAGTAGAACCAGAAAAATCATACACACACACACACATACATACATACATACACACACACACACACACATACACACTGAGTACAATAAAATGAATAGAAAGGACAACTGGACAATTGAAATTGACTGTTGTGAAATTATAATCACCATACTTGATTCCAGAGAAGAGAGAGAAGGAAGAACCTCCTCTAGTGTCTTTGTAAAGGTAGAAGAATATGGTTGTGAAAATTGCATATAATACCAGACTTTTTCAACAGGTTAACTAATTTGGCCAAACATTTCCCCTAATATGTGTTCATTCTTTGTTTAAGAGGAAATTCTTTGAGAAGGGCAGGGATATATTGGAAAATACAGGTTAATTCTCAAAATAACAGTCCTTCTCTGGGATGCTCAGGAGTCTTGAAGATTGTATTCATGAGAACAAACCCCCAAACCTAAACTAGTTTCTTTCTAAACGATTTCAGATTTGGGCATCTGTGGTTATGAACAACAATTAGAAATGGGATTCCTTCTGACCCATACAGTAAGCTTTTGGGATTAAACAACTTTTTAGCCACAAAAAGCTAGGTTCAAAAAAGTGTGTTGTTCAGTTATTTTAATCATATCTGACTCATCATTGTTTCACTTATTTCTTCACAAAGATATTGTAGTCATTTGCCATTTCTTTCTCCAACTCATTTTACAGATGAGGAAGCTAAGGAAAATAGAGTTAAGTGACTTGCCTAGCGTCACCGAGCTAGTAGGTGTTTCAGGCCAGATGAAATCAGGAAGATGAGCTTTCCTGGCTGCAGATCTGGTGCTCTTTCCACTACATCACCAAGAAATCAATTAAAATGTATTTATTTATTTATTTGCTTACTTACTTATTTATTGATTGACTGGCAAAGTAATTGGCATTAAATGACTTATTCAGGGTTATACAGCTAGTAAGCATTAAGTGTCTGAGGCTATATTCGAATTCAGGTCCTTCTAAATCCAGGTTTTCTATCCACTGCATAATCTAGCTGCCCTAACATTTTATTTTTAAAATAAAATAATCCTAAACACCTAAAACACACCCATACACACTCCTAATTTCTAGAGAGAAATGGTGAGCTACAGATGTGAAATGTTGCAAGTATTGTCATCCAGTTTGCTTTGTTTTCTTTTTTTACAAGGCATATGTCAATGAGGGAGAGGGGACAGGTCACTGTATCTTACTTTTCCCATTATTAAAATGACCTTCCTAAAATTGTAGATATCCAAACGATATTTCCCCAAGAAGTAGCCATTTTAATGGGAAAAAATGAAGATAATAAAGGACATTAAGCAAGGTTCCAAATCAAAAATCCACTGGTGTCAAGTGGAAGACTATCAGGCCAGCAGGCCCAGGAGCTGGCAATACTTGAGCCTCCCTGAACAAGGAAGACAAAAGATAAATTAAGTTCAAGGCCTTTTGGGATGAACCAAGTCCAGCTCTTCTGGCTGGACTGCCTTGGTATTGTGCCATCTTGGCTCTCAAATTAGGGCCTATGCTCCCTTCCCTGATTCCACCTCCATCTCTCTCTTTCCCCATCTCCCCTTCCTAACAATCAGCTTTAAGATGGAAGTAGACTATGCTCCCAATAAAATCCTTAAACATCATTTTGTCCTGACAAACCCAGACAATAATTCCCACTCCCATCCCACCAAAGCTTCAAAAAGGCATTCATTGTCACAGTATAGGCCAATGGCTCTTCAAATCACCAGCTGCATCCAAGAGGGGAAAAAAAATTAAAAAACAGTTTCAGTTTCTGTGTTGTATTTTTTTAAAGAAAGAGTCCAGCTTGCTGAAATCCTAATTATTTCTACTCAGAGACTCCCAGAATAACCCAAAGCTTTTTGGCGGGCAATCATCATTCCAGAGATCAGAAAAGCTTTGCACAGGCATTTGAGAAAAGACCAAAATTTTAAAAGCAGATGAAAATCAAATAATAAAAACACAATAGGGATGATGAGGTGTAGCTCTATCTCACTCTCTGCATCCAAGTGCACAGGCACATCCTGGCAACTGCATTTGAAATTGCAAGAGAAACAAAAAAAGTAACTTCAAATGTCATTAAATTAAGTCTTCCTCGGAACCTGTAAGAATTCTTTGTTCAGCTCAGACAGGAAGGAGTCTGCCTACACAGAGCTCTGCTTTTGAACCCAATCAAGATGTGTTGAGATCTTTGGCCCTGAGAGTCTACCATTCCCATGGGGATGACTTATGTGGGTGGAGCCTGTGATGACCAGATCTCCTTAGGAAGGTCAGTGGGATGATATGCTACTTCCTACAATGAAGATTCTTACTTTAAAACTCAGATCAACAGTAGTAAATGACTTCTATTCTCAGCAGTAGAAGGATTTAGGATGAAAAATCCTATCTATACCTATGAGATACTGGTTGTCTGAACACAGATTGAGCTCACTCTCTCGCTCTCTCTCATTTTCTCTCTCTCTCTTTCATTCTCTCTCTTATTCTCTCTCATTTTTTCTCTCTCTCATTCTCTGTCTCTGTCTCTCTCTCTCTCTCTCTCTCTCTCTCTCTCTCTCTCTCTCTCTCTCTCTCTCTCTCCCTGCCTCCCTCCCTCCTTCCCAACCTTCCTCCTTCCCTCCCCCCTCTCATTTTGTTTCCTTGAGGGTTTTGTTTTAGGGTGGGCAATCTATGTTTTCTTTCACAATATGACTTTTATGGAAATGTTTTGCATAACTTCACATGTTTCTTAATGAGGGTGATAAAGGTAGGGATAAAGGAGAGAGTCTGGAATCAATGTAAAAAAATTTTAAATGTAACTGGGGGAAATATTAAATAAATATTTTTTAAAAACTCAGATCAAGGTAAGCATAAAGAAAAAAAATCAAGAGCATGCATAGAGCACCTCCAGTAAGAGAGATAAACCTTAAAATACAAAAAGAAACATGATTTTGGATAGGAACAATGTGAGAATTTGTGTTGCTGAATTATGTATAATTGCTTTGTGGATTTCGTTTTTCATTTTTAATTGTACAGTAAAGAACAGTGAAAAAGAAAGATAATAAATGTTTGTAAAAATAAAGAAAAATAAATCTTAAAGAAGGGCTTTTTGACTTGGGGCCTATGGACTTTTTAAAACAAATATATGAGAAACAGAAACAGAGGCAAAGAGAGACAGAGACAGAGAGGAGAGAAACACTAGGACAAAGGGGCAGAGAAAGAGAAAGAGAGGAAAGAATCAGATAGGAGGAGAGAAAAAGACAGGGTGGAAAGGGACAGACAAATAGGCAGAATCAGAGAGAAGGGAGGCAAACAGACAGAGAAAGGCCAAATAGAGAAGAAGAGAGGAAAGGAAAGGAGAGGAGAGAAAGAAAAAGAGAAGAAAGAAAGAGGAGAGGAGAGGAGAGGAGAAGACTAGCTATGCCAGACCTAAAACCATTTGGTACTGGTTAAGATAGAGAGTAGTTGATCAGGTTAGGTTCACAGGACAAAATAGTCAATAATTATAGCAATCTAGTGTTTGACAAACCCAAAGACCCCTTTTCCCCTTTTGGGATAAGAATTCACTATTTGACAAGAAACTGCTGAGAAAATTGAAAACTAGTATGGCAGAACTCGCCATTGACCCGTACCTAACACAATATACCAAGATAAGATCAAAATGGAGTCATGATTTAGACATAAAGAGTGATATTATAAGCAAATTAGAAGAACATAGGATAGTTTATTTCTCAGATCTGTGGAGAAGGAAAGAATTTGTGACCAAAGAGGAACTGGAACTCATAATTGAACACAAAATAGATAAATTTGATTATATTAAGTTAAAAAGGTTTTGTACAAACAAAATTAATGCAGACAAGATTAGAAGGGAAGCAATAGATTGGGAAAACATTTTTACATTTAAGAGTTCTGATAAAGCCCTCATTTCTAAAATATATAGAGAACTTACTCAAATTTATAAAAATTTAAGCCATTCTCCAATTGATAAATGGTCAAAGGATATGAACAGACAATTTTCAGATGAAGAAATTAAAACCATTTCTAGTCATATGAAAAGATGTTCTAAATCACTATTGATCAGAGAAATGCAAATTAAGGTAACTCTGAGATACCACTACACACCTCTCAGATTGGCTAAGATGATAGAAAAAAAAATAATGATGAATGTTGGGGGAGATGTGGGAAAACTGGGAAATTGTTGGTGGAATTGTGAATGAATCCAGCCATTCTGGAGAGCAATTTGGAATTATACTCAAAAAGTTATCAAACTCTGCATATCCTTCGATCCAGCAGTGTTTCTACTAAGCTTATATCCCAAAGAGATCTTAAAGGAGGGAAAGGAACCCACATGTGCAAAAATGTTTGTGGCAGCCCTGTGGCAAGAAACTGGAAACTCAGTGGATGCCCATCAGTTAGAGAATGGCTGATTAAGTTACGGTATATGAATGTTATGGAATATTATTGTTCTGTAAGAAATGATCAGCAGAATGATTTTAGGGAGGCCTGGAGAGACTTACATGAACTCATGCTAAGTGAAATGAGCAGAACCAAAAGTACATAGTACATGGCAACAAGATTATATGACGATCAATTCTGATGGATGCTATTCTTTCCAACAATGAGATGATTGATGCCAGTTCCAATGATCTTGTGATGAAGAGAGCCAACTACACCCAGAGAAAGGACTATGGGAACTGAGGGTGGATCACAGTATAGCATTTTCACTCTTTTTGTTGTTGTTCGCTTACATTTTGTTTTCTTCTTCACTTAATTTTCTTTCGTTTTTGATCTGATGTTTTTTTATGCAGCAAGATAATGGTATAAATATGTTTACATATATTGGATTTAACATATATTTTAACATGTATAACATAGATTAGATTGCTTGCCATCTAGGGGAAGGAGGGAGGGGAATGAGGAGAAAATTTGGAACACAAGGCTATGCAAAGGCCAATATTAAAAAAATTATCCATGCATATGTTTTGAAAATATAAAGCTTTCAAAAAAAAAGAAAGAAAATCAAGATGTTTTAAACATGGCACCTGAGGTTAATGAATGGTAGTACATAATCACAACTTGTAAAGCCAAGAGAAATAAATTTAGGGAAAGGAAGAATGAACTTCTATAAATCTGGAGTACTTGTGGGACATACAGACAGCTGGATATATTGATCTCAAGCTCAGGAAAAGGTCAGAACTGAATTACAGAGTTAGACTGTAAACTCCCTGGGAGTAGAACTTGGTTTTTCGTTTTTGTCTTTTTATCCCCATGACCCAGGATTGTACGTTGCACATAATAGACACTAAACAATGCTAAATTGAAATGAATTTAAGCTAGATAATAAATTATAATTCAAGTCATGGGGATGAGAAGAGAAAGAAGAGAGAATGGGACCAAACCAAAGAGTTTCTTGTTCTCACAAAGCTAACAACACAAAAATAAAAATCTTTTCAAATCTAGTCACTCACCAGATGGAACATTTTCCTGATTGGGTCAATGACTTACAGCTCTTTGATGTATCTTGAGTTACCACAATTTTGCTGAACAAGTATGAATATTTTCTCCCTAAATACTAAGCCATAGAGGTAGAAACTAAGAGCAAAACTCCTTTGGAAAGCACTTGAGTGTCAATTGTAGGCTATTTAGATATATGTGTCTTTAGATCATATATGTCTGCACTAGCACAACACAGAAACTCAGGGGTTGGAAGGAGCCATGGAGATTCTTCAGCCCAATTTCCTTCTTGATGCAAGAATTTTCCCTGCAAAATCCCTCAAAATTGTTTATCAAAATTCTGTTTGAACACCATCACTGACGAGAAACTCACTTCCACATTGCACTTTCAAGCATGAAATTATCGCATATCTGGGATCTAAATTTGCCTTCTTAGACTTTATACCTATTGGCATATGGCTTTTGGAGAGAATATAAATGCTCTCTTCTGGCCCCAAGAAGAAGAAGCTTGATTCCTTTTTTCATGTCAACCTTTCAAATATCTAAAACAGAACAAAATCCTAAGTGATGCTGGGAGATTAGGTGAGGACCCATCACTCATAAGATATACAGATACATCCATATTCCTAAATGATGCTGTAAGATTAGGTGATGACCCTTCACTCAGAAGATATAGAGGTACATGCAAATAGCATAAGCTAAAGGCTCAGATAAAAATCCATAGACATTCATTGTAAAGGATTTCTACCAACATTGGTGTTGAGCCTTATCTTTTACAATCTAGTGATATATTTGTATAAAAGGTTTGTTCCTTTCATCTACTTTGTATAAAACCACAGTCCCTAAAGTAACAGACAATGAAGTGTTAAAGGAGATACAAAAAAAAGTATTTATCCTTTGTCACCTCTTCAGGAGGTATGATGTTATCTAAGAAAACTCAAAGGAATTACAGGGCATTTGACCATTTACTGCTGGCTGATGGGCTGATACCTATTTTCATACCTAATGGCCCTTTGAAAAGAAAAACACCAGCATCTAAAAAATTGAATCAGGAGAAAACTATGAGGAACGTGACGTCTGTGAATTATCCTGGTCATTGGGATTCTTTGAATAGGAACAAGCCAAGGAACCAGCTGACCAGCAGAGATATGGTACCCATAGTGAGTGGCAAGGGGATTCCATGAATAAACAAAGGATATAAAGACACTGATGTAAAGGAATAAGGTACATTGGCTATCTGTGTTCCTTCTTTGTATGTCTCTTGAGTGTATTCTAAGTGTACATCCAGTCTTTCCACTAAGTTTATTGTATTTGTGAGAGAATGTGATACAGGGTTTTGGGGAAGGAAGAATGGAGTTAACATGTTACTATTGTTCTCACAATATCATCTCTGTAAATAACTTTGCTTTGGCTAATTATATCCATTGACTGATTATTAAAAGTCAGCACAGCAGTAAGGGCTCATAAACCCTAAGAGTGCCTTGGATCAAGGGGTAATTACTCCCCCTCCCAGGCTCCCAACCTGTGAACATGAGTGGGGAATGGGTGTAACTCAAAGGGAGTGTTACACAAAATAACATTGGTAGAGGAGATATTAGTATCCAAGGAGACCAAGAAGGGCCTTGTGAAGCAGAGGGCACTAAAGCTAAATCTTAGAAGAAACAGGGATTCCAAGAAACAGAGATAAGTAGAGAGTGCATTCTGGGCATCAGTGGAAACTAGGACAAGGGAGAACATCCCGTGTAAGGAATAACAAAACAGGGCCTCTGGTTGAACCATACATAGATTGTAGGAAGAAGAGTAATGTATAATGAGGTTGAAATTTGTAGGATGGAATTAGGTTGTGAAGTACTTTAAATGCCAGACAGAAGGGTTTACATTTTATCATAGAAGTAACAGAGAAGCTCAGTAATCTATGAAGTGGGTGGCTGACAGGGACAAGGAAATCATTGTCGTGGCTATGTGGAAGGACTTGAGGCAAGGAAACCTGGAAGAAAGCAATTATAGTCATTGACGTGAAAGATAATAAAGATCTGCTCTAGAATAGTGACCACATGAGATCCAGAGAGGGGGATGCAAGGAGCAGATGCTATGCCATCTGAATGACAGAGCTGTAATTTGAATCCAGATCCTTGGATTTCCTCTCTCTTAATCCAGTGCATTTACATCCTCTGAGACAATATAAAGAAAAACTGTCTTGAGTAGTTTACACTTCCTCGTGCAAACAGAATTAGAGGCTTACCCCCATGAGATTTGGGTAACAGAGAACATCACAGTAATAATTAGCTGAACACAGCATGAAATATATTACTGTACAGTGCGAATCATTTTCATTCATAAAAATAAGTTTATAGAAAGGCCAGGGTAAGCCAATGTTTTCCCTTAATCTGCCTTCATCAAAGCTTGCAGGTTTATAAATCAGTCCAGCTCTGGAGAGGCATAGATCCTTGTAGCTTAAGGTTCTGATAAGTGAAAGGCCTTGTATTAAATACTTGTGATTCTATTTCCTAGGGGAACATAAGCTTGTGGGTATGTGGGTAGTAGGAAAAGCTGATGGGGGTGAACACATTTGAACTCTAATTCCAGATCTTACATTGAACCCTGTGTGAATTATGGAAAGGTAGATGTCTAGCTAGAGAAAAGAAAAAAAAAAGGAGAGAAGTAGGGAAGTAGGGAAGGAAGGAAGAAAGGAAGGAAGGAAGGAAGGAAGGAAGGAAGGAAGGAAGGAAGGAAGGAACGAAGGAACGAAGGAAGGAAGGAAAGAAGGAAGGAAGGAAGGAAGGAAGAAAGGAAAAAAGGAAGGAAGGAAGGAAGGAAGGAAGGAAGGAAGGAAGGAAGGAAGGAGGGAGGGAGAAAAAAGAGAAAAAGAGGGAGGAGAAAGAGGGAGGAGATAGAGAAAATAGAAAGTATACATGAATGTTGACCAGCACACTTTATCACTTAAAACAAACAAAAATTGACCCAAAACCTTTATTCGTTTGAAGACAGTAATAAAATCACACTTCAGTTGCCTCCTGCCTCCAAGTTATCTGGCTCCAATTTCTTTCACTTTTCACCAGATCTATCCTTCTCCAGCTTTAAAAGCAAGTTATACTTTAGTATGACGCAAAAAGTACAAGAAAAAAATAATGAGCTAAATAAATACTCCCCACTCCTACCCTCTTGGATCTTGTAATGTAAACCAGAAGAGACATGTACTGCCTGAAATGAGGGACAGAGCACAAATATTGCACAAACTGTAACATTTCAATCAATCTACAAGCATTTGTTAGGCACTTACTGGGTACCAAGTCCTGGGTTCAGCACTGCCAAAACCAAGACAGAAGTACACAGTCCTGGCCACAAGAACCTTATGGACCAGCTTTAAGATTTCAGAGTTCTCAGAGGACACACACTATGTCCTCTTAGACTAACTCTCAACTAGTCTGTATGTGTCTGGTATGGATTGCCCCGTGTATCTGCTGCCTCTCCTAACACAATTATAATCACCTTGGAATTGACCTCAGCTAGCACAAAGGCACAGAAAAACCTTCCATCTAACAAAAACAAAAAGATCTCAGGCCGAGAAAGAAATGATCTAGAAAGAAATTATAGGACTCGAAAAGTCATTTTACCAGTCCATGTCCACCCAGAGGGAGATACTAGAAGACCATAAGCACAAGGAAAGGGATTCAGCCAGAAAGCCAAGCCTGGTTCCAGCAGGGAGATTAGGGGTGGGATAGTAAAACTTGCCCAGAGGTTGAAGATGGGGAGGGCAAATGGGGACTACAGGGAGACAGAGCCTGGAACCCACTGCTCTATTGTTCAGACTCAAAGGGTCAAAATCCTGAATGATCAGGACTGGCAGGGATGTGCTCAATGTACCCTGAATTTGAGAGTCCCTAGGTTATAAAAGGCCACTAGGAAGACTCTCCAAGATCAGACCACACTTGTTCTATACTGTAACTTCCTATTGTTCCCATACAACCATATCCCAGATCAGCTCATTAGATGGCTACAGATTAGTTCCATTATCAAACAGATAATACAGATTGGCTCCATTATCATCCAGATTACACATGTTAATTCTAAATTAATTCTAAAGAAATTAGAATTAAAGAATTAATTTCTAAAAAAAATATGACCATTTCTTTTTTTCTTTTTTCTTTTTTTTTTTTTTGTTTGTGCAAGTACAGCATTTTTTTTTTATTTAATAGCCTTTTATTTACAGGATATATGCATGGGTAACTTTACAGCATTAACAATTGCCAAACCTCTTGTTCCAATTTTTCACCTCTTACCCCCCACCCCTCCCCTAGATGGCAGGATGACCAGTAGATGTTAAATATATTAAAATATAAATTAGATACACAATAAGTATACATGACCAAAACGTTATTTTGCTGTACAAAAAGAATCAGACTCTGAAATATTGTACAATTAGCTTGTGAAGGAAATCAAAAATGCAGGTGGGCATAAATATAGGGATTGGGAATTCAATGTAATGGTTTTTAGTCATCTCCCAGAGTTCTTTTTCTGGGCGTAGCTGGTTCAGTTCATTACTGCTCCATTGGAAATGATTTGGTTGATCTCGTTGCTGAGGATGGCCTGGTCCATCAGAACTGGTCATCATATAGTATTGTTGTTGAAGTATATAATGATCTCCTGGTCCTGCTCATTTTACTCAGCATCAGTTCGTGTAAGAATATGACCATTTCTTATAGAAGTATACAGAACTAGACCCTGTGTCACCAATTTCCAGTTTAGGAAGAAAGGCTGGAAAATATGTAAATACAAGAAAATCTCAATCATAAAAGAAATATTGATACTCAAGGCACAAACCAAAAAAGGGGGAAATGACTTTGCACCTTCTAAAAGCAAAGCTTCAAAGAAAATCATAGCTTTCTCATAAGTGCATCTGGAATTCCTGGAAGAAATGAAGCAAAAATTTTCAAATGACCTAAAAACAAAATGAGAGCTCTAGAGTAGAAAATAGCAAAGAAAGTAGGAATTTTAAAAGAAAAAATTGGAAGAAAAATAAATGTCTATGCACAGAAGATGTCAAACTGCAATTAAGTAAGAGAATCTTTAAAAATTAGATTTGACCAGAGAGTAATTAATGACTCTAGGAGACAAGGAACACTGGAACAAAATCTCAGGACTGAAAAATAATATTTTAAAATATAAGGTATTTTTCTATCAAAAATAGCTCATATGGAAAATAGGTTAGGGAACCATTGGGTTTCTAAAGACCTTGATCACAAACAAAAGACTAGATACCATATTTCAAGACTTTAAGTTCCTGGAAGGCAAAGGCTAATTTTGCTTTGCCCTTGTATTCCCAGAACTTAGCTCAGTGCCTGGCACATAATAGGTAATTAGTAAATGTTTATGATTTGATTATCAAGATTAACAACAATGCTTTGGGATAAATTACTTGTTCTTCAGTTGATTTTCAATTGTGTCCCACTCTTCATTTTAGGGTTTTCTTGACAAAGGTACTGGGGTGGTTCATTATTTCCTCCTCCAATTCACTTGACAGATGAGGAAACTGAGACAAACAGGGTTAAGTGACTTGCCGAGGATCACATGGCTTGTAAATATCTGGAATCAGATTTAAATTCAGGTTTTCCAGATTCCAAGCTCAGTGTTCCATCTACTGTGCTATGTAGGGGCCTGTAGGATAAATCACTATTTGTGTTCTCCACATTTTACAAATAAGGGACTTAAGGGATCTTAAGAATTGAAGTAGTTGAAAGATTTACTTGTCCACAATCACGCATCTAGTATTAGTAGCAGGATCCAAATACGGGTCTTTCCTATCCCCAGATCTATAGCTCTTAACATTTGACAACACTGCTTCACATAAGTAGCAACTTTCTAAATAGATCACACAGACTGCAGCATGCATCTGAATGGTGATTGAGTCCACAAGTTAATCCATCAATCTGTCTACCCACACCGTACAAAGTCAATGAGCTGAGCCCAAAATTGAGAAGAAGAAAAGTGGGTTGGATTACATTTGGAAAATTGTGAAGGATTCGCAATAGACTCTAAGCTCCTTAACACAAAAAGCCGTCTTGTGAATAGCAAAATATTGCCAGTGATGCAGTTGAATCACAAATCATAGAAACTGATGTTCAAAAAAAATCAAAACTAAAGACGACAAAAAGAGAAATGGAGTCATTCACTGTAGGTATAAGAGACGGCAGCCTATTACTAAAAATGGCTTGGACTCAAGAATTAGTGGTAGCAACATCAATTATGAAACGAATGCTGGGAAAATGACATAGGTCAGTCATATATCAAGAGAGAGGAATGAAAGATGGAAACCTAGTTTCTGCATTGGTGCACATAAAATGTGAGCAGATCTACAAAACACTTCCAGGGTGATGGATAAATCCTAAGGGAAGGATTTGTGGCAGGATTTAATCCAATCCAACAAGTATTTATTATGTACCAAGAAAACAATGTAACTAAAGCCAGTCTAATGACAGAGTATTCATTCTAGAATTAGAGAACCTTAGTTCAAATCCAAGCCCTGTCACTTAAATGTGATATGCTTTTTGGCAAGTCACTCAGTGTCCTTAACTGAGTTAATGGAATAAATGATCTCTCACGCTGCTAGGTAAAAAGTGGACAGGATGCTGGATTTAAAGTCAGAGAGCTTTGGGTTTAAATCTCTTCCCCAAAGACTAGCTAGTCGTGTGACCATTAGCAAGTCATTTAATCATCTGGAAAACATGAATAATAAAAGAGCTCCAACCTATCTTACAGGGAGTCATGGCGTTCAAATGGGATGATGTATAGAAAGTACTTTGCCCACTTAAAGGTGCTATATAACTAGTAACTATTATTATGAGACAATAGGTTCATTGATAAGAAACGTGAAATGATTGGGATTTCTGTGTTCGGAATAAGCATGGAGATGGATGATGTCCTGGGTCCACTTAAATACAAATGCTAACATTACTGAAAAAAGATAATAGCATTGGGGGTTGGGAGAAGGAGTAGACATGTCCAAAAGGGTAAAAGCAAGGTATGTGTTTAAATAGGGCAAGACTTCTATTCCCTATCTTGCATCTAGTTATTCTCATCATGACCCTCTGCAACCACTTAAATAAATTCTATGTCTCTCTCACACTAGGCACTCAAACTGTTCCAATGGATTTGTAATTTCATTAACTTAAGATACCCCTCCCAATAATGAATATCCCAACCAATCCACATCTGTCTGGCTTCTGTATTTCTTGCCCATGTCCTCCTCTAAGTCAAGACTATCATAAGGAAGTCGATTCAACAAGCTGAGACCTTCCTCAGTTTCTCCTGATGGAATAATGCTGGGACTGTCCATCTGATATCTCTTGCAGAGAACTGATGAGTCCAATTACTCTTTTTTTGGATCATCCATTGCTTTGGAGTCTTTTAAATTCCTTATGCTTTATATTACAGTCTGCTCACAGTCACCAACCTCTCCGGTGCCTTCATTTTTAATTCTTCTGAGACTGTCATGTTTTCTGACAGCCTCATGAGCAGCTGGCCATATGTGCTCCAAAAATACTTGTTGGACTAAATGACCTTCAAGGCCCCTTATAGCTCTAAATCTAAATTTATGAATGAGAGAGAGTGAAGCTGAAATGAAATTCAAAGCTCAGGGCTTAAAGAGAAATTGGGAGACAAATTTAATATTCTTAGAAAAAAATGAATATTCTGCCCCCTCTTCTGGAAGGATGATATTCACTGACCTTGATGTCAGAAGAGGAAAATGGAGAACTCTCTACAGTTACTGCTCATGGCACATTCTATTCTTGAACCCTGGAGAGATGGGGATAAGGAAAGCTGGAGATGAGAGACACTGCATTGAAATATTGCTGTGGGGCCCACAGAAAGAGCTTTGGAGAATGTGACTTGATTCTGCTCATCTCAGGAAGTGGGGGTCCAGGTGTTAGAGCTGAGAGCCTCAGAAATTATAAATATCAGAAATAGAAACACTCTATGGTCTTTGAAGGTGCCAAAGCCACTTTTTTGCCAGGAAATATCACGGGGAGCCAGGAGAGGTCCTGGAAGTTCTCCCAAGGGACATAGGGGTCAGTGATATAGTGGTACATCTGTTGTGGGGCAGAGTCCAATCTGCAGTCAGAGTCTGGCGTTAGGACAAAATAACATTTGCATTGTTGTTAATTAGACTTTGGGTTTTATCACTTCCAATGTGGAAATTCCCTCCACCGATGCACATCACTCACTCGTAGTCTTATAACAGTTATAATTTATAACTCGTAACTGTTATAAGTAGTCAGAACAGCTAGAAAAACTCCTGAATGTAGATTAAAATATAATCAAAATTTTAAAAAACTAAAAAATATACAATATGAATAATGCTGGTTTATGGTTTTCTAAGTCAATATGCGTCTAGCAGGGATCCATTCTATTTGATTTTGAAATATTAGAGCCAAAAACCCAGCTAAATTCTCCTTCCTGTTGTATTTTGTTATTATTGTTAGTCAATCAGTCATGGTCTGATCCTTTGTGCTCCCATGTTCCATAGCATGCTAGTATCATCCATGGGGTTTTCTTGGAAAAGATGCTGAAATGTTTTGCTGTTTCCTTCTCCAATGGATCAAGACAAACAGAAACCATAAAACTAATAATTATCTGAGGCTATATTTGAATTCAAGTCTTCCTGATTCCAGGTCCAGCACTCTATCCTCTCAGTCACCTATGTTCCTCCCAACTTTCCCTTCCAAAAAACCTTTTAAAATAATGCCTTAAATCAAATTCTGAAGCAACATAATCAACAAAAGTTTGTACTTAGGATTCCAGTGGGAGAGATTATAACACTGGAGAAGGGATTAGTAGGTCTTGGAGGTGACTGCAATAGCAGTAGCAGCAGCTTTGAGAAACTTCAACCCAGAAATGATAAGGAGATTGACAACTGGTCAAAAAGAGATTAAAGACTCTGAGCAGACACCAGATACATTGCTGTTTCACAACTGTGTGGCCATATCTGTTCTATGTCACAGTTCTAGGGTAGAGAGGAGAATAAGCACTTGCAGCTGCAGGGGAGGAGTTGCATGTCCAAGGTAAAGACCAAAGTAAAGGCTAGGAAAGCAATGACCACAACTCTCCCAACATAATAACACCTTGGAACTGTATAAACCCCTGGAACTAGCTCTGAAAATAGCAACACATGAAAAAGCCTGGAGCTTGGGACAATGCCTTCACACCCTGAGGTGAGCAGAGCACAACTTTAACATAAAGTTCAAAGTAATAGACTAGAAAAATGAGGAAACAACAACAATAACAACATAAAGAATTTGACTTCAAAAAGCTACTATGGTAAGAAGAGATATAAGCAAAGTCTCAAAAAAATTTGTGATTTGGAAACAAGCTGAAAGAATTCCTAGAAGAGCTAAAGAAAGAAATAAGAATGGTACAGTAATAATGCAAGCAAATTATGAAAAGAAAAATAACAGGTTGGTAAAAAAAAAAAGGTACGAAAATACTAAAGAAGAAAACTCCTTTTAAAAAGGATTAATCAAATGGGGGGGAAGGTATACAATTTCACTGAAGAAAATAATGTCCTTAAAAATTAAAATTGGGTAATAAAAAATTATTGGCTCCAAAAGACATCAAGAAAATAAAATAAAGTCAAAAGAATAAGAAAATTGAAGAAAACATGAAATATCACATCATAAAAACAACTGACCTAAAAAACAGATTGAAGGGAGACAATTTAAGAATGATTTACTACCTGAAACTATGATCAAAAAAGAGCCTACTTATCATACTTTAATTATCAAGGAAAGCATTCCTAATATCGTAGATCCAGAGGATAATATAGAAATTGAAAGAATCTACCAATCACTTCTTGAAAGACAGCCTAAAATAAAAGTTCCAAGAAATATCATAACCAAATTCAAGAGCTCCCAGGTCAGACAGAAAACACTGCAATCACTTAGAAAGAAAACCATTCAAACACCATGGAGACACAGTCAGGGTCACATAGAATTTAACAGCTTCCACCTTAAAAGAATGAAGGACTCAGAATATGATAATTTGAAAGGCAAAAAAGTTAACATTACAACCAAGAACAACATATCCAGAAAAACCAATATAATCCTTCAGGGGGGGATGAATATATAATGAAGTAGAGGACTTTCAAGCATTTGTGATGAAAAGACAGAGCTGAAAAGAAAATCTGACATTTAAACATAAGACTCAAGATAAGTATAAAAATGTAAATACAAAAGAAAAACTCATAAGGGATTTAATACAAGAAATTCTTTACATTCTTATATGGAAAGATAAAACAAGTAATTCCTATGGATTTTATCATCATTAAAGGATTAGAAGCAATCTATATAAGCAGAAAGCATGGGTATGAATCAATTATGTTGGGATGATCTCTAAAAAAATGAAGGGGTGAAAAAATTTCTAGTGCATTTATTTATGCACTAGAAAAAAAGGGAAAGGGAGAGTTAAATGAGGGAAATTATCTCATATAAAAGAGGAACATAAGGAAAAGCTTTTGCAAGGGAAGGGAAAATTGGAAGTTGGAGGGCAATGTTTGAACCTCACTCTCAACAGAATTGGTTAAAAGAAGGAAAAAAGAATAATATATAAATACACACATATATAAGGGGTGTGTGTGTGTGTGTGTGTGTGTGTGTATACACAAACACAGAAGGATACAGAGTTGGGTATAGAAATCTATCTTAACAGGGAAATGGAAGAAGAAACAGATAAGAAAAAGGTGGACAGATGGTAAAAGAGAGAGAAGACTAAGGGATCTGTGGACATAGAGAGATAAACAAAAGAAAATAGGATGAAGAGAAATACAGTTAATAATCATAACTGTGGATGTAAATGGTATGAACTCACCCATAAAGTAGAAGTAGATGGAATGGCATTGGGGCAGCTAGACGGTATAGTGGATAGAGTATCAGCCCCAAAATCAGAAGTATCCGCATTCAAATCTGGCTTCAGACACTTATTAGTTATGTAACCCTAGAAAGTCATTTGACTCCATTAATCTCTACCCTCCCCAAAAAAAGAAAGTGTAAAGCTATCCTGAGACCAACAAGTTTGAAAGTTGATGATCTGATCTAATACCCCTAGAACACAGTAAACATTTAACAAACAATAGTTGATTATTCAGCTGATTTAATATAGCAAGGAAAACTAATGCCTATATGCAAGAAATGAATGAACCAGGATAATAACCATGTTTTCTGACTACAAATCTAGAATGTGAAGGAGAATAAAATGAAGACAAGTAAAATATCCTGTACTCTTTTTCTCCTGCAAAAAGAAAAATGCAAGAGGGAGAAAAAGCCTAAAGGAAGAAAAGACTGGAGCCAAAGGAATCAAGAGGGCCTGTGAAGTTTGACCAAATACCAAAAAAGAGAGCTTGTAAAAAAAATTACAAAGACAAAAATGATGAAATTCCTGCCTAGAATTTATGATACAGAAGAAGAAATCTCAATATAATTGGATAAATCAAGATTTTGGAAAAGCTGATTTCCAAAGAAAGAGATATAGGATCCTCTGTAAAATTCTTCAGGGCAAGTCGGTCCAGAAGGGATGGGAGATATTCAAGGATGAAATTCTAAAGACATAAAGGGAAACAATGATTATGTTGTATGAGTGAGATATGGGAGCAAGAATTGCTACTTAAGAATTAGATAAGGGAAGGGACTGGTAGTTCTGAAATCCTACTCAAATCAGGAATGGATTGAAGAAGGAACAAAACATATATATTCAGAATAATATAAAACCCTTCAAAATTTATAAAAATAAATTGAGGAGGAACAACATAAGATATGCTATATGGGGTGTATAGATTCATGGGAGTGGAATAAGGTATATAGATTAATGAGAATGGGATAAAAAGGGAAGGAAAGAATCAGGGGGAAGATAACAGAGGGATCCTTAAAGTAGGGGAGAAATTAAGTAATAGCAAGGCAAGTTAACAGATAGAAGTAAAGTAGAAGAGTTAGCAAGGAGGGAAAATGGGATATACATAAAAATAATAATTGATCAAGAATAGAATTCATTAGGAAAAAATGTTGGAATAGTAATCATTGATTTAAGGCAAGTCAAAGTTTAAAAGATTCAATCAAAAGAGAGAAATCTACATTATATGTCCATCATATTAATATTATTTTAGATATATATGTGCATATTTATATGTATATACATGTATGTACATATGTATGCATGTATGTAAGTATATATGTATGTGCATTGTACATGCATACATATAATCACTGAATGGGGTGTGGACTCACCCCATTTGACCAACAGGTCAAACTGAGACCTGTTGAAGACCTTAGCTTAAGAAGGCCAAGTCTCCTATTGCATCCAGGTCCATCTTCAGTCACCTTGATCTATAACTTGTCACTTTACCTAGATAGCTCTGGATGGGAAAGTGAGACAGACCTTGCACATCCCTCCCTCATTTCAATCCAATTCCCAGATATCATGCTCCTTTGTGAAACTGAAGAAAAAAACAACATATAAATCCATCCATGCTTAACTATATAGACTGCTTGGAGGAAGTGAGGGGGAGGAAAGAAAAGAAAAAGAATAAAGTAAAAAGTGCACAGCATAAAACAAAAGAAAACCAACAAGGCAGCAAAAAAATGGACAGTTCTGAATACAGTGTTTTCTATTATTATTATATATGCTTTCTTGAAATGGAAATTTATTATTATATATTTTGAATTATCTCTTGTGTTTTGTGTACATGACAATTTTTTCTTTTTCTAATAAAAATTTTAAAGTTAAATAAAATAAAGGGAGTGAATCAGAACTCCTATGTTGATCTGTAATATTATAGGGTCAAACCCTATTACATAGAGGGATGGATGGATGGAAGGAAGGAAGGAAGGAAGGGAGGAGAAAGGAAGGGAGGAGAAAGGAAGGAAGGACGGAAGAAGGAAGAAAGGAAGGAAGGAAGGAAGGAAGGAAGGAAAGGAAAGAAGGAAAGAAGGAAGGAAGGAAGGAAGGAAGGAAGGAAGGAAGGAAGGAAGGAAGGAAGGAAGGAAGGACAAGAAATAAAGAAAATTAATTTGTATAATAACTGCAACATTATAGAGGAAAACAGCTTCAGAAGGCAAAATTTTCATCATGCCAAAAAAATGCCTTTAATGAATTCAAGTCCCCTGGCCCAAATAAGCTTGAGACTTAGGTACTGAAAGAACTGGCATTTGGAACCATTTAAACCAAATGGAAAAAATCATGAAAAATAAGAGAGGTATCATAGTATTGGAGAAAAAATATTGACTCAAAATTTTAAAAAGGGAAGAGTAATGAGCTTGATTTGGGCTCTCCCCAAAAAATTCTAGAGTGGGTTATTAAAGAGAAGGTCAATAATAACCAGCATTTATTTAGCATTTTATGGTTTAGGAAGCATTTTGCATATATTATCTCCTTTGGTCTGCACAACAGCTCTGTGAAATAAGTGCCTCATTTCACAGATGAGGAAACTGGGAGAGGTCTTAATGGACTTGCTTAATGTCACTTCTTCAGGATCACATAACCAGTAAGTTTCTGGGGAGGATTTTAACTCAGATTTCACATCTTACAACTGGACGGACCATCTAACTTCCCTGGTTGGTGAATATCTAGGGAAAAAAATAGAAATCACAAAAATCCAGCAAAACTTTGTCAAGGACAGGTTATGCTAGCCTAACCAAATTTGTAATTTTTACACTGTTAGTTGATTAGGAAGATGCTATAGAAACAGTTTATTAGATTTTTGAGCAAAATAGTAAATAAAACATCTACTATTTTGTCATAACACAATGCCACATAGCAAGTGTTTAATAAATTCTTGTTACCTAACAGGAAGACAAAGAGATGTAGACTAGATGACAATATTACAATAAGATTAGGGATGTGACAAATAAGTGTTTATTACTCAATGAATAGTCATTAATGATTCAATTCAATAAGGCAGAAGATCTCCAGTGGAATACCTCAGAGATCTATCTTGATCCTGTGCCAACATTTTGAGCAGTGACACGTTCATCAAATTTACACATTGAACAACAGCAGCAAGATTCAAAAAGATTTTGACAGATTAGAGCACTGAGGTCTGTCTAATAAGATTTAATAACCACTCCCCCATTCCCAATGAAATTGAATGCTCTGTAATTATAATCACCATTACCCTTAAGAAGAGTTGAGAAATGCAAATCTCTCCCTTCTTTTCAGAAGTGGAGGACGATGGCTACAGAAAATGCTTATATTGTCAAACTCTGTTGATTTATTGTTTGGTTTTGCCGAATCACTTTTTTTTAATTTTTCATACAAGGGATATTTCCTGGGTAAAAAGTAGAGAAGGATATATTCAGAAATTAAGATGATATTGATATAGAAAATGTATTTCTTTAAATACAAAAAAAATGTAATTCTGTAGGGATTAGTATAAAATCTTATACTTGGATTCAAAAAAGATCAGTTTCCATGAACAAAATTGGTGGTGGTGACATGATGAGGCAGTAGTATTTCTGAAACAGATCTGGAGTCTTCAGTGAACTCCAAGCTCATTAAGAGTCCAAGGTGTCAGTCAAAAGATGCTCACATGACCTTGGATTGGTTGAGAGGAAAACTTCCTTGGAACGAGGCAATGATCAGTCCTATGTAATCTGTCCTAGTCAGACCACATCTGCAGGCGACATTCAAAATCATATGTTGAGTTCTGAGGATCACTTTTTGAGACCAACACTGATAACCTGGAAAGAGCCCAGGAGATGACTACTATGATGAAGGGTTTGAGTCCCTGTCTCAAGACTCAGCTAAAGGAAAAGGAGCTTGCCTGGTGGAGAGAAGAGAAAACTCAGGGGAAAATAAGATGCTTTCAAGTATTTGAAGGGCTGTCAGGTAAGAGAGGAATTATTTTTATTTTATTTGGCTCCTTAAGACAGAATCAAGACCAGTGGGTAGAAGTTGCAAAGAAGCCAGTTTGGGCCGGATGTCAGGAAAAACTTCCTCACAATCAGTGCTAGTCCAAAAGTAGAATGGGCTCCCTCGGGAGGTGGCAGTTTCCCTCTCCATGGAGTTTTTCAGGCAAAACCGGAATGATTTCTTTTTAACTACGTTATGGCGGTAGTTCATTCCAGAATTAATTAAACTAGGTGATCAGTGGGTTCTAGGCAATGGAAAAATACTAAGATTCTGAAAACTACAATGAGCTACGACACCTTGAATGGCGCACCAGTCTCACCTAGTCATTTGTATTTCTCTCCCAATGCTTAACACACGGACAAAGACAAAACCATATCTAGTATCAGTTTCAGCTATTTAAAATAAGTTGACTAAGAGTCCAATTGGCAACTCGGCCAGTCTTCTAATCCATCCCCTTCGTAAATGGGGTACTTATTAGAAACTAACTCTGGTTGACTCTCCTGGGATTTATGTCCACAAAATCCAAGCCAGTCAGAGAGGCTACTACTGCTGGGGCAGCCAGCAATACAAACAGATTCCCAAGGTATCCCCTAATGAAATCCTTATGTAGCTCAGCCTCAGACTAATTTCAGTCCCGTCTATTGCCAATGGTATGACTTCACCATCGGGCATGAGCCGGCACAGGTCCCCAGAGGGGGAAATGTGTGTGGCTAATCCATCCAGTGAGACAGCTCTACTCCCTCCTAACCATGCCCAGATGCTCTGGTTAAGCTGTCCGTGCTAGCGTACTCCCTCAGGTTACAGAAGTCACATGTTACCACAGTATCCTCTCTCAGACCCACCTGAAAAAGCACTGCCCCAAACACTCCCCTCCTTGGCCCTGTGACCACAGAGCTCCCTGTTGCTGGAGGTCAGTCTGAAAGGGCTGCGTCTCTGAGGGCTACTTCCATACTTCTCCAAGCTAGGAGAAAAAGGTGAAATTAGGAAGCAACCTTTTATAAGCCAATTGAAAATGCCCCCATAATATTAGGGGAGACCTGGAGGACTCCTCCATGAGTTTAACAAGACAGCTAATCAAACTCCTCAAGTTATTTTGCAGAACCTGGATACCCAGGGGGAAAAATATTACCAATTAATTTTGGTGGTAATTCGTTTTCAGACACTATTTTTTAAATGTTTTCTTGATCTTTTTTTCTACATTGCTCTCATTTTCTAATAACCTCACCTAATAAAGTCCTCTTTTATAGCAAAGAAATACAACTCAGCACAAGAAAATGATTCATTGTGCAGATTCTGACAGTATATGTGCCTCCTTTTATAGCTGTGGCCACCATCTCTCCACTAAGAGGGAGGAACACTTCATCAATAGTCCTCTGGAGTCAAGATTGCCCTTGGTTTTCATCGGGGAGTTCTTATGTATATTATTGCTGTTTCCTTTTCCATCACTGGAAATGTACAAGATTTACTTGGTGTTGCTTATGTCATTCATCCTGCATCAATTCCCAAGTCTTACCAAGTCTCGCGGAACTCTTCCCATTTTTAGGGTACAATAATGTTGAATTACATTCATGTAAGAAAAATGATTATGAAATAATGAATTACTGAGGAGATCCCCTGACCTTTCCCAAAAAATTATCTACCCAACTAGAAAAAAAAAACATTACAAAGAATTTAATCAGGCCATTGTGGTCCACTCAGAATGGATTAAATCCTTTCTCTAGATTGTCCAGGGTTGGGAGTGATTTGGAAATAAATGACATAATCAAAGTCACAATCCCTCCTTAGAACAGGTCCACTTCTCATTATAATATTCAATCTCTCATTACTTAACCAATCAGAGTTAATTTCTACCCTCCGGAATATCAGTCTTTCAAAGACATATAAGCATTGAGTAGGTTCCTTGAAGGGTTTTTGGCATTCAAAACTGCCTCTGATCTTTTTATTCATTATTGTTAGCATAATTAGTCAAATGATTAATTACCCAGAAATTATGTCTCCTGAACTTTTTATCCATCACACACCTACCTCAATTTGCTTAGCCATCCACCAGGATGATGTCCCCACATTTTGCTTCAAGGGTTTTGCTGCTACAAAACTATTCATTATAAATATTTCCTATTTGTACATAGGAGCTTCCCTCTGTCTTTGGCCTCTTGGGAGTAGATTTCAGCTTATCTTAAAAATTCAGGCTAGCCTCAGTTTGTATATATTCATGTAGGCCTGTGACTAACCAAATTAAGTGATAATTTAATTTATACTAATAGATAATTTGCATATGTTTATGTTACAGATGCTTTGTAGGAACCAAAATAAAATGTCAAGGAAACCACACTTCAAAGGAAAGGCAAATGCTTTTTAATAAACGTCCCACTCACGGATTGCAAATGTTTACTGAGAAGTTAGTAAAAGGAACAACATAAGATTTTTTTTGTTTGTTTTTAAGAGGTTTTCCACTCTGCATTAAATTGGATGGTCGTGGAATAGCAAAACTAGATGGAATCTTAGAGCTCACATAGTTCAACCCCTTTATGCTACAGAGGAGGCAAGGAACACACGGAGAAGGAATCTTATTTGAACAGGATCCTGTGGCCACTCCCTGGCTCAAGAAGCTACAATAGCCTCCAAGATAAAATACAAGCTTTTCTGTTTTGGCTTTAAGAGTCTTTCCCAATCTGTCTTCAGCCTGCCTTACCATACGTTACTTCTCCTCACCTACTTCATATTCCATGCACCCTCCAGGACTCTCCCTCCCCATCTTGTAATCTTCATATAGGCTAGAAAACTCTCCTCGATACCTCTGCCTTCTAAAATCCCTGCCGTCAAAAATAAAATAAAATAAAATCCCTGCCGTCCTTCAGGATTTGACTGAGGGAACATTTCCTGCCCAAGGCCAGTTCCCAAACCCATTGTTGCTACTGCTCATCCCCTTTCCTCTCTCTTTCTGTCTCTATCTCCCTCTCTGCATGTATATACATATATGTGTGTATATATATATATATATATGTAGTATACATACATACACACACATATATAGACATATGTATATATAAGTGTGTGTGTATACATTCTTTTTATATACATACATGAACACTATACTCTCTATTATACACACTACATATACTCTGTATATAGCACTCATATATGAATATATGAATAAAAACATCTCCATACTCTGTGTATATATTCACACACATACTATATATGGGGACTATAAATATTATATATATATATATATATATATACACACACACATACAGTATATATACTCTATATAATACATACTATATATATACTCTATATATAACACAAACATACATGTCTGTGAATAAAAAAATTATATTCTGTATATATCCACATATATATTATATATGAATATTATATCTACATTATATATAGTAGCTATATTCTCTATATAACACTTATATAGGAATAAAACTATCTCTATACTCAGGATGTATGTACATACTATATATAGGTGCTATATCTCCATTCCATACATACACACACACAGTATATATATTCTCTATATAATATACAAACATATACATATATGAATAAAAATATCTCTATATTGTGTTATATGTTCACACACATACTATACATGGGTACTAGTTCTTCAATCTCTCTCTATATATATACACATATAACAATATATATAACCTCTATATAATACACAGTACATATATTCTATATATAAAACAAACATATAATGAATAAAAATATTTATACTCTGTATATATTCACATGCATACTATATATGGATACATCTACATTCTATCTATACATATATATACATACATACATATATAGTACATATATTCTATGTAACATATACATATATATATGAATAAAAATATCTCTATACTCTGTGTGTATGTACATACAATAGATGGGCACTATATCTGCATTCCATACATATACACATACAGTATATAAACTCTATATAATACACACACATATATGTATATGAATAAAAATATTTACACTCTGTATACATATTCATATAAATACTATAATATGGATACTATATCTAAATTCTATGTATAGATAATATATACTTTATATAATACACACACTTATTTTTGCTATATATACACATATATGTATATATAAATAAAAATATACTCTGAATATATACACATATACTATATATGTACTATGTATTCATACACACATGTAGCCATTATATGCATATATATTTGTATGTATGTGTTTGTGATATATCTCCTCATCTCCATGCATGTTCTTTCCCTTCAATTTGATTGCTCAAACTCCTTGAGGGCAGAGACTGTTTTGTTCCGATTTTTGTAACCCCTGGGGTCTGGTACAAAATGGATGCTTAATAAGTGAAATTATTAGCTGATACATCTCTGAAATTATATTAAATGCGGAATATACATGGTTGTGTGTTAAATCACTTTAAGAGCATTTATTAAGCACCTGTTATATACCAAGTTCTGTTGGGGATACAAAGAAAGGCAGAAAGCCCAGTCCCTGCCTTCAAGGCACTCTCAGTCTAAGTGCGGGATGATCCTCAGGAGTTGAGGAGCCCTGAGATCTGTCCTAAACCATACCATCTCCATCTCCAACACCCCAATGCCAATAAAACAAAAAGAATGGGTCTAGAACTGATCACTTGATTTCATTCATACCGGAAATTTCCTGATGAGCACACTCCCTCTCCACTGCGCAATGGTCTCTTGTGTCTGGAATTCTCCTTCTCTTCGTTGGCTCCCTTCAAGACTCAGCGTAAATCCCATCTTTGGGGAGGGGGGATTGCTCAGTCCTCCCATTGTTAGAGTCTTCCCTCAGAGATGACCTTTTACTTGCACTACATTATCTTACATATACATAGTTACTTGCATGAACTCTTCAAAAGCAGGAATTAGCTTTGGGTCTTTCTTTGTATTCTCAAGGTTTAGCACAGTGCCTGGCACATAAATACTTACTGACTAACTATATACAGTGTACCTATCTTCTACCAATCCTCAACTGGCAAGAGTTCCAACCCCCTTCCTCGCCACCTTCTCTGAATATATTCCAGTCTGACAAAAACATCTTTTTTTAAACAGTGGGTCCCACACTACTCTCCAGCTGTGGTCTGATTAGAGTAAAATACCACAAGGTTCTAACTTTTGCCCTCTTGTTCCTATTCATGTAAACACATGAATAAATATTAATATTTAATAAATATTAATAAATGTTTATTTAATCGATATTAATAAATAAATGTTCATTGAATGGAATGAAAGTGCATTAATTGCTTCCATCTTCCTGAAAAGTATTTTTGCAAGTCAGTTGATTCTCACAGCAAGGTATACAGGACATCGTGGTGAGTCAGATTATCACCCAGAGCCAAAAGGAGAAGAACAACCAACAGCAGATCTGTGGGCTTGCCATTCTCTCCCTCCCCTTCTCTTAACTTGTCACTGGGAGATGGCTTTCCATACCACCCACATTTCAGTCCCCTTTCATAACACCACAGGCACAAAGCCTCAGTTATTGGTCCTCTGAGAAATGTTAATATCATAGAAACAATGGATTTTCTCATCTACAGCTGAAAGTCATCTTAGATGCAAGCCATAGGACCAAAAACTACTTTCCCATTTAACAGATGAGAAAAAAGCAAGGTCAGCCAGCCCAAATTAACCTACCCAAGGCCACAGGGCTAGTTCTGATAGAATTAGGTCTAGAATATAGGTCTCCTGACTCTCCAGTCTTATATTCTTCCATTAAAGCTCAACAAGGAAGTGTTGGTGCTAGCTGGAACCCAAGAGAGCCAGTTGTTAAATTTCCAATATAATGTGGAAATGAGCAAATATTATGGATCAGGGCTTGATTTTGTGTTGAATGTCTAGACTCAGGAAAGTGATGAAGAAAATGTGGATTAAATTTAAGATGTGATTACATGTGATTAAAAGGTGATTAAACTTAAAAATAGGTTATAAATATTTCCTCCCCCGCCCCCAAAGCTGGTTGTTAAATATTTCTCTTTATTCATTATTCCACAGAAACTGGGAAGAAGGATGACATGAACGAATAAAACAAAGAGTTTTGTTGTCAGACCTGTAGAAGTAGACCACTGAGCCAGAGTAGCCCAGATGTGTAAAAAAAAAAAAAACTTTGCATTAGCCCAGATTTTTGTGCAGACCAAAAGCTCCAGCTGGTTAGAGGGAAGGTCCCCATGAGGCAGTACTTACCATCCATGTCCAGGCGTTGCATGATGATGGCCAACTCCACCTCACTAGGCATGTAGCCCAGCGAGCGCATGGCCATACCCAGTTCCTGCTTGGAGATGAAACCATTCCCATCCCGGTCCAGAACTCTAAAGGCCTCACGGATTTCTGTAAAGGGAAACACATAAAGAGGGTCAAATGGTCTTGAGGAATAGTGTGCCTCCTTCTCTGCCCCTTATTTGCTCACAACCCTGAATGGCCAATTTCTCTCTGTCCCTCTGGCTGCTGCTGCTTTTGCTTCATTTGTGGAGATGAGGATCTAAAAAGATTATACATGGGATTCCTTTGTATTCTAACACCATGTGTTCTATAGTCTGAGGTTCTTCCCAGTTCTGCCATCCTAGGTTCTAAGATTTCTCCCAAATGTGACATCCTAGTTTCTAAAGTTCCTCCCAGCTCTAACATCCTAGGTTCTAAGGTTCCTCCCAAATCTGACATCCTAAGTTCTAAAGTTCCTTCCAGCTCTGACATTGTAAATTCTAAGATTCCTCTCAAATCTGACATCCTAGGTTCTAAAGTTCCTCCCAAATCTGACATCCTAGGTTCTAAAGTTTCTCCCAGCTCTGACATCCTAGGTTCTAAGGTTCTTCCCAAATCTGACATCCTAGGTTCTAAAGTTTCTCCCAGCTCTGACATCCTAGGTTCTAAGGTTCTTCCCAAATCTGACATCCTAAGTTCTAAAGTTCCTCCCAGCTCTGACATCCTAGGTTCTAAGGTTCCTCCCAAATCTGACATCCTAAGTTCTAAGGTTCCTCCCAGCTCTGACATCCTAAATTCTAAGGTTCCTCCCAAATCTGATATCCTAGATTTTAAGGTTCCTCCCAAATCTGACATCTTAGGTTCTAAAGTTCCTCCTAGCTCTGACATCCTTAGTTCTAAAGTTCTTCCTAGCTCTGACATCCTAGGTTCTAAGGTTCCTCCCAGCTCTGACATCCTAAATTCTAAGGTTCCTCCCAGCTCTGACATTCTATAAGCTAAGGTCCTCTCAGTTTTGACCTTCTTTGCTCTGAAGCTCCTCCCATCTCCAACGTTCTAGATTTTAAGGTCCCTCCCCAATTTGTTCATCCATCCTTGTTTGCATGCTGTTTGCCCCACCAGACTAGGAGATCTCTGAAGGCACCACTTTTTGCCTCTTTCTGCCTCCCCAATACTTAATTCCTGGCACAGGGTGATCACATCGTAAATGCTGGCTGGCGGAGCCCCCAGCTCTGACACCCCAGTGGTTTCTAAACTCCTTGTCCCAGAGATTACTATATTTTCATCATTAGATCCCCAAATACAGGTATTTAGTAAATGTTTGTTAAACTGGGAGAAAAGAGGGTCAAATGGACAAAAGCTTTTAACGGGGCTGCCATCAGACATTGTCTGCTAACACCCTTCATTACTGCATAGATATGCTCTAAACGAAGAGAAAATGGGTTCAGGTCAGACTTAAGGAAGACCTTGAGTTGGATGGGAGGCAATAAGAATATGAGTATGGATATCCAGTAAGTTTATGGCAAAAAGGGGGGGGGGGGAAGAGGAGGGCTGCTGTATTGGGTAGTGAGCTTTTCTGTAAAATAAAAATTAAAGTCACAATGAGAATCCATCTGGACAGCATACATCTGTCTAATTTCTCTGAAATTCCATTCTTTCCCCCCAATCAATCCTAGGTGACCTTGACCCCAGAAGAGTCATAGAAATGGACTAATCAGAGATTCCTAAACTCCAGGTCCCTAAATGTCTGCACTCATGGTCTCAAGACCAGCCCCAAAGGTAATCAATGAAAAAATACTTATTAAGCACCTAGCCTAGATCTGGAGAATACAAAACAAAAACAAAAGCTTTCCTGCCCTCAAGAAGCTTAAATTCTTTTACTATTTCTCTATTTTCCAGGCAACCCAGAGAAATTCTAGGAAAACAAAGAAACCAGAGTTTGTTGTTGTTTTTAATATCAACTATAAAGGGATGGAGCAAGAATCCCATGCTAGAAATGTTCTTCCTCCCCTTTGCCTCTTGAAATCTCCAGATTTCTTCTTTTCATGACTATTTCCTACCAGAGTCCTTTCTTGATTGCCCCAGTTGTTCATACCCATCCATGAATATATTTCCTATATCTCCTGCATTTATTTAACTATAAATATACTGTCTTTCCCAGTAGAGTGTAAGCCTCTTTTTTAAATTTAATTTATTTTGTTCATTATTTTATTTATTTCATTTATTTTATTTATTTATTTCATTATTAATTATTTTTCCAATTACATGTACAGATAGTTTTCAACATTCAATTTTAGAAGATTTTGAATTCCAAATTTTTTCTCTCTCCAAGACAAGAAGCAATCTAAGTTATAAATGTACAATCATTTTTAAATAATTCCATATTAATCATTTGGGGAAAGAAAAATCAGAACAAAAGAGGAAAAATAAAAAGTAAAAAACAAAACAAAAAAAAGGTAAAAATAGTATGCTTTGGTCCACATTCAGTCTGTATAGTGCTCTCTCTGGATATAGATGGCATTTTCCTTTGCTTAACATCAGTTCAGGTACATCTTTCCAGGATTTTCTGAAATCAAACTGCTCATCCTTTCTTATAGCGTAATAGTATTTCATTACACTTATTTACCTTAATTTAGTCAACCATTCCTCAATTGATGGGCATCCAGAATGCAAGTTTTTTGAAAGGACTAGCTATGTCACTTTTACAGAAATATCCTCAGAACTCAGCACCTAATAGGTAAATTCTTAGACAACTGATTATCAATTAAACTGGAATATATTTTGCATTTATAGAAGGCGAGATATCAGGATTATAAAAGATTTTTTCAGAACTTTGATGAGGAAAGTACATAATTGCCAGTAATTCTTGGCTCTGTGGAGCTAATGAGGGCAGTGAGATTTCTTGAGAAAAATAGTAAAAGGTGTCCATCTGTGCTTTATCTTCTGACTTTGACCCTACAAAGCACAGGTTATGAAACTGGGATCTAAACATCCCCAAGAGGGCTATAGATAGGTATAAAAGACCATGAACTTGGACAGGAAAAAAAATTACAACTTTGTTTCACTTCAATTTGTTTCATTTATAAGACTATTTACTTTATGAATTTAAAAATAAGATTTTGAGAAAGAGTACAGAAGTCTCACCAATCTACCAAAAGGACAAAAAAAAGGTCAAGAACCCCTGGTCTATGGGCTGGGTAGAAAGAAGCAATGACTAGGCTATGGGTTCAAGGCCTAAGAACCCTAACCAAGAGTCTGAGATTGCTAAGGCTAATCTTGCCACCATCACATGAAGCCCCAAGCTCTGTTCTAGCCTTAGAATAAAGATGAAGCCTCTTAGAGCTGCTCTCTTAGAGGAAAAGAGGAGGGAGTAGGACCTTAAAAAGGCCCCGTTTCCAACTGTTTGGTACTAGAAGTTATGATGAAAGGCTTTGAAACATTATAGGAGCCTGTTTCCTGCTGCGGCTCTGGCTCCTTCCCCCTAATTTACAGTTATGCTACAGCTATAAACAGCCTCAGATCAATAAGAGTGTCATAAAAAGGACAAAGACTTTTTATTCATTCACAGCCTTCTTCAGTAACTTTCCCCAGCCTGGCTGAACACTTGACTCTACCATAAACAAGGCTTGTTTGACCTGACAGATGGCCCACCGTCATCACGACTCCCCCGATCCCATTTCTGCTGCTCTCCCCTCGTCAGGATTCCCCACCTCCAGAAACCCCACACTCTTCATCAGGTGGGCAGTCTCTGGACCTTTTTAGGGCATTGCTCATGTCTTTCTCCACCAAAGAAACAAGTTCCAAGGACTTCCACCACCCCATCCTCCCAACTCCATTAGAAAATCCCATGACCTAAAGGAGCCTCAAGACTAAACACCAGAACTGGTCTACGATGAGAGTGGCGGAATGGCAGACAAAGGGAAAGATAAGATTTTTTGACCATCTATGAACATTCATCTAACCATGGCATTCCGAAGGCCAGATCTTTGCCCACTGACCAATGAGCTGACAATCTCCTGAAGGACTAGACCCACATCATTTCTCCTGAATCAGGATAAATGGGTGTCTTGACCATTAAATAGTACCCAAAAATATTAAAACCTTTCAGCACATTGTAGGGTTTATGGACATAAGAAAGAATATACATGATAAAGGATCATAGATTTAGATTTAGAAGGTATGTTAGAGGTCATCTAGTCCTAACCTTTTATTTTACACATGCGGAAATTGAGATCCACAGAAATGAGCCCTCCTCACCATGGGGTATTCAGGAAGTAAGTGCCAGGGGCAGGATTGGAACCCAAGATTTTGGGTTCCCCAAACCTAGCACTCTCATCTCATCTCAGATCCACTGACGAACCCAAATATGAAAAATGCTCACATCTATCGGATCTAAGGCACGTGTAGACAAACAACGTGTTCTTTTATTCCATCAAACTTGCGTGTTCCTGGTTCCTGCCTTATTCACAGAGAGGGCGGAGGCAAACTTGAGATGATCAGTAGCAGGTTTTCAGGACACATGAGCTCCACATCTCCACTCCACCACAGACACGTTCACACCCTTGACTCTGCCCTCACCCACAAGTGTCCACTTTCATGTTGGCAGATGCAGAAATTCTGTTCTCTGATCATTTTTTATCATTCCATCTTTCCCTCTGCTTTATGATTCTTCACTTCATTGCTTCCCATCTCCCCACAGTCTAATTCATCCTTTGCACGGATACCAGAGTGATTTTCCTAAAGTGCATGTCTTTCCATGTCACTCCCCCTCTCATTAAACTCCAGGGGAGCTCTGCCTCCTCTAGGATCAGATATAAACTCCTCTGTTTGGCACTCGGAGGTCTTTAAAATCTGTCCCCAGTTAGCATCCCAGTCTTATTACAATCGGTCCCCTTCACCAATCTATAACCCCCTCAATGACCTTGACCTTCTAACTGTCCTGCTAAGATGGCCCTCCATTATCTGCCTTGTTTCTGTGCCGATTGTCCCCGGTAACCAGAATGCACTCCCTCCTCCCTTCCAACCCTGAGAACTCATTCTTAGTGAAGAGGCAGCTCATTTGCTACTTTCTCTGAGAAGCTTTTTAATCTCCCCCCACCTAGCTGCTAGTGCCCTCCTCCACAAAATCATCTTTTCTCTATTTTGTCTTTATTTGTACATACCTCTGTCTCTATGTATTTATTGCCTCCTCCACAGAATGGGAGGCAGCTGGATGGTTCAGGGAATAGATCACAGAGCCTGAGGAAATCCAGCCTCAGGCCCTTGCTAGCTGTGTGACCTTAGGCCAGTCACTTAAGTGCTTTCTTTGCCTTGATCCACTGGAGAAGGAAATGGCAAATCACTCCATTATCTTTGTCAAAAAAAAAAAAACTCCATGGACAGTGTGGTCCATGGTATCATGAAGAGTCTGACACAGCTGAACAGCCACAGGGATAGTTCCCTTCTTATCTTTGAAATCCCAGTGCCTAGAACATAGTAGGTATTTAATAGTAGATTTCTTAATTGCTATTTTTGTATTTATGTCACTTTCATTTTCCTCATATACTCCCCCTTCACCTCCATCCACATTGAGCCATTTCTTGAAACAAAGATTAAAGGGGAGGGAAGGGACTCATTTCAGCAAAAACTAAATACATCTACCAATATTTCCTGTATTCCACATCCATACTACCTTTGTTCCCCAAAGAGAGAGAGGAGAGACATAGCCCCAATTCTTCTCCAGTACTGCTACTGGACATTATAATTATAAAGTTCACATCAACAAATATTCTTTGGCGATGGCTATGAAGACCAGTGAATGAGGAAGCAAAATGGCATAGTGGAGATGATATTGAGTTCTAGCCCTGCTCTGCCCCTAATTTGCAATAGTCATTTTAAGTCAAATCAATAAAGACTTATTAAGCACCTATTTTGTGCCAATATTGTGCAAAGTCCTGGGTCCTTTGCCCTCTGGTCTCTGTGCCTTCTATAAAATGGGGGGATTGGACAAGTATCCCTTTTACTTCTAAATCGATGATCTTAAGGTCTGACACTTGACCAGCTCCAAGGTCATCTAAGAGTTGACATTGTACTTTGGGGATTATAGTTCAACTGAATGAGATTTGAGATTTTTTTCCTCCCGTATTTCTGCCTCACTTATGGAGAAAACTTCTCCTGCTTGGGAGAAAGCAGACAGTGCTTACTAAAATCCATCTCCCTTTAAAATAGGAGTGGGGGTAGGGGGAATGTAAGGGAACAAAAAGAAACTTAAATCCATTAAAGAGGCCTCTAGGAGATTTAATCCTGCCTGGGGAAGGAAAGCACAGGAAAACCCAAAGCTAGTTATGGAGAAGTGGGGCCTTCAGTCTGGGAACAACACATGACGTCTGCCTGGTTTTACTTTCTTATAGTAGTACAGTGTGTAAGAAATATGCCCATAAAACCAAGCAGGGAAGTGAGAGCAGACAGGGCTCAACTGCCTCTGGCCATAGCTTGCCTACACCCAGTGCAGACATGGTCACCAGACAAGGTTTCCCTGAGCTCTGAGAGTCAGGCCTGCAGAATGTTTGTAGCAACAGCCTAACAAGGTTGCTGGCTTTGTCACTTGGGGATTTATGTATTCCCTCCTCAGAGTAAAAGGCTCCTATTTTTTTCAGATTTATTTTAGCCTTTTGGATTGGGTGTGGGGGGTACTTTATAAAATTTATTTTTATTATATTTTATTATATATTATTTATATTCTAAATTAAATTATTAATTTAATATTATTGTAAATATGTATTATTATAAAATTTCATTTTTTAAAAATAGTATTGAATATCTCCCTCATCACAATTCCCAATAGCTACAGTGGCAGAGGAATCCAGCTGGGGCCCCTCACTGCACACAAGATTCGGGGTCCCCTTCCCCAACTCCTAGAGGGAAAGAGTAGCAGGTTTGGAGGCAGAGATCTGAGGGACAGAAGGGACTGGGACTCAGGATGAATAGGAAGTTTGAATCCTCCCGCAGATATTTACTAGACAAGTACCCATTCTGGCTTTCATTTTTTTCATCTTTAAAATAAGCAAATTTGGACTGAGGCTTCTGAGGAACTGGTTTATGAACCCCTCCGGCATATAAAACTAGTCGTGGATTCTCTTTACAGCTGAGTATCACAGTGGAAAAAACAGAGGCTTTGGAAGGAAGAGTTAAATCCCATTTCTACCACTCACTGGGCAAGTTGCTAAACTAGTCTAGACCCTGGTTTCCTCATCTGAAAAATAAACGCGTCACACAAGGTGCTTTCTGAGGTCCCTTCTCTTCCCCTCAACATCCGTGATTCTGTGATCTTTATCATTAAGCAGGTGAGAGGATAGAAAAATAAATGGCCAGGTAAGGCGCCCGCATCCCAGGAGACCACAGGCCTGCAGCACAGATCCAGTCTGGGGAAATCAGCAGCAGCAGCAAAACGATGAGGACTTTACAACCCAACTTCGAATTACAGTTAGTGTCAACATTCTCTGGGCAATGTCTAGGCTGGGGGAAGCTGCAGAAGTTAGCACTAAATTAGCACCATTAAAAGCCTGCGATCATTAGCACCTCCAGCGAATGGCTGACACCTCCCCAGACCTAAGAGCAAATCTCCTGCTTATTCTGCCTTAGATTTTTATGTCAGCCGAGTGTGGAGTCTTCCCTGCATCCCGACAGCTCTATTAGTGAAAGGGATGCGTTCCAAAGATGTGCTTTATTGTCAGAAGCTTCATAACCAGAGTCAGAAATAGAAAGCTGTCTCATTAGTTAGTGAAACAGAGGTCCTGGGTTCAAGTCCTGTATCTGGTGCTATCTGTGTGACATTGTTCAAATTAATCTTCCTGAGCCTTAATTTCCTTATCTGTAAAAGTAGTTGGTTGAATTAGAAAGTCTTTGAGGTCCCTTCAGGTCTAGATCTGTTCCCTAATGAAACAGAATAAAATACAAAGGAATTTGTTCTTCCTGAGCCTTAATTTCCTTATCTGTAAAAGTAGTTAGAAAGCCTTTGAGTTCCCTTCAAGTCTAGATTTGTTACCTAATGAAACAGAATAAAAAGCACAGGAATCTGTGAGAACCTGAGGAGTAGAAACCCGAATCTGGAATCATCGCAGCTCCCTCAATATTGTATTGAGTGGCCCTGACTGCTGTACATCCAGGAAAGACAGGCAGGAAGTTGCATGGGAGGCCAGCATTCCTTTTTAAGCTGTGGTTGGGCTCCATGATGCTCTGGAAGGGGACACAAAGAGTTCATCTAGGAGAGGATCTGATCGGCGGTCTAATGCTGACGAGGGCTGATTTAATATGGCTGAGCTCCAGCCTCCATTACTGCCTTGATAACCCTGGTTCAAGTTATTCCAGAGTGTGGGACAATTCCACTGCCTAGTAGAATTAACAGATTACCTGTTAAAATGTGCATTTCTTGAGGACTTTTGTCTTTGTATCTTTAATACTTAGTGCAGACCTGTTTAACCTCTATCAGATTGCTTGCTGTCTTGAGGAGTGGGAAGAAAAAAGGAGGGAGAAAAAAATTGGAAAACAAAGTCTTACAGAAATAAATATTGAAAATTATCCTTAAATATATTTGGAAAAATAAATACTATTGAGGAAAAAAATACTTAGTTCAGAGCCTGGTATATCTTAGGTGCTTAATAAATGCTTGCTGATTAAACTGAGTGTAAACTCTTTATCGGTAAGGACTGTTTCACTTCTGTGTTTATATCTCCACTATCTATATAGTGCCTGACACAGTAGGTGCTTAATAAATGCTTGCTGACTGACTTATTGATAGAAGGTAACTTCCTTGAATGTAGGAAACGTTTCACTTTTGTCTCTATCATATAAGTGTTAATCTAATCCCTGGCACAGAGTAGTTACCTAATAAATGTCAATTTGTGAATTTTTTGTTGTTCAGTCATTTCAATTGTATCTGACATTCTGTGACTCCATTTGGGGTTTTCTTGGCAGAGCAATTTGACATTTACTTCTCCGGCTCATTTTATAGATGAGAAAACTGAGGCAAGCAGGGTTAAGTGATTTACCCAAGGTCATACAGCTAATTGATTTTAGGGAAGGATCAAGAAAAGAAGAAGCTTTTATTAAGCATCAACTATGTGCCAGGAAATGTACTAAGTGTTTTACAAATATTATCTCATTTTAGGGCCCGCAGAAGGAGCTCTAAGCATGGCAAAAGGCATCCATTGGACTCACTGTGTGGGGTGCAAAAGGGGACAGATGCCATAGACAGCATGTCACACGTCCTAAAAGAAATCATTTATTTTCTGCAAAAAGAGTCGCCCAGATCCAAAGGTTAGGCTCCCGTTTAGATTCATTTCTGTCCTCCTCCTTGGATCCTCAGTAATGTTTTCAAGCTGACAGAGCCTTGGATAGAAATGATGGCTGTTTTCTAACGTGGGAGATTTATTTTTCATTACCCCAGTTACTTTTCCTACTTACAAATTATCCACAGACTCACTGGGCTGGAGCCTGCAGCATGGGTTCCTCACAGATCCAATCATGACTGCTCCCTGAACAGCAGGCACCCAGGGCTCTGCAGAGCTCTCCAAGAATGGAGATATTCCAGGAAACTCCCGCATGCTAAGAAACCGCAGGCATGCAGGGGGATTCATTTGGGGAAGCGGCAAAAAAAAGCGCGTTGTGTGCAGATGTGAGAGCTGAAGTTTGAGCTTGAGCACAATTCAACAGGACTTGGAGAGTGGCCAGGCTCGGGAGAATCACCCAGAAGTTATCGCTAAATTAGCTCCATTAAAAGCCGGCAATCATTAGCTTCTCCGGTGGATGGATGTCACCTCCCCAGCCCCAAGAGCAGAGGCTCTGCTTATTGTGCATGAGATTGTGCTGTCGGAGCCTGAGCTTTAGCTGTATACTAATAATGCTCCTAGCGAAAGGGAATCTGTTCCAAAAATACACTTCTTTTTCCGAAGCTGCGTTTTGTATCTCAAGCACCTAGTCCACTACCTGGCCCACTGTTCTGGTTCGATTGTTCAGGTCCAACTCTTCCTGATCCCATTTGGGACTTTCTTGGCAGAGACACTAGTGCGGTTTGCCATTTTCTTCTTCAGCTCATTTTACAGATGAGGAAACTGAGGCACAACAGGCTAAGTGGCCTGTTCAATGTCACACTAGTGACTAGTAAGTGTCTGAGGCCAGATGATATGAGCCTTCCTGACTCCAGGCCTGGCTCTCTGTGCACTATGGGACCCCTTAGCTGCTCCAGGTGGTACACAGTAGGCATTTAATAAATGTTCAACAATTAATTTAGCTTCCTCATCTGTAAAATGGGTATTATATTGCTATCTATCTCACATAGTTGTTCTAAGAAATGTGGATTGCAAACCTTCCCATCTATATAAATGGGACACATTAGATGAAGCCGGTGAGAAAATTTCAGGGGCTTAAGGTAGGGAAGTGAGAAGGGGGAAAGGGACAAGGTAGAAGGGATGTGTCAGATATTTAAATACTGAATCAAAACTATCAAATGTTACCGAAAAGCATGAAGATAGATCTGGAGGATCTTGGAACTCAGGAAGAGGAGAGGTTAGGTTAGAAGAGATCACAGAATAATAACGATGGCTCATTTTTGTATACCACTTTCAGCTTATAACAACCCCATGAGCTAGGCAATATAAGTATTATTATTATTAGAAGCTCCAATACCTAGGCCAGTCCCTGGCTGGAACCAAATAGGTGCATACTAAATGCTTGTTGACTGATTTCCTATTTTGAAAAAGGAGGAAAGTAAAGACTGAAGAGGCTGTCCATGGGGACACAGCCCAGGAAGATGGCCTGAATTACACTGTCTTGAGGAGACACAATTTGTACTTAGGTAAGAGGGGCTAGAGAAGGTCTGGAAGGAGGAAGCCTATTGAACATGGATGAGAGAGTGAGAGAGAAAGAAAAGAGTGAGAGAGACAAAGACAGAGAGACAGAGAAAGGAAGGAAGGAAGGAAGGAAGGAAGGAAGGAAGGAAGGAAGGAAGGAAGGAAGGAAGGAAGGAAGGAAGGAAGGAAGGAAGGAAGGAAGGAAGGAAGAAGAGAACATCAGTAAAACAGTTAAAAATAAAATAAACATTTTTTTAAATCCATTTATGAAATCAAGATTTCTCTACCCTCAGAAGCTCTTGGACTAAGACCCCATCAACCTTCTCTGGGTCATTCACAGAAAAGGGAGTAAAGGTAGCAATCAGGGGAAGTCATAGACTATCCCATGTGAACCCAGTTATCCTAAATCACCCTAAACAAGTCCAGCAGAGAAGGCCAAGCATTTGCGTGCATCCCCCCTCTCCAGACACATCCTCATCCACCACCCAATGTCTAAAGTTACATCAACAACAAGGGGAAGCCTTTCATTCCCTCATCAGAAACAGCTTAGAAGACAAAGGCCCGGCTGTCCTAATGTTTCCTTCAGATGAACTTCTTTAAAGTATAATTGTTGCATCCATCATCAAGTGAGAATGACTAGTCCTCAGTTCCCTCCCTGCCAGACTTGGGGGATGAGGCTGAAGCCAGCAAAGGGAGCAAAGGGAAGAGGAGAAAGGGGGAGAGTGGGACTGTCAGCCTGGGACAGAGGCTCTGATTCCTCTCCCCCAGTAAAAAGTAAGCTCTTTGAGGACAATGGCTGTCATTCTTCCTCTCTGTAGCCCCCTGTCACCCACCTTTGCCCAGTTAGAAAATTCACGTTAAACGGTTGTACAAAAGACAGTATGTACAAGGTGCCATGACCTTGCCGATTCTACTCCATAACATCTCTCCCATTGGGACCCTTCTCTCCACTCACACGACTCCAGCTCCAGCTCCTTCTTTGGCCGAGGTAGCGCTAAAAGCCTCCTCATTAGAATTCTACCTCCATCTTCTCCCACTCCGATTCTTGGCCAACATAGCTGCCGAATCACCTTCTCATGGCCCAGGTCTGACCACATTATTTCGAGTATCTTACGGTCACTGATTTAGGGATGGAAGGAAACCTCAGAGATCCTCAAATGCCTTCTTTTACTGATAGGTGAACTGAAGCTCATAAAAGTTTGATAGCTTCTCCAAGCCATAGTGAAAGAGCCAGGAAGTCCCGACCCAATTCCCTTTATACCCCCCAGTCTCCCTCAGGTACTTCCTCTCTACCCAATCTCCAATAAAACATCAACTCCTCCCCCTGGCATTGAATGCCCTCCATAATCTGACTGATTCTTTCTTTCATTGAGTAATCTGCTTCCAAGGAACCTTTCCAGACTGATCTCCTATTACTCCTCTTCATGCATTTTACATTCTAAGATATTCTAGGTACCTAATCACTGAATTAACTTTTCCATTTCCTATCTGGGTAACTTGGCTCTAGCTCTCACTTATGTGTAGAAGCACCCACCTCCGCTCCTCATCTCAACCTCTTAGCACCCTTGGATGCCTTCAGGGCTTAGTTCATGTGCCATCTTCTGAGCAAAAATTTTCAGCTGTCAGTGCTTTCTCCCTTTTCAAATGAACTTGTATTTATTTATCTGTGTATGTTTTACATTTCTGTACCTCACCCCACCCCAATCCTCTTCAAGGGAAAGAAACGGTCATTTTATTTTTTTATCTTGTCCCTTTGGCCTAGTGCCTTTCCACTAGTACTTACTTAATAAAGACATGTTGAATCAAACAGATTGATGGCCAACCTTTGTTCTTTAATCAGAGATTTGAGCTCTGTTCATCACAGTAAAGTCCCTCTAATGTTATCTGCACTCAAGACCTTAGAGAATTAGGTTTCGTGGCCTGAAACATAAGACTCCTTGAGGTAATGATCACAGAATGAGAGCTACCACTAGACACAGGGGTAATTCACCCAAGAGCATCTGGTTCCTACAACTCCTATTTCTGCTGCAGAATAGTGCTCTCCTCTGCAATGAACCCTGCCTTATACCCTAGCCACCACTGCTTTATTTAATCCTACAGGACTTCACAAGAGTGTAAGCTTCACAAGCCACAGCAGTGAAAACACCAATTCTCTCTGCTCCTATTTATCGGTTGTAGGAAGTCCCAGTGTGGGAGAAAGGTGACTGTCTACTCGAGGTTACTAATAGCAACTGCTGCCTTCTGGCCCTTGCAGCTCACCTGTACTAGTTCTCTTCTCTTCTAAGAAGCATCATGGTGCTATATTCATACCCCATCACTTAGTTTTCATATCTACAAAGATGAGGGAGTTTGATCTAGAAGAGACCTCCAAGGTCATTGAGTCTATGATTCTAAGATCCTTCCTACCTGCTTCTTAAAGTGAGTGAGATTTGTCTCAGAGGGCTCTCTCTCCTATAGCCAACGATCAGAATACGATTGTGATGCCATTCCAGTGAGTTATCCAGGATAATGATCATCTTGGGTCACATAAGCTTAAGCGTGAGACTCAATCTCTTCCCCAGTTAAAGTAATTACCAAGTTTTAAGCTTAAGAGTGTTCATACAAGATGTTTTTGATTCATGAACAAGATGGTTTATACCTTGTGTCTTTTAATAAAGTCTGAATTTCTCCTTAATTGGATCAAGAATGGAATGATGTGATTGATTAATCAAATAAAGGAATCATAGTTCCTAGGACTTTAAACAGCAAAGGTAAGCAGTTATGTGGTGGAGGGACTCTAGGCTCAGCAGCATCTTGAGGAAATAGACCCTTTTTATCTATAACTGAGGGCAGCAAGATTAGGAAGGAGAGAGATATCTGGGGGAGCCCAAAGGGGGTGTCACACACACACACACACACACACACACACAACACACTGACCACGCCATCACAGATCTCTAGAAGACAATGCATCCAACTGGCAGTAGAGACAGATAGGTTTAGGACATAAAAATGCAAAGCTAGGCCCAGTAAGACAGCTATCCACAAAAGGAAAAAATTTCCCAGACCATGACCAGAGGGAAATGTTGCTATATACTCATAAAAAGACTTTCAGTAATAAGAGGAACTTTTCTAGATAGACCCTTTCCCCTTTCCCATAGACCTGGATATTTGTGAACGAGTATAAGTCTGAATTTTAGGGGAACATTTTGTATCAGTTGTTCTTTTTATATTACCTTCATAAATGCCCTTTACTTTTTTAAGGTAATGATGTCTACTGACCAATTGAAATGGAAAATTCACTAGTGAGGGCTCATGAATAATATAGTACTAGAAAAAAAACATCCCCTCAAGGTTACTGCAAGAATCACGAGCAGCAAAAAGGTAGTCGGTTTCTGGAGAAATTGTTGACCAATATAAGTGTGAGTTAGGCACATAGCCCAAAAGCAGTGGTACATAAGGAATTATTTCTCTCCCTAGACTAGGTGACAAAAGGAAAGCTACCCACCCAGAATAACTATAAGAGAAACTAAACCTCCCAGAGTTTTTCAATGAGCTTGCTTAAACAGAAATTAATTTGTGATGGGGCTTGTAGGCAAAGAAAAGCCACAGCTTAAGCTTGTGGAAAATTCCCAAACAATAAGAGACCTCAGCACACAAATGCTCAGAGCGAGAAGTTGGGAGGAGGTGCTGTCCAGGGTAATTTTGGGATTGGAAGCAACTCTAAAGATTAATAGAGGTACCAATGAAATGAAATTGGAATATGTAATTGAAGGAAAATTAATGGCATGAGTGGGTATGAAAAGGTGGAGAGAATAAATTCTCAGCCCTCACTCCCTCTGGGGAGCTGATGGGTAAATAAAAGCAATAAGGTCACGCCATGCCTGAAGGCAATTTCTCCATCCCAAGAAGTAGCCTCGTTCCAAAAGGCATAACACTGTGATGAATGAGACCCCGGCTAAAGAGAGAGGCAGTTCTGCTCCTGAGGGATACCTCCCAGGAAAGCACAAGGATCACTTAGAAAAACAAGGGATTTTCCTTTCAGAAGTTCATTTGTTTGAGGACCTACTCTATCTTACTGCAAACTGCCTCTGCTCCCTTGGCACCTCAGCCTATCCTGCCCTTTCCTGGAAATTTCCAAAGAATGAAAGTATCATAGATCCAGAACTAGAGGGGAGCATATTTTATAGATGAGGAAACTGAGGTTTAGGAAAGGGAAGTAAGTGACTTGCCCAACATCACACAGGACTCAAAGTTTAACAATCTGCTCAGCACTAGCTGCAAGTTATCAGTCAGCCTTTCCCCAGTCACATCCTGCTAACTCCCTGCCAAGGACAACAATGATGGAAAATCAATCACTTGCCTGATGAATCTCCTCGATTCCTTGTCCTAAGGATCTCTCATAAATGGCCCTTCCCTGTATTCTCAGGCTGATGAGATTGTGTCCTTTCTCTGGCTCTAATCTAGAACTTTCCTGAGCTGAGTGGAGGGAACAGGAATGGTGCTGAGTTGCATCCTTCCCTGGTTGACTCTTCCCTTCTCTAAAATGAGAAGGCTGGATGAGATGACTTCTGGGGTTCCTTCCAGTTCCAATCAATAGAATCTAGGATTCTATGACTCCATCCTTTCCTTCTTTCAGGTGTTTCCATAGTGGGAGTCAAAATGTGCCATAATAAATGCTATTGGCTTGAATGATTACCTTCCCAAGACTTGTGTGTATCACCCATTTAATCCCTAAAAAGCCAGACTAGATTGAGATGCTCCTATCAGACATATTTCCTTCTGTCCAGTAACTTCAGTGGCATCCTTATGTCAGGATGATCCAATAACCAAGGCTTCTTGGAGTTAGGGGTAATGATCAATTCCCTCTTTTATCCTTAATTATTTTTTTAAAAAATAAGTATTTGTTTCAATAAGGATTTGTTTCTCTCTCACACCTCTTATTATTGAAAGAGAAAGCAAAAAACAAAATTTCCTGTAACAAACATGTACAGTCTAGCCAAACAAATTCCCATAGTGGCTATGTCCAAAATTTCATTATATAGGTTGAGATCGTTGTCTTTTTCTTAGAAAAATGGTCAATATTTTTCATCATTGGTACTTTGGAATCATACCAAGTCCCTTTTTTATAGAAGAGTAAACTGAGGAACAAGAAGAAGGCAACTGGTGTCGTGGGTAGACAACTGGTCTCAAAGCCAGGAAGGTCTAGGCTAAAATCTTGCTTCTGACACTTACTATCTGTGTAATCCTACAATAATTGTCAGGGAAGGTGGAGAGATGCATTGGCAGAAGAAGCTTCCCCACTTAGGAGTTCCTCCTACTAATGAAATCACAGTTCCAGTACTGTTCCTGTTCCTATCCCTATCCCTACTAGGGGTACTATGGGGATTAACGAGCAACCTAAATTCATGTAGATACTGAGCAATAATTTCAGGGCGTGAACGCTCTACTCAAGTCTTCTTCCCACTAAAAACAAATTTCAGCTTCCACTTGCAATATCATATGATATTGGTGCCTTCAGTGCAAAAATCTGAGATTTTGTACACCTCCTAAATCCATCAACCAATCTGTCAACAAGCATTCATTAAGCACCTACTGTGTGCCAAGTACTATCATAAATTCCACTAGAGTGATCAACAGTAAAATTGAGAAATCAGGAAACTTAGAAGTCATCTAGCCCAGGCATTCTTAAGATATTTTTTCTATTTTAAATGCAAAATAAAAGACAAGAAAATAAATCATATTGAAATATAAGCATAAAAAATTTAAGTTCACAGACCCCAGATTAAGAACCCCTCCTATAATTCAATGGTCAAATTTTATAAATAAGGAAACTAAAGGACCCAACTTGCCTAAAACCCAAAGTTAAAGAGAAAAGACAAAAGCTCTGTGCCTTTCACACAACCTGGACAATACAGGCACAAATCAGAACTTTTAGTTAGATCTGAAATCTGAAATTCAGCCTATTACCCTATTTGAACCCAGCCATGGTGACATTCACCACTCTAAATGCAAGGCAGACACATCTTCAAAACAAGGAAACCAGAATCTTGGTGTTTTTCCCCTGCCTGTTGAGCTTCATCCTATGCATGAAAAAAAGCCACAGATTGTACAGAATTAATCTGTGCATAATATAATGATAATTAAGTATAATTATTACACAGTAATAGGCAGGCAGATGTCACTGTTTCTTAATCTAAGGCCCTTTATAGTCAGCGCCAATTGAACACCTAGAATAATTAAAAGCCATTTCAAGGATCTAGTGTTAGTGTTTGGGACCAGAAGAAATGACTCTATGTCCAGGAGAGAGTTTGCTGAGTAGGGAGATGCAAAAGCAGTGAAATCTTCTCTCAAACTTGATAGATCTCCATCTTGAAGAACTGAAAAGTATTTCTACAAAAAGAGTTTGTTCTCTGATTGTCAGGTACCAAGAAACAAAGTACAGGATGCTCCAATGGGAGAGGTAGCCAGGGACCATTCTAGGGGAATGTAATGGTTTGGAAGTCAGACGATATGGATTCGAAACCCACATCTGAAGATCGCTATCTGTGCTCTCTTCCTGGACCGCCATGTTCTCATTTGTAAAAATAGGGGATGGCCTCTGAAGTCCCTTCCAGCTTTGATTCTATGATTCCATGAGCCTAAATGGAGCCAAGTGAAGTATTATTGCAGCTTCATTATCAAATGAAAGGAAATTGGCTAGAGAGGAGAGATGAGAGACTGAAAGTTACACCAGCTGGGTTCTTCTTCTGGCCCTCACTGTGGTCACATTCCGGGACCACAGTCCATTTTCCAAAATGATTTTTGTGGAATTCCTCCCAGGCCGTGAGGAGAAGAAATATGTTTGTGACAAAAAGAATAAAAACATGAATCCAAGAGAAGATTATTGTTAATAAGAATAAAATTAATCTTTTAAAAGATTTATTTCAGCTACATCAGTGTCACGCCAAGTGAGAAAAGCCAATGTAGCTTAGCAAAAAAAAAAAAAAAAAGAAGAATAAGGAAGACTGGGTTACTACTCTCAATTTGACCTCTGATTTGCTATGTGATCTTAGGCAAATTCATTCCATCTCTCTGTCTCCCTTTCTGAAAAAAAAATGGGAGTTTTAAATCTGAAAGGGGAGGAAGATGAAGATCACCAATGAACCACAGAATCTTTGGAAGCAAAGGTCCTAAAAGATAAGATATTCTTAACACTGTGATTCCCTATAACCTCATCATACCATGGGCTGTCCTAAGAGTTTATAGCTCGGATATGTTCCTCAGCCTCTCCTTGGATGGGAGAATATAGGTCATTATTTCTATATTCTGCCTTTGGATACTCAAGACCTTCTCCAGCTATTCCCCTGTGTCCTGGAATATCCCAGATGTTTGAGTTGGAAGGGTCCTTGAATGTCAACTGGTTCTGAACCTGAAAAGGAATCCTTTTTACAAAATCACCAACAAGCAGTCATCTACCCTCTACCCTCATATCCACAGTACTAAGAAGAAGTCACTGGTTCACTCTCTGGTCAACTCCATATGGTAGAATGCTGGGGTTCCCCTCCATTATACCAAGCTGAAATCTGCCTCCCTCCCTAATACTAGATTCTGGGGTTATTCGACAAGCTTTCAGATAATCATAATCATAATATTTATATAACAGTCAAAATATGCAATGTACTTTACAAATATAGATTATCTCATTTGATTCCCTGCAACATCTCTGTAAGATCAATACTATTATTATTCCCATTTTTATAGATAAGGAAGCTAAGGCAAATTATTTAAGAAATTTGCCCAGGACAACATGGCCAGTAATTGAGGGGACTCAAACCCAGCTTTTACTAATTCCCAGTTCAGCACTCTGTTTATTTTTCCATATAGATGCTTTGAAGATAATAATAGTATTCCCCCTGAATCCAACAACAGTAACAATAATAGCATTTCTCTAGCACTTAACGTTTACAAATACTATCTCATGATCCTCACAACAACTCAGGGAAGTAGATGCTATTGTTATCTCCATTTTACAGATGAGGATACTGAGACTTGAGGGTTGAATTATTTGCCCAACTACTAAGTGTCTGAGGCCATATTCAAATGCAAGTCATTTTAACTTCAGAGTTGAATATTTTATCTACTACAAAACCTAGTTCTACATGAATAAGAGATTATTGCTGCATCATAGAAACTATGGATGCGATGGATTCAGAGAAGCTTAGGAAGACCTGAAGGAATTGAAACAAAGTGGGGTAAGCAGAAGGATGAAGATACTAAACACTTGGGCAGATCATTTAACCCTGTTTGCCTCAGTTTCTTGTGTGTAAAATGAGGTGGAGAAGGAAATGGCAAAATCACTCCAGTATCTCTGCCAAGAAAACCTCAAATGAGGTCACAAAGAGTTAGACATGACTGAAATGACTGAACGACAACAACAATAATAAATACAGGTCTGTGAGACTTCACATACACACTCCAGAAATAGATGAAGTCATTTATTTCCGTCCTCTTTGGACAAGTTGGGAGCTATGGGTGGGGAAAGTTGTATATGCTGTCAGATGTATCCACTGATTTTGCTGAACTGTTTCTCTGAAGCAAGGACAGATTCACTGGGGTGGGAGATATACTCTGAAATGCTCATGATGTAAAAGCAGACCACATTCATAAGACTTTAGAAAATCAATACATAAGAAGTGAAGATACATTTCATTTTCCAATGTAGATGAAAAACGAAGAAAATGAGGCTGGGGGGCTAGAGTCCCCAAAAGTTTCCCACAAGCATTCCTAACACCATGCTCTTGACAGAGTATCAGGTGGAATTAACAATTGAATTTTGTTTTAAAACTGTGTGTAATGGGTAGGGTATATGTGTGTGTCTTTGTGAGACTACATAGGAAGGGCGGGGGAGAGGAAGAGAGAGACACAGAGAGACAGAGACACAGAGAGAGAAGAAGGAAGGAAGGAAGGGAAGAAAGAAGGAAAGAAGGAAGAAAGGAAGGAAGGAAGGAAGGAAGGAAGGAAGGAAGGAAGGAAGGAAGGAAGGAAGGAAGGAAGGAAGAAAAGAAGAGAAGAGAAAATAAGGGAGGGAGGGAGGAAGGAAGAGAGGAAGGGAGGAAGGAAGGGAGGGAGGAAGTTAAATGTCATAGAAGTTAGGAAGAAAAATCATACCCTCCTTTTATTTCATTTTGTATTTATTTTTCTTTGCTTCATATTTTGGCATTTGATTTATGGGAAGATAAATTTGATTAAGTAATTTGTGTAGCTATTATAAACGTATATATAGGCATATTAGTTGAGGATTTCTCTGGAGTCTCTTATTTGTTCTTAAAACAGTGTTAGTCTCAGTCCCTGAGAAAATAGTCACAAGGTTAAATAAGAGCAGGAAAAAGTCCATTATATCAAGACTTCTAAGACTTGCCCACTTAACAGAGAATGCATCTCTCCACCCTATAGCACTCTCACCCAGAGCATGGCATAATGGTAGAGGTCATTTCATTTTGTATCTGCTGCCCTGTCTGGTTTTAACTCCATGGAACAAGATGCTACTCTCAGAATAAGCTTGTCATTTCTAAACTCATGATAACTCAAGTCCTGAATGATTTACCTTGCATAGCCTTCTCTCTCCTCTAACTGGAAGAAAGTAGGACAGAGTACCAAATTCCTCCCAATGCCTTCCTTTATAGAGGGCAAAAACTAGACTCAACTTATTCTATTTTGCATTTGCTGTCCTGCTTGGTTTTAACTCTACAGAACAAGATTCCCCCGGCATCCCATTTGTTCCCCAAAAATATTTTCCTTTGTCTCCTTCTTTAGACTGTAAGCTCCTTGAGGGGCTGCCTTTTTTTTACTTATTAATTATATCACCAGCACTTAGCATAATGCCTCGAATATAGGAAGTACTTAATAAGTGTTATCGAATTGGATTAGTAAATAAGTGGATCTGGAGCCAAGAACACTGCTCAAATCCCACATATAGGATAGGTGACCACAAGCAATTCTTATCCTCCCAGCTTCAGTTTTCTCATTTAGAAAATGAAGATAGTAGCACCTAGATTACCTATCATATATATCCCCAAAGCTAAAATGGGATTATGTAGGTAAAGTGCTTTGCAAATTTTGATTTAATATATAATATATATAAATGTTACTTATGAATATTTCCCAATACTCAATGCATCTGCTCCTAGTATCTGGACATCCTACAAGTTCAAATTGCTGCCTCAAAATTGAGGAATATTCTTTTGTACCCCATGTCCTGCCATACTGGCATTCTACAAACAGTTATTATTATTGAGTCATTTTTTGATCTGACTCTTCATGACCACATTTGGGGTTTTCTTGGCAAAGACACTTGAGTGGCTTGCCATTTCCTTCTCCAGCTCACTTTACAGATGAGGAAACTGAGACAAACAGGGTTAAATGACTTGCCCACACAAGATCTCTATGTATCTGAGGCCAGATTTAAGTTCAGGAAGAAGAGTCTTCCTGACTCCAGGTGAGTATTCCATCTACTGCATCATCTGGCTGCCCTATACATTTATTAGCAACCTACTAGGTACACGGTTATTTTTACTGTTATTTATTGAGTATCTGAACTCCCAAGAAACCCTATTGGGTCAATGTTTTCTCATTATCTGGGTTTCTTGGCAAAGGTTCAAACATGGAGAATGACTGCCTGAGTTCTCGTGTTGGTCATAGCCTCAACCCCAGATCCATTCTTCTATAACCGATAAATGTGAATTGTAGCCAGAAATAAATACAGAAGGAAAGAGTCTTAATACTCCACCTAGTAGCATTTTGAAAATAGGCAATAATTTGCTTCATAATTATTTCCAGATGAGTCATCTGGAACCCTGCTTTGTAATTGTCAACTCTAAGTAATATAGAGCTCAAGGAGGCTCTTAACAGCAAAGATTTTGGTTCCCATTGGTTACCTTGAGTAGCCATGCTCATTTATCAGGCTCAAGCTATTTCTACATTTATAACTCCCCCACCAGCCATACAACCTATGTATGGAGTATGTCTCTGGGTCTCTGTTCTTTAAGCCTAATACAGGTAGCAATATCTGTAATATTCTCAATACAGGTAGCAGAGAACATTAGAAAACACTGTATTCAGTTGAGACCTAGGGGATTCTGTCACTAACTTGCTACTTCACTTTGAGTAAATACCTTCCTCCTTTCTTCAGGTCTTCCTCCACAAAGTGAGAAGTCGACGCTCTCCAAGGTCCCTATCACTTCTAATATTCCCAGATTCTCACTTCACTGCAATGTTTCTGCTTAATGATGGATGGAACCCAGAGGCATCATTCCTAATGAAGTCTCCCATCTGAAAATCCATCTTCCTGAGGTCATCTAAGGAACTGGAACAAAAGTCTTCTTTTTAAAAAGAAAAACAATTCTACAAAAAGTAGCCTTTTTTTACTTTAGAGGGAATTGGGAGCCTGCATGATATAAAAAAATAAAAAACAACAGTAGCCTAATGAACATGATTCACTTGGAAACAGGAACTTCTCTAGATATTGCACACAAAGGGAGCAAATAAGGAGTCTGGCCCCCAGTTGTAAAGGACTGCAAAATTCGTGTCTGTGTTATGGGTTGAGAACAAGGACAGCTATTCTTCAGCAAAGAAGCCGCTCAGTGACACAGAAGACATTTTACATCTTTAACAAAAGACATTACAACATGCAAATTAGTTTTCTAATAACAAATCAGATTAGAAAGGAGAGGGGATTGCAAAGTATCTATTGACAAACCCAAAATCATTCTGGAGCCTCCTCCCAAGCCTTGATCATTATCCATTTCTCTCTGGTATGTTAATAAAATGGAAAGTAAGATTATTCCATTGGAAGGAGAGGAAAGTGGGTCTTATATGAATTTGTTTTGAGTTAGCCCAATGTATTGTTCCTCTGTCAAGTGCCCAATGGTGTCTAGACACATAGTAAATGCCTAATGAAGATTGTTGATTAATTTTTAATAGAATATAGGCTCTTTGGGGCAAAAATTTTCTTGCTTTTGTCTTAATATTTCCATTACTTAGAATAACATCTGAAACATTGCATGTGCTATTTAATAAATCCTGACTAGGTGATAGAATATAAAGTCTTTGAAGATAAAAATTGCTCATCTTTGTCTTTGTATCCTCAGGCTTAGCATATTTGGTGGAACATAGTAGGTTCTTGATAAATGTTACTGATTGATTGATCTTCCCAGAAAGCCCAGCCACTCTACTCTCTCTAACTGAATACATTCAACAACTCCACAAGCATTTATAAAGAGCCTACTATGTGTCAGATGCTTTTGGATACAGATAAAAACTAAACATTCCCTGCCTTCAAGAATTTACATTCTATTGAAACAACAAGTACAGAGTTAAGCAAAGAAAAGTATATACAAAATAATATCATATGGGACAGACAGAGACAGCACCATCAGCTTGGGCAGTGGGGCAGAGGGAAATCAAGAAAGGTCTCATATAGGGGGAAAAAAGCTGAGATGAATCTTTAAGAAATTTTCAGATTCCTCCTATGGGCCTTCTCAATAGGGATGTTGGGGAGGAAGAAGGAGAATCTGGAACTCAAAATTGTAAAAAAAAATATATATATATTTTACATATAACTGGGGAAAAATTAAAATATTAAAACAACAAAAAAGAAATTTTGCATTTCCAAATTTCCAAAAGGTGGAGATAAATAAGAAATTCATATCAGGCAAGGGGAATATCTTAAGCATAAGCACAGAAGCAGGAGATCATAGATCACAGATATAAAACTAGAAGGCATTTAAAAGATCATTAACTAAACTGAAAAAGGCTATCTAGTCCAACTACCTCATTTGACAAATGAGAATACTAAAATCCAGAGATATTCGATTACTTTCCTAAGGTCATATAAATAGTAAAGCATCAGAACCCAAGAGTTAATACCTTTTCCACAGTCAATTAACAGGCATTTCCTAAGTACCTTACATATTCTATGCACTGGTAGGCACCAGGAACACAAAGCCAAAAAAGCAAACAGTCTTGCCCTCAAGAGGTTTACATTTTAACAGGATAGACATCTTATAAATATTATAAAGATGTATGAATTAAATATATATAGGATAAATATAAATAAATCAAGATAGGAGGGTTGGATACTAATAGTTAAGAGGAATAAGAAAAGCCTTCATATTCATATAGAAGATAATGTTTAAGCTGAACCTTGAAGAAAATAAGGATTATAGAAGGTAGAATTGAGAAAAGATTGCTTTCTAGGCATGTAACACAGCTAGTAGAAAGGCATGGAGGTGGGAAAGACTATATATGAGGAATAGGGAGAAGGCTGGCTGACTGATTGACTGTACAAGACCTCTGACATTTATCCAGAGATCTCTGATCCCTACAATAACAGGGAGCACAACATTTCCTCCTAAGTGCTGTTGATTAATCCTTTTGGGATGGCACTAAATGTTAGGAAGACCATATATGTATACTTGCAACCACATAAGATTGTATTCACACAAACTGTTTCCTAGACACATCTCTTCCATTCTATAAGGGTACAATTGAATTTTGAATCTAAGTATGAAAATGTATATTAATATCTCCTTACTTTCATATTATATCTGATGCAACTTTTCAGCATTTCATCATTTTCATACTTTGTCAAAAAACAGTGTGTGCTTTTCCCAAATCTAATATACATAAATGTGAAAAAATCAATTGTTATTTTTCATTTGAAACAATCTATTTTCAGAGTATCATTTAAGGACATGGGATCATAGATTGAAAGCTAGAAGCCATTGAGAGAAATGATTATTTCTCTCATATTAATAACCAGTTATTGAATTGGGACTAAAGGTTCTTCCCATTTTGTACTTTCTCATTTAGGGTTCAATCTCCATAGGTTATTCAGAAAGTTTTGGAAGTGCAGCGCTGATAATGGTAAGGAAAACTCAGATCTGTCAAAATATAAGGAAATTTTAGTTTAGGTGAATTGATGGATTCTGGCCCATTGTGTTTTATTCAGAAAGATCTGGGGGAAAGTGGATTCTCCCTTTTGTCTAGATTACCCTAAATGGAGTGATATGGGTATAAATAGGCCTCTTTGACTAAGACTGATCAGAATCATATTCCCAAGTTCCTCATTATAATCCCACCTCTCATTATAATATTCATTCTCAATTACTTGTTAACCAATCAGAGTTGCTTTCTATCCTCAGGAACACTCACTCTTCTCAGGGTATATTAATTATTGAGTAAGTTTCATGAGAAGTCTTTCGTATTTGAGAGCACCACAAACCCTTTTATCAATTATTTGCTAGCATGATTAATAAAGTGAGCAATTACCCAGAAACTTTATCTTTCAGACTTTTTATCCATCACACCATCTAGCCAAACTCTTCATTTTTACAGATGAGAAAATGGAGACAATCCAAAAAGATTAAATAATATAAATTGTAAGCATGAAAGAAAGCATTTGAATCCAGATCCTATGATGCAAAATCTAATGTATTTCTCCTGGGTGCCATAATTTCATTTAGGTGAACCCTAGATTTTTAATGCTTCTGTATTTGTACAATTGTAACATAAAATATCTCATCCTTATGTGTTTTCACATCCATCCTTATATCAGACTGCCCTTTAAATGATCATGTTGGGCAGACAGGACAGATTTTCATATTTGTACTTGACAATTTATTAAGTTAAGAGATTTTCCTAAAGTCACAGAGCTAATAATAGCAGCAGGATTCAACCTAGAATTCAGGTCCCCTGAATCCATGGCTGCAAGCCAAAGCAAAGCAGAAAACTGAGGCAACAAAAAAAATTTGTGTGTGTTTGTGTGTGTGTCCTTTGCCTGGTTGATCACCTCAACCCTTAATCCTGAACAAACTGAGTCCAACGCTAGACTCTTAGATCTGCCAATGGAGATCTGACTTTTTCATATTTTTTCCTTTTCAGTCAAATCATTGTTTTGGGCTGATACTTTGGAAAAGCACATGCTTACACAATGTTGAACTGGGCAATATGCCAGAAAAGTTGACCAGGCAAGGTCCTCATTCTGTGGGGAACTAACAAACTCAACCAATTAACACCCATTGAGGACAATAGGAGAAAAGATGAAGACCTTCAGTTCCTCATTCTGTGGGGAGCTAACAAACTCAACCAATTAACATCCATCGAGGACAACAGGAGAAAAGCTGAAGACCTTCAGTTCTTCATTCTGTGGAGAGCTAACAAACTCAACCAATTAATACCCATTGAGGACAATGAGAGAAAAGATGAAGACCCTCAATTCTTAGGTTCAGGAGTGAACCCATCAGCCAAACCAAGGCTCTCAACTAGAGAGTACAATCAGCATTTCAGTATGTATACCAGCTCATCTTGGGCTCACGCCTTTAAATACAGAGAGAAGAGAAAAAGACTCGGGGAAGAATTCTTATTGGAAGGACAAAGCCATAGAATATCAGCATCAAAGAGGGTCCTGATGATCATTTGTTCCAACCCTTTCATTTTGCAAACCAGGAAACAGTCCAGAAGAGGTCAGCTGATTTGCCTAAAAATACAAGGCCATTAAATGATGAGCTATGAAGTTACACTACAGTCGCCTGACTCCGGGTCCAAGGTGCTTTTCACAGTCCCATGTCCTCTCACTTCATTTCATTGACATGATCAAGGAGCATTTGTTGTAGGGCCTAAGTCCTGAATCCAAATCCTACTGCAGAATTTACTAGGGTAAATTATCCATTACATGGATAAGTCACTTAACCACCTCAATTTCCTCATCTGTAAAATGGAGATAATAATGGCCTCTATCTCACAGGGTTGCTAAGAGCACCAAATGAGAAAATATGCATAATGTACTTTAACTGTAACTTATTAAACATTAAAGCACTCTACAAATGTTAGCTATTATTAAACCAAGACTTCTGAACTCCAAGTTCTGTGCTTAATCCACTAGACCACCTTAGCTTTTTCTACTATACCACATGGGCATACTAAGGCCTGTTGGGATAGAGGACTTAGTCAACCTCTCAAAGAGGAAAAATGACTTTTCACTTCCCTAAAACCTTGAGCTCACTAGGAAAAGTAAAGTAAAGATCCAAAGAAGCAAAACAAGGAACACTGAACCTTGTTACCCTTCTACTGCATGGAAATCCCAACCAACCACAGACCAGGATATCACGGCAGCAATGAATTTGAAGACCCATGAGAAAAGGTTTTGAGGTTTGCCAGTGGTAAAGTGGAATAATCATTGGACAAGAAATCTTTTACAACACTAGTGCCAGGAGACGGGGCTGAATCAGCATGGGGGTGGGAGGGAGGAGGTGTTTGCCGGGTAGCAAGTTTGAGATGACTCAACAGTGTACCAGGGCAACCAACACAGCTAATATGGCACCAGGCATATTCAGAGAAATCTGGTTTCCAGAATGAGTGGTGCTAGTCCCACTATACTCTGCCATGTCCAGAGCACGTCTAGACTAATTTTTTTTATATTCTGGATGTATCAGTGTAGGAAGACTATTGATAAGCTGGCAGGCTTCCCAAGGAAGACAAGTGGAATAATGATGGGGGTATGAATTTACATCATTCAAGAACTCGATAAAGGAGCCGAAGGTGCTTAGCCTGGCAAAGAGAGAACTGGAGGGAGGCAGTGATAATTCTCTCAGATATCTGAAGGGCAATTATCTTCTGTTTTATCCCAGAGGACAGAGCCAGGAGTCACAGATAAAAGTCAGAAGGAGGCATATTTAAGCTTGATGTAAGGAGAGATTGATCCTAATCATTGGAACTGGGTCTGGGCTGGCGCAGGAGGTTATGGATTCTTCCTCTTCAGCAGAGGCTGAAGGACTCCCCCATTGTCTCTGTTGAGTGAGGGTTGTTTTTCAGATAGTGTTAGACTAAATGACGATAGAGGTTCTTCCAATTCTGAAATTCTGCGTTCTAACTATGGAGAAGGGGAAGAAGCATTCTGGGAAAAAGCTGGGAGATTTGATCATTTTTACTACATACACACACGTGTGTGTACATATACATATATATAAACACTATATATAAAATACATGTGTGTATATGTACATATCCATATGCATATGTGGATTCCTATATACACAGATAGATAGATGATAGATAGATAGATAGATAGATAGATAGATAGATAGATGGAGGATAGATAGGAAAGACTTCGTAACCATTAAGTATGATATAATATAAATGCTGATGATGGTAATTATAATGAGCTGGAGAGGGATTGAGCAGCTGAGTTCCTGATCAGGTTGAGGTACTCCCCAATCAGCCTAATGAAATTTCAGGGCTTGAGCTTTTGTTAGTCCTTCATCAAAATGAAGAGTCCTCCAATTAAACTTATGAGAGCAGGATATTGTTAATTTCTGATCAAATGGAAAAGTCCTCCAACAAAAGTGCTGCGATATAGGGAACGCCTACTGATTGGTTCATCCAAGCTTCCTTGTTGTACTAAAAGTATTCCTCTTTCCTTAGGAGATGACAGTATGATCTGAAAGAGGAAACAAAGAACCCTAGGTGTTCCTACACCCCAACGTCTTACATAAATGAGGGACCATTTAAAATTCCCGAAGCAGCATGATCCTAGAATCTAACCTCCACACAAAGAAAGGAGATTCCTTAAGAGGGATCAGCTCTGAGAGTTGCCATGTGAGTGATTTCAAAAGTTCCTTTGAATTTTTGAGTCACTAAGAGTCATTGAGAGTTCAAGCACTGGACTTTGTAGAGATTTAAGACTTGCTGGTGAATTTTATTTTTTGGAAAAGTAAAACGGTCCCCATGCTGCATTTTACTTTGAAAACAAAACCAGTGAATTATTCAGACTGAGGAGAAAGAGGTTTGCTTGTTCAATAAGTGCCAAAAATGTTGACAATTTGGGTAGAACATAAATCACAGGTTGGTACTATGAGTCTTGGAGAGACTATTTAAGATTCTGGAAAAGTAAAACTCACTATAATGTCAGAAAGCTGCTCCAACAGCAACCCTGAATTCAACTCCCTTTTGAGTGGGAGAGTGGGTGGCCTAGTTGAATGCTTTATGCTTCTGCATTAATTTCATGGCTCCTGGGTATCTGAGATACTCAAGCTGTCCCGTGCCCAATAGCCATATTGCATGTTGAATTCATATGTACCATTCTGAAGCCCTGCCATATTCATTTGGGAAGCTCCTAAACATGTGCAATGTTTATAGCTATTTAGAGATTGTCCTGGAATAATCCAGTTAGGGACAATTCAACGAAAGAAAAGAGAAATTGACCCTGTAGTTTCAGTACCCTAGAAAGGCACCAGTCTGAGGGAGCCAAGAGTATCCAGGGCAACCAGGTCACAGCATTGAGAGCCTTTCATTTGATTCTCAAGAACATGTCCCTGGTGATGGAACTGATCACAACCATCCATGAACCCAGAAGACAATGAGCCATGTCCCAGTAGACTACCACTGGGATGACCTCGTATAAGTGCCATAGAACAAGCAAAAGGCATGAATGTATTAGAACTGAATGTTGTTAATATCGGATGAAAAGCATTTTATTTATGAAAAACAGAATGGCATAATGAATGGAGAGGGGCCCAGAGTCAAGAAGACCTGGATTCGAGTCCTACCTTATGCTATTCCCCATGATCCTAAGAGAGTTCCTCTCTAATGCACTAGGGCAACTTCTTATGGCTATAATTTATTCTCAGGTCTCAATCTGTGTTAATGGAGGAAGTTTCTTCACTCAAGAATTCCTTACATAGATGACATAATCAGGCAATACCTCTAAGTATCATGTTAACCATCACTTCCTAATGCTCACTCTTTAACTTCAGGGTGATAATGCCAGAGGAAGAGACTGCTTTATTTCCCCCTCTCACAAATCCATTTAAAAAGTCTAGATATCCCAATATGGCTTCTCTTTGGCTCCAAAGAGTACAAAGTAATGTTTCTGAGGCTGATTTTTTCCTCTAAATAAGGCTTTTCTTTGGCTCCTGCAAAAGAGAGAATACCTTGTCCAAGTACATACTGACTGGGGGAGGAGAATACACACGCAGACACAGACACACACTCCTTGGGAGTGTGCTTGCAAATGGATGTGGGCCAAGAAGGAGCTGACCCAAGATGAGAAACTCACTGCAGCCAAACCCCAGCACCTGGGCTGAATATATGGGAGTAGCATATGGCTGCTGCACGTGGACCTCTTTGTAGAACACCATCCAGGCTCCAAAAATTAGATGGACATATATTTACACTTGAGCATCAGTAGTAAAATGGAAATTTTCTAGTGACTCTTCCTTCTCAGGACTGCTTTAAAATACAGCTCTTCCCAAAATGCGCCAAGCACCTACCCTGGGATTGTAACAAATGTTTTATTTATAATGTTTGTGTGCAGCCAGACATCGGGCCCATCTGTCTTTTTCACTATATTTCCAAGGGCAGAAGTATATGTTGGTAACTAGGGATTAAAAGGACAGCACTTCACCTTTTCCTTGAAGTCTTTCTGGCCTGACCCCAACCCATATGAATCACAGATTCTCTGAGTTGAAAGGGACTCTCCAAGGCTGTGGAGTTCAAATGTTATCTGAAAAAAAGTAGAATGCTTTCTACAAGACTGGAAGCCTACAGTAAAGCAGAACTCGTCTCCATCAGAAATGCCTCTTCTACTTCACTGTTAAGAGCATATTCCTTCCAAGGATGAAAGCTTCTTGAAGGCAGACACCATTTTAACACTGAACCTTAATCTCTGTCTCTGTAACTATACTAAATAAGTGCTCATGACTCTTCCTTCTTACCTTTGAGAGGGAACAATTAATCCGATTCTTTTCCATGTGATGTCATTCCAAGGGATTGAAGATAAATATTATGGAACTTCCCCCAAGATTTCTCTTCTTCAAATTAAAAATCACCAGTTCTTCCAATTAATCTTCATGAGATCCTTCTCCAACAAAAAAATCAATAACTGTATTTTAAGAATCTGCTTCGTGACAGGCAGTATGCCAAGTCTAGTGGATACAAAGGAAAAAGCAAGCAATTCTTGCCTTCAAGGAGTTTTCATTCTAACAGGGGACACAAGTAAATATAGAGAAGATAGCTATCCAGACATGATATGACCTTAAATGGAAAGAGTTGGAAAGATGAGAAAGAGGGTAGAACAGGAAACTTGTAGTAAATGGCCACAATTTTCTCAGTAAAATAAAAAGTGAGATCCTGGGCTAACAGAGTAGTGAGAGAAGGTGCTATGGGAAGCTTCATGAGAGATATTCAAAGAGCTCCTGTGGTGAATAGGGGAGAGAATTAAATTGGGGAGTAGAAGAATTATTTGGGGGCAGTGAGGTTCTGATTGAGATCATTGTCATTGATGAGTCATTTTCAGTTGTGTCCGGTTTAACTGATTTGTCCAGGATCACACAGCATCAATTTGCAGTGGATCTAATTAGCACAAATGTGTTACTTCTTTCAGCTCTATTCTGCAGCACATGAAGAAGAGATAAGGCTTCAGGAATAACCCTAAATACAGGGTTTGGCAAGGTGTCATCAACAAAAAATAATAAGAGGACAAGGGACTCAATGTATAGGGTTAAACTGGCTCACTAAGGGATGAGGATTGAGAAGAAAGGAGACCATAGCCAAAGCATGGAGGTCTGGCAAAATATTGAGGTATTTATGGCTTGAAGATCATGGTAAGGGTGTAAAATAGTTTCAGGAAGAATAAGGAATACAGAAAGATAGAATTGCAGGAGATTATGACCAAATAAATGAATTTCAGATTTCTTAATCAGAGAAGTGGAACACTTTTGGATGAGGGTGAGCTCAAGAGTACAGCCATTCCTATGTATAGCTTGGGTGGAGGTGAGGAGTTGAGTAGATTGATGAACTGGGAAGTTAGGGTGTGGGAGGATATGCTAACATGCATATGGAAGGCCCCTCATATGAAGGCAAGATTTGGGGTAAAGAGACTGAGGGCCAGGCACTGAGCTCATTGAGGAATCATTCTGGTTACCCTCAGCTGGCTGAGACTAAGGAATTCTCACTTAATCAATGTCCTTCCTAAAACATGGCATCCAGAACTGAACATTCCACCCAGAATTGGAATACTCCAGGTGTGGTCTGACCAGAATGGAGAGCAAAGGGACGATTTTCCTTCCCCTGGATTCTAACACTAGTAAGTACTTACTTGTAGATAACCTTAGGATTTTCTTCATTTGTTTTATAGAAGTAGGCTTTATAACACCCCCCCCTCCAACCAGAAGAAGCCCTCGGAAAGCAAGAAAAATGAATTATGCTGGTTTTGTATTTTCCACACCTTCCTGGACATCAAGCAAACACATTGAATAAATCCATGAGGAATGAAGGGATAGACCTCTTGTTTAGGGGAGGTACAGCAGAACAGATGCTTCTCCTATGGAAATTCTCAAATTATCATCAAATTTAGAGCTGAAAATGGACTTCAAAGCCTAACCCTTTCATTTTGAGGAGGACCAAAGTGAAGTTCAAAGATTAAGTCATTTGGCCAAAGTCACAACGCTAGGAAATAAACAAATATAAATAATGGGAAGGTGACTTTCCCCTTTCCCATTAGGAACTGCCTACTTAGCTACCCTTGGCAAATTAATCATCATCAATTAATTATTGATAGTTCATTATCTTCCAGCTATTTGGATTGGAGGAGAAATAGGCAACGATAATTTATCTCTTCCCTGTTCAGCTTTAGCTTAATAAGTCTCAGAAAGGAGTGTGGGGACCAGCATAGATCTGGGGACTTTCTGTTATTAGCAGGATGGAACATAAAAGTCATGTGCTTCCAAGTATCCAGAGTTCTCCCTCTCTCAAGTCATCTCCATAGAGTGGTCTCATTTTAACTGGAGCCTCTGGTTGGTCTCCCTATCAAAATTCAGGCTGGGAAAAGAAGTCTATGGTGTCCCCAAAGTCCTTGCTGATGCAGGGTGGAATCACTTCTCTCTCCAGATTCCTCCTCCTCGAGGACTCTTCCTCCTTCCAGTCAATTCTAGTCCGATGCCTATTTATGGATTTAATGAGCCTGCTAGCAATTTTAGAAAGAATTTCATTTTCATCCAGCAATCACATTTCTGTCCCTCATCCCAAAGAAAAGAGAGCAAGAGGTCTTCACAAGATGCTGAGACATGCAGTATCTGCAACCAGTTGGAAAGGACTTTTCAGTGGGGTGGGAAGCAGAGAGAACAACATTGTCATTGGGCACTTTCAAGATGTTTGGGGATGATGAAGGAACTAGATCCTCCAAAAGGGCCAGACCAGTCCCCTCAAGCAGCTGAACAGCCTGCAACATCTTCATGAAGAAACAGAATACATTCAAAAACATTGATTTGGAGTCAGGATGGTGGTTCAAATTGCACTCAAGTCATTGAACCCTCTCTCCCAAGTCTTGGCAGCTAGGAGGTGCAATAGAATGCTGGGCTTCAAGTCAAGAAAACCAGAGTTCAAATACAGCCTCTGACTGTATGACTCATATAGGATCAAATGAAATATTTGTAATGCATTTAGTACAGTGTTTGACATATAGTAAGTGCTTATTAAACACTTTTTCCTTCCTTTTTCCCTTCCTTCCTTTTTCAGTTTCTTCATCTGTAATAATGAAGAAATAGCTTCTGTTTTCACCTAAATCTCAATCGATGATACTATGATTTCAGTTCAATTCAACAGCATTTAGCCTACTATGTACCAGATACAATAAAAATCAAACAATCCTTGAGCTTGAGGAGTTTCTAGTCTTCTGGAGGGAAACAATGAAAAATCAACTACGTGACATATGCAGAGCAATTTCCAGAGAAAGTATATTAGCAACTGTAACTATAGTTAATGAAATGTCCAGGCTAGCTTTCTGCAGGACTTCTGGACGGGCCTTGGTCTAAGCAGGATAGTCACCACAAGGATAGTCAGGAATAGAGTCTAAAGTCTTTATTCTCCCAGTCTGTCTCCTTCACAGTCTGTTCACTTTGACTGACTGACCATGTTCCCAGTTCTCTCAGCCCTTAAATACCCTATTACAATAACATCATTACAGCATACTGAGTATGTGTGAACTAGAGAACCATTACATCACCATGCTAAGTACTAAGTATTTGTGAACTAGAGAACCATCATTTCATCCATCACACTGAGTTAACACCTTGTTGTAAGTATCCTTGTTTCAAGTATACTTCTCTGGCATTCAGGCCCTCTACAAGTTAACATTTATGTGGAATACTTTATAGATATTATCTCATTTCTTCTACAAAATCAAATAGGTGTTATTATCATCTCCATTTCAAAGATAAAGAAACTGCAGTCACAAGAGGTTAAATAATTTATCTCCAGAGTCAAAAGTATGAGTTTCTGCCTTCATTCCACCATTATGGCTCCATCTCATAGAATCAAAAGCATGAGGCAAGATTTGAACTCAGGTTTTCCTGACTCCAAGCATCACCTTCTCTCTACTCACTATCCCTAAGGGTAGGCTTCCTATAAAAGGAGGCATTGGAGCTGAACCTGAGAGGGGAAGTTTGGGATTCTATGAACTCATAAATGATAAAGCATTTTCTTAGTGTTCACTATGTGCCAGGTGGTATGAAAAGAGGTAAGAAAGGGGGGATGGAACAACTTTTTTGAGGAGCTGTAAGAAAGCCAGTTTGACTGGATAGAATGGTTAAAGGAAAGTCATATGGATTCAGCCTCTAAATGGAGGCTAGAACCAGTTCATGGAGGATTCAAGGATTAAGTATTAAAATCTTAAAGAAGATTTTATATTTTATTTTTTATTTTATTTTATTATATTTTATTATGTCCCAGAAATAATGGGGAACTATTGAAGCCTCTTGAGAAGAAAAAGAATATAATCAGATCTATGCTCAAGAAATAATTTTGACAACTAAGCAGAGGATGAATTGGAAAAGGAAGAGATGTGTCAGAAAGACCAATTAGAAGGCAATAGCCACAGTCCAGGTAGAGATGATGAAGCCATTTCAGGACAGTATAGGTGGAGAGAAGAGGAAAGATACAGGAGATGGTGATGAGTTATAAACAAGACTTGGCAACTTATCGCGCATGAAGAGATAAGAATGACGTTGTGAACCTGGGAAGCTGTGAGGTTGGAACCACCTTCATGGAAATAAAGAAACTCAGAAGGGGAGAAGGTTGGGTGGAAAGGGGATGAATTCTATTTTGGACATAATTAAACTTGCCCAAAGCCACTCGGTTAATTGGCAATGGAACTGAGATGTGAACTGCAGACTTGGAAGTCTAACTTGGGTTTTCTTCCCACTACATCACACTGTCCTTTGGTAGTTTGTCCTGAATAAGCTCTGTATACCAAAGGATGTTATTTCCACCTCCCACCTCTCTGGAACTGAATACCAATAGACTTAATTATTAAGATGTGAGAGCAAGAAACCATTTTCAAGGGAATCTCCCCCACTCTAGGATGACAGGATCATAGATTTAGAGCTGGAAGAAATCTCAAAGGCCCTCAAGTCCAAATTCCTCATTTTACAACGAAGGAAACTGAGGCACAGTGAAACTGCCTGAAATCACATCGGCACTAAGCAGAAAAGCTATGATTCAAAAGTAGGTCTTCCTACTATACCATGATTGAAAAAAATTACCCCAAAAGAATAAAATAAAGCTGGAAATGATCATAGGTGTCCCAATCTGATTTTAAGTGGGGATGAATAAGTAGTATGATCCATGATCTCTCCCCTTTTTATTGTGATAAAATCTAAATTCACTTCTGGGAGGAACTGTTTACATTTTTTTCTTCATATGCTCAGTAGTTAGCAAAATGATTGGTGCATATTAAGTGTTTAATGCATGCTAATGGCATTGATTCAAACTGAATTGCATTTAACCTTGGTCTAAGAATGAAGGCTACTCAGACCCCTTCCTATTTCTCAGTCTGCATCTCTTACGTGTTTGCTGACCCAGAGGATTTGCAGAAATCAGAAGACAGAGAAACAGCAGGATGGAGATGAGAACCCATTCTTCTCTTTCTTCAAGTGCTGTGTCTTTCCCTTCCCCTTTCCCTGAGATGTGAACACTGAATACGGATGAGACTGTTCTTGGCTTCTTCCCAGAAACTCTTATTATCCTCCAAACTTGCTTTGAAGTTTCAAAGTTTCCATAGAAGCAACTGAAGATGGGAGGAGGGGAGCCGGGGAGAAGATACTAGTGGATTTGAGGCATCCCGACCCCTAAGCCATCATTAGACCATCTCCATTATCCATCTATTACTGGAAAGGCATAATCATGAAAGAACTGAAATAAGAAAAACCATGGGTACCACAGGGAGAAAAAGGGAGGCTGAACAACTCCATCCATCACCTCTTCTATGGATACAGTCCCAGGCAAGCAATTCTGGGCCAAGTCTGGCAGAGAGGAAAGGGGAAGATATTGTATTGCCTCAGGTGAATCTGCCACCAAATGGTCAGGAAGCCCCAGAAGATCTTTAAGCCTCAGTTTCTTCCTTTGTAAATTGGCAATGTCCATTGACCCTCTAGACCAATCCTTAATTTAATAAACCAGGAAATGGATTGCCCAGGGCCACATAGCTGGTAAATATCTGAGGCAAGATTTGAATTCAGGTCCACCCTTATTTACATCCAGTGCCTTGTTCACTACATCATTCATCTCCCAACTGATCCTTTTATGAATCTGGATCCTTTAAGGCAGATAGATTATAAGAAGAAAGTTGCATTTGTATAAATTGAATATCAAAAGACTGTATAGAATAATAGAGGAGAAGGGGCTGGTTGTGATCCTGGCTTCCCTGTTTGACTTTTTAAAAGTCATTTCCCTCTCAGGACCTCAGTGGTAACAGCCTGGTCCCAGGAACTACAAGATCTCAGCCTGAAAAGGACTCTCAGACGTTAGTCATCCTTTCCCTACTCCAGCCCAACAAGTGATCAGCTGATGTCTGCCCAGTGACCTCCAGGGATGGAGCCTCAACCTTCTGCATCCGCTCCTTCCATTTCTGCTCAGCTCTTAGGAGACGGTTCTCCATTTCAGGCCAAAATCTATCTCTCCACATCCTCACTCACTCTTCTTAGCTCTCTCCTTGGGGGGGAACACAAGCCTTCTTCCACATGGAAACCTTCCAAATGCTTGAAGAGTGCAATCAGGTTGCCCCGAGTCTCCTTTCCCAGGATAAACATCCTCACTTGCTTCAATCAATCCTGTTGTGTCAATTCAATAAACAGTCATAAAAGGAGCTACTTTTTAAGAGGCACAGTGTTGGGTAGGGACACTTTGTTATCTTATGTAAAACAATGGGAAGAACAGGAACTTCTGAGTTGAAGGACCTGGGTTCAAATATCATTCTGATGCTTATTGCCAGTGTGACCTCAGGAAAGTCACTTTTCATTTTGCCGGGCTTCAGTTTTCTCATCCGTACTATGAAAACATTGGACAACGTGCCCTCTGAAGTTACTTCTTGGTCTAGCTTTTAATCTTCACCCCTATGTCTTGGTATAGATTCCCTTCTCCCTCCAGGTCACTTTCTGGATATATTCTGGTTTGTCAGAGTCATTCTGAAAATGAAAAGCATGAACACAAATACTCCAAATGGACCCGGTCAGAGCAGAATACAAGCTTGAACCCTACTTATTTTGGACAATGTAGGTCGAGTTGTTCAATCATCTTACTCATGCCCTACTCTCGGTGCCTCCATTTGGAGTTTTCTTGGCAGAGATCCTGGAGTGGCTTGCCATTTCTTTCTCCAGCTAATTTTATAAATGAGGAAACTGAGGCAGAGAGGGTGAAGTGACTTGTGCAAGGGCACACAGTCAGGAGGTGTCTGAGGCTGGATTTGAACTTGGGGAAGATGAGTCTTTCTGGCACTCTCTACATTATGGCACCACCTAGAGGCCCATTCTGGGCACTAGGTTCCTATTAATATCAGCCTATGATCATACATTTTTGGTTACTGAGTCACACTATTATGTACCATATGAGAATATGGTGCATAAACCTGTTCTGAAAAAGCTTACATATGCATTCGTCAATGACATGTACATTTGCATGAGAATTCCTTAGGACAAAACAAAGTAATTAAATTTATTCACTTACACAATAAACCTTTCCATTTGTCTTATAAAATATCTAACAGAGCCCCTTTTGGTGCAATCACTAGTTTTGGTCTCATGGCAGAGTCTTGAAGGCCAAGATTTAATCCCACTTCTGACACCCACTACTACATAATCCTGGATAAGTCATTTAACTTCTGAATTCTGGGCAATATTTTAAGACTATAAATTTTGGAGAAGGCAAACATCATAATGGTAAAGGAAACTCACTTATCCAGAATTTCTTTATACCAATGAAATCACAAACCAACGTGCTATCATTTTTCTAAGTTGATTCACATACAATTTATACTTTTGATTGATTAATCCCAGCAGGATGACTAAGGGCCCTCTGTAGACACATTGAGATGAGGATGAAATCCCCACAGAAACATTTAGACCTGAAAATGGTCCATTTCCTCATATACATAGTCAATGCATTATCACTAACAGTCCCTGAAGTGTGCTCTTTATGAATTATAACTTTTGCAAGTTTCCTAAAACTTAATTAAAATTAAATCAAATTAAAATAACTAATTAAATTACAGCCAAAGAGAAGTATATATGTGTATAAGGCATACACTACAGACTCAACTGACAGAAAATTAATTAAAGCTAGGAAAACCTGCTCCATCTCATCTGTTCAAGGTTTAATCCTTTGAGTCAGTCTAGTGTCAGAAGCATTATTTGGTGGGGTGAGTGTTATCAGAAAATAAAATTATATCCCCATTATTACTTGTCCCACATTATTCTCATCTCCTATATCCAGTCATGTGCTGGGTGCTATTACTTTGTCAGTCAATAATCATTTACTAAATCCCTACTATGTGCTAGGCACTGTATTAAGTATTGAGGATACAAAGAAAGATAATGCCTTCCCTCAAGGAGCTTATAATCAAAGGGGGTATCATCACCCAAAGGAGTACAGCTAGGTAGTGAATGAAGAGATAACTATCCCAGGAACTCTCTTAAAATGGAGGTTTAGGAAGGAGTCTTCTACTCTGTCTTCTGATCAGAGAGGCTCCAGTGTACGTCACTCTACAGCTAGAAGATCTATACCTAATACCTGGCTTCCTGGAGTTTATAATCTAGAAAAACACTAACCATTTTAAATCAATATTTCTTTTTACATCACTTTTATTTCCCATTGTACCCCTCTTTCCTCTGCTTCCCAAAGAGCTTCTTAACTAAGAATACAAAAACTTTAAGCATTCTCTTTTTTTTACTTGATCTTTATTTTTTAATTTTTTGTTTCTTTTTTTATTAGTTTTATTTTCAAAACAGATGCATAGATAATTTTCAACATTCACTCTTGCAAAACCTTGTGTTCCAAATTTTTTCCTTTCATTTTCCCCATCCCCTCCCCTAGATGACAAGTGATCCAATATATGTTAAACATGTGCAATTCTTCTATACATATTTCTGCAAATACCATGTTAAGCATTCTCTTAACATCAATGTTGGTTCTTGAATCTTTGCCTTTTCTTTCTTTTTCCTCTAATCTTTCCCTTCAATATCGATCAATTCAACAAGCACCTATTAGGCACCTACAATGTTTGAGTTGCTACAGTGGGCACTAGTGATTCAAAGCCCAAATCTGACTCCCTCTTCCAAGAAACAATCGTTCCTTTGTGATCCTTCCCTTATTATTACTATGGCCATAGGCAAATCACTTTCTGGAACCTCATTTTCCCCATCTGTAAAATGGGAATTATAACATTTGTTCCAAGTCCCCTTCCAGGGGTGCCCGGATCAGTCAGGGACAGGAAGAAGAAGGGGACATCTTTAGCAAACCTTAAAACATGATGTAAATGTTAGCTAGTTGTATCATTATAATTAATCTCAATCTCATCTTTTCCAATAATCTCCATTTGAAATGGTCCCAGAACTCTCCTGTTACTGGTTCTGCATGTTTGATGCTCTATGGATTATCATACAGGAAGAAAAAAATGAGAACTTTTTGTAATTAAATGAGAGCACCCCTCATCACCAACATTTCCACTGGTGGCTGGGCAGAAGAGATAAAAGAATCAGTCAATTAATAGGTCAACAAGCTGTTATTAAGTATCTCCTAGGGATGTCAGGCAGGCACCGTGCCAGGTGCTAAGGATTACCTGGTTATTCTGCTGTTTTTCAGTGGTGCCATTTGGGCTTTCCTTGGCTTGCCATTTCCTGCTCCAGCTCATTTGACAGATGAGGAAACTGAGGCAAATCGAGTTAAGTGGCTTGCCCAGGATCACACACACTCAGTAAGTGTCTGAGACCAGATTTGGGCTCCAGACTGGCACACTATCCAGTGCACCGCCTAGTAGCCCAGATGCAAAGGATGCAGGGACAAAAATGAATATCCCTGTCCTTTAGGAGACTGTTATTTCAAGGGAGATAAACGTACATATATAAAGGTGTAGAGTATCCTTGTAAGTAAGTAGAGAAAAGCAAAGGGTTCCAGAAAGTAGGGGAATCCACGAAGGTTTTGAGTATGAGTTGGAGCTTAAGCTGTATTCAGCAAAGGAAGGGATTCTAAAAGAAGGCCATGAAAAGGTTGGAAGATGGATAGTGTGTGTGTGTGTGTGTGTGTGTGTGTGTGTGTGTGTGTGTATGGAGCAGGATGGAGCAAAGAAAAAACTAGATTGGTGGGACTGTGTTTGCCAGGAAAGACAATATAATATAGACTAAGGCCAGAAGGAAAGGATGGGACCAGAATGTGAAAAGCGTTAAAAGCCTTCTCGTCAGCTGCAAGATCCAGGGAGTGACATGGGGAGATACTATCTGGGCATTTTGCTCAGCTCCCCACAATGCAGCTCCCAGGGGCTGGGAGGGAGGCAGCGGGATCCAGAGCCCCTGCGGATGTCACCTAGGCACACAATGCAAAACAAATGGGTTCTACGGAAAGTAAACAGGACGGCATTTCCACCTGATGCATAAATATGAATTCTTATAAAACTGCAGGGATCAAAACAATGGACAGGAGCCGTTTCCAAACCGTGCCCGGACGTCAGAGTCAAAAACTCATTTACTGTTCGTTCGGGGGAAGGATCTGATAAGGAGCAATCTCCTCCTCCCCGCCACCCCGAAATGGGAAGCACGGCAGGTCTTTAAAGGGCTGGGTTTAATTTGTGTGCCTGAGATCAAATCTGAATAATTTCCAACCCATAATTAGTGTGATTACAAAGTTTGAAAATGGGTACTCTGTACCTTTCTCATTATTTTACTCCTTGCTCAGCTAATATTTTTAAAACATATTGTAGATTTCCACTTCAATTAGAGATGATGGGACACCCGGTGCCAAATTGAGAGGCTATTTGAGGCTCCATGGGTCATCCATTTTCTAATGGATTTGAAAAGAACTCTACTTTAGCTCTGGTTTGGATCCAACACCACCAGTTGTCTCAGGGGAATGACTGTGCTTCTGCCCTGAGGCTAAAGACCTACTGATGACTGGTCCCAAAAGGGAGGTTCCTTTTTCTGGAAGGAAAAACTCACATTAGGTTTCTTGTTTGATAATGAGGTACATCTAAAATTGGGGGAGGGGAAATTACAGAAATTGCCTTGAAATAAAAAGAGGTAGTGTGGAGTTCAGAGGAAATAGTGCTCACAAGACTCTCATCTTGCACAACTGCCTCTTAATTGGCCATTGCCTCTCAAATTGTCAAAATGATGCTCCCAAAGCACAGATCTGACCATCACCTTGCCTTACTGAGTTGCATTGGCTCCCTATTTCCCCCCAGGATTAAAGACAAATTCCTTCTGTTTGGGACCTTTAAAGTCCTTTGAGCTATGGCTCTAGCCTCTCTTTCTCAGTTTATTATATGTGATTTCCCTTTCTGTTCTGCCTTTTCATTCCAAAATCATTTTTCTTTCTACGCTTCACATCTTCTCCATATTTTTTCACAGACTTCTTGTTCATACCTGGAATACATTCTCTCTCGACTACCATCTCTTAGCAATTCTGGTTCCCCTCACAGGTCAGCTAAAAGGCTACTTCCTGCTCCCCATAATTGCTGGTGCCCTCTCCATTAAAACCACCTGGATTTATTGTGTATCTAATTGTACATGTCCATGTCATTTTCCCCTAAAAGAAAATAAGTTCCTTGAGGGCAGGGAGTGTTTCATTTGTCTTTGTATCCCTAGGGCCAGACAAAACGCCTGGCTCCCAATAGAGATTTAATAAATTCTTGCTGATTCATTGATTGATTAAATGATTAGTGACTAGATTTGATCATGGATGCCATTGCTTACTAGCTATATGATTGTCAGCAAGTTGAAGTTTGTGAGCCTCAGTTTCCTCATCTGTACAATATGGGAGTCTGGTTTAATGATGTCAAGGGTCCTTTAAAGTTCCAAATCTATGATCTTCTATAGGATCTTAAGAAATCTGAATGGGATGAATTCAATGGGTTCTGAGATGCCTTTCAGCTCAAGGTTTATGATCCTTTTAGATGCACAGTGACTATAATAATTTAGATAGAAATCACACTAAGAAAAGCAATGTAACCCTGACTAATTATAGTGACCAATCTGCAAAAGAAGAAGAAAATCCCTTTTAAAAAATTTATCAAGCACAATCAAGTGCCCAGCACTATTCCAAATGAGAGGGGAGGTTACAAAAAATGAAAGAGCCCCTACTTTCAGGTAATCTACATTCTGTGAGGGAAACAATATGTACCTCCCTGAATAGAAAGGTAGGGGACTATGGATGTGCAGTGCTGTGTATGCTATTAGATAAGGGGACTGTGTTTTATGACTTTGCTTAATTTCATTATTTTTCTTTGTTACAAGGCAAAGTTCCATTGTTCTGGGAAGAGAATATCTATAGTATTAGCCAAAAAAAGGTCATAATTTTTTAAAAATAGGCTTTAGCTCAGCCCAGGTCAAATGGCCACCATTTCCAAATTGGTGGTATCTGAATTAATGAGGTTTTTCCTCTAATTTCAATAGGAATAGTGTTTACTTCCCTGATCCTATTACTTTGGAAAGGCAGCATGGGTATAAGAGGTAATGAATTATACTTGGAGTCAAGAAAGAAGTGTATTCAAATCATACCTCCAATACTTACTAACTATGTGACCTGGGCAATTTTTTAAACTCTCCTCCACCTTAATATCCTCATCCATATAATAGGGCAATAATAGCATTTATATTACCAAACAGCTGTAGGAGTCAAATGAGATATCATATACAGAGTTTTACAAAGCCCAAAGCATTATATAAATGCATTCCCACCCCCGCTTTTTCATGTTAAAAAGAAATAGTTGTCTTCGCAAACAAAACTATTTGACAACAAGCAAAAACATCTCTTTTTTTTTTCAAAGTAATTCTCTGGCTAATCTTTGCAAGTCCATATGATCAATGGAAAACAAAGACGTAGACAGCTCGTTGAGTTAACACAAAACGGCTTCAAATACATTGAAGCATCGAAAGGCGATTCATTTTCTAGCTACTAGATCCCAGAACAAACTGATTAAGAGTTAATAACGTGCATATTTTCAAACGAGAGCGAGTGGCAAAAACATCCTAAGCAAAAAACACATCAGTAGTTCTCAGGAAGCTGGAGGGGGAGAGGAAGGGCATTTCCAGGCTCTATTTTTAAAAGTTAATATGCCATTTGTGGCAAAATACAAATGTCCGATTTGCCAGGGTACCAACCAGCTCCAGAGTCAATGAAGATTCCCCAACTTGAGATGGCAGTTGCCTGGCAACCAGCGTACCCTTCTGTGTGAGAACCACGTACAATGGAACTGGCATTTTCTCTGGTGGAAGAAGCTGTTATAGATTTAAAGCTGGGGCTGCTAAGCCAGAGAAAACGTTCATTAGGATCCAGTGGCTCAATGCTAAAGCCAAAGAGGGCAAATTCTTCCCAACTAGAAAAAAGCCTTTTACCTCCCCTTTGTTCAATCGGATCTGAAGCATCTATTAAATACCTGCTGTGTACAAAGCACTGAGATTACAAAAGGGAGTGGGATGGAAATAAACTGAAAAAGAGTTCCTGCCCTTAAAGAACTTATATATTACTAGACTAGGTGGGAGAAGGAGGTGAATAGAACTTAGAAAATAGGAGTTCTGAACCTGGAGCCCATAGCATTCCCAAGAAATTTGTGGATAGATTGAAGAGGATCCATGAATTAGGGTGGGAGAAAAATGACATTTTTGGTTTTTGCCAACCTCAAGCTAAGTGCTTTTTCTTCGATTATTAATTTGAAAAACCTTATCATAAATTTAAATGCAATAGTATCTTGTACAAAATAAATATGTAGTTTTATGTACAATCATCTTTTTTATTATACTATTATAGAAATTCTTATTTTATTCCATAAATTAAAATTAAATTAAAAAAAAAGATATTGTTGTGAGAAAAGGCCCGTGACTTCACCAGACGGCCAAAGGAATCCATTGTAGGAATGTGCTGATAAATGATTAATAGCCAGTTCTCCATGGAGACAAAAATAAATTTATGTTAAACTTTACATTTGATCTGCCTTCTTAACATTTTCTCCCTCACTTTCTTAAGTCTAGACAATCACCAAAACAATAAATCAAGCTATTATCTGAAGCATTTGCCAATTTCTAAGAAGTAAATGCTGGCACTGGACATTTAACAATCAGCTCTCGTGACCTGTTTTGAGTTGGTTCCAGGCACTATCCTTGGGTCCATCACACAGAGAAAGAGAGAAAAGAGAGAGAAAGAGAGAGAGAGACAGAGAGAGAGAGAGAGAGAGAGAGAGAGAGAGAGAGAGAGAGAGAGAGAGAGAGAGAGAGAGAGAGTGTCACAGATGGAAGGAAAGGTCTCATATATACTCTCCAAAAAGTTTTATAGCAATTCTTTTTGTGGTAGCACAAAATCAGAAACTAGCTTTCTTTGTATGCTTACTGACTGACTTGGCCAGGGTCACTCAGCCAGTATATTTCTGAGTAAGGATTTAATAAATGCTTGTTTGCTTGATTAATCACTTCCTTTAGATCCCCACCCTAACTGCTTCTGCCCATTCCAAACAACCTAACCTTGCCTTCCTCTCTGCTGGGGATACTCAATACTGGAACTACCTTGGGGTTTAAAGTTGGTAGGATTCATTCTGAACAACACCCCAGAGTGTTGAGGGAAAATGTCTGTATTGTGTTCCTGTTATATCTTTGAAGTAAATAAAACTAAATGAAAATGGGCTGCTAACCATTGGAAGTTCACAGTAGGGTAGGGAGGCCATTCCAGAATGGGAGCTTGAGACTAAAAGGGTAAGGAAGAAAACTTGAACTCCTCGGGGGCATCCCTGGAATCCCAAGGGAGGGAAGCTGTAGACCAGCTTAGCTCTGCAGCAGAGGGCCAGAGCATACACTCATTATTACGAACTTCATGTACCACAGCCCTGACTGGTCTGAATCTCTCCCCATAAGCAAGCAGCTGAATTTCCCAAAGGCCTCCACTGCAGGACTTGATCTATTTACAAATCAACAGACAGCACTACTCCTTTTCCATAAAATGTGCAGCTCCCCACTGCCTTTACACACTAATAAAGGCAACACAGCCCAACTTAGCTACATCCATTGCCAGTTCTAGACGTAGTTCTGAGAGTGTTTCTCCTGGCTCATTTCTATTCTTTATTAGAATGCTGACAAAAATATATGGTCAAACTGGGGCATTTCACTGGGAGATGGAAGAAATCAACCAACTAATTAATCTACAAATATCTCCTGAATATCTTTAAAAAGTATTCATTAAGCATTAAGTAATCTACAAATATTAATTAAGTATTGCACTGCCAGACTCGGTTTAGGAATTACAGAGCAGTGTAAGACATGCTTACTGCTCCCCAAAGCTTAGAGTATTCAGAGCAATAAAACTATGGCCAGTTAGCCATTCTTACCTTTCCTAGCAAACACTGTTCTCTCCCCAGAAATTTTCCAAACAATTTGAAATCAATCAAAATTAAGTTAGTTGCAAGACCATTTTTTTCAGTTTCACAATTTTCTTTCAGTCTCCAATTTAAAAAAGCCATCTCTTGTCCCAATTCTCTTAATATGTCTTGGATTTTATGACATTTTGGGAAGAAAAGGAACATGAGTGAAAGATTCCAACAATTTTCTAGTGAGAAGGGTCCCTAAATTGTTGAGAAGAGTCTTTAGAATGACCATAAATCCCTTAGGTTAAATGAGAATTTATCAGTACATAAGTCCCCAAGAAAAGGCAATTCCCAGGGCTAATTCAATTGCTACCTCTTTTAAACAAAGGCTTCCACGGTAATGGATTCCCACTTCAAGAGTCTCCTTAAAGCCAAAGGTAGAGGAGAGTATCTAGGTAATTTAGAAAGAAAAGGTGGGAACAGTCTAGCCTTTTTCAGTCATTCAAAAACTTGTGCGGCTTCTCCCTCTGATGTGATGAATGCCACTGGAAAGCTCACCCTGTATGTACGGGACTTGGCTCCCTCTATTCTTTATATAATCAATTTGACATTTGGATGTTGGTACCAGACTAGCAGATACGTGCCTGTATTTATTACCTGAGATGAGTTGAAAGCATTCCTGTTATCAAGCCATGGCAGGATGCTGTTGGGTGTATTTTTTAATAACACGATTTTTTAAGCTGAGATCATTGTTCTGACATAACATGGGCCAGACCAAGAACTCTCACTGGCACATAATTGAAAACCACTGAAATCCCTCACTCTAAATATAAAAATGTAAGAACGAAAGGTATTCCATAAAAAGAAAAAGCCATGAAATCAGCGGCATAAGCAGTTATCAAAAGAAGAAATTAAAACTATCAAGAGCCATATGGAAGAATGTGTAAACTAATAATTGAGTTGAGAAATCTACCTCATACTTTTCAGAACTGGAATAATAACAATGATATGTTGACAGGTCTATGGAAGGCAAAGACACTAATATACTAATGGATAGTTCTGAATGTTTCAGAAATCAATTTGAAATTACACTAAAAAGGTTAACTTAATTCTAACTTAAAAGGTTACCCTTTGACATAGATAGATAGAAGATAGATGGATGGAACATGGAGGGACAGACAGATGAACAGTTGGATAGATGGATGGAAATATATATAGATATAAAGACAGATAGATGGATGGATGGACAGACAGACAGACAGATAGATAGATAAACAGACAGACAGAAGATAGATTCTAAGGAAGTCACAGATGGAAGTAAAGGTCGCATATATACTCTCCAAAAAGTTTTATAGCAATTCTTTTTGGGGTAGCACAAAATCAGAAACCAGGCAGGTATGCATCAACTAGAGAAAAGTTGAACAAATTGATGTAGTGGAAAGAATTCTACATTTCAAGTCAAAGAACCTATATGACTTCGGGCAAATTACTCTACTTTTTGTATCTCGGTCTCTTCACCTGGAAAATGGTGGGGTTGTCAGTAAAAAAGGGAGGAAATTGGACATGATGACCTGTAAGGTCCCTTTCTGCTCTAAATTCATGACCTAAGTTGAATAAGAAGAATATAATAGAATCACAATAAATAAATGAAAGCAATATTGAAATAGATGAAGGAAGGAAGGAAGGAAGGAAGGAAGGAAGGAAGGAAGGAAGGAAGGAAGGAAGGAAGGAAGGAAGGAAGGAAAGAAGGGAGGGAGAGAGGAAGGGAGAAAGTGGGAGACAAAGAGGGAGGGAGGGAGAAAGGCAGGGAAGAAGCAAAGGAAAATGTGTCTAGACTCCAAACATCTGTCTCACTATATTGGTTAAAAGGAAACAAAATCAATTTCTACTGTCCCATCCCACTTCTATAAGTTTGGCAGAATAGCTCCACTTCCTACAGAGTCATGGGAGGCTAGAGAGAGACTGTCCAAGGTCTAAGGTGTCTACTGCAGATTTTCCCACAGAGAACTTGCAGCCCCCAATGGAGCTGCTGCCCTCCTGAGCTCTCCTGTGCTACTGCACAAGCCCATCTCTGCATACAAAGGTACCCACAATGGCACTAGCTACAAATCATGGCATAAAACCAACTCCACCAAATACCCGTGGAAGCTGCTGGAGCTAGTTCCCGAGCCCTGACGTTGCTGCTTCCATAGCAACCAGTATACTTCGAAGGAGGGAGAAAAATGTGGGAGACAGAAAACCAGATCCAAACTATACAAACTAAGAAGCAGACAAACAGATGCTGAGGGCATCCTGCATCCTCAGAAAGGGAATAGACCCTATATATCAGGGACAGCTCAGTCACTTGCCTTTCCCCACCCCCTGCAAAAGCTCTTGGAAAAGATAGTAAGGGAGGAGGAAAGGAATGGAACAGGCATTAATTAAGCACCTACTGTGTACCAAGCACTGGCAGTTACATTACAGGGAATTGTACAATGTTCATTGCACCTCATAGATTTTAGAGCTGGAAGGGACCTTTTAATCTGTCCAGTCCAACCCTGTCATTTTACAATTGAGGAAACTGAGGCCCAGAGAAGGAAAATGAATTGCTCAAAGTCACACAGGCAGTTAGTATACTAGAGGCAGACTTCAAACTCAGATCTTGAGGTTCCAAATCCATTGCTCTTTCCACAGTATTCTGCTATATCTAAAAAAAAAAAATTAAAAGCGAAAACTGGGGTTTAAAGATGGAACATTATTTGTCTAGGACCACATAAGTTTTTTTTAAGAAGCAGCTCCAGGGTTCAAAACCAGATTCTCTGACCCAGTGTCGAAGCTTGCAGGAGGAGTTAAGATAGTGGGGTCCTTGCAAGCAATCCAATCTACTCATTTTTACAGGGGCTGAAACTGAGGCTCCTCGAATGGAAATAATTTATCCAGAGTCACACAGATTGTAAATAATGGAGGCAGGATTCCAATCCAGGTGCTCTGAGATTCCCGTCTCAGAGAATAAAATTAGCTCTTTTTGTGTGTGGCAGACGGGGAATCATGGGACATCACTGGAGGTCATGAGATTCCTTCTTGCTACAGATATTCAAGCCCAGGCTGAGTGACCACTTGTTAGATGTTTTGTAGAGAGGATTTCTATTCAGATTTTGGTTGGACAAATTGACTTTCTGGAATCTCCCTTGAGAGCTGGAAATTACCCTGTAATTACTTTGCATCTGTTTAATAAAGAATTTTCTGTGTAGATGTCATCTCCTCCATGGTACTCCTCAGGGCAGAAACTTTGTCTTTGTTCCTAGTTCAATGTCTGGGACAAGGGAGGCAAAATCAATGTTTGTTGATTGATCAATTGATTCTAACTCTTACATTCTCTGATTTGCTTTAAATAGTTCCTGGCCAGATTCCTCAGTTTTCTTCTCCCCCACCTTCCCTCACAGGCAGCAGCAATCTTCCCAGGAGTGAGGAGGCTGGTAATAATAGTTAATTAACAAGGGCTGTAGGGTTCTTTTTAATTGTTTGTTTGTTTTTTGTCTCAGAGGGAGGAGCTATTTGCTCAGGGAATAAATGTGGATTTTGTCCAATATGGCGTAGGGTATCCCATAAATTGCAGCATGGATCTGGAACAATAAATACTGAAATAATCTATTCTGATTGGAGGAAGATTTCTTGTCAGCTCCCAGAGATGTTAGTTAATATCTTAACTGAAGTCACCTAATCATCACTTAGGCTGAAAAGAGATGGACCCCAAATCAATATGGATTTTTTTGGGGGGAACTATTTTCTCAGGGAATAAATAAAGGATTTTGCTTAATATGTCCCAGGGCATCCCATCCAAGTAAGATAATGTGATCTCTACTACCTTAATTCTCCATCACTCTGTTCTCCTAGACAGTTGGTCAGCAAGCATTTATGAAGTACCAACTGTGCACTAGACCCTGTGCTAACACAGAGAATATTTATTTTTTATAAAGCTTTTTGTTTTGAAAAACACATGCACAGATAATTTTCAACATTCACCCTTGCAAAATCTTCTATTCCAAAATTTTTCCCTCTCTTCCCCCTCCCCTAGATGGCAAGTAATCCAATATATATTAAACATGTGCAATTCTTCTATGAATACTGCAACAATTATGCTGCACAAGAAAAATCAGATCAAAAAGAAAAAATAAGAAAGAAAAGAAAATGCAACCAACAAAAAAGTAAAAATACCATGTGGTGATCCACACTCGGTACCCATAGTGCTCTCTCTGGTGCAAACAGCTCTGTTCGTCACAAGACCATTGGAATTGTCCTGAATCACTTCATTATTGAAAATAGCCACATCCATCAGAGTTGATCATTGCCTATTTTTGTGTTGCCACCTACAATGATCTCCTGGTTCTACTCACTTCATTCAGCATCAGTTCCTGTAAGTCCCTCCAGGCCTTTCTGAAATCCTCCTGCTGATCATTTCTTACCAAACAATAATATTCCATACTATTCATATACCATAACTTATTCAGCCATTCCCCAACTGATGGGCATCCACTCCATTTCCAGTTTCTGGCCACTACAAAAAGGACTGCTACATTTTTGCACATGTGGGTCCTTTGTCACTTGTTATGATCTCTTTGGTATACAGATTGAGGATATTTAAAGAAAACAAAAGAGAATCCCAGTTCTCAGTAGCTCACAGTCTAATGGGGAAGATGGCATGCAATCAATTACATTACAAACAAGCTATATACAAGACATAGAGGAAATTTTCAATAGAAGCCAGTATTAGAATGAAGGTGAGATTTTGAAGAAAGCTTCAAAGAAGCAACAAGGCAGGAGGGAGAGTGTTCTAACCACAAGAAACAGTCAATGAAGGCGAACAGAATTGAAAGATGGAGTTTTTTTGTTTCAGAAAAGCAAAGACAACCTGGCTAAAAGTTGAAAAAGACTGAAATCCATGGCTCTCTTCTTCAACACAGACTATTAATACCACCACATTCTGTCCCTACAATGATTTGATAGAAAGCTTGAAGAGTTAGTATGGCCAAAAATATCATCCTTATAACCAACCTGGCGAACATCAGAACTTAATTAGACTATTCCTTAGACAGACTAGTTCGATATGAAACTGAAATTGGGAAAATAAACTGATATAGACTGAAGGACCACTAGTTTAGTAGGTCATAATTAAGTGAAATTCCCATTATAAAAATAATCACTGAATCTGGCCCAAATAATCACTGAATCTGGGCCAAAGTTGAAGTGAAAAAAAATGCCAGTCCTCTTTTTCATTGAGTTGCCATGATCGGGGTAGAACATGATTCAAACTGCCAGACTCGGTTGATTTATTGGTAAGTTTACTGAATTGCTTTTCCACCTTCTTTTATATTGTTACAAGAGAAATAAGAAGGAGAAGGGATATATTTGGGAAATAAGGTGATATAAAAACCAAAGATATCAAAAAGAAAAATGGGTAAAGAGGAAGGGGAGATTTAAAAAAAAAAAAGAAAGGCTGGTAGAGGTTTATTCTCCTAATGAATCATGAATAGTTTAGCCTGACACTTGCAAGTCAATAGAAAGTGAATGTGGGAAGAATGGGATGGATCATTCAGAAGAAATAACATTCAGATTGGCAATCCAAAGACCCGAGTTCTAGTCCCAATGATTTGCCATAAATTGCCTTTGAAACATAGAGCAAAACTTTCCTCCTCAAGCCTCAGTTACCTCTTCTGGCAAATGAGAGTGCTGTATTTGATGATACCAAAGGTCTTGATCAGTTATGAGACTATGACTATAAATGAGAAGTTAGATACACACCTGCCCAATTAATCTAGACCCAGAGGACTTTTTAAGAAGTAGGAGAGCTAGTTACCCACTGAGCACATTAATGAATAATGGAGAGAGGTTAAAACCTTGCTCCTAAAAATAAAAAGAATTTGAAAATAATCCATGAAAGATGCATCAGCCATTGCCCTCTGGCTGCCTCCCTGGAGGAAAAGAATTCAAGGTCACTGTATGGGAAATTACTGCAGATACTGACCATACTAACAGAAATCACTGCCCATAAGTTAAACCACCTTTTGTCCAATTAATGCCCCTAGCCAAAGAGGGTGTCCATTGGTTGGAAAATGTTATAACAAATGGTCACATATGGATGTGGTAAGAAACAACAAATATGAGAAATTTAGAGAAATGTGGAACGATTTTTATGAAACCAAGGAGGATTAAGGAAGCAGAACCAAGTAAACAGCATATGCGCAATGATTACATAATCTTTTCAATGTCTCTAATAATATGGATAGAAATAATAAAAACAGCATTGAGACTGATTAATTACAGTGGCCATTGTCAGTGCCAAAAGACAGATAAAGGAAAACATCCTTTGGGAGAAAAGAAGAGTTGGATTTGGAATTAAAGTTTCTGAATTCAAATCCCAATTCTGATAACTTATTCCTTATGTGAATTTGGACAACTGATCTTATTTTTCTGAGTTTTCTAACTTATTAAATAAGGGAGTCTAAATACATGGTTCTAAAATCCCATGTAGCAGTATGATTTTACAGTACTTTCAGGAGAGAGGTGGGGCACTACAGTCACAAAATGTCACTTACACAATCAGATGTCATCATTCTGTTGGCTGGCTTTTGCTTAACTGCTTTTCTTTATTACAAGGTAAGATTCAGAGCCTAAGGTTAGAGGGGGTTTTGATGGTGATGTAAAAGCAAATTAATTACACATTAATTCATTACATATAAAAAAAGAAACTCAGAAAAGCAGTCATCACACCTCTAAGGAGCCAATCTGCTTCTCAAGAGAGGAGCTACATCTGGATTACACTGACTTACCTGCATTTTGCAAGTAGCCCCATGAAGCCAAATCCATTGATAATGTGGAAATGACCCAAAGCAAGAGATAGGATTCTACCTACAATTATGCTCCAAGGGTAAAGGCCTGTAACAGGTGTTAGATTGGATCTGGATTTGATATTTCATCAAGGTAAAGAGCTCCCAGGGAAGAAATTCGTTTTACCAATGCAGATGATCATCTATACTGTATCATACAATTCCACACCCATTAAGAGTCAGAGGCAGTATTTGAACCCAAGTATTCCTGAGCAACTAGCTGGTATAGTGGATAAAGTGCCAGGTTTGAAGCCAGGAACACCTGAGCCCCACTGCTCTCTCAGAAAGGTGTTCATTGTATGATTCTCAGAAATAATCTTAACTCCTTTCAGACTCAGTTTCTTCTTCTGTAAATGACATGAGAAATTATGTATAAAGCATTTTGTGAATTTTAAAATGCTATGAAGATGCCCAACTATTTGATTATGAAGTTAAGTCCCTATCCATTGTTCTGTACTATCTCTCTTAATGTTATAAATCTTATTCCATAATGTGAACCAAAATATTTATAGAGACATTTCTTGTAGTAGTAAGAAAAAAAACCTGGAAACAAAATAAGTGCCCATCATCTGGAGAGTGACTAAACAGATGAAGAAACTTGAGTAACTTGCCCAGGTAATAAGGATTAGAACACAAGTCCTCTAACTCTAAATCTGTTCTTTCCTTTACTATGGGACTTTATCAAATGACTTCCTCTCTCCGGGAATCAATCCGTTTCCTCCCTTGCAATATGAGGGTCCTTGGTAGCACCTCCACCAAAATCTGTGATCTTATTATCCCAGTTCTTAATCTACCAATCAACCAGCAATCATTTATTAAGGATCAATTCTGTGCCAGGATCCAGAGAACAAAGAAGAAAAACTAAACAGTTCCTGCCTGTGGGACTTCATATGAGAGACAGTGAGGTATTTCTGGGCAAAAGAAGGCCTTTGGTCTCCATTTCCTCATCTGTAAATAAGGAGGTTATACTAGATAGCTGCTCTGAATATATGACCTGATTGATAAACTGGAGATAATGAATCACACATAGCAGTTGTGGGCCGGAGCGCTCCAAAAAATGTGAGTCACAGTGAAAATGGAAATTTCTGTGAGCATTCAGGGGACAGGGAGGGGAGGGGACAAGTCTTGATGCTGCTATTTTGCTGATGAGTTAAGGAGCCCAAAGGGGGCCTGGAAAAACTCATTAAGACTTATTTCATTTATTTTTTTTTATTAAATGGTGACAGCAAAAGGCTGGGCAGCAGCCCATTTGGGCGCAGCCAATCTTCAGCCTTCTAAGACAATAGGGTTATAGTGCTTGGCTCTGGCAAGGCACTTAGTGCTCACCCGAGCGCTGCAGGACGTTCACTTTAGTAGCACGAAACAAGGTTAGCAGATTTGTAAACAGCTTGCTCTGGGTAATATTTTCTGCTCATGTATTCTAAAAATACCACAGGATGATTGCTTTGGTGAAAGCGCCTATTTTTTTTAACGCTTAACACAACATCATGCTTTAATGATGATGTGAAATGTTCCTTTGGGGATAAGGGGTGAGGTGGAGAGGGAGGGGACGTCATCCCAAAGTGGGTGCCCGGTTTCCCAACAAACCAAAGAGCAGCAGATTGCTGCAAGGAGGTGGATTCCTAACTGGAATGGCCCATCCAGGGATGGCCCTGTTTTCTCAAACCACTCCAGAGAATGTCGGTACCTTGGAGAGAGACGCTTATCACCTTAGTCTTCCCATCTCCAAAACCTAGCACAGAATCTAGCCCTGGGACATAACAGAAAGAGCCCTGGCTCTAGAAGCAAAGAATGCATTTCCAATCTACCTCTGATGATTCCTATATCAGGCAAAAAGCATTTATTAAGCACCTATGATATACCAGGCACTGTGCTTTGTGCTGGGGATACAAGAATGGCCAAGAAAAAGGGAAAAATAGTTCCTACTCTCAAAGAACTTACAGTTAAATAGTGGAGTCAACATGATACACATATAGAGATAGAGATAGATGTATGTATTTGTAGATAAGTAAGGATAGGGATAGATATGTATGTATATAAGAGTGTGTGTGTAGGGTTATATATATGTACATATGTATGTATGTATATATGTGTGTGGGAATGCATATGTACATATATATGTTTGTACGTGTGTATACAGACAAATATATTATACATACACATATACATATGTGTATATATTTGTGGGTACATATATAGATATGTGCATATGCATAGGTATGTGCATCTATGTATGTAAGTATGTAAAGAAGCATATAGGTATATGTGTACATGTACCTATGCAAACTCATGTGTATTTATGTAGGTATATTTATATGCACATATGTGTGTATATAAATATACAGATACACACACGTGTACATACAGATATGTAAATATACAATAATATATACATATATAAGATATGTGTATATATTTTTATCTGTCATATATTATATATACATACATGTGTACATATATACACAGAGACATGCAAACCTATACATGTGTGAATATTCCATGTAGACTACATGTTATGTATTATTGTATGTGTATCATGTAGCATATATGCATATATATTACACTATTATACATTTTTATATGTGATAAATTGGAGATAATCTCAGAGGAAAGATACTAACATTCTGGAGGCCTGGGAAAGGCTTCTTGGAGATAGTGAGACTTTAGCTGAAATCTGAAGGAAATCTGAGAAGATCAGGGAGGGAGGGGTTCTAAGCATGGAGCACAGCCAGTGAAAATGCTCCAAAATGGGACATGGGGTGCCTTGTACAAGGAAGAGATGTGAGACTGAGTGATTGGGCTGAGGAATATATGAAGGTAGGGGAAGATAGAAGAACACTGGAAAAGTAGGGAGGGAACAGGTTTAAAAGCCCAATGGGGATTCTATATTTGAACCTTCAGGTAATAGGGGGTCCCTGAGTTGATTAAATAGAGGAATGACAAACCCTTCAAGAAGGAAGGACAAACCACAAGGACATCAAATGTTTGGAGGACGCCCCTCCTGGAGAGGGGTTATTTTCAGTCTGTTTGGTTCCCAGAGGCAGAATTCACAGGAAAGGTAAGAAATTACAATGAGGCAAATTGAGGTTCCTTTGTACAAGCCGAAATGCCTTTCTCCTCCCCTCCATCTTGGTATCTCTGGTCATTTCAAGACCTGGCTTGGTTACAGGAAGGCTTTTTTCATTCTATTTTCTTTGCTCCATCTATTCTGATATTCTCTCCATACTGACTCTAACGAGCTCATTAATGAAAAGGTTAGGCCCTTTCTAATCCCCTGAATGTGCCCAAAAGACTCCAGCACAAATGCAGAAACCTTCTTCACTTCATTAAGAGTCTTTATAAACTAATTGGGGTACAGAGCTGGGTCTAATTGGTGTGAGTACTGATCAAATTACTGCAATCTTGTTTTCAGGATGTATGCCTTAGATGAAAATTTAGCCATTCACCCCTTAAGCAAGCAATGGCAGTGAATGGAGTGCTGATCACTGGTCCCAAGTGCCTTGCTCTTACCCTTCTAAAGCAGAGATTCTTAACCTGGAGCCTAAGACCTTGATTAAAAAAAAAAAGACAGGACTTCTATTTAATCAGTTTCCTTTGTAATCCTATGTGCTTTGTTTTGTGCATTTAAAAATGTTATTCTGACAAGGGGTGTATAGGCTTTACCCATCAGCCTGCCCCAATGATCCAGGACACACACACACACACACACACACACACACACACACACACAGAGTTAAGAATTCCTACTTTCAAATGACCAAACACTAAAAGGGAATCAGATTAAGGACTGAAAAGGGGCAGCTTTTCAGGATCTGCTATCAGAGCCCACCAGACTGTTAAGTACAGAAGTGCCTTCCAGCTAACCTCAATGAGAAAGTTTTGGACCCACTCAAACAGCAGCTTTCTTTCTGTCTCCCACATTCTAGAAATGTGCCTTTTTTAATTATTCAAGCTATGCACGGAACACACAAGGGATGTAAGAATGTGTCCTGCTTCTTCACTAAGAATGTCACAGTTGCTGGGTTTTGAACCAGATTCCTGCCTTAGGGGGTTCAAGCTTTTTTTTTTCTCTTGGCCCCAAAGCAAGTTTTGACTTCTGAGGAATATAATTAACCCTTCCCTCCCTGCACCTTCTTAGGGGCGTGCCAGCTGTTCAACAATCATCTCTCAAGAGGTCAGAACCTAGGTCATATATTTTTAATAATTCTGAGAACAGGTATGGACAGGATTTGATAAAGAGGATATAAAAATCCATTAATTCAGACCGAGTGTTCAAAGGAAGAGGAGAGTCTGATTGGTTTAAGTGGAAAGTTCAAATGTGTCTCTTTTTTTGAAAAAAAAATTTGTATTTGGGTATTTTCAAGTCTAAATGGGGTTACTGACTTCATTTTATTCTTTTGTAAGGAGATAAGCAGCATGATTTGTAATTAGCCCATACTAAATTCTTAAGACTGTATGTTAAATCCTAGTTTTTATAATGCATGAGAACTGGTTACTCTCCATCCTCCTAAAAGCTAAAAAAAAATCTTCCTTCCAATCTTGTCTGCACTCATAGTTTTTTTCAGTTGATATTTGGCTCACATAAGCCTTTGTATTATCCAGAATTCTGTAGTAACATGAAAGGATGAATGGATGGATAGATGGATGGATGGATGATGGATGGATAGATGGATGGATGGATGAATGAATGGGTAGATGGATGGATGGGTGATGGATGGATGAATGGATGGGTAAATGGATGGATGGATAATGGATGGATGGATGAAGTAATTCACTAATTAATCTAAAGGCATTTACTAAGTTTTTATTATGACCAAGCATGGTACTATATGCTGGAATACAAATATAAAAACCAAGGTAGCCTCTTCCCTCAAGGAACTTATATGCTAATTAGGGGAAACAACATAATGGGAATGGGGTGGTACTTAAGGAGGATAGAAAGAGCATTGGACTAAGAGTCTTAACTCCAACTAAGTAGACAAAAAGCCCCTAATGTTTTTATTTGATCCTTAAGAGATGTAAGCCTTACTTGTTTCATCTGTCAAATAGGAGTATACCTATTGAAGATATTTCACAGGACTATCATGAGAAGCAAATGAAGGAATCCAAAGTGTTTAACAAAATTAAAAGACATAAATAAAATGCTTTGGAAATGGGAAGGCACTCTATGGATGTCAGGGATTGTAACTGTTAAAGCCAAACACATCTTCCTAAATAAGGACAATAAAGAGGCTTGTTGGGTTAGCTCTTAAAAAAACTAGTTTAAGGTCAGGCTGGGTGAGGGCAGCAGGGGACCTGAGCTGTCATGTTGAACTGCTGTGAGCAGGTGATGGCGGCTGTCTACCCAACGCCACCCTAGAAGTGTGCTCCCCTGGGGCACGCCGGGCCCTGTTCCTGAAAGAGAACGGCTTTCTTCCCAGCTCTGAGAAGTTACAGAAACTTAAAATGAGTGCTGCAAGCTGGTACTCTGCCAGCTCCCAGGGTATGGATGTCTGTGAGGTTCTTGAATGATGAAGCTAATTCAATTGGCAAGGATGATTCTGGGAGGGTGAGAAGGAAAGCAAATGGTTTCTCCTGCCTTTGGTTGTTGCATTTGGAAATGATAACCCAGTTATCTAGAGCAGAAGCTCCCGGCCCTCTTCCTATGGAGAATACTGGGCCAAGTACTTGTCCTGAACCAAGGCTCTGGGGTTATAGGACCTACGTTCAAATCCCGCATCTTTCCCTAAATAACTGTGGCCTTGAGCAGCAGGTAAGTCACTTCACTTCCCTAACCCTCGGTTTCCTTACCTGTTGTTCACCCTTCATTTTTCAAAGAGAACCAGTGATATCACTGGTGATGTCTTGATTTGATTGTGAATTGGATTTAAGGGAAGCAGTTGCACAAAGTCATCAGCCTCACACTCTCTTCCTGAGTCATCAAAATCCAGTGACAAGACAGAATGACATGGCCCAGAAGGCAGTGGATGACCTTGGCGTCTTCCATGTCTGAGCAAGCTCTGAGCCCTCCACAGCATCTGCGTCAGCTGCCTTCACGGCCATTGGAACAAACTGTTTTCTTCTGCAAGGCTTGGACTGGACCGCTTTTGAGATCCCTTCCATGTATGAGTTTATGGTCCTATCAATGGGAGTTCAAATTTAAGCTCCTTCACTTACCATGTTTACAACATACAAGGCATTCCCTTCTGTAGGTCTCAGGTTCCTCATAGGGAAGATGAGGGGGAAGACCGCTTAGTTTCCATTTTTAACCCTCAGTTTCCTCCCCTACGTGTAAACTGAGGAAGTTGTGCTAGGTGATCTCTTAAGTCTTTTCTAGCTTCCAAGTTATGTAGTGTGTTATACTATATTATATTATACTATAAGAGTAGCCAAAGATTTTTCTAAATACAAAATCTGTTAGAGTGGTCTAGAATAAGCTTAGAGAGTTTGGCTAGAGCCAGGCTGAAAAGGACTTTATATTCCAGACAGGGGAGCCTGTATTTAATTCTAAAGACTGTAGCACTTTTAAGTCATAGGAATAAAGTGGAAAGGGCCAGCAGAGGCCATCTTGTCTAAGACTCCCATTCTACAGACAGAGAATCTGAGTGTCAGAGAGAGAAAACAATTTGCCTAAGATCATGCTGGTGGAATGACTTTAGTCTCATAGCTCTAGAACTCAAAGCAACCTCAAAGGCTTGTTCTAGACAGATGGGATTCCAGGGATCCCCTTTAAGGGAACCAAAGTCCAGGGATGTGGAGTAATTTGCCCAACATTACACAAGAAGCAAGTTTCAAGAGTGCATTTGAACCCAAGACCTCTAACTGTAATGTAATGACAAACCATTCTCTACTTGTTTCTCCCTTGAATCAGTTACATTTTATTCTGAAGTCCTAGGACCAGATGGGGCAGTCAATACAACACTAAGCTTGGAATCAGGAAGATTCCTCTTCATGAATTCAAATCCAACCTCAGATACTTCCTAGCTGTGTGACTCTGGGCAAATCGCTTAATCCTGTTTGCCTCAGTTTCCTCATCTGTAAAATGAGCTGGAGAAGGAAATGGCAAACCCCTCCAGTATCTCCACCAAGGAAACCCAAAATAGGGTCATGAAGAGTTGGATACAATGGGAACACAAAGGAGCAACAGGTGCTGTCACTCAGGAGTAAGGAAAACATCATGACATCCCCCAAACCAAAAGTGAGATGGGTTTTGTCATCTGTGCTTATTAATCCTCCAAAAAAGAGCAGGCAGTTGTGGCAAGGAGTCATTTCAGCACAATATACCAAAGGAGGGTTGCTTACCAGGCAGAGAATACAAAGCAGGCCTCTGAAGGCAGGTAATCCAGTCTGTATTCTATTTTAAAATGAAGTCCTTGCTGCTACCTTGATGACTTTGTAGAATTTACACTAGAAGGACAGAAAATGTCACATCCTCTCACTTCATTCCCCACTTCTGCATGTCCTTTGAAAGAAAGTCAAATGCTGCTGTTTCCAAACAGCTCTTGAGCAAGCACTCAAAGGAAATAAGGTGATGTGTCCTCCTGGAAGGATAGCCCAGGTCACAGAGGAAACCACTCGCCAGCAAATCCAAAGGCCTGAGTTCCAGGCCTACCTCTGACACTGGCTAACTGGATGACCTTACGCATGACCCTCCACTTCTCAGAGCTGGAGACTGGATCATCTGGGAAAGGCGTTAGAGGCCATATTGTCCAAGCCCCTACTGAAGATATTTCATGGGACTGTCATGAGAAGCAAATGAAGGAATCCAAAACATGGATTGATAAAAATAAAGATGAAAAACTAAGACCTTGAGGGGATGGATTACACAAGGTCACACAAGTATTAGTAGCATGATGGGATTAGAACTCAGGTCCTATGACCCCCTAAGTTCAGTTTTCTGAGAATCTCTTTTATTTCTAACACTCTAAGATCAAAAGATTTCACAAAATTTTAGAACTGGAAAAGAAGTCAGAGGTCAAAAAAGTACTACCCATGCCTAAATAGGAATCCTTTCAACAACATTTAGTTTTATTTTTACATTTCTTAGACTTATGATTATGATAATAATGATAACCAGTATTTTATAATCTTTAAGATTTGCAAAGTACTTTGAAAATACTATCTCAATAACTACCCTAGAGATGTTAATATTATCTCTATTTTACAGATGAGAAAACTGAGACAGGCAGGGATTAAGTAACTTTCCCAGAATTATGGCGTCTGAGGCTGGATTTGAATTCAGGCTTTCCTGATTCCAGACCTAGTGCTCTAACTACTATACCAGCTAGCTGAAGATGTTTCCTAAATTACCTAAATTTTCCTCTATGTAATTTCCCTTTTCTCCCTTCCCAAAGAACCATTCTATATAATATACATAAAATTTATAATATATATAATTCATTATCTTTTATAATATATTTTAAAAGAAAAAAGAAGAGAAAAAACAATCAATAACTGATTAAATACATCAAAAATAAGAGCTCTGAAAATCCACATCTATGGATCTCCCACTTGTGTAAAGAAGTGGGGGAGGTGATGTCTCCTACAACTAGGTTCCCATTAATCCAAATAATGTAATTCATCCTACATATTCCCAATAGTCTGGAAGCAATGGCCATATTTTACATAATTAAAACTTCTTTGAATAATACAAATTGGAATACATGAGACCACTTCATGGATTCAAGTATCTCTTCTTTGGGGTTAACCTTAACAAAGGAATATTTAATCTTTGCTTAAAGGCATCTAATGTAGGGGAAATAACATTTAAAAAAAGACAAAGCTTCCTAAGGTGGTCCGTTCCACTTGGAAATAGCTGTAATTGCTAGGAATTCTTCCCTGACATTAAACTTAAGTTTGCTACTGTCCAAATTCACTTATTCTAGTTCTTCCCTTGAGGGCCAAGCAGACTAAATCTAGTTCCCTTCCAGGTGACTGCCCTTCAAATACTTGTGTCCCCTCCCTCAAGATGCTACTCTCCCTACAGAAGCCTTCTTTTTCCAGGCTTATGTCATCAGTTTCTTCCTAATTTGGAGTGAATTAATTCAAGGGCCTTTGCCATTCTGGAGAGACTCTCTTCTGGATACCCCTAGCTCCTTCATAAAATGTGGTGACCAACCTAGAGGGACCTTGGACAGCATCTAATGCCCTCATTTATTTGATGAGGAAAGCAAGGTCTGGGGAGGCTCAATAATGTGCCAGGGTCACACGGACAGTGAGTGTCAGAGCCAAAATTTTAAGCCAGATTTTTGACTACTGATTCCTATTTCCTTTCAGACGTGTTTGAAAGTCACACTCCATCACATTATATTAGACTTCCAAAGCAGGTTTCCCAAGAGACCTCTCCACAGTCTACAGACAGAACATAATACATCACCACAGAAACCATCCCCTACCCCCAACACAGAAAGAAAAGGCAGAGGAAGGGAGCCTCAATGACATTCTAGAGATGAGAACCTAAGGCAGGGGAAGGCTCCAAAAACTTGCTCAAGATCTCCAGCGAGTCAAGATTAGAATAAAGGTAGAACCCAGGTTTCTAAGTCCTCGGCCCACAATATCTCATGGCCTTCCGCCACACAAAATGTCCTTCGGCACTGGCAAGTTGACTGGGTCCCCGGTATGGTGACTTTGCTCTCACCATGCCAGGATTCCATTCTGATGCTATTCCCCCAATGCCAGAGAGATCCTGGATCTCTGGCAAGCCAGGACAGACCAGGGCATATGTATGGAATATTAAGTTCCTTGCATAGGGCCCAGAATGCCCTTATGAGGCCAATTAGCTATGAATTTCCATCAGAAGACCAACTTAATTAGGAATAGGACTCTGTCAGTGAAAGGGCTATGGGATCCCACGTGAATATTTATTAGATCTTCCCTAACCAGGAAATACTAAAAGGGGGAAGGTGCTACCGAGCCTGAGTCAGCCCTCTCTGTCTAATAGGAGTGGGGGAGATGGGGAATCAGCGTGGCTCAGTGGGGAAGAACACACTGACTCATGCCTTATTTTTCCTTGGTATCCATCCCCCTAAGTGTCTGGCCCAGGGTTGGACACATAACAGGCATTTGAATAATTGCTGGTCAGATAAATGAACAAATGATGTATTGGGGAAATTACTGGATTGGAAAAGGGTCTGGAATAGTGGGTAGTGGGTGAATGGCAAGGTGCAGATATCTTTAGGTTATATATGATGTCCTACACAAGGGGACTTCAGGACAGAAAGAGAGAGCAAAAAGTAAGGTCTGAAGGATCTTGGCAGGTTGTTCCAGAGCAGATGGTAAAGTCTAGGGGTACTTTATCTAGCCAGAAGAAATCAAGGTAGTGATTCTCACTTTATCCAAGATGTAACCAGTCACAAGTGGGCAAAGGGAAAGGGTGCCCTCAGTAGTGACTTTTCCCATGATCTCATGACCTCTGATGGGTTCTGGCATAGCCCTGGGAGGAAAAGTTACAGGGCCAGGGTAGTCTGGTGGAAAGGAAAGGAGCAAGTCACCAAGAACCAAAAAAAGAAACATAGCTATTACTTCCCTGTACTCTGAATATAGCCTTGTGTTGTCCCATATTCATGCTTTAGTCACATCAGTTTTCCTGCCTAGAATCCCTCCCCTCTCCATTCTCATATCCAAATCCTATACATCCTTGCAGGCCCAATTCAGGTCTTAGCTGCTCATATACAGATTACTGCAGACCACTGTACTTTCCTCTTAATTGGGAGCACTTACACTCTGCACCACTCAACTGGTAACAGCCAATACACTCATACAATATCCGGCATTATTATTTAACTCCCCATATACTGAAGCTTCCTAGATGCTAAGCTCTCTGAGGGCAGGAACTAGATTTTATATACATCTTTTTAAACATAGAAGCAAGCATAGTGCCCTGTACACAGCAAACAGTATACAGTGAACTGTATACTGAAATTAAAATCAAGAAATCCAGGTTTGGAGCTTGGACCTGACATATACAGAAGCGTATGTCCTTGAACCAATTTCTGAACTTCTGTTTCCTTATCCATAAAATAGGAATAATAGTATTTGCAAACCTACGCATAAAAGCATAAGCATCTCTTAGATGCTTACTATTTATCAGGCACTTTTGCATGAGAGTTATTATGAGAGAAAGGCTTTAAGACCAAGATAAACATGAATTGCTTTTTTTAGAATAAAGCCTCATTAAATATTTGATTATCAAATGATGAGAACAAAGTCAGGCCATTGGGTCCAGGACCTCTTGGACTATTGGTATTCCTTATTTTAACTAAACTCAGTATAAAGAAACACAGGTTCACAAAGTGATATATTAGGATTTCGTTTTGCATTTTACAAAAAAAGACTCTTCACTTGACAAAATGATTTCTCATAGGATTCCTTTCAAGTTTCTCTAGTGTAGTTAATTAAAATAGAACTTGATTTAATGAAACTCAGTTGACACGTACCTTGGCAGAATGCATTTATGACATAAAGAGAGACACATAATTTAAGAGATTTAAAATGCCATTAAGCCCACAGTTTAAAAAAGAAGCTTTTGGAGGTCCCACCACTATCTGAAAAAGGAATATGCAAGCTATAATGTAAACTGGGAGAATTTTTTAAAAGTAAGTCATTTACTAGGCTACCGAGAACACACTACCAATATCTCCAAGGTCCCAAGGTTCAGTGGATTTTGCACAGTTATAAAAAGGTGATGATGTTGTAGATTTACCCCACTCCAGTTAAGTGTTTATTAAGAGCTTACTATGTGGGAGGCTCTATGTTAAGTGCTGGAGTTGGTCTCCTTGGGATCATGTTTTGGTTGGGCCAAAAGAAACCTAAGTTAAAATATTGCCAGATAATTACTAGATACGTAGATCTACTATAATCCATTTATTAGGTGCCCAGCCTGTGCCAGAGACATGGGGACAGGGGGAGATGTATTAAGATAAAACATAAAAAGTCCCTACCTTCAAATAGCACATATTCTATTAGGAATATACACTACTATAAATGCATGAATATAAACATGGTAATTGAATGAAAGAGAATGTAGAAAACATGAATAACTATGGTTCCTATAGGAGGGGATACATGACTTAAAGGATACCAGGTACATTAAGAGGCAAAGTTAAGAAGGGAATACATTCCAGGAATGATGGCCAGACTATGCAAAGGGATGTATAATTATAAATGTGAGGAACATTAAGAATGCCAGTTTACCTAGAATTTAGAGTATATGAAAGAGATTTACATGAATTATGATGGAAAAAGAGGTGGAAGCCAGATTATAAGAAGGGCTGTAAATGACAAGTGTCTTCTATAAGGCAATAAAGAGCAATGATTGGTTCATGACCAAAGAAGTGATATGATCAGATTAGAATTTTAGAGAGATCATTTTGCTATCTACACAGAATCTGAGAAAACAGAGAGATTGGAGATTTATAGTTTAATTAGGAAACTTTTGCAAGACTAAACCAAGGTAGTAGTCATGTGAGTGGAGGGAAAGGGATAGATCAACAAAATGCCTACTATATGTCAGACATATATATACTATACATACATATACTAAGCAGTGGGGAAGAAAAATGCTCCATTCCTGTCTTAAGATGTGAGCAATCATGGATGGGCAAAGGAAGAAGATAAAGACAAAGGGTGCCCCCAGTGATGACTCTTCCTACCCACCATCTCAGGACCTTTGATGAGTTCTGGGATAGTCTTTGGAGAGGGAAAGGGGGAAAGAGGAGTAGGGCAGAGAGGTTGAGCAAAAGGTGAGGTCTGGAATCTCTTAGATGGCAATGAGATTCTTTATCTCGTCAGAAGGAAAAAGGCTGCTGCCTTTAACTTTATCCAAGATGTGATGGATACAATCTCATAGGGAAGAGAATATGTAAATAAATAAGCATGTACAAAATATAGACTAGATAGAAGGCAGCCTTTAAAGAAGAAAGCACTAACAGTGGAGCATGGGGGTGGAACTGACAAAATTCCTCACCAAGAGGTTCTGCTTATTCCTACTGTTCAGCTCATTTTACAAATGAGGAAACTGAGGCAAATAGAACAATGTGCCTTGCCCAGGGTTATACGGCTAATAAATGTCTAAGGCCAGATTTGAACTCGGGAAACTAAGTCTTTGTGACCTAAATCCCATCACCCTATCCATTTCACCACTGCTTATACTGAGTCCTAAAAGAAGCTAGGAATTCTATGAGGTTAGGAGGCAAACAAGAGTTGTTGTGGAGGCAGTCAGTAGTACTTGGTAGATGTCTAGAGATGGGGCAGAAATCACCACATCTGTGAACTCCACTTTCTCTCCTTAAAGGAAGGGATTGGATGAGAGGGATGGTTCTAGAGGACCCTTCTAGCTTATGATCCTCTGATTCCCTGTACAACCTACTCAATAAGATTACTGCAAGACTCAAATGAGACAGGATATAAAGTGATTGCAAACTTTGAAGTAATGCATAAATACTAACCATTATTATTGTTTGACATCTTTTAAAAGTTTTCATGAATATGTGTCTTATAAATCTTTCTCTCAATATTATAGTGCTTAATCTGCTGCCCCATGTACTATGGATACTCAATTTTAAATTGTGGATTAATTAAATGATGGTATCAAAGCATCACACAGAAAACGTCCATGGCTCAAAGCTCAAAATTAGGTCTACAATTACACAATGATGTATTAATCAGCCAGCAGAACCAATATGAGAAGTTAATAATATGTCCTTTCTCCACCCAAGGCAAACCCACTTAAGAGGAAAAACATGACTTATCCCAAAAAATCAGGGTTCAAACGTTTTTAAAATAAATATTAAAGGTAATTTGGGTGAAATCACCTAAAGATCATGTCCATTAAAAAGACCTTCTCTGTCTATATTTTTCCAAAACAAGATGTAAAAATGAACTCTATTAATTATCCACTTGGTCAAAAATTCCACATTTATATTTGTTCCCTACATTCATTCCTTCATTCACCTGTCCTTCATTACCTACCATGTGCCCAAGCACTGGGCTAGACACAGAAAAACAAAGTTTAGATAAAAAGATCCTGAATCTCAGGGAGGTTAGGAGGAGAAGTCACATATTCCAATACTCTCAGATGCTAATCAGTGTCTATTCTGCAAGTCTTAGACTATGGAATTGAGAGGGTCAGTGATTTTTCAGGGATCAGATGACTAGTATGTATGTGAGAACAGGGCCTTGAATCCAGGTCTTCCTAATTCTGAGACCCTCTATCCACTATGCTACCTTGTCTATCCAATAAATAATACACCATAATAAAATATTTATGAATATGCATTGTCTCAAGAAACACTGAAGGCTGCAAACAATTGATGACTCTATTTGATCATGGATAATAACAATACTCTGCTATTTTGAAGGATGCATGACTTCTTCAGGGCGGTGATCCTGCCACAGTGCAAGTTTCACTTCCTCCACATGTTGATAAGATAATATGTTTATATAGTCTTTTAAGTTAAAAAAGTACTGGAAATGTATTCTCTGATTAGATCCCTATGATAAACTTAGATGGTAGGATGATACTAATTATGTTATTTATTTCAATTTTATTGCTGAGGAAGCTGAGTCAGATTGTCACCTTCCCAAGGTCACAATCTCTAAGCATTAGAAAATGGGATTTCCAACCCAAATCTTCCTAACTCCAAGTTCTGTATTCACTTCTCCACCTAGCTCCTAAACATCTGAATTTATATAAAATCTTCACTTGGCTAGCATTTTTTTTTTCTCTATTGTGTTGTGGGTTTTTTTTTCACCATCTCTAGATGCAAGAGAAAAACGGGATCGTGACAGTGAATTACTAAACATTTAGCATAAAAGCATTATTGAAGATTATTTCACAAGAAATATATTTGAAAAAAGGGTCAGCATGCTTTACAAGAAAGTCAGCAGAGGTTCCAGAAGTTGGGAGCTTGCAGGTTAAGCTCAAGAGTGTCATTCTTTCGGTTTGAGAAGAGATCTTTCCATGTGGCCAGAGAGGCAAAACCAGGGGTCACCAAAGACAAATAAATTCTCCAGACCTGACAATGGAACCTCTGGTTCCAATTAGGATTAGCCTAATGAAATTCTGAGCTGAGAACCCCCTCCTCCTTCAGACTTTTACATCAGCACCCTGGACAGAACTTCCATTAAAAGGCATCTGAGTACACAAGCAAATACTTCAGATGGGGAAAACTGAGATTTCAGAAAATGCCAGAACAGCTCCATTGTTCTTAAAATCTAATTCTATACTCTGGTCACTTTGATTCTACTTTATTTTTAATAATAGTTTTTTTTAATTTTCAAAATATATGCAAAGATAGTTTTCAAGGTTATAAAACTTTCTGTTCCAAAATTTTCCTCCCTCCCTTCCCACCCCCTCCCCTAGACAGCAAGTAATCCAATATAGGTTAAATATATGCAATTCTTCTATATATATCTCCACAATTATCATGCCGCACAAGAAAAACCAGATCAAAAAGGAAAAAAATTAGAAAGAAAACAAAAAGCAAGCAAACAACAACAAAAAATGCTATGTTGCGATCCACATTCAGTCCCCACAGTCCTCTCTCTGAATGCAGATGGCTCTCTCCATCACAATTGACTCCACTTTAGAAAAACATACTCTAATCTATGGATCAGTACGAATTCATTTAGGTTATGTGAAGTTGGGAGACATGAATCTCAATGGGATGGGGGCCAAAGCATGAGAGATTCATGAGTAATTATAGTTATTCAGATCCCTAGTTAGAAATCCAAGCTGGGTCATTAAAGAAAAGTCTGGGAATCACAGAGCCTAGGCCAATTCCATCTGCACAGAGACTTAGGACTCAGAAAGGATAGGTCCTCTTCTCACCTGGGGAGTTATTGAAGCTGCTGGCTCAGCACTTAAGGTGCCATCTGGTGGCCCATGCAGATAAACCCCACATTCACATCACCAGCACCACCACCACCACCATCAGTTCATTACTAACATAAAACAAATACTTTTGTGAATGAGAGTGCTCCTGTTTATATATATATATATATATAATATTTATTTATTTAATATATTTAATATAAATAATAATTATTTATATATATATATAATAATTCACATTCTTATAGAGCTTTAATAAGCTTTTATATGATATTTCATTTAGAAAAACCCTATGAAGTCAATAAAGTAGGGGTACATATGTGTGTGTGTTGCTGTGTGATTTTATTAGAATAAGGAGCTCCTACTAAAGAAATCCATCAACCTAAAAAGATTGGCACAGTCTTGCCAATTGCCTGGGGCCACCGAGAATTTAAATAATTTCTTTCAGGTCCCAAAGTCATGTCCAAGGCAAGAATTGAACCCGTCACTTCCAGATCTCTAGCCACTAAAACATAGCTAAAAATATTATTATCCCCAGATCACAGGTAAGAAATGGAAGTTTTTTCTGAGATGACATGACATTGGTGCACAACTGGTAAATCTAAGACCCAAGACCCAAACCCAATTCACTGGACTCCAAATTCAAACTTCCTCCTTCCACACCATCCTGCCTTTCACTACACCACATGATCCCACATATAGGGTCTGAATCTGTAGCAAACCTCTTTGGACTGAGTGCAAAGCCAATTGGATTATGGGAGAAATATCCAACCAACCACTATTTCCATTCCATTAAGATGAAAGCAAAAAAAATTATAGTGTGCCTTTCTCCTATGTCTCAAGAATCTTCTCCTATAAATGATCTAATCTCTAAAAGGATCAAATGAGATAACATGAAAAGTGATTTTCAGGTTTTATGGTGCTGTATGAATGCTATTATTTTATTATTGTTGCTGTTATTGTTATCATCTCATAATAAATCTCTGATCTCGGACTTTGTGCAATTTTCCCAAAGAGAATTTGCAGAAAGGAATCCATTTGTCTCTTCCTCATGGATTGGAGCCCACTGTGTGAGTGTGAGTGTGAGTGTGTGTGTGTGTGTGTGTGTCACTCATGAGATTGCTTGAGCTATAAATGGAGGAAGAGGCAAAAATGAGTCCTTATGTCAGTTACTGAGAATTGAATGAGGTTAGGATCCAGAACCAGCTCCCCTTCCCTTTGATCTGGGCCATCCTGTCTTTAGCTGTTTGAAGGGTTGTCACACAGGAGAGGGATTAGCATTGTTCAGCCAGGTTACAGATGGCAGAACTCAGAGCAAGGGCTGATGCTTCAAAGAGGCAGATTTAGTCTCGGTCAGGAAAAACGTCATCATAAGCAAAGCATCTCTTCTCTAGGGAAACTATCTCATCGATGATGGTAAGGTCCTGAATAAAGAGATTGTTTCAGAATCATCTGGGGCTCCTGGTCTGGAAAGATAAAAATTCCTGTTCTTGAGTCAACCACAGGCTTAACTTCATGGAGTCATTTCAATCCTGGGTCACATCAGCCACCATCCATCTCCATGACTGGTCTGCCCATGTTTGTTACCACTTGGCCATTGATGGGAAGGGGCTCCTATGAGACCAGACAATTCATGAAGGCTTTTCCATCTCCAAAGAAGAGCTAAGAAATAGCAGATAATACAAGATAGGAGGTTGGAAGAGAGCTCAAGATACATAAATAGATTGGCAAGTTAATGAGTCAACAATTAAATGCTTCTTGTATATCAGACACTATGATAAGCAATGGGGAATGTAAGAACATTAAATGGTTCCTACCTTCAAGGAGCTTCCATTATAATAAGAAAAGATAACATGCAAATAACTATATACAAAATATATGTCATGCAAATAGAAGATAATCTGAGAACAAAATGAATGGGGGAGAAGAAGGACCTCTGTAGAAAATGGAATCTGAGCTAAATATTGAGGGAAGGCATGAGATGGGTGTGAGAGCACAGAGCATCCTTGGCAGATGGGCTAGCCAAGATAATGTTGGGAGATGGAAAGCCATCTTCAAGGAGTATAAAAAGGCCACACCAGTGTAGCTGGGTTGGAGAGCAGTAGGAAGAAGTCTGGTTGTGTAGGATTTTACTTTCTAATTGGACTCATCTAAGCTGATAAGATCAACTAGGGAAAGAACATACAGAGAGAAGAAAGAACACAGGAGACAGAGCCTGAAGAGACACCCACTCACGTTCAGTGAGCAAGAAAAGGATGATATAGCAAGGGAGACTGAGAAGGAGCAGCCAGACATGGCAGAGGAAAACCAAGACTGAGCAGTGGTGAGGGAAGCATCCAGGAAGGGACAGCTGAGAAGGATACAAAGATTGTATCGAGATCCAGAAAGACGAGGACTACAAGAAAATCTATGGACTGAGAAGTTAAGAGATTGTTGGTAATCAAAGAGAAGAGCTGCAGCTCATTCCAATTCCAATAAAATAACTTCCTGGAAGGCACAGTAAAATAACTTCTTCCAACTCTTTGATATTATATAGGAGGATGCTAAAGTCCAGAGTGGTTAAGTCTCCTTGAGGTCACATAGGAAGTTAGGAACAAAGACTAGACCAGACCCAACCTTCTTGAGGCATAATTCAATGCTCTTTCCACTGTAATATGTGACAAAATCCTGTTTTGTGCAATGGTGGCTCAAATAGCATCACCTAGATGTACAGCTTCCTCTGAAAAGGCTGCAATTTGGATGCACATATTGTAGCCCATTTATTGTAAGCTGATTCAACAAATATTTATAATAGCAAATATTAACAAATATTTGTTGTAGCCCTCAGATATTTCTCTGACAAGTGGCAAGGCGGAGTGATTTCCTCCATGGTATAACATTTCCTCCCTTCCATCTTTAAACTGAAGAATAACACAATTATTAGTCACAGAAGAGGCAATATGTAGCCTATGGTAGCAAGAAAGACGGACTGGCTGGTAGAGGCCCTGGGTATAAATCCCAGCACTGTTATTTCCTATCTCTATATGTCGGCCAAGTCATTTAACATCAGTTTTCTCACCTATAAAATTGAGGGATTCTACTAAATGGTTTCTAGTGTCCTCTAGACATTTACATATTGCTTTAAGTTTTGCAAAGTTCTTTACCAATAATACCTCACTTGATCCTTACTACAATCATTTGTGCCATTATTATCCCCATTTTATAGTTAAGGAAACCAAGGCTAACTAAGCTAAGTTACGTGACTTGTTCATCCCTAGTGAATGTTTGAGGCCTGATTTGAACACAGGCCTCCTAGACCCCAAGTCCAGGTCTATCTACTGAGCCATCTAGTTATCACCTAAGACAAAAGGTCTTCCCAGGGAGATATAGATCTCCCACTGTATCCTGGGCCATGTGAGAGCTGAATCTATATCTTGTCACTGTCCTAGTGGCTCCACAGGAGAAAGAGGTTGGTGACTTTGCATAGTCCTTCCTCACTTAAATCCACCTCACTTGTATATCATAGCATTACCTCTCTGAAATCATGGTTCTCTTCAAGCATGAAGGACAAACAGCATTATTTTCATCAATTTAAATATGGAGGGATAATAAAGAATAAAGTAAAAGTTGCCCAGTAGAGAATAAAATAGATAATCTACAAGGAAGCAAAAGATTGACAGTCATGAATAAAATCTCATATTATAAATATATAATACATACACCATATATATATTTTATATATATTATATATATGCTTTCTTGAAATGAAAATTTATTCTTATGTATTTTGAATCATCCCTGATTTCTGCTGGGCACATGACAATATTTTCTTTTTTATTAATTGTTATTATTAATTATTCTTAATGTTTTCTCTATTTTGCTTAGTTTCCTTTTCTGTTTTTTCTTATTATTCTATATTTAGTTTAGATATTTAGTATATCCCCAAATAAAATTGGGATAATAGTAGTACTTACCTTATATGGTAATTATAAAGAACAAATGAGAAAATAAATAGATAAGTAGTGGATAATAATAAATTATAAATCTATAATAATGATAAACAAATAACTTTGTAAAGTATTAAGCATGTTGCCCAGATAAGTAGGTATTTAATATGTTTTTATTCACTTCCCTTCTCTTTTTAATGCATGGTACTAGAGAAATATTCTTATGTATTCTCACCCAGCTGGAACAGAGGATGAAAGATTCACACTTGTCACTACACTCAGAAACACGAGATAGAAAATGTTCTTCTGTATAATGTGCCACTTCCAGAAGACTCTTTTTTCCTTCGCCAGGTGTCCCCAAAGCCACACATCCCTAGGTTCTCCTGGGGACAGAAGCCAAGAGCAGCTACAAGCTGACCCAGCCCAAAGCAGAGGAATAGAGTAGCCTGAGAGCTTGGATTCTGGCTCTGCCTCTCACCCCCATGTGTCCTTAAAGAAATCGCTTCCTATTGCTGGGCTTGAGTGTTCTCCTCCATCAAATGGGCAGGCTGGCTGGCTGATCTCAGAGCTTGCAGCCCTACAATGTCAGTGAGCCATAACACTGAGCCTCATCACCATGGAAACTTATTTATGAAGTGCTTAAAGTAAACTATAACAATTGCTCCATTTTCTCATCGTTTATCGACCTGTTGAGTGGCTGAAGTTTTTCCTTTGTGATTGTGTATGTTTATCTCAACTGGCCCCAGTACTTAACATTGATCTCATTCATCGGACAGATCTGAGAGGCAGTGAAGAAACAAAAAGGTTTGGGGGCTGGGCGATGGGAAGCTTGGAAGAGAAAAAAGAAGGTCAATTTTGGAAGATCTCTCTTGTCCATGTGAAGGGAAAGGGCTTAGCTCTGCTCAGGTGAGCAGAAAAGTGTATTCCTCTGACAGTCACAAGTTATAAAGGCAGACCACCTGGATTGGCATCCCAGCTCTGCCACCTGTGTCATCTTGTCAAGTCACCATCTCTCCTAGACTCAGTTTCCTCATTTGTAAACTGATAGGGTAGAACTCAATGATTAAAACCCTTTCAGATGATCTACAAATTTAAAATTAGTTTTTATTTCTAATATGGTAAATATACATCTCACATACATAAAAACTCTTTGCAAAGATCCTCAATAATTTTAATAGTATAAAGCTACTGAGAACAAAAGTTTAAGAACTGTTGCACTAAGGCACCAGGGTTGCCTTGATAGGTTCCCATCACTAGTAGTGTTCAAGTTTAAGCTAGAAGAGCACTTTCTGGCTTTGGCTCTCCAATGCCTTACACAATGAAAAGCACCAAATAAGTTCTTGATAACTTCTGATTGATTAATTGATATTGAAGAGTGGATTCCTGCTTCAGGTAGAGGTTGAATGGGATGCCATTTTAGATTTACATATCTCTGCTATAGAAAAATAAATCAGTTAAACTCATTATAACTATATTTAAAACAAGACTAAATAGGCCCTGAGTAAGATGCTAAAAATGTTCTTCTATGAGTAAAGTATATCAATATGAAGCATATTAGCTGGTATCAGCTACTTTGCCTGTTCAGAGACACTTTTTTCAAACTCAAATGGTAATCTTTACCTACATTTCATATAGGGGAGATTGCTAGATAAGTGTTTTCCAGGTAAGTGAGGTATAACTCTGTTATTGTCATGATACATAAATGGAAGCCACAAAATGGGAAAGACATGTTGGAGTTCTATTTTTAAAAAAATGTATCCCTTGAACTCCTTGCCTGCTGGTAAATATTTTTCTGGTAAATAAAACTTAGTAGTTTCACCAATTCAGGTTAGTTGGGTCCTTGAAAAAACTCCAGGAATGGAAATGTCACGGAAAATGACTCCAAAGTAGAAACAAATTCACTTTTAGAGTGCTAGGTCATTCCCAGTACAGCACCACCCACATGGAAGTAGTTAGGGTGGAAAACACAATGTCCACCAATGTGTCAACCCAGTTGAGAGGGTAAGTATTGGCCATACCATATACTATAGATTTAATTAATTGTAGGAATGAGGGAATGGGCTATTCCACTTAATGGAATTTTCCAGTTAATCAGGAAAACAACTTTATTTCATCTTGTTGAAAATTTTTCCCCAAAATGGATTAATCCTTTTTCCTGACTTGACAAAGTCTAATGCACCAAATATATGTCAATCTCTATTTAACAGTTAAAGGTTTTGCTATGGCCCCAGCTTAGTGAGGTTTTATGATTCTCCCATTCATTCATCTAATCTTCCTTTGTTTGATCATTCAACAACCATTTATCAAGCAAATCCTATATTCCTGACTCTCAGTTAGGACAGGTTAACCTGCCCTCAAGAAACTTGCCATCTAATAGAAAGTGCCTAAACCAGAGCAGAAACCTAATCAATACTTTTTGACTGGTTTAGTGATATATACAAAGATAAATGTAATACTGATTAGGTTAAGAGAGCAGACTTGGAGATCCACTGGGTACTCCTAGAGAAGAAAATACCATTTATCAGTGCAGGGTGGAACCTTCTCTGAAGCTCAGTCATAAAGAGTAGCCTGGGCCACTGATAACAGGGATCACACAATCTATCAAAGACAGGGCTTGGATTCAGGTCTTCCTGGCTTCAAGGTCAACTCTATTCACTGTTCCACACTAATAATGGTATAAGAGAGAATATGGTGTTCTGAGATCCTCCAAAGCAAGGATTATATCATAAACTTTTATGCATCCCCATGGGTGCTGCCACAATTTTGGACACATTATAATGGTCTATAAAGCTTTGTCAACTGGACTGAGTCACGTAGAATGTGTAGGGGACCAGATTTGGAATCAGGGAGACCAAAGTTCGAATCCTACTGAGAAGTTTCCTGAATGAGTCAGGGTGAATTGAAGCTTTTATGCCTCAGTTTCCTTATCTGTAAAATGAGGGGATTAGACTCCTGATAAATAAGGTCCCTTCCACCTCTAAATTTGTGATCTTTTGATTAAGAATATTCATTCTTCTGAGGGTATTGCAGAAAGATCTTCAAAAGATGAAAGAGATTGCACTAAAGCAGCTCTCTGACCTTTATTTGGGTCACGGTCCCCATGGGTAAGCTGATGAAGCTTAAGGATTCCTTCTCAGAATCTCATTTTTAAATAACTAAAAGAAATGCTGAATTTCAGTGAAGAGTTAGTGAGAAAAAAATATGCGTTTTTTTCCCCATACAAGTACATGGATCTCTTGAAATCTATCCACAATCCCCTTGGGGAGGGGTCTCCTGGTTACAGGTTAAGAACCTCTTATCTAAATGCATTTTTTTAAAAACAAAATCCTAATATCAGTTTGTTCACAAGTCACTCATTTCTTGCTCATAAAAGCAGAATGCAGAACATTCCCCTAAAATGGGTTATTTGAGACTTCTAATTGTTTGGGTTCCAGTAAACCAAAATGTTGTCGTACTGCTGAACAGAAAAGAAAAGGATGATTGTCTTTCCTTTTTCATGCTTTGGGGTGACACATATAACTCATTCTCAGAAAGTAGAAAACGCAGCTCCCTAAGACAGACTGAATCAGGCCCGAGATGGGGGCTGCCGCTTGCTAACTCGATTTTCTTTTCTCCTCAGGCAATATTACACTCCAACTCATTTTTCTCTTTATGTCTGTCAGAGGCAAGCTGGGGAAACTGTGACCAGCCTCCTGCTTTTCACACTTGGGGAAATAAAACTTGGATTTATCCGTGGCCATTATCACTGTCATCTTTCTCCAAAGTCAAACATATCTCAGTTGTGCTGCTTCAAGCCTGCACCAATTGTCATCAGAGCTCCTGTCTCCTCGTTGACGTCCATTCTCTCCTCCAAGCCTGCCGCGGCTGCTTTGTAGATTAAATCCACGCTAAAGAGAAGCAGCCAGCCACCTGTCAGTGTCCAGAGCACAGGCAGTATGGAAATGGAACTCACAGGCTGAATCCAGTCATGGAGGGCCGTCAGCCGACTGTGCTGATCAAAAGATGGTGGACACCCTTCCACGCCTCAGAGAAAAGCAAACAGAATAAAAAAGCTTGAAGGAGGAGAGTCCCCTGTCACCAGTTAACGTCTCCTCTCTGAAAACTGGGATCTGACAATCTATTAAATTGTTCTCCAGATCATGGGTTCTTAATTTGGGGTCCAAGAATTTTTGTTTTTTTTAATATTTTGATATAATATAATCGGCTCACTTTGTAATCCTGTGTATTTTATGTTATTGAAAGACATTTTTCTGAGAAAGGCTCCATGGGTTTCCCCAGACACTGCTTAAGGAGTACATGGCTTAAGAACCTCTATAGAAGGAGTATTATGAACTTTAAGCAGAATTGCTTCTTTGAAAAATTCCCATATCTGGCCAGTTCTGTCCTAGCAGCTACTCAGCATCATAAAAACATGGAATCAGAGAGAGAAGTCGAAGAAAACTTAGAGGTTATTGAGTCCAAAAAAAGAAACTGAGGACATAGCTAGTGAGCATCTGAAGCAGAATTTGAACTCAGATCTTTCTTACTTCTAGTCTATACCCTCGCTGCCTAATGTGCCAGATTATGGGTAGGTTAGGATTGCTAAACTGTTTTTTATTTTCTTTTTTATTCTTTGTTGGCTTCCCAGGAGAAACTGGGGGAGGGGGGCAGAGAAGGAGAGACATAATGGAAAATAAAGATGAAGTAAAAATAAAAGATGTCAATAAAATTTTTATTTAAAGAAGGAATTTACTTAATTCTTTGGTGTCTTTGTTGATGATGATATCATTCATGCACCGTAAGCAGAATTTCACTGCAAATCCCTCTTTGTCTGTTCTGTTAAACATAGCAGGTGAGCCTGGGGAATTATTTCATTAGTGGAAGTAACTTGTCCAGGTGGGTGGTTATTGATGATGTCCAGCTCACCAGCCTAGAGCCCAGCTATTCAAAGACTCTCCCCCTCTTTTTAAAGTCAAGAAATAAAAGAGTTTTGACCTAAAGCTGGAATATGACATCATTTAATCATCACAGAAAGTTGACCAGGCTTCCACCCTCCATATTCAGTTACAACAGTACCTATTTTGTAGAGGTCATGTTCTCCTTGGAGGTAAAATCACAGAGTCTCAGCCTTAGACTTTGGAGACCAACCTGTACCCTATCCCAATTAGTCATCCAGTCATCCAGCCCAAAGACCCCGGAGTGAAGAAGGCATTGAAGCCCACGTAGAAAGCTTCTCAGAGCCAAGATTTGCATCTCTACAAGTTCTCTCTAGGCAGAGAAAGCAATCCTGCTTCCACATAATGTCCCTTCAAATATGGGAAAACATCTTAAAACTCCCACTAAAGCCTTCTCTGCGTGACATATTTCCATTGATCCTCATGGCATGAACTTGGGACTCTTCTTCATCGTCATCCCCTCCAGACCATCTCCACCTTATTAAAAGCCTTCTTGTTCATGGGGTCTAGAACGGAATATAAAGATGGTATGAAGATAAAGAAAACAGATATAACTCTGACCTACCCCAATCACACCAAGGACCTAGGGAGGATTTTTTAAAATAAAAATTACACAGATAATGACAACATCAGGCAGGATGGAATAAGTCTCTGAAATAAGGGGAACCAGCAATGGCCATAAGACCAGAGCTCTAGAGTTCAAAGGAGACCCAGAGACCCCCTCATTTTACAAACAAGGACACTAAGGATCAGGGAAATCAGGCAGCCTGGCCAAGGTCACCCAAGATGGCTCCTCCACATAAAAGCTAGAAGATACCTCAGGGACTATCTTGTCTAATCCCCTTCCTTTAGAGATGAGAAAAATGTAACTACTTGTCCACAATCCTACAACTAGTAAGCATAAGAGGAAATATTTGAACCCATGCTCTATTATGGGGCTTCAGAAGAGAGAGAAAATGTTACAAACAAGCCAGCTTTCTAGTTTCTGGTGTCCCGCAGGATTCCTCAAAGTGGGCCCCATCCCTCTGGAGTTGAACCTGAAGAAGATGTTTACTGACAATCACATTCTGCTAGGAGCCAGGATTTTCTATTTTTTTTAAACTTCCAACAATAAATTGGAGAGAGCTTTAGTTCTCCACAAAGGTCTCTAGTCATAGTAAAAAGCTTAAAGTGATACCGATACACCTACTCCCTTTTTTAAATTAAAAAATGTTATGAGGAAGAGAACCTTGTTTGTAGAAAGCACAATAGGTACCTTTGTTCTCCTGATTGCCTCTGTGACCCAACCTCCCAACTGGCTCTGGAGTGAACAGAAAGCTTCCACTCATCTTACGACCCAAAAGACCAGGGACAAGCCTGTGGCCCCCTCTGTACCATGATCTCAATCTTCCTTGGGTGGGCCAAATAGGCAACTGGTACATGCTAAACTCTTGGGACTCTGAGAAACCCCCTCCACCTTCTGCCCTCAAAACTTCTTCTCTATATGTTGCAAAATGCCTAAAATCCCTTTTCAAGGGGCCAAAAAAAGGATGGAATAATGGAAGGAACATTGTATTCAAAGGATCTGGGTCCAAATCCAGACTGTAGACACATCATATCCCCTCATTAGTCCTTACTTTCTTCTGTAACATGAAGATTTCAAACTAGATGATTTCCAAGCTTCTTTTTGGATCTGAATCTAGAATCCTAGAGCCTAGGCTTCAAATACAAACACAGCTGGGAGAGCACAGGTTTTAACTAGGGTAGCAAAGGCCCAGACCCAATGGATTCATAGACAGATGTCAAAGGGTTTGTGAACTTGGATAGGAAAAAATTATATATGTATATATATATATGTATGTATATGTATATATATATGTATATATGTATATATATATATATATGTATATATGTATACATATATATATATATATATGTATATATGTATACATGTATGTATGTATTTCAACTATTTCTCTTTCAACTAACCTCTTAGATTTAGTTTTTCTTTCACTTATTCATTCTAAGAAGGGGTCCATAGGCTTTAGCAGACTGCTATCAAAGGTATCCAGGACACCCACTCAAAAAGTTAGGATCCCCTTGTCTAGAGAAAAGAAAAATGTTCTAGGAATTGATTCACTTAGGTTCTAGTTCCAGCTTGGCCAATAATTTGATGGGTAACCCTGGGCATAATCCTTGTCCCTCTCTGAGATGCAGTTTCCTTTCTTGTCAAATGAAAAATTTAGATGTCTACCCTACTGGTCTATGATCATGAACTTCTTGAAAGCAGACTGTCTCTTACCTTTCTTTGTGTCCTCAGAGGTTAGCCCATGGCTGGAACAGAATAAGCAATTAATCAATCAATTGATAAATATTTATTAAGCTCCTACTATGTGCTAAGAACTGTATTAAGTGCTGGGGATGCCAAGAAAGATAAAAGATGGTCTCTTCTCTCAAGGATCCCACAGTCAAATGAGGGAAACCATGGGCAAATAACTATGAATAAATTATATATGAAATATATTGGAAATAATTGACAGAAGAAAGGTGCTAGAATTAAAAAAAAATTTCCTGTAGAAGGTGGGGTTTTGGCTGGAATCTGAAAGAAGTCAAGAAAGTCAGGAAATGAAAAAAGGAGAAAGAGAATTCCATGAATGGGACCAACCAATGAAAATGATTAGAGTTGAGAGATGATTAACTGATCTTGATTCATACTGGACTGGCTGATAGACTCTGTTCTGAGAACAGATTTTTTCACAGGGTAAAAAGAAAGATAAGAGACATAAATGGTCTTTGCTTTAGAACAATTTTGCCTGAAAAGAATTAGGGGGAAAAATCAAAGCAAGGAGGACACAAATTCCTGTCTCCCATTTCTGCCCTCCCAATGCTTCCCACTCCCTTTTGCCATAAGGAAAACTTGCTATTGGAGACCCATCCTCATAGCAATCCAATAATCAACCAGTTAACAAGCATGAGATCCTTCTCTTCCTCCAAGGCTGTCCTTATCTTCATGAATCTGTCCCAATCACACAACAACTCAGCACCTCTCCCTCCCCCAGTTCTCCTTGAGGACTTCCTCTGGATCTCTCCTTTGCCCCTTATTTGTATATATTTATTTGGTTGTATGTTAAATCCCCCAAAGAATATAAGCTCTTTGGGGTCAGGGGCAGTGCTCATTTTTTATCTTCATAATCCTAGTCCTGAACACAGTGCCTGACAAAGTGTTGTTGTTATTATTGAGTCATTTCAGTCGTGTTCAACTTTCCACAATCCCATTTGGGGTTTTCTTGGCAAAAATACTAGAGTTCCTTCTCTAGCTCATTTGACAGATGAGAAAACTGAGGCAAACAGGATTAAGTGATTTGCCCACGTCACACAGCCAGTAAGTATCTGAGGCTGGGTTTGAGCTCAAGAAGATGAGTTTTCTTGATTCCACACCTGGCACTCTACCCACTGTGCCATCTTAACTGCCTTTACACTGTACAAATATCATTTCTAGGACTTTTTTTCATTCTGGTCCAGACCCATGATTCTATAGCTGTAGGGAATTCCCAAGTGAGAAAACTCCCTCTGCCTACCTGCTCTGTGACTTATAGCCTTAGAAAATACCTAGAATACTGAGATGCAAGGTGACTTACCCAAGCTCATTCACACAACTAGAATGTGTCAAAGGGCAGAACCAGAAACCAAGGCCTTCTAAATCCAAGAATGGTCCCTAATCCCTTGGGAGAAGCTGCTTCTTAGCAAAATAATTATTTAGTGTAATTTTGTTGAACTGAATCAGCTGAAAAGGAACTCAAGAGATCATCTGTTTCAGGACCACTGCTTTGGGGCTGGTAGAATATTATTCTTCCCATTCTACAAAGCTGAGGTCCAGAGAGTGTGACCACACAACCGACATGCTGCCCACCAACCTAAGTGTCTAAAAGATTTTTAGGCTTCAAATAATGTACGATAGATTAAGCTTTAGATGCTCCTGGGATCCAGTTTTAAGAAGGAAGTTTGAAGTTTTCAAAGCATTCTGACAAATGCAATGGAGAAAAATAAAGTTATTGCCAGGGGACATATGCTTTTGTGCTGGTAAAACATTATATTGCTGGTGTCTATTATTTGGCTTCAGGAGATTTTCTTTCTTTCTTTTAGATTAAGAAGACAAGAAGGAACATTAAACAAAATTCAGAGGGTTCGGGGGAGTGGAAAGCATATCCTGGGATCAAATCTGGCCTCAGACACTTTACTAGCTTTAGAAAACTGCTTAACCTTTCTGGCCTCAGTTTCCCCATTTGTAAAACAGGGTATTTAAACTGGATGACCCCTGGAGTCTCTTCCAGCTTTGAATCTTATTACTAATTAAGCCACTATGTAAGAAATGAACAAGCCTGAGATAGTTTCTGGGTAATTAATAATCATTTATTAATTAGGCTAGCCAGCAACCAATAAACTGATGGTCAGTGGTTTCTCTAGGTAACCAAACAACAAGAGCTGGGCCTTAAAAGAGGAAACAATATAAAAAAAAGCTAGATCCCAATTTAATAACTGGTTATTAATATAATTGTATAATAGTAATTGTTTTTAGTTATGACTATGACCATAGTCATAGTTATGACTATGATTGCAATCAAGCAATCGACATGTATCATCATCATTATTAAATTTTATTACTTATAATTTATCAAACATATCATTATTAATAACAATGCTAGCATTTATATAGAGCTTTAAGATTAAAAAGTATTAACAACCCTGGGAGGTAGGTGCTATTATTCTCTCCATTTTACAAATGAGGGAACTGAGGAGGTCTGAAGGTCTTTGCTCAAAATGACATAGTGAGTGTCTCAGACTGGACTTGGACTCAGGTGTTCCTGACTCTCAGTCCCATGTTCTATCCACTAAACCATCCAGCTTCCTATTCATCATCTAGTATGTGTCAGATACTTTGATAGATGTTGGGGATGCAGAACCAAGAATGAACCAGGACCTGCCCTCAGGGAGATTCCACTCCATCGGAGGAGATGACTCCATCTCTGAGTTCATTAAAAATTATTTTTGTTTGTCCTTCATCCAGGAAGGTGACCATGCCGTCAGGGAGGTGATATCATGACAGGCAAGTGAATCAGATTAAAGTAAGGGAGAGCTGTGCAAAGTCACCGGCCTCAGTTTCTCCTCCAAAGTCACCTGGGTCCAGTGGCTAGATAGAAATCAGGATGACTGGAGATGGCCCTCCTCACAAAAAATAAAGTAACTAAGAAGAGAATTAAGTATTAGAAGCTGGTGGGGGAAGGAAATCAAGGAAGACTTCGTGTAGGAAACTAAAGATTCCAGGAAACAAGAGTTGAGAAGGGAATAGTCAATGCAAATGGTTGGAAAATGGATGGAAGTGAGGGATGATGCAGACAGATACTAAGACCTTTAGAACGCCCTCTATAAAAGAAGGTGAGGAAAGTAGGTTGGAGCCAGTTTTTGAAGGCAGGTTGGTTCCCCTCTGCTTCCTCACCCACAAAACAAAGGAGTTGGGGGAAGAGGCAGGGAGAAGGAGGGGAAAAGTTGGAACAGAAGGTTTTGCAAGGGGCAATGTTGAAAAATTACCCATGCATATGTTTTGTAAAAAAAAAAAAAAAGCTATATAATAAATAAATAAACCAATAAATGTATAAATAAACATATAAACAATAAACAAACAAATATATAAATAAAAACATAGGAATTGGTTTATCAGAGGTGCTTAACCATTTTTGAGTGTGGCAGGGATCCCTTTGGGAACCTCATCACGGTTTTCAATGCATAAAATAAAATACCAATTAGATCAAAAATTTTCAAAAACAAGTTCGTAGACTCCAGATTAAGGACTCATGAGATACATGACCTCTGAGATCCTTGTCATAATTTAATCCTTGCATTGAAAATTAAAGTGGAACCACACAAAAAGGGGTAAGACCCCAAACCATTTGATTCAGAGAATACTGCAAAGCTCTCCAGGTTATGTTCAGAGAGGAGAGAAAAGGGATGTGGGTAATTGGACGCCTGGAATGCCAGTTCTCCATTCCAAACTCTACCCCTTCCTGAGTCTTGGCTTGAGCCGCACTCTGGAAGCGGGGCCAACATGGCACCCGCACTTCCCCATCCATGATATGCAAGAATAACAATGATGCTACTATTCATAGTAATAGACCACCTAATGTTTGCAGAGAATCTGCTACTTTCCACATATGGCTATCTCATTATTTGATCATTTTGGGATTGCTGTCATTCAGTCATTTCATTTTGTGTCCAACTCTCTATGACCCCATTTGGAGTTTTCTTGGCAGAGATACTGGAGTGACTTTTCATTTCCTTCTCCAGTTCATTTTACAGATGAGGAAACTGAGGCAGACAGGGTTCAGTGACTTACCCAGAGACTTGACCTCACTTAGTACTGTATGCCCTTTATTTGATCCTGGGATTGCCAATTCAGAGCTGACAGGGACCTTGGAGATCATGGACCCAACTCATTTATACATTAGGAGAGTGGGGAAGGAGAAGGGAGGGCACAGTGTGAAGGAAGAAGGCATGGAAAGGTGTTTGCACAAGGATCCCCAGCATTAACACGAATGTCTGGATTAGAACCCAGGTTCTAAGACTCCAAATCCAGAGGCTCTTTTCACTTTACCGTGCTCCTTCTTAGCAACCCAGGGAGGTAGGCGGAATTAAGTTATTTTTATACCTACATGACAGATGAAACTGAGGCTCATGGAGGCTAGATACTTCAGTCAGGGTCACACAGAAATTTAAGTGCAAAACTAGGACTAAGATATTCTGTTGGAAGGGAACTGCTAACATTTTGAAGGAACAGAGAGGAAGGGTAGGGAATTTTATATAGCACCTACTATGTGCCAAGCACTGTGCTAAGTGCTTTATAAATATTATATATAACTATTATCTTCTTAGATTCTCACAACCCTGTACATAACAGGTGCTGTTATGTTACAAAGTAAGGAAACTGAGGTAAACAGGGATTAAGTGATACAGAGCACTCTTATCTACTGAGCCACCCAGTTCCTTGATGATTCAAAGTGGATTATTCTTTTTTTCTCTATGTGCTACACCTAAATGCTTCTTAAATGCTTGATGGATTAAATGATTTTAAATGAGCTGGAGGAAGAAATGGCAAACCAAGCCAGTATCTTTGCTAGGAAAATCACAAAGCCGAGTCATGACTGAGCAACAACTACAGAACAATTCTCTCAAATCTAGATCCTCTTGTTTATAACTTCCAGTGCTCCTACTCTGACCCTCTGGGCTCAGGCAAAACATGTTTCCTCCATCTTCAAAGACTTGAAGACCTTTTTCCTTGGGTTTTCTGTTCTCCAGGGTAAACATCCCTAATTTCTTTGAGCAATCCTTATCTGGCATCATCTCACAGCTCCTGGGGAGTCTCATCACAAGCTCCTTCTTGCCAAATTTCTGTGGTTTAGTAACGAACAATGAGTCCTGTATTTGTCTTGCCCACCATCACTGCATCTTTTGCTCAGCCTATGACTGGGTCACCATCGGGAAGGATGCTGAGAGCATTAAGTGTTTATCTTCGCTCCTGCCACCTGGTTGTTGATAAAGCTGAGAAGGAACAAAAGTGATGTATGAGTTTGTTCTTGGAGAGCCATTGTGTGCCTTCCCCACTCATCAGTGCTACTGTATTCATCCTTCCTAAGTGACTTGTAACCATCAGAAACATAAGCTCTGAGTCACATTCCCTTATGAAGACAAATGTGTTATATCACGAGTGGGCAGGGCACTAGGAGCAGAAAAATATATATTATAATAAAAAAGCTTCACTGGAGGCTCCAAGAAGACACTTCCCTTAGAAGGCTTTATACCAAGAGTACCCAAAGACTGTTTAATAATATCAGAGAAGTGATGTGCACCACAAGTCAAGCTGAAGGAGTTAATCACACACACACACACACACACACACACACACACACACACACACACGATATGTGCAAAGGAGATGGGAAAATTATAGAATCACAGAATCTCAGTATGGGAAGAGACTTGAAGAGCCATCTCTGAAAAGGAATTCTCACCATAGCATCCGTAACAAGATGTCACCCAGCATTTGCACAAGTCCTTTCAGGATGGGGAAGTTATCACTTCCTGAGGCAGACTTTGCCATTTCCTAATTGTTGGGAAGCTTTTCTTTATCTCAAGGCTAGATTTCCCTCTTTGTAATTGCCATCCATTGATCCTGGGCAGGACGATCTAATCCTTTTTCCACATGAAAATCTTGTCAATATTTGAAAGCAGTGATCATAAGCCTTCTTCATCCCTTCTCTTCTCTTCTTTTCTCATTCCTTCTTTTCTCCAGGCTGCACCTCCTCTTGTACGCTGAAGAGCTGCCAATTTTCCACCAGCATTCTGGTTATCACTTGATTCCAGGGTCTGTGTGGTTTGTGTCCCTTCAGTCTTTTCAGGAAAAAGAAAGTGATCCTCTCTCGGATCTCTGCCCTTGTCAGACAGTATCTGGACAGTTTGGTCAGTTTTAGGTTCCATAATTTAGGAATGAATCTGACAAGTTGAAGACCATTCAGGCTCCGATTCAAGATAATGAAGATGGATAGAAGGAATTGGGTATGTTTTGTTTGGAGAAGAGAAGACCCAGAAGAAATATAAATGCTATCTTCAAGTCTCCAACATGTAACATAGTCTTTGATACATAAACATTTGTCAATTAATTGATTCAAAATTTGGAAAGTCTGTCATGTTTATTCTGCTGGCTTCAAAGTTAGAATAAGGAGCAATGGGTTTAAAGCTCTAAAAATAGAAGTAGATGCCTTGGGAAGGAGTTAGTTCTTCATCACTATAGGTTTTCAAGCAAAATCTGGACATCCCCTTGTTAGATTCCAACAAGAAACAATTCTTGTGCAGGCATAGGTTGGACAAGATGACTTATCAATAGAGCGTTGGGTCTAAAATCAGGAAGACATGAGTTCAAATCAACCCTCAGACCCTTGCTAGCTGTGTGACCCTTAACTTAAACATTGCCTGCCTCAGTTTCTTCATCTGTAAAATGAGGATTAAAAATAGCTCCTACCTCATAGGGTTGAAATGATGACCAAATGAAACCCTATTTGTAAAGCATTTGCAACTAGAATATACTATATTACTGTTCTTATTATCATCATTATTATTATTTCTGTGGTCTCTTCTTCTTCTGACATTCTGTGACTCCAAATCTAGCATACTATCCATTTGCCATGCTGTCTCTCCAAAATAGTCCCACCTTTTAAGAAGTTTACATTCAACTGGGTAAAATAACATGTACACAGATAAATAAATGCCATAAATATCCAAAAAACTTGGTGGGAGAAGGGAAGCCTCAAGATGGACTTCTATAGGACATAACAGTTGACCATGACTTTGAAGGAAGCTAGAAGAAAAAAGAAAACATATGGATACACAGGGAACTCATTGGTCAAACTGAATTTTTAAAATACCCTCCTGGGAGATTCAAAATAAAAGAGATAATGAAAGATAAATACAAAAGAGTACCATCATCTCACAAGAAGAGTCAAAAATTATAGAACTAAGAATGAATTAAGATTGGCAGGTGAATCAGAAAATGACAAAATGGACTTTTCACAATGTTGGAGACAAAAGGAAGATCAAACAAAAGACAGAACTAGGGCCTGAGATGGACAAGAGAATGATAATGGATATCCAAGAGAAGGAAGAACTACTAGGCTCACTTTGCTGCTATTTTCTCTGCCAAGAGGAATGATCTTCAGACTGGTAAGGATAAGCCAAAAATAATTAACAGAGAGAAAAGGAACAGAGACTAATTATCTTCAAAGAATTTTCAAGCCACCAAGCTTAGGAGAACATTTCAGAGTACCTAAAAAAACTAACAGATGAAAATATATAGGCAACCGAGACAAATCTATAAGAATTCAAGTTATTTCTCAATTGATAAATGATCAAAGGATGTGAACAGGAAGTTTTCAGATGATGAAAAAGCTGTCTATAATCAGATGGAAAAGTGTTCAATCTAAATGACTTTTGGTTACAGAAATGCAAATTAAAGCATTTTTCAGGCACTACTTAATACCTATCAGATTGGTTAATATGACAAAAAGGGTGAAGAAGATGTCAGAAAACTGGATTATTAGTGCTTCAATAAACTTCACTTGCTGGGGAAGTTGTAAAAATCCAATCATTCTAGAGAGCAATTTGGAACTATACTCATCAAATTGACCCAACAATACCATCACCAGGTTTTTATCCCAAAAAAAATCATAAAAAAAGTAAAAAGGGCTTACATGTACCAAAAAATTATACCAGCTCTTTTTGGGTAGCAAAAAAAAAAAAGAAAATTGAGGGGAAGCCCATCTTGGGGAATGGCTGGTCAAGCTGGGGCATATAGATGTATTGAAATGCTATTGTGCAATAAGAAATGATAAGTAGGCAAATATCAGAAAAAAATCTACCTGGAAATCCTAGAAATCTACTGGAAACAAAAAGAACAGAATCAGTAACAGCAGCATTGTTGTGACTAACTATGAATGACTTAATTCTCCTCAGTAATGAGAAGGCAATCAATAAAATCAATGACAATTTCAAAGGATTCATAATGGAAAATACTATCCATATCCAGAGAGAATTGATGGACTCTGAATGCAGATCAAAGGATACAATTTTCACTTTCTTAAGTTTTTTCAAGTTTTTTTTTCCTTTTGGTTTCTCTTCTTTCACAACTATGACTAATATGGAAATGTGTTTTACATGATTGCACATATATAACCTATATCAAATTGCTTACCATTTTAGAAAGAGGAGAGTGGAGGGAAGAAGGGAGAAAAAAATTGGAACTCAAAATTTTATAAAGATGAATGCTAAAAATTATCTTTATGTATAATTGGAAAAATACTATTAAAAAACTAGCAGATGAGATTGCTAAGTGATAGTGATTTTTAAAGATGTTGGAGAACATAAGAGGTGCTAATAAGCTGGAGAAAGATGACTTTCATCCAAATTTTAAAGGAAGAAAGAGAGAGAGAGAGAGGAGGAAGGAGGGCATAGGCTATACACAAAAGTCACTGAGCTTGATTTTGACTCCTAGCAAAAAGTCTACAACATAATATTAAAGGAATATTTGTGAACAACTAGGGAAAAAAAAAACAATGATCACTCAGAACCAGCATGGTCTTTTCCAAGAAGACTAATTATATTCATTTTTGACAGAGTTATTTGAGTAATAAATGATAGACATACTGTAGAAAGAATATCTCTAGATTTTTAGAAAAGTATGACAAAGATTTTGATACCCTTCTTGTAGATAAGATAGACATGCAACACGATGTCTTATAGCTAGTTAGATTTGAAATTAGTTGAATGAGCAGATGCAAAGGGGAGTTATTACTGGGATGGTGTCAACTTGAAAATTTCTAGTAAAGCATCCCAATAAATTTGTATTTATTTAGTCTTGGGTTGTTGAATATTTTTATCAGTGACTTTGATGAAGGATAGATGCAGCACAGTGTTCCAGTAAATAATTGACTCCCATCTCTGCAAAGCCCTTCATAAGTTGGTCTCTTCCTACCTTTCCAGTCTTCTTGCACCTTATTCCCCAATATATGGTCTTCAATCTGGTGACATTAGTCTCTTGGTTGCTCCATGAACAAGACCCTCCATCTTTTAGCTCTGGGTATTTTCTCTGGCTGTCCCCTCAGAAGACCCCTCATGCTCCTTCTTTTGTTCTGTCTACTAACCTTCCTGGATCCCTTTAAGTCTCAACCAAAATCCCATTTTTTACTGGAGGCTTTCCCCAACTCCTCCCTCTATTAATTGTTCCCCATTTATCTTCTATATAGACAGCTTTGTACATATTTGTCTCCATGTTGTTTCCCCAATTAGACTGTAAGCTCCTGGAGGACAAGGATGGTCTTTGTCTCTTTTTGTATCTCCAGTGTTCAGCACAGAGTCTGACACATTCAGGAATGTCCAACTTTTTGTGACCCAATGGACCATAGCCTACCAGCTCCTATCACCCACTATCTCTCAAAGGCACACAATAAATATTTGTTGATTGTTCTATATTATGACCACTTTCTGGACAATCAACAAAACAATAAATTAAATCTTAATTTGTAATGGCTTTGCACTGACGCTCTGACACACATGGACTCTACCTCTACCTCTCTTTAGCCTTCATTGTTTTCTTCAAAATTCTACAAAAGTGACGCCTTCTACATGAAGCCTTTCCTAATGTCACCCTCCCCACGTGCTAGTTCTGTCTCTTTTTTATATATACTTATTTATATACATGTATTCTCCCCTAGTGGAACATAAGTTCCTTGAGGGCAAGGTCTATTTTAGTTTTCTCTCTATCTCTAGCATCTGGCAGACTGACTGGCACAAAGTTGGCACTTAATTAATGCTCATTAATTAAGTGAGTGTTGTAGAGGATACCAAAGTCTATAAGGCACAGATTAGTTCTCAGTTTATATATAAATAGGGAAGATAACACACATGTGAGGAGAAGGGACTTGATCAGGGAGATCCTGATCAATATGATGAACTCCACAAATTAGCTTGGGCCTACAGGTGACAGGCAGTACCCAGGGTGATAGACCCATGTTCTGGCATAATGTTGACAAGACACAGAGAATTTTGCTAATTAGTTCCCAGTGCCTAGGGCTATCTCCCAGATGATAGTAACTGAGAGTCAGGAGGTCTGACTTTTTTCAAGAGAACTGACTTTTCTCTATAGATGGCTGGGGAAGTAGCTTTCTAGAAAATAGCGGAGACATATTCTTCTTTCTTTAGCCATCTGATCCATATTTCATTCCCTTGCCCATGATGGTATATCATTTATTTTTAAATATTTTTATTTCATTAATATTTCCCAATGACGTGCAAAAATGTTTTAATAATTTTTTTTAATTTTGAATTTCATATTCTCTCCCTCCCTCCCTTCCCCTACACCTTGAAAACTGTCCTTATCATTTCATGTGCCATGAAATGCTTTGAATTTCTGTGTATATGTCCATTTGCATGTGTGCTTTACCTGCAGTGAAGCTCTAGAATGAAATGCAGCAGTAATTGTCGGCAAGTTATTTAACATCATTGAGGCTCAGTTTCCCCTCAGTCAAAAAAAAAAGCTCAGTAACTTCGAAAGTACTGGTACCTTCCAGCTTAGACCCTGTGATCCCCTGAAGGACTTGGAAGAGGAAGAGGAGGATGGGGATCTCTTTTCCTCCCTATAATGGAAGCTCATCCAAAAACTGAGCCAGAACCATCATTTATAGCAAAGGGTTCTTCTTACTAATACTTGATTAAATAAAAAAAAATTTAGTTTTATAGTATCAAAATTAGTATTGTAGATTTAGAGGGAAAGAACCTCAGAGTATATAGTCTCATACCCCTCACTGTATAGGAAATCAGGGCCCAGAGAGGTAATAATAAATAACAGCCAACATTTTAAAGTTTACAAAGCACATTTTTATATATTATCTCATTTGATCCTTGTAACACCTCTGAGGGAGGGGCTATTATTATCCTTGTTTTATTGATGGGGGACCTGAAGCAGAGAAAAGGGAAATGACTTGCTCAGTCATATAGGTATTAACTGAGAAGAAATAGCATTTGATCCCATATCTTCTGATGCTAAAAGCAGTGCCTTTTCTGATGTTCTAGAAGAACCACTGCTTTCTGATGGGATGGTTTATAAGGAAATGGGGCGGGAAAGAAGTGGGGCACTGCCTGAAAGGATGACTACATGATCATTTCCCCATCTCCATCATGTCTGGATTTAAATAATCACTGTGGAGTGGTGAGAAATGGCCGGGAGCTTTCAGGATGGCAGCTGCAGCATCTTAAAAGGGTCCTCAGGCAATACTGAGTGAGAGGTATCACCATTTCCCAAAAGCAGGCAATGGTTTCTTAAATGAAAACTTTCTATTTTTCAAATAAAGCAGCTTGCTGCTTATAGGCAGTTTCCCCTGGCATTGGGGGACAGGCAACCACTATACATCTGCAGGTGCTTCTGGTAGAGGAAGCAAGAGAGGAGAAATAAAGAGAGAAGGAGGAAATTGAGAGAAAGGAGGAAAAAGAGAAAGATGGAGAGGATGAAAAAGGGATGGAGAGAGGAAGAAGAGGAGATAAGAACTGAAAAGAAAGGGAAAAGAAGAGAAGAATTGAGGAGAAGAGATAAAGGAAGCCAGACAATAAGAGAAAGGGAAGAGAGGGGAAAAGGAGAGAGCAAGAGGAATAGACAGTACAGAAAAAGATGGAGGAGAAGAAAAAAGAAGAAAAGAAAGGGGAGAAAGAAAAATGGGAGAGACAACAAAGAGAAAAGTAAAAGAAAAACAGGAAGGAAAAGGAAGAAGAGGAGACAATGTAGTATAATAAAAAGAATGTTGGACATAATTTTTTAAATTACAAGTATAAAAAATGTATAGAATTGCCAGGAAATAAAAGATGTTTATTCATGAATTTTATAGGTATACTACTACTTATTCATTCATTCTGTATGCACATAGAGTGTTTCTACTTAGGGTCCTAATCCTTTCATCATTTAAAGCTTACATCTAAGTGACTAAATATCGATAGAAAAATGTTAATGTTTTCATATCCTGGCTTTACTATTAGCCTGTGGGTGGGTGGCTCTGCCAGCTTCAAGTCTATCCCCATCATTCCCTCTTCCAGTCAGACCTCTTAACAGGTCTGGCCTTGCACCCTTCCTCCCAGTAACTAAGCTTAGTGGCTCCGTATCCTCCTGAAGCAAACATCAAATGCTCCATTTGGTATTCAGAGCCCCTTATAACTTGTCATCTCCAGTCTTCTGATCTCTGGTTCTTCAATCCATACTCTTCAATCAAGTGACATTGCCTCCCAGTTGTTCCATCAGCAACACACTATTTCCCTACAAGTATTTTCTCTGTCTCCCACACCTGAAATGCCCTCTCTACTCTACTCTACCTAGTAACTCCCCAGCTTCAGCAAAAATCCCTCCTTCTAAAGGAAGCTTTCCCCAGCCCCTCTTAATTCTAAGGTTTTCCTTTTTTTAATCATTTCCTATTTGTCCTGTATCTTTGCATGTAATTATCTGTCTGTGGTCTCCTTCATTAGACTGTTAGCTCTTTAAGAGAGGATTGTTTTTAGCTTCTTTTTGTATTCCCCAGTGCTTAACACAGTGCCTGGCACATAAAAGGTGACCAATAAATGATTATTGATTAATTGACTAATGTATGAAATTGGCTGGATTTAGAATCAGAGACTTGGATTCTAATCATGACTGTGTGCTTCTAGCAATCTTGGCAAGTCTCAACTTCTCTGGGTTTCATTTCTTAAACTGTCAAATGACAGGTTTTGACACTAGATTTTCCAAAATTTCTTCTGACTCTAAGTTACAAAAGAAGTCTATTAAAAAAAGAGAGGAATGGGAAAGGAGAGAGAGAAGAAGAAAGAGAAAAGGGTGGGTCTGGAAAAGAGAGAAAGAAAAAAGAGAAAGGGGGAAGTGGAGTTTAAAAAGGGAATGTGGAAAAGAGAAGTATATAAACTTGCCTTCCTATTCTGCTGCCTTCCCTCAAAATGAGAGAGGAAATAGGAAATAAAACAGCTATTAAAAGCTAATTTCTCTCCTGCACTCATCTCCTGTGCACACTTGTACCAAAAGACGATGGTGATTCCAAGTGCCATAGATCAAACTTTATGTCCCCGTACCTTCCACCATCTGTGCCTGTAAATTTCGCCATCTCATCTTAAGCAACTGGCCCCTTGGGGGAGACGTCGGACGGGATGAAGGTGGTCCTAAGAGGACTCCAAATACCCAGCCCCTCCACCTGCCCTCCCCAGCAACAACAGCAGCGCAGCTCAAACTGGAAATAAACCTCTTCATTAGCGGCCCAGATGGTCTCCTTAAGCTCTCCTAATTTCCTGGCAGGTGACCACGACTTTAATGTCATCTCTTTGCAAGTCTATTCTACAGAGACAGCCATAAAGTTGTGTGTCTGTATATTTCCATAATGGCCCAAACAATAGAGGAGGGTGGCGGGGAGCCAGTGAGAATCGGTCTTTACAACAAAAGGCAGCTGATGGCTTTGGAAGGGTGTTTGATTTCTAAGCAAAAGCCCAGTTCCTGAACACGGGCAAAGTGGTAACAGAAAGTCATCAGCAGGGAGAGTCTTTATTTTCCCACCTGGCTATGGCCAGTGGAATCCCCATCTGGAAGACCTGGCTATTTGTGGTTTGGGGGTCTCAGGTCCCAAACTGGGGCTCAGCTTATAGACTTGTTTTTGTTCTACTTTCTGTAAGAAGCAAGAGGAGATGCTATCAAAGGAGGTGAGACGGTTTAATAGAAAGAGCAGCACCTCTGGATTCAGAGGTTGTTTTTGACTCTTTGTGGCCCCATTTGGGGATTTCTTGACAGAAATACTCCAGTGGTTTCCCATTTCCTTTTCCGGCTCATTTTACTAATGAGGAAACTGAGGCAACTGTCTGAGACCAGATTTGAACTCAGGTCTTTTTAACCCTAAGCACTACCTAGCTTCCCTTGGCATCAAGGAACTCGGATTCAAATCCTACTTCTGGAGCTAATACTTATAAGATCTTAGATAAGTAACTGAGACTTCCTGGGCTTCAGTTTCCTCATCTGTAAAATTAAGAAGTTAGTTAAATGCCCTTTAGGTTCTTTCTGCTCCAGATCTCTCATCCTCCCCTCAGAAGATTGCTTCCCTATAAAGAACTTCCCAGAAACATCATAATTCCTTATGGATCTAGTAGAACAGTGGAGATATTTCATTCTACAATTTTCAAGTATTTTCAAATTTGGAGACACTCTCCCTTTAAAACCAAACCAAGTCTAATACCTGAGGGTCCCAAAGTATTCCACGAGAATTATTTTGCTGGAGTAGTGCTAGGGCCAATTCATGAAGAGGAGAAGACCCCAGCCTTCGGGCACATCAACACTTGACATATTCCCCTGACAAAAGAACCATGGTTCACAAACTGGTGGTACAGATGAGATAGAGAAGCGTTATTACGAGCGATAGCAAGATTGAGATGGAATCTGTTTGATTGATCTCCTGTGAGCCAAGGGAGCTCTGACTACAATCACCCACCAAGATACGCAGGATTGGAAATGGGGAAAATAGAAGGCAGTAAGAGCAGGTCTTGGGGTGAGGCAGGGGCTTATTGATATATAATCAACTACAGGAGAATACAGAACAGCCACTTTGTTTTGCTCTAAAATCAGCAAAGCAGAAGAACGCAAAGGTCTAAGTACCGGGAGGCTGGATTTGACCCCTCATTCTACAATGAGTTATCCATGCCAAAAGAGGGAAAATATAGGGCCCCTTTTTCTTACCCCTCCACAATCTGCCCCCACCACCACCACTCCAGTAATTCTGTAGCTCATTAACAAATGAACTAAATGCAGTCCCTCCAAGAGCTAACTAAAATGGCCCCAGTACTTGCTCTCCAGACATTGGGGGAGAATAGAGTTTCTAAAACGACTGATTTCTTGCAAAGCCAAGAGAGGATCTCATTCCTAGCACCAAAGAGTGATACCCAGTTCAAGACTGTAATATTTTGGGGCATCTGGGTGGGGCAGTAGATAGAGCACCAGCCCCTTTAGTCAGGAGGACCTGAGTTCAAATCTGGCCTCAGATACTTAACACTTCCCTGGGAAAGTCACTTAACTCTGATTGCCTCAGCAAAAAAAAAAAAAAAAAGAAAGAAAGAAAGAAAGAAAAAGAAAGAAAAGAAAAGTAATATTCTCTTATTTTGCCTTTGATTAGGGTAAGCCATTTCCCCCCATCCACCTCTCCCTTCATCATCACCACAACTCCCAGAGAAGGAAGTTTGGTACCTGAGACAAAAGCCTGAGTGTAAACCAAAGATGAGGCCAGTTTGTAAACTGAATTTCTGAGGTGCAAATGGAAATACAGAAACTAAAGACTGACCTAGGTTATGGAACTGAATTTCTTAGAGAAAGAATGGAGGTTCAACCTGGGAATGTTGGGATTAATAAAGGGACAAAATTCAGGAATAACTGACTCAACCTCCTTTCTCAAACTTTTGGTCTTTTACAGAATCCACTTCTACCTCTGCTGTCACAAACTCGATCTTCCATACCCTCAGCCTTGAATACCCATGATGGAAAGATGGGTTCAGACATCTTAGCTTTATGGCAACAGAAAACCCCTCTAGAGAATCCAAATCGAGAATTTTGTTTTTCTCTATAAATGGTCCCAGGAGTCCTCCTACCATACCATTACCACCCCTTCCACTGGCCCTACTCTACTACAACCGCCATCTTACCACCACTACCCCTGCTACCACCATTTCCACTGTCACCACTGCTGCTACTACTTACTCACTACTGCTGTTGCTGTTGCTGTTCTAACAGGATTCTGAATAGCATTTGGTAGAGAACATTTCCCACCTCCTTGCATGGAAAAAATAAATCACAGGTCAAGCTAAAATAATAATAATAATAACTCAGTAGAGAAAATTTCCTACCTCCTTACATGGAAAAAATAAATCACAAGTCAAGTTAAAATAATAATAATAATAACTCTATATAAATGATGCTTATTATAAACTTTACAAAAGGTTTTCCTCACCATCTTGTACTTAGTCATCACTGTGGACCACAGAATTTCCTTGACAAAAAGAAGGGGCCTTCCTTCAGCTTAGAAAGGAGACAAAGGAATAGCATGGCTGCCTTCAAGGCTCTTAAGGATTGTCCCATGGAAGAGGGTTAGATTGTTCCTACTTGACTTCAGGTGGTAAAAACAGGCAAATTGAGCCTTGGTAACAGAAATAATAAATAGAGTTTTAAATTTTACCAAAAATTGAAAGGACAGTCTTGGAAAACTGTGGACTTGCATTCCCTGGAGGCCTTCACGAAGAGATCGCCTGACCACTTGGGAGGTACAATAGAGGGAATTATATGAATTGAGCTAGAGACCTCTGAGTTCCTCTCTATGTTTGTGAATACTAGGAAAAGTCATCATGAAAAGACCCAAGCTTTGATGTGAAAACGATCCTAAACCTCAAAAGCTATGTCGTGTCTCATTCAACTTTGCTAAACTCATTAGCCATCCCCAAGGCCAGATTGCCTTTGAGCTCAACTTCCCAAAGGACTCCTCTAAAAGGCTGGAGGCCCCCAGCCAAGGGTATTCACTGCCATCCACCAACTACCATTCTAGGCAAGCAGAAGAGACTGAAAATAAAACCCAGATGGCCCAGGCTACTCGGACTCAATATGGCTCATTTCAGTGAAGAATTACCAGCAAAACCAAAAGCTCCAGCCTCCCCACCTGGTATAGACAACTGGTTCTGCTCTCTTTTAACTGTGCTAGTCCATCATGGCCAAGAGCTTAGACACCTATCATCTCCTCCCCAACACAGTCACATCAAACTCCTATCCATCACCAAGTTCCAGGGCAGTGGATTCTGAGAGTTTGCAGAAACTCCCAGTTTCTCCAGCCCCGCCACAAACCCTGCCTGAAACAGTGGGGCCATTAACATGGGATGGACTTTAGATCTTCCTGGGAAACACAAAAATAAAAATTGTTTCAAATCTTAACCAGATGGGGTTAGGAACCCTGGGAGCTGCAGGGATAAAGCACACAGTTAGGAAATTGGGAGAGTCAGCTCAGCAAAAGACTGGGAAGAGCAGCTACAGAAAGCTCAAATTGGATCTTTATCAGATCATACCGAGGAGCTACAATATTATGCAAACCCAACTCAAATCCAGAGAAATCAGAGCTCTGGCTCTGCATATCGAAAGCTGCCAATTATTCCTTCAAGCGACAGAGATTCATTCAATAAAAAAATGTTTAAGGACCTACTATGTGCTAGCTATAGCCCAGAACAAGTACTGGAGTCTTGAGGACTGAGTCTGGTCAACTAACCTCATAGTATCGGCCGCCCCTTGCCCACCATCATCCCCCATCCTGCATTATTAGCCCTAGGACACAGGAGTTTGTTGAGAGGATTCACTTAAAAAAACCACCAGTCATCCTTTGGAAGGGTGCCTTGGAAGCCCTAGTATTTAAGGCATCTAGAGCCCAGAAAATGTTTCCCAAATAAAGCCCCATTTTTATGGCATGTGAGAGGTATCCTTGAGGACCCAAGACCCACAAGGTCCGCCTGAGTTATAGCCTTGTTAGTTTTTCCTTGGAGAAAACAGGGACCTGAGAGCCATTGTCACCAAGGCCCCTCCTGCCTCCCTTCTTGGTAGATTTAGAGCTCATCAGGACCTCAAAAGATTACCTTATTCAACCCTTCATGATGAGGAAACTGAGACCATCAGGTCATGTAAGTTCCAAGTGTCAGAAACAGATGACAGAGACTCCTTGTCTTCAGAGTCAATCAGTTAATAAGCATTTTAAGCACTTGGTGCCAAACGTTAGGCACAAAAAATAAGATGATCTCTTAGCCCTTTATCATTTAACTGACCACACAGGGTATGATCCAAGAGCAGGTCAGAAATGGAGAGTCAGGTTACTCAGGCAGGTATCAGGATTAGAACCAGGACCGTGCCAGGGAATAGGATGCAATAGAAGGGGAAACAAGATCAATATAAAATGTATTAGTATTAGTATCTGGCATGCCCCCCATGACCAGAACAAGCACTTCTCTCTCTGTCTTTCACATCACCTAATTTCTTTCAAGGTTCAGTTCAAATACTACCTTCCAGAGGAAGATCCTCATACTCCCAGCTACTAGCAAATTCCCTCTTAAATTCATTTTTCCTATTTTTGATGCCCTCTCAAAGCTCCCAAATCTATTTTCTTTCTCTTTTATGTGTATGTATACAGTCGGCATCTCCTCCATCCCCATGTATCCCTTGAAAGACCAAAGCTGCTTGAGGGAGGCAGTGGATAGAGCAGTGGGCCTGAAATCAGAAAATTTGAACCCAACCTCTGATACCTACAAATTGTGTTATTCTAAGTCACTTAATCTTATCTGCCTCAGTTCTCCTGTCTATACAATGAGGATTATAATAATATCTACCTACCAGAATTGATTTGAGATCATGTTTATAAAGTACAATGCTCTATAAATCCTAGCTGTTTTATTACCGTTTCTGTATTTCCAATAACTAGCATACAGCAGGTGTCTAATAAATGCTTCTTGATGGCTTGATTAAATATGAAAAGACTCTAGTTCTGAGACAGTAGTGGCCTTATTTCAGTAAGTTTTAGTCTGTCTGAAGTATTCCCATGGCTTAGAATAAATGGATTAATACTTTCTGAGTTTTTGTCACCTGCTGGCCCAATCTATCTGCAGAGAAAGTGAGTAAAGGCAACTTTCAAAGTCCAGTTTCTTACAATAGCCTTCTTCTTCAAGGAAACAGGTACCAAGGACAAATGTCTACTCCCTTCCACCAAAAGGACCCAAGGATTCACAGAAAATGACCTTCTTCTGGCTATGAGAGGCAGTGTAGCATAGGGGATAGGGAGCTAGTCTCACGACCTGGTCAAGTCAAGGTCAACAGTCTCTTCAATGCTCTCAAAAAAATCACAAAAGAGGCCCTGGCCCGCACTCGTAGGGAGAGTTCCCCCACCTGGGAGTTCTCAGTAACAATGAGCTCACAGACCTGGTCTCCAGACTTATGGAGAGATAGTTTGTAACTCCAGAAAGGAAAAAAAAGTAAGTTTTTTTTTAAAGAATCCCAGTTTTTTAAGGCCCAGTGTGGCTCAGGCACCATGTAATCTTTCTTTCATCCCCAGCCTTGCTAGGATCACAGGATGCCGGGAAGGCCTTTGAGATACACAGGCTTTATTTCCTTCCCAAGAGAGGGGAGCGTAGACACATGAGTCTCCTCTTCAGGTAGGAGTTGTGAGGATCCCTTCTTACTATAAGAATATTTTTGCCTTCTTCTGATCCTGTGTCGACAGAGCTCATGTGGGCGAGTGACTCAAAGGGGCAATGTGCCTTCGGATTTTTAGAATCAAAACCTTCTTCAGTGGGGGAGAAGGAAAACGAAGGCAAGAGCTGACTTTAAAAGGAAATTCTGGTGCACCGAGGCACAGGTGGGCTGGAGCACAGCACAACAGCTTCATTTGATTATTTGCTGCAGTTTTGCCCTCCTTTCTATTAGCTCTCATTTCCCAGGCAGCTTCTTCACCATACCTTGCATTGAGGAAGCAGGAGACCCAGTTTATTTATCCCCATTGCACAGATATCATGCCCAAGGTCACATAGAAGGAACAAGGTCAATGACTAAATCCAGATCATCCATCTCCAAAGCTCTTATTCTTTCCACCCTAGCACACTGCCTCAAGGATTCACCTGGATCTCAAGGGAACAAACCATCTGACGTTGCCTAGAGCTTTAAAAATAGACAGCAGCCCACTAAAAGATTTATTAAGCATCCCAATTCTCTACCAGCCCTCCAGTACCACCACCATCATCATCCAAAAGTACCCAATCACCTCTCCAGTACTTACACTGTGTCTGACACAGGGAGCATAAATAGATGCTTGCTTTTTGATTGAATAACTTAATGTAAGTTTAAGATTTTCAAGATCCTTTATATGTATTATCTCCTTTAATCTTCAAAAATCCTACAAGTTAAGAACTATGTGTATTTGTATGCCCATTTTATAGGTAAGGAAACTGAGGCTCAGGTTGCCCCAGGAATACACAACTAGTAAATGTCCGAGATGGCAGTTGATAGCAAGTTCTCCTAACCCCATTTTCAAGGTTCAAGCCACCAGGCCTCACTGCAAGAATTTTATAGTCATTAAATACTTACTTAATGTTATAAGACTGACTCTTTCATCAGATCACTGATCTAGACCTGGAATAGAACCCCAGGGCCATGTGGTCCAATTCCTTCACTTTACAGTTGAGGAAACAGAGGCCCGTGGAAGTTAAATAACTGGTTTGAAGTTGATCAAGGAATAGGAATCAAAATCAGGATTTGAATTCATGCCCTTTGCCCCTTTCTGAAGAATCATGATGTCATCAATGTGCAGGTGAGGAGTGCTAGAAAACCCTGATTGCCCCCACCAAATTTTTCTTTTGTGGCTGGGGGATGAAAGGAAGAGGTAGAAAGGTTGAGATTGGGGTAGGGATTGAAAAAATAGGCTCAGATGAAGACAGAGGTACCTTTCCTCAAAGTGAGAGAGTAAAGGGTCACTTACATGGTCCAGAGGAAAGAGAATTAGATTTGGAGTTAGTGGACCCAGGTTTAGGTCCTGACTTGGCCATTAACTTCCCATGTGACTTTAGGTAATCTATTTAATTTCTCTAGGTCGCAGCTTTTGCAAAGGTAAAAGGAGAGGACTTTCTTATGTGAGCTCTAAGGGTCCTTCCGGTTCAAGGAGAAAAGAAAAATAAAAGAAAAGGGAAGAGAGACAAATGAGCTATCAAGGTACATGACGAAGGACTGTGGGGACCACTGGAACAATGACAGGGAGAGACGGTGCCCGGATTGAGGGCAGACAACAAAGGAAATTGAGTGGTCAGAATTCTGTCCCTTGATTTCAGGCATACATGCAGGGCCAGCCTTAAGGATGGTTAGAATAGATGGCTTTGAGTGCCAGGAAAGACCCACCAGTTCCCAAGATTTTCCATGGCAAGGTTTTGGGGCCTGCTGTTAGTCAATAAACATTTATTAAGCATCTACTATGTGCCAGGCGCAGTACTAGGTGCTGGGGGCACAAAGAAAGACAAAAGACAGCCCCTACCTTCAAAGAGCTTCTAGTTTAATGGAAAAGACTAAAAGAAAATTTATCTTTTCTAATGAAAAAGATAATTAGAAGCTGAAAGGGGGGAAAGAGTAAGAAGATACTTGGTTCAGGAGCATGATGAAGTCTGGAAGCTTAGTGAGAAAAGGGGAGGTTTGCCCTGTTTACTATTTACCAGTCTATCCTGGTCACTTCTTAAATGGAGGATTTGGGAGGAACTCTCCAATCAGCACCCTCCACCCACTCCAATCAGCCTGCTAGCTAACAAACATAGCTCTTATTTCCTCATCTAGACCAAATACCAGAGGCAATATTTCTTTGTATCCCCAAAATTATAGCCACAGGGATGTCCCTACAGTTAGACGCTCGATAAATATTTGTTGAATGAATACATTCATGGATGGATAAATTAATGGGTACATGGATGGTTGGATTAATGAAAAAATGGATGGATGGATGAATGATTTGTTGGATGGGTGAATTAATGAATAAAGGGATTGGGTAGATGAATTAATGAATGATGGAAGAATGAATTAATTAATGAATGGATAGATGGGTAACCCTTTTTAGAATTTTCTGCTCCAATTGTTTGTTCTAGCTTTAGAGCTAGGGAAAAAAAAAACTTTAGAAAACATACCACAGAAATCTTCATTTTGCAGATGAGAAAGCCAAGATGCAAAGAGGGGGAATTCAAGGTCAACACATCAGTAGATAAAGAAACATATTTTCATAGGTGTGAGAGCTCTCCCTCCAGAGATTAGACTCCTAATTTTAGATGAGTATTAGTGAAGTGATCTTACTCAGAGAAAGCAGCAAAGCCAGCATTTGAACCTAGATCTCTGACTCTGGGGCTCTTTCCACAGTTGCCAACTTCCCTCTATCTAATCTGGTGTAGCCTCTCTTCACCGCCGTCTTCCTCAGTCCAACAATGGATGTGGACACGGTTAAAGGGAAAAGGTGAGTGAGAAAGACCTTTGAGGAAGAGGTCATTCATCAAGATGTGATAAATAGACCTGGATGCTCCCCAAAAGATCGGCCCTCTTTTAGTCAGTCAGGGATATGTGGCTGGCTCCTTGCTTCCTCCCTTTCCTGCAGGTATCTCTGGCTGGACCATCTGCCCCACCTCATACCACAGCTGCAGGGATGAGAACATCCATTCATTAGTAATGAATTGGTATTCAGTGGGCATCTGCTTATGTCACCATCCCCTAGCATAAGGTCACATTGGCCTCCACAGGGCACCAGCACCTGTTACAAAGGAGATATTATCTGAAAAGATACCTTCTTCTCCATCCACAAAGGAGACACTACCTCCAGATACTACATAACTTCCTCTTCCTGAAAATAAAAGTTTACATCCAATAGAACGCAATCTCTTTAGGCAAAGATTGCCGTTCATGTCTTTGTATTCCCAGCACCTAACACAAGCTAGGCACATTTTAAAAAATCTGTATCTATGATTTAGTCATTGTAGGAATCTCTCAGTTAAAAAAAAAAATTCTCTGTCAATATAGATCATTAACTTTTCTGCAGCTTGGAGAGTCAGCATTATAAAGCTGAGCGACTTGGCCAGGATCACACACAGCCAATCAGTGTCAGAAGCTGGGCTCTGACTGAATTCAGGATATCTTCCATCCATAGCCTGCTTTCTATCACAGGATCCTAAATCTATGATCACAAAAGCCAAGGTGACCCTGAAGATCAAATCCTCTCTTTTTATAGATAAAACTCCTTGGGGTTAGTTGGATTACCCAAAGCAATGATCCTCAAACTTTTGTTCTCAATATCTTTATCCTATTAAAAATGATTGAGGATCTGTCCAAAGAGTTTTTGTTTATGTGGTTTATAGTTATAGATATTGATCCACATTAAAAATAAAAACTAATTATGAATTTGTAGACTCTCTGAAAGGATTTCAGAGATTCCCAGGATGCTTGGGACCAGACTTTGAGAACCACTGACCCAAAGTCATAGAGGGCGCAAGTATCAGAGGTAGAATTTGAAGGCAGGGCTTCATAATTGGGATCTAGGGAAGGAGGTCCATGAACCCGGGAGGGGGGGATTACATCTTCATTTTCCTCAGTCTCTAAGTGAAATCGAGTATTTTTGTCAAATGAGCATGGAGGCAACACAACATTATTCTGAGGAATACGCAGCCGTCTCCAAACAGCCAAAGGAAGCTATTATACAAATAAATTAATCACCCCTATTTTAGATCCATGCTCTTCCTTCCTTGCCACAGTGCCTCCCCCTTCACCTTAATCTGCCTTTCAGCCTGGCACTTAGTAGGCATTTTTTAATAAATACTTGTTGGATTATAGGCGACAGGTAGCAGCGACTCCAAGAAGACTTGAAACAAGGCTTCTCAAAGAGATTCCTAAGCAGCTCAAGGCTCTGAAACTTTAGTTTCTTCCAAAACTGAAAAAATACAGTCATCTGAGGCTGATTCAGCCCAATCTGTCTCCTAAACCTGCCTGGCCAGCACCTTCTGCCTGCTAAAGTTTAAATCCCGAAAGCACATGTTCGGTTCTGCTCCCTCTGGACCTTTGGACACAGAATGGGGCACAGAAGGAAGCATGATCAGAACCACATCTTCATGTGTAGCCCCCCGTTAACAGAAGTAATTATAATCATAACAATAACAACAACAATAAGCTTCCATCCTCCAAGTCGGAGAACAAATGGCCTGTCTCCAGGAGAGCCTGCAGCATTTGGCTGATGGATGAGCCGGAGAGATTTCACCCAAGGAGGTGACTCCAAAAAGCAGCCCTCGGGCAGCACATAGGGTTTGCAGCCCTGACTAAATCCAATTAAGCAGGTCTGATGCCGGCCCCGGGGCCACTGATGGCTCTGGGGGCTGTGAGGCCGACTCCTCGCTCCTGATTCATCGTCCCATGCTGTGCATGTATCACCTGTTCCCAAATGACACATTCTGGATCCTTGGGGTGTCTGCTTCTGTGCACCAGGCTAGGTCACAGCCTCTACCTTATGTTGGTGCGGTGACTGCCAAGTCGGGGAGGCGGGGAGTCGCCGTCTTGTTTGGAAGTTGCTGTGGCCAGGACCCAGAGGGTGGGCAAGCCCCTCTCTCCCTCTACTATGGACGGAAGAGGATGGCTCATAGCGTAACAAAGTTAGGACTGGGAAGGACCCCAGAGGTCACTTACTTCCATACCTTCATTGTGCAGCTGAGAAAATTGAGCCCAAGAGAGACTGACAGGCTTGCAGTTCTTAATATGCACCACCAATATTTCAATTATTCCATAGCAGTGTGGCAGACTGGAGAGAAACTGACCCAGAGGAGGGGTGGGAAATGTGAGCTCACGTCCTCCCTCTCATTCTGTGTGACTGAAGCAAGTCGTCCCCTCTTGGGATCTGAGGGTCCACCAGCCAGTGGTGTTCTGAAGGTCCTAGCACAGAGCCTTTGTACCCGGTAAGTCCTTAATTAGTAGTTGTTGACATTTCTCATCTATATAAGAATACTCTCCGAACTCCCTTCTGGATACTAAGATCCCAGGTACCTAACACAGTGCCTCAGTACACACCTGATGCTTAATAGAAGTTTAATGAGCTGGACAAGAGGGACTCTGAAGTCCCAACCAGTTTCTGAGCAAGCATCCTAGCTAGCCTGACCGGCTCCATGATCAAACCTGCTGGATGCCCTTTGTAAGCTCAATCCACTTTCCTAAACACTTAAGTACACCCAAGAAACTGCCCGGTTCCGGGCACACCTTCAGATGTACGCCTCCCCCAGAAGGTCAGAAGTCATTCTGGGACAAGGAGCTGACCACTTCTGTCCGATCTCAAAGCCAAGTAGAGATGGCAGAGCAGGACCCTCACTCTGGAGGACAGACCAAGCCCAGGCTTGCAGTGTCATTAGGAATGGTCAGTCCCAAGACTCAGACTCAACAGCAATCCATGGGAAGTTGGATGACATCTCATTCCCCATTTCTCTTCTTCTGAATGTCTGAAAACTGAGGGCATCTCGAAGGACTAGCCCTAGGCAAGGATGGGACCTGATCTTCCAATCTAGCTATGCTTAGGACTATTCCCAGCTCAGACTTTCTACTTGCTGGTCCACCCTCCCAGAACTACTGAGATGTCACTCCCTCCCACCCTGCTGTTATAGTTACCAGGCCTTGCCCATCCACCAAGAAATCCTGCTCTCTCCTTACATTCTCCTGGCCTATGTTTGAGCCCCCGTCCTTCTCCAGGACACCAGAGACATCGAGGGGGCTTGGAGGGAAATACCTTACTAGCGGCAAAAGGAAAGGGGCTAAAATAAAACAAGACAAATAACATAAAGGTATTAGAAAATCAGGAATTTTGTTCTAAGAAATCTCTACAACAGGAAATTTCTCCTAAGGTTCATTCCCATCTAATAAGTATATCAACTGGCACAAGGCTTTCTCAGTGTACTCCCCCACCCCTAATTCCAGCCCCTCTCAGATTCAAGGCAAGTATCCCTTCTGACCCTTTCTGGCCCTTCTTATGTTTCTCATTCACAACATTTCTTTATACTGGTTGCCCCCCATGCCTAAAACACACACCCTCCATACTCCCACTCTTGATTTCTTCAAGATCCATCCCCAGAGTCACCATCAACATGAGTCCTTTCCTAATTCCCCTCCCCAGATGCAAGTACCCTTCCCTCCCCCAAAAAATCTTTTTTTCTAATTTTTTGATTGTTCAAATCATATTTTCTCCAGTTACATGTCAAAAATTTTTTTAGAATTCGTCTTAACAAGATTTTGAGTTCCAAATTTTTCTTCCTCCTTCCCTCTCCTCTCTTCCCCTCTCCTCTTCCAAAGATGGTAAGCAATTTGATATAGTTTATACATATGCTATCATTTAAAACATATTTCCATATTAATCACAGTTGTGAGAGAAGAAAATGATCAAAAGGAAAAAAACTATGAGAAAGAAGAAAGAAATGAAAAAATATGTTTCACTCTGCATGCAAAGTCCAGCAATTCTTTAGCTGATTATGCATAGAATTTTCCTCATCCTGGATCATTGTGTTGCTGAGAAGAGCTGAGTTGATCCAAAAATTTACCTTTTTTGCATATATCAATATATAATGCAATATATACTTCTCTGGTCTGTATATACATATATTATATACATATACATATATATAGGCTCCCTGAGGGCAGGAAATCTTTCGTTTTTGTCCCCATATCCCCAGCCCTTTACCCAATACCTGACACACAGTAATAAATACTTGTTGAACTGACTGATTGGGAGAAGACCCCATCCTATGTACATTTGATATATATATATATACCCTGACTAGGGTATCACCACCTGGTTTAATGAAACATCTCCTGGTTGTCTTCCCCTATTTCCCCAATCTCACTGAGCTCACCATCTGTGGGGTAGCCCCCATCTTTCCCCACAAGGCAGATATCCCATCTGTGGATCTCCTATTTTCATTCGACAGCATGCTAGCATCTCATACAGAAGATGATCACAGAGACTACCTCTACCCCGGTGGAGATCACAGAAGAATATAGCCCCGATTGCCCTCCCAGATCTGGTACAGGATACCTCAGATGTCACCTGGTCCTCATTTTACAGATTAGGAAACTGAGGCCAAGGGGAGGACAAGAACTAATTTTGCAAGATCAAAGATGCACCTAGTTAAGCACTACAGGTCCCTCCAAACCAACTCAATTTCCACTGCTTCAAAAACCTGAAAAACTAATCTAGACTTCTCTAGTCTAAACTACCCCAGAGCTTTACAGATCCTAACCTAGAATTCTTCTTAGGGGTCTTTGAATCAAACTAAGTCTCAATCCTACCTACGCAAGCTTGTCCATCCTCACAGAGTCCAGAGCCCTTCACAATCTTACAAGGATCCCTCCTACAACAAAAACCTTTTTTCCATCCTCTTTTCCCCAAAAACATTTTAGCAAATGAGGCAATCAAGCAAATGTCACAGCAGCCAGCCTTCTTCTCCTTCCCGCTGCCATCCTTCCCCATCACATGGGCTGAACTTCAGATCCCTATGCTGTTTGGCATAGCGCACCCGCCGTGGGGATAACTTTCCCCGCCCTCCCATCTGGGGAGATAACTTTGAGTCTCCTGGATCCGTGCACAAGTACAACACATTAGATTAGACCATTAAACTTACCAGCATTAGGACCATCTGCAGCAATTCTAATTTCTCATCTCTAGAGCCTCGATTGAACCCTTGCCATAAAACATGGTGATGACGGTTAGGGGAAGATGATCTGGACCCAGGGTCATTTAGACTAGATTTAGATAAGTTCTCTGGTGCCCAGAGCATTCTACACAGGAGAAGCCCAAGTTCTAAAGCAGGGCTGCTTAACCTAGGGCACATGAATAGATTTTAGATAGTTCATGAACTTGGGAAATTTTACATCCTTTAGAATTTAGAATTTCCTTCCATTATTTAAAAGTGTTATCCAGAAAAAGAGTCCATAGGCTTTGCCAGACCACCAAAGGGATCCATGACACAAAGAAAGATAAATAACTCTTGATCTGTTGAATATTCCCTTATTTCCTTAGGGGAAAAACGCTCAACTCAGAAAGATAACACGGTGTAGCAGATGGAGTGTTATTCTTTGAGTCAGGAAGACCCGAGTTCAAATTCCCACATTATATGACCACGGACAATTTATTTGAACTCTCTGAGTATCATATAAAATGAGGGGTGGAGGTTTGAGATCAACAGAACAATGGGAAATACTGCAAAATGATTATGGCCAAGTTTGATCCCAACAAAAAAAAAATCTCTCTACCAATTTCTTTGCAGGGATGGGGAGACTATGAGTTTAGCATAGTGCATGTGATTGCTGTAATTTTTTTTGAAATATTCATTGGCTTTACTAAACTTTTTGACTCTAGTAGAGAGAGGATAATATATCAGTAAAGGTGAGATACAAAAGAAAAAGGATATAAACAAAAAATAAAAGTGTTGAACTGGGTAATTTCTAAGATCTCTTCCAGATCTGAATTTCTGACTTGTTGATTCTTTTAAGCTGAAGAATCCACTACTCAAAGGAAAGTAGCTGGTGGGGTCTGAATTACCTGAACCTCTGAGGGCACGGGGAGGAGAGCCCATGTAGGAGCACTGACCCTGCAAGTCTTGGAGATTTTTCCCAAAAGTTTGATATTAAGGAACTGATCAATGTGTTTCATTGTACAGCCATCTTTTTTCAAGATTGCTTCCTCTATTGCTAGCTCTGAATGTTCATGGAATCATAGGATCATAAGATCCTAGGCTTGAGAGATCTAGGTGTGGAAGGGATTTTTAAACATCATAGGATCATTATTTTAAATCTCAAAGGAATCTTAGAGATCTTTTATTACAACTCCCTCATCTTATAGATAGGAAAACTGAGCTCCAAAGAGATCAAATGAATTATCTATGGTCATGTAGATGGTAGGTGGCTGAATCAGGATTTGAATCCAAGTCATAAGATCATAAAGACCATCTTACATTGGTCTTACATTGCCATTTTACAGATGAGGACAATGACATCCAAAGGAAAAGTGACTTATTTCACACAGGTGGGAAACAGCAGAAGCTCTTTGGCGCCAAAGCCAGACTTCTTTCCATTGCACACATCCAACTGCCTCCCACCAAGTCTTATAACACATTTGGAGGCTGTTGACTTATTTTTCACTCCCATATCCACTTAGAAATGATTATTGAGAAACACTGGTCTTGGCCAGGAATCAAAGCAGAGGCCAGCCTCAAGCCAAGAGGCCGCCATCACAAGCATCTGACCCTCCTCTGCAGCTGGTGTACACCATAAAAGACAATTTGGAAACATGGCAGCCCACTGGACCATAAGAAGTACAAAACATGGGAGACACAGCCCCTTGAATGAGCCAGTGGCTTGTCCTTGGGGATGGAAATCATTCACCTTGATCATCCATTACCTTATTATTGACATGTGTTTTCTATGTGGTTATGGGTCAGCCAGCCCTAAGTAGGGAAGGGTCATCTGAAATTTTATTTCTGACTTTTTTATTTCCCTATTCGCCACAGCCTGATTCCAGCCATGATTACCCGCTAGGGCACCAAGAGTTGAGCCCATTCTCCTCCACCAGCCTCCCCGAGATGGTGAATCCCCCAACAGGGCATGTCACTTACCGTCCAATTCTTCCACTGAGATGTTAGCGAGCTGTTCACTGTCACTGCCTGCAGAGAGGGACCGATTCAGATAATTCCCCTTATACAACAAGCCAGCTGTCACATGATGGAACGGCATCTTCTCCCTGCTCAGAAGAGATGGGAGAAGGAAAAAAATGATCGTTTCATCCCTTTGTTAATTGTTTAAAGTCTTATAAAAGTAAACTACTTGAAGGCAGGAACAATTCCATTTTTTCTCTTCACATCAACACCTACAGTAATTCCTAGTACATGCTGACACTTAATAAATGCTTGTTGATTATTGTCTCCCCTTTAGAACGTAAGCTCTGTGAGGGCAACAATTGCTCCTTTTTGGTTTCTATTTCCCCAGAACCCAGCCAGTTCCTGGCACATTAGTACATGTTTGATGACGTTGATTAAAAGAATTAAAGGGACATATGATCACAGATTTAGAGTAAAGCACAGAAATGATCTGTTCCAGTCTCCTCTTCTTTCAGATGGATACAAGTAAGATGAAGGCACAGGTCATGGGTTAGTGACTTGCCCACCATCATCTGGAAAAAAAAAGATTCATTCCCCTTCTGTTAGAGACATTATTTTTTTTCCTTTGAGATTAAATCTGTTCTTCCTTGAAATAATCTACCCTTACCTTCCATGACACACCACCATTCTAGTCCTCCTTTTACCTCTGACCACACTTTATTTTTTTTTAATTATAGCTTTTTATTTACAAGTTATATGCATGGGTAATTTTACAGCATTGACAATTGCCAAACCTCTTGTTCTAATTTTCCCCCCACCCTCTCGCCTAGATGGCAGGTTAACCAATACATGTTAAATATGTTAAAGTATAAGTTAAATACAATATAAGTATACATGTCCAAACCGTTATTTTGCTATACAAAAAGAGTCGGACTTTGAAATAGTGTACTATTAGCCTGTGAAGGAAATCAAAAATGCAGGTGGGCAAAAATAGAGGGATTGGGAATTCTATGTAGTGGTTCATAGTCTGGCCACTCTTTAATCACAACCTTCAACTCATGAGTTTAGAAGGCCTCAGAGACCATCTAGTCCATCCCCCATGTAAGTGATAAACCCCATGTTACAAAAGCTCCCAATATGACCATCACCTTTTGGTGTGATGAATGCCATTAACAGTAACAATAACCACAATAGCTAACATTAATATAGACCTTATTATGTGCCAGGATATGTGTTAAGCGCTTTTAAAATTTTCTCTAGTTGACATTACAGGCTGGGACCCAGAAAAACTCTCCCAATAGTTGCCTCCAAACAACTTTAAATTGCCACCTCAACTCAAATTTGGAACAGTAGAACCAACAGAAAGTCAGAGGGAGATACTTTTTTCAACCTGTGACAACTTAGGAGGTTCGCTGAAGAGGTCTGTAACATTGGGAGGGTGCAGATTTGGAGAATAATAGGAACATCAAGCAAGTGGTCTTGAAGGTATCTACAAAAATGACAACAAGGACTTTAGGAACTCTCAGCCCAGAGATAATTGGCCAATTTGTCAGAAAGTTGCTTTGCTGGCACTGGGTGCAGCTGGTGCTCACTGGAAACTCTATTTCTCATAAGCAATTCTGGGTAGAAAATTCCAGGATGTAAAGGAGCATTTATGATCAGTCACAAAGGAGCAGGGGATCTGGTCACAATTCTGTGGCCAAAAGAAACAATAATACTTGCAATTAGAGAAGAACAGGCGGTTTTCTTGGGTAAAGACCAGAGTACAGACCATGAGAGCAGTGGCCACACCTCTCCCAGGTTAATACCACCTTAGAAACATTGAAAACTTGCAGGCCCCCAGAACTACCCTAAAAACAGCAGCACAAAATAAGTCTATAGCTTAGCACAGTGCCTCCCCACCCTCAGGTGAGCAGAACCCAACTTTAACATAAAAGTTCAACGTGAAGGAATAGATTGGAGAAATGAGCAAACAACAAAAAAAAATTGACCATAAAAAGCTACTACAGTGGAAAGGAGGACCAAGACATAAATTTAGCAGAGGACAATATTGTGAAATAGCTACAAGGAAAGTCTCAAAGAAAATTTTAATTGAATATAAGCCCAATAAGAATTCCTGGAAGAGTTAAAGAAATAGAGGAAATAGAGGAAAATTGGGGAAAGAAATGAGAATGATGCAAGAAAATTATGAAAAGAACTAACAGGATTTTTTTTAAGAAGCAAAAATACTGAAGAAAATATCACCTTAAAAAAGTGAAAAAGAGAAATGCACTAAGAGGAGGGGGAAGGGAGAGGTAGAATGGAGCAAATTTTCTCACATAAAGTAGACATGAAAAGAAGATCTTTTATTGTAGAGGAGGAAATGGGGGAAGGGTAAATGCTTGAACTTCACTTTCAAGGGAATTGGTTCAGAGAGGGAAGAATATGTAATGATATAGATACACACATACATATCTATGTATATCTGTGTGTATATATATATATATATATATATATATATATATACACACATACACACACACACACACACACATACACACACATACACACACACAATTGAGTATAGAAATCTATCTTACCCAATAGGTAAGATAGGAATTAGGAGGGATAAAAGCTTTGGGAGAGGATGATAAAGGCAAGAACGGATTAGGGAAGGCAGTGGTCAGAAGCAAGACAGACTTTTGGGGATAGAAAAGATAAAAATAAGAGGATAAAAAAAGGAAAACGGGATGAAGTGAAACTCACAGTTAGTGATGATAACTGTGAATGTAAATGGTATGAGAACAGAAGTAGATAGCAGAGCAGATTAGAAACCAGAATCCAACAATATGTTGTATGCAAGAGACATACTTAGGACAAAAAGACACGCAGAGAGTTGAAATGAAGGACTAGAGTCTATTATGCTTCAGCTGACATGAAAACAGCCAGGATGGTAATCATGATCTTAAGACAAAGCAAAAGCAAAATTAGATTTAATTGAAAGAGATAATCAAGAAAACTACATTTTGCTAAAAGGTGTCATACTCGATGAAGTAAAATTCAGAAATTTACAGCAAGTTCCTCTGATAAAGGCTGAATTTCTCAAATGTATTGGGAACGGAATAAAAATTGTAAAAATAAGAGCTATTCCCCTATTGATAAATGGTCAAAGGATATGAAAAGGCACTTTTCAAAAGAAATCAATGCTATCTTTAGTAATATTAAAAATTCTCTAAATCACTATGAGTTAGAGAAATGAAAATTAAAACAACTTTGAGGTGGTACTTAATAGCTATCAGAAAAGACAAATGCTAGAGAATATGAAAGAAAATAGGTGCATTGATAAGTAGAGTAGTGAACTAGATCAACCATTCTAGAGAACTACGTCCAAAGGGCTTTAAACTAGGTCTGTTCCCCAAAGAGTTTTTTTAAGAGGAAAAGTATATGTACAAAAATATTTATAGCAGCTCTTTTTGAAATGATCAAGAATTAGAAATTGAGGGGATGCTCATCAACTGGGAAATGATTGAACAACTTGTGACATTATTGTGTTGGAGAACTATTGTACTATAAGAAATAATGAGGGGGGTAGTTAAAAAACCAACATGGCAAAACCTGTACAAGCTAATGCAAAGTGAATAGAGAAGAACCAAAAGATTATTGTCCACAATAACAACGTTTCAGTGATGATCCACTGTGAAAGACTTGCCTACGTTGATCGATACAATGATCCAAGTCAATTCCAAAGAACTCATGATGAAATAGAATTTTCTCCAATTTATTTTTTTTTCTAAAATGGCTAAGATATAAATATGTTTTGCATAATTTCACATGTATCATTGATATTATATTGTTGCCTGCTCAGTGGGTGAGGGAAGGACTGAAGGGAGGAAGACTACCCAGAATGCAAAATTTAAAAAGGAAAGAATACCAAAATAAATATTTTTGGGAAAAGAACAAAAATAAAATTATTGTCTCACTTAGTCTTCAACAACAACTCTGGGAGGTAGGTACCATTATGACTCACATTTTTACAGATGAGAATACTGAGACAAGCAGAGATTAAGTAATCTGTCTAGGATCACATAGCTAATAAGTGTCTGAGGCCACATTTGAACTCAGGTGTTCCGGTACTCTATCTGCCATGTCACCTTGATGCTCCTTCATCCCGAGGAGAGTCGGTGCCAGAGGTTTTCTCATCTTTAAATGAAGAGATTAGAGTCTCATGCGGCTGTCTCCCATATTTAGTGCCCCATTTTCTACTGAGCCACCACGTTTCCAAATTTATTTTATAGTTCAGAGGAATTAAGTGAGGTGAGATCATAGCTGCCTCATGCGATTAAACTCTACTTTCACTCTTGGCCAAGTTCAGTATTTCTCAGAAGCCATTTCTGGATGGATTTGGTTAAGGAGAGAGGGAGTAGAATTTGGTCCTTTGTAACTGGGTGATTTCATAGATATAAGGAACTCTTGGTAAGGAAATTCCCTCTATTAAAATAATTCAGCAAATATTTTTCAGAGGTCAAGTGACTCTCCTAAGATCACATATCCCCTAGATCCAGGTCTTCCTATTTCCAAAACCAACTCTCTGCCTATTATACCATGATCCATGAGCAAAATGGTAGCTTACCTCTTGTCCCACCCCCAGCAGGACCTTGTGGCGGTCCTAGATCTCAAGAGTCACCCAAGGCAACAGATATTGAAAATTCAGATGAAACGAGTGACTTTGGTTTTTCCATTTTCTGGATTTCATTCCATCTGTTCCATACCAAGAGGATGAAGGGAATCGTGCTATTAATAAATATTTATCACAGAACTTTGCATGGTGTGACTGGCTCAGATATACCTGTTCTCACACACACACACACACACACACACACACACACACACACACACACAAACACACACAGAATCACCAGGCACAGATGTGCTCTGCTCTGGCAGAATTTGATGGATTCTGCACCAAAAAGTAGCGGCTCCTCGTGATGGTACAGGATGCCCTCAGACCTCCCCAGGAGTGAGGAAATCATCCTATTAGACCAAGTTCAGCAACCTCCATAAGCCTGAGGGACTACCCCTGGAACTACACACTGGCTCACAGCCGCCACTAACAGATGCTAATAAGAGCTGACATTTCTAAAGAGGTAGAAGGCTTGCAAAGGCGCTTTGTATACATTATCTCATTTAATTCTCACAACAGGACATGGAAGTAGGTATCCTGAGAATCATTACCTCTATTTTAAGGCTGAGGAAACTGAGGCATCAGCTGAGAATGGCAGATGAAGGGAGGAAGGAAAGGAAAGAAGAAGAAGAAAAGTGGGCGTACCTCATAGTACAGTGAATAGAATGCCACTGGGTTCAGTCTTGCCTCTGCCACTAATGAATCACAGGACTTGGAGTCTTTCACATAGGCTCTCTGTGACTCAGTTTCTTCTTCTGTCAAATAAAAGCATTGACTAGATGTCCCTTCCTAATTCAGATTGAGTCCAACAACTTGCCTCAATGGCATCCCCAAGCAAGGAACAGGGTGCCTGAGGGTAAATCCTCCTGTCTCTGTGCTTATTACTCAAGTGATCTCAAGCAAGTCACATCACTTCCCTGGGCTTCAGTTTCCTCATCTGTAAAAGGATTAGGTGACCCTGAGATCCCTTCCAGTTCTCAATCTTGAATCTATGTATCCTAAGCTCCCCAAGGAGAGCAATAGGGAAACAGAGGGCTAGATCTGCAGTCCAAAAAACCTTGGTTCAAATTCAGCCTCAGACACTTCCTAGCTAAGTAACCCTGTGCAAATAGTATTTTTAAAAATTAATCTCTTCCTCCTGATAGCATGTTGGGGCTCCCTCATTTCCCCAAAACCAGCAAAACATGGTACAATTTTCTCTGTTTTTATTACTAGGTTCAAATCCCAAGTCTGATGTGTGGCAAGTTGTTGTTCTCTCTAGGTCCTTCTTTTTTCATCTGTAAAATGAAGGGATTAAACTAAATGGTCTCTTCCAATTGGATGGTTCCCTTCCAATTCCATACAAATAATATTAAAAATAAGAATAGCGGGGCAGCTAGGTGGCCCAGTGGATAGAGCACCAGCCCTGAAGTCAAGAAATCCTGAGTTCAAATCTCACCCCAGACACTTAACACTTCCTAGCTGTGTGACCCCAATTGCCTCAGAAAAAAAAAAAGAATAAGAATAGTTAATATTTATATAGCACTTACTACATACCAGGCACTATGCTAAGAACTTCCCAATTATTTTCTCATTAGAACCTCACAACAACTCCAGGAAGTGAGAGCTATTATTATCCACATTTTACAGATGGGGAAACAGAGGCAGAAAGAATTTAAGTGTCTTGCTTAAGATCAAACAACTAATAAGTGTCTAAGATCACATTTGAACTCAGGACTTCCTGACTCCAAGCCCAGTGCTCTATCCACTATCACAGCTATCTGCTAAGATCTGTGATTAATGCTAGGTTGGCAAAAATTTAAATGAATTGCCAGAGAGAGAGAGAGAGAGAAGAAAATGTCTAGTTATCCCTTCCACATTGTAGGAGTTAAGGGAATGGCACCCTCATAATCTGGAAAACCTGCATAAAATCTTTTGGCCCTCCCTTCCTAACACAGAAATCTAATTTTTTTCTTTTTCTTATGGGGTGTGTATATTACTGATTTGGGCCACACATTTCTGAGCGTCTACTCTTTTCTACTTGCCTTCATATCTAATCAAAGGCTTCCACAAAACTCCCCCCAAAAAACCTTTTATTTCTTATACTGACCTACCACTTATCAAAAACCTCGCAATGTGGAAGGGAAAGCTGTATTCACAACACACAGTCACACTTTCTTCACCAATTTCTTAAGGCTCTAGACAATCAACAAAACAACAACCAAGCTCTGATGTTTTAGTATTTGCCAAGCCCTGGAAATTTAACAATCAGCTCTCGTGAGCCGGTTGGAGCTGACTCCGGCACACTCCTGTCAGATCTAAAAGACTAGAGGAAAACCATTAGATCCAGTGTTACCCAATCACTTCACCAGCATCGTGGTGTGGGAAGGATCTTTCCATGTCACAAGGAAACAAGTCTATCTGCCTTTTTTCCATATTGCAAACACCCATCCCCCCATTCCCTTCACTGCCCAAAGTTTTGCACCTGTCATCAGGGATGTTTTCCACCATGACAAGAGGATTCTAGCTCAAGCCAATATGGCAGCCCTACAATAAAAAACCTGATCTCTGCTGCCCACTCCTACTTGGGAAATGCCAAGAGTTTTCTGGAGAGTGCCGAACTCCAAGTGGCCGCCCAGTGAAATATTGCCACATCGCATTGATCAGTGAAACTTGCCCAGAATTGCATTTCCAACTAGCTTTTAATTCAGCTAACAGCAATGCGACAGAGGCGTAACTAGGATGAGTCAATCAGGCTACTGCCAAAGGGACATGAGAGTGGGGGTAGGGGGCATTCTTCCTCCCATCAGATAACTTGGAGCACTTCAGGGACTGTACTATAGGAACATTGTCTTCGCTTCTTCACTTAGTTCTGGATCCTATGACCACAGTATCCTCCATCCTTTCTCAAGTCCATTTTCCTGGCAACATCATCACTTACTGTCTTCTCCCTTTTACGCTCTTCTTCTAGATAGGGATGTGTCCCCTCCTCCAGGGCAATGGGACATGGCTCACATTTCCTTTCCCAACGTAAATTGTCCAGGGTAGACTCTGTACTCCCCATTTTCATATCCTCCTCCTCCAACATTCTGTGAATTGAATTTGTCCCCAAAATTTCTTTCAGTTCTGACTAGTGTTGACATTGGACCCACATAGAAATAAACTCAAACTGGGACTGCCTTTCCTCATTCAGAAATGGTTTGTGGGTGATTTAAGAAGTAGGATCTGGGACTATTTTTGGTTAATTAACATCAAGTCCCTTCCATTTCTAAATCTATGATCCCAGTGCACATCATGCCAGTCTTTGAGGTAGTTTGGGTTAGTGGGTGTTGGATCTTGAATCAGCAAATTTGTTATCGTTGTTTAGTCATTTTCCACCATGTCCACTGCTTTCTGACCCCATTTAGGTTTTCTTGGCAAAGACACAGGAGTAATTTGCCATTTCTTTCTCTAGCTCATTTGACAGATGGGGAAAATAAGGCAAATAGGGTAAAATGACTTTTCCAGGGTCACACAGCTAGTCAGTGTCTGAGGCCAGATTTGAGCTCAGAACAATGAGTTTTCCTGACTCCTGGCCTGGAATTGCGTGCACTACGGCACCTCCTCACTATCCTGGGACTCAGTAAGCTCTGACTTCAAATTGAGCCTCAGAAATTTACTTGTGTGATGTTAGTCACTTAATTTCTCTGTACCTTGGTTGCCCTTTCTGTAAAATGAGGAGCTTGGACTTGATGGCTTTTAAAATCCCTCCCAGCTCTAGATCTATGAGTCTAAATGTTTCCAAGGTCAAAGATAATACGGTATCTAGAACCTACGTATTTCCTGAGAACTCAAGAAGGAACTGAAAAAAAATGGAGAGTATAATTAACCAAAGAAAAGGACCTAAGGCTCCTGTGTAAGCCCCAGAAAGACTAAAACTTGGAGATACTGATGGGAAGAAATGAATGAATGAGTGAATGAATGAAGGAAGAAAACTCTCATAACTTAAGTGCTTATTAGGTGCAAAGTATGGTACTAAATGCTGGGGATACAAATAGAAAAGTTAATCCATTCCTGCTTCCAGTCCCTGTTTTCAGGGAGCTCACACTCTGATGGGGGAGACAGCTCTTCTAGGTGATTCAAGCTTGGGAGTGGGATGGAAAGAGCCTGTGGCCCTGAGTGTGCTCTCAGCAAAGCACAGGGTAATGCATCTTCTTTTAGGATATTTACACTCACACCACATCTGTTTCTGAGACTGAAACTTTGACAATGGCAGAGACTCTTTTCCCGGGTTTGCAGGAGCTGTGACTGTTGGGAAGTTGCAGCTGTAACACCTGCAGAGGAAGTTACCCAAGGGTTGTTTTTCTGGGTGATACCTGGGGGGCCATGCTGGAAGCAAGACTGAAAGTGGGTGTTTGTGGGTCTGGGAGTTAGTATAGGGGTTGTTGCTGCCATCCCCAGGTCTCCTGAGCTTTCTTGCCTCTTGGTAGCGGTCAATGGTTGGGGTTGATAGTGGCAGGGAAGGTATCCCTCTTCCACAAGAGCTGCCCCACTCAATGACGGGTATAGGGGCTAAAGCAAGACCAAAGGTCAGGGCCAATGGCTTAGGGATTGGTGTCATTCAAAGCGGTCCTGAACTAACTCCAGAGATCTCAAGGGAGGCGGTCGTTGACATGAACTGACTTAACTTAATGCTGTCTCTGGATCAAGGGGTTCCCAACTGCTTCATCTAAGCTGGTTCACCTGCCCTACTGGTGAGAGCTGGCCAGCTACAGCAGATATGAGAATGGGGGGCCCCTTCTCTATGAGGGATGCTTTCCTCCATAATGTTTGCAAGGGCCAAACCCCAAATGGGTCAGCATTCTAGAAGTGCGCTGCTGTCCTCCCTACTCTTAGACTTAGCTGTCTATCTGTAGCAGTTGTTTTTGGTCAGAACCTGGAGGAGGAGGGGAGCAGAATCCTTTCTTCATAAGGTATAGATTACAGGGGTCCTCAAACTTTTAACTAGGGGGCCAGTTCACTGTCCCTCAGACTCTTGGAGGGCTGGACTATAGTAAAAACAAAACCTTTGTTTTGTGGACCTTTAAATAAAGAAACTTCATAGCCCTGGGTGAGGGGGATAAACGTCCTCAGCTGCCGCATCTGGCCCGTAGTTTGAGGACCCCTGGACTATAGAACCTTAAAGTCTCTACGTTTAGAAAGCAAGACTGGGATTCTTGGGGGCACCACTGCTCCCAGTAGCAGTTGGTCTGCAGCGATGGGGAGGTGGTGAACCCCTAATGGCAGTGACGGGGCATTTCTTAGGGCAAGAAGGCCATCGTCCTTGGTCTGACCTTCATCAAGCCACTTAGTGTCTATTAGGTGGAATCTTCCAAAGGAAGTGGCTGGCAGGTTTATAAGCAGATATATAAATAACTACAGGATACTCCAGGTGCCACATGAAACCATTCGGATCCTGAAGGGATGCAGAGAGAAAGGAAGAGAGATATACAAAATCATTTAATGTCCGGGAACTGTGTTCACATAATAAATTTGGTCCCAAACTAGGCCCTGAAGCCATAATGCGCCCAGAACGGTCTCAGGTGAAAACTTGGACAGAAAGGCATTCATCCATGTATCTAAAATGATGTGAGGAGGGTCTCAGGAGGCCATGTCCATCTGGCATAGCTAAGAAGTGCACTGGCTCTCTTTCCTGTAGCAAAGGCCTAGAATGTCCAAGCGTCATCACTGGTCCGTTAGGACCATTTATTTCTCCTCACTGAACCAAGTACAGAAGCGCTCTAAGACCCACAAGAACAAATCCATTCATTCACTAAGTATCAAGCACATGTAAGGTACAAGGACAGGTTATTCTGCTGGCAATGCTAAGATGCCCAAGACACAGTTCCTGCCCTCATACGGCCTACGGTCTATCTGGGAGGTAACACATACACAAATAACTACAACATAAGAAAAAAGATCAATGAGCAAATCAAGCATCCAGATTCAAGGCCCACAAACATTTATTAAGCACCATGTCACTGAGCCATGCTAAGCACTGGGGTTCCCGAGTCAAAAAAAAAAAAAAAAAGCATCCTGGCCCATAAGAAATTTACAGTTTGGCTAGGGAGATGAGAGGAGTACCCCAAAAATTACATATCAAAGCAATATAAGTAAAGTTTTATGAGTAACTGAAATAAACTTTTGTGGACGATAAGAGGAGAGAGAAGGAGAAGGTGGGTAATTCCTAAATTCAGTTCCAGAGCAGGGCAATATCTAAGAAAAGGAAGAACCTTGCCAGTTGGACAATTAAAGAACCACAAAAAAGAGTCATGGGTTCTATGAGCAAAAGAGAGAATTGAGAAGGAAAAGGAACCAAGACTTTTCAAAGAAAGCAGGCTTCCTCTCTTCAACAATGAGGTGATTCAAACCAATTCCAGTTGTTCAGTCATGAAGAGAATGGGATCCACCCAAACAAAGAACTGTGGGAAATGAGTGTGGACAACAACATAGCATTTCCACTCTTTCAGTTATTGTGTGCTTGCATTTTTCTTTTCCTTCTCCGGTTTTTTTTCCCTTTCTTTCTAGATCCAAATTTTCTTGTATAGCAAGATAACTGTATAAATATGTATACATATATTGGATTTAGCATATACTTTAACATATTTAACATGTATGGGACTACCTGCCATCTAGGGAAGAGGGTGGAGGGAAGGAGGGGAAAATTTGGAACAGAAGGTTTTGCAAGGGTCAGTGTTGAAAAATTACCTGTGCATATGCTTTAATAAATAAAGCTATAATAATAAGAAGAAAGCAGTCTTGCCCCCTTTCTCCCTTCACTTTGGCTAAGGGCTTCAGGGAGAAATTGAGAGATTCTAGATGAGAAGTAATGAGAAGCAGGCAGATGACCACAAATCAATCAGACAAAAAGCATTTAGTAAATACTAACTGTATACACTTCAGACACAGTGTGGGGCACTGGATAGAAAGCTGGCCTTGGCGTCGGAAAGATCTGGTCCCATCTCTGCCATGTTATGGCCGTGCAACCCCATGCAAAACACTTAACTCGTCAGTATTATCAACAACTCTCCAAGATCACAGATTGCAGAGAAGGTGCTGACGTGAACTGGTAGAGGTAGTTTCCTCACCTGGGAGTGCCTGAAAGCTGTGAAATGACAGATGCGGTTCCTGCCCCATCTCTCTGCCAGATATGGCCTTGAGATAGGAAGACAGAAATTACCCAATCCCTGTCCTTAGGGAATTTATGTTCTATCAGAGGAAGCAGCATGAACTGATATTAAGTTAATTCAAAATCAATACAAGGTAATTTGAAAGGAGGCACTAGTAGCTGGGAGATCAGCAGTAGAAGGTTACTGTCCTGCTTTCCAAGCAAGAATACAGGTACTGGCTCTTTTCCCATCTACCTTTTGGAGCCAAAGGAGGCCTATGGCCATTGGCATTTAGGCAGCAACCCTGGCCACCCCCTCCTAAAGTGACCTTATTTACCAGAGCAAAGGTGGTGTCCTGACTTGCAATGAGTTTGTTATACATCAAGAGATAATTAATTCGTTTGTGCTTCCTCCATCAAGGCCAGTGTCCAATAGGAGTAATGTCTTCAGACTGACATTGGAAGAAGGAGAGGATATCATAGTTGAACCTCTCCAACTCACCCATCCTCCTTGCCTCTTACAATCAAAGGCAGACTTTGATGGTCATCTATTTCAAGTCCTTTATCTTACAGAAAGGGAAACTGAGGCACAATGATTTCTCCAGGCCACACAGCTAGTGAATGGCAGAGCTGAGATCCCTAGTCCTCCCTCTTATTATTTCTTTAGAAGAACCCTCCAACAGAATAGTCCACAGGCTGTCTCGATTCACATCATCCCTTTGCATAGGTTGCAAAGTCCCAGGCCATGGATCACTTCCTCTACAAAGCCTCCCGAATAGCTGGCCCAGACTCACACAGCACTTACCCACATTGGCTCTTGACATAATTTACTTTGTATTGCCAATTATCTTTTTAGATCTATTCACCTAGATTTTGGAAAGCCCTAGAAAGAAGGATGACTCTCTTTAGCATATCCCAGGTGTTACAGCACAGTGCTTGCAGAGGAAAGGTACTGGTAATGCTGATGGTCTAGGACATCTGCTTTGTTCCCTGAGATCTGGTCAGTACATTATTGCTTCCCAACTCATCCTTCATTCAGGTCTATCTGGCCTTCATCTTCCTCTTCCTTCAGGTCTATCTGGCCTTCATCTTCATTTCTGTTCAGTCTGTCTAGCCTTCATCTTCCTCTTCTTGCAGCTCTATCTGGCCTTCATCTTCCTCTTCATTCAGGTCCGTCTGGCCTTCATCTTCCTCTTCTTTCAGGTCTATCTGACTTTCATCTTCCTCTTCATTCAGGTCTATCTGACCTTCATCTTCCTCTTCGTTCAGTTTTATCTGACTTTCATCTTCCTCTTGATTCAGTCTATCTGGCCTTTATCTTCCTCTTCATTCAGGTCTATCTGATTTTCATCTTCCTCTTCATTCAGGTCTATCTGACCTTCATCTTCCTCTTCATTCAGTCTATCTGGCCTTTTTCTTACTCTTCATTCAGGACTATCTAGCTTTCATCTTCCTCTTCGTTCAGGTCTATCTAGCCTTCATCTTTATTTTCACCTTTGTTCAGACCTCTCTAGTCTGTCCTTCATCCATGGTTCTCCATTCCTAATCTCTGTGACTATGCATTAAATGTCCCCCATTCCTTAAACACCCTCCCTCTTCAGCTTCACCCCTGGGAATACCCGGGTTCATTCAAGACTCCCCTCAAATGCCACCTTCTATGTGAGTCTTTCTTGATCTTCCCCAGCTTTTAGATCATCCCACCTCTATTTTGTATATACCCATGAGTAACTGTGCTGTCTCCCCCGTAAAATATTATCTCCTTGAGGGCAGACTCCATCTTACATCTTTGTAAGGTCCAGAAAAGTTAAATGAATGGGACAAAGAACCTTGTACATAATAACTAGAGCAAATAGTTTACTGAAGATTGATTAAAAGGAAATATAATTTTAAATAATATAATGATAATATGACTCTGGAGTCAGATCCTGGGTTCAAATCTTACTTCTAATGCTTACACTTTGTGTGATATTGAACAAGTGACTTTCATGGGCCTCAGTTCCCTCATCTATAAAATGTGGATTAGATGGGCTCTGAGATTCTTTCTAGCTCCTGTTCTATGATCATTATGCTCAATATGACCCTGTTAACATAACATCAGGGCTCCCTTAGATATTCTTCTGACTCCCTCTAACCTTCACCAACTAGCCAGTTTAGCCAGAAGCTGAGCCCAACTTTGGGTTTGCACCCAACGGGGACCCAAGTGGCCAGAGAATTGAGTTTAACTTGAAGACATATTTTGACCATTCAAGGGCAGTTTCAGAAATGACAAAGCCTATGGATCATATTGAAAAGCATCTGAAAAATGAAGGAATATAACGCAGGAAGTGGGAAAGCTGGTAGAGGGTAAAGATGGACTGGTGGAGTTTGGACCTCAACTTTGAAAGGAATAAAAAAAAGAACTCATCGCAAGTATTCACAAAGGAGGAAGCACATTTTTTCCAAAAATTGGGGACTAGATGGGAAGATAACAGATGAAGGAAACAAAGGACAAGTGGGTAACTTTTTTTTAAGTTGCCACTAGATAACCCCCAAGGATCAAGGGAGAAAAGCAAGCTCTCCCGGATAAACTCAATCCTCTCCTTTATTTCATAAACCCTTTCAATTATTATCCTTTCTTTGGGTCTAAAAGTTCCATCCAGTAATAGTTTATCTCCAGAACAAAATTCACCTTAGAAAGGGTAATTTGGCTCCAGGACAGTTTTCAATCCATGAGGTGTTTTTCACTCATCCCAGCTTATAAATCGCAAGCTGTTTCGCTAAGGTGGCTATTGCTGAATCTCCAGGCAAGCCACCTTGGGTATCATTTCATAGCTCTGCACTTGAAACCTCTCCAAATTGGATTACCTGGAAGCCAGGCAGGCACAAAAATACACACAGACTGGGTTTGCTGGGATTAGGATTTCTTTCTTTTTTTTTTTTTTTTACAAGTCCACACACTATAACTTGGAAAAGTGGCCTAAGTCTTAAGGTCGGAGGAAGGAGGAAAGCAGATAATATACCTAGAACAAAGAGACCAATGAATCTTTGATGTTAAAGCTTCTTGTTTATAAGAAGACTGAAGCTTCTCAGTGTGGTACAGTAGAGGGACAACCTTAGAATCAGGAGACTCAGATTTAAGATTTTTTTTTAATGACACACATTGGTTACACGGCCCTAGAAATGGCATTTAACTCCTTAAACTATCCCAGACAAGGATTTTTCATTTGAAAGTCATGTATCCCTTCCTTTAGGATCATGATGGTCTGTCATCTCCAAAGAGATTTCAGTTCTAAATATGAGAACGTGAAAGAGTCTTAACTTGGAAATGTAGGAAATGATGTCTTTTCTTTCTGCTTTAAAGAAGAGATCTGTTCCTGAAAGGGAGCTAGGAGGCATAGTGGATAAAGTACCAGGCCTGGAGTCAGGAAAACATGAATTCAAATCCAACCTCAGACACTTCCTAGATATGTGACCCTGGGCAAGTCACTCACCCTGTCAGTCTCAGTTTCCCCATCTGTAAAATTAGCTGGAGAAAGAAATGGAAAAATCACTCCAGTATCTCTGCTAAGAAAATCACAAATGCAGTCATAAGAATCAGACATGACTGAAACAATTAAACACAAAATAAATGTTTCTCAAAAAGGAGACTGTAATTCCTCAGTGCAACCCTATGTTCCCACTAATGTGGTGAAAAGAGAGGAAAAGGTAAAGTCTAGTGACTCTAGTTTAAATCCTAGTTCTGCCACTTATCACCTGATCTTGAGCTAGACATTTTACTTCCCTGGACTTCAGTTTTATCCATCTGTAAAATGAAAAGGTTGGTCTTCTAGTTCTAAAGTGAAGGTGCTATAATCCTAGCAGTCTGGCTCCCCTGAGTGCCTACATCTTTTTCTGCTCTGTTAAAAAACCTTATCTCCTAGCAATGAGAGAGAGAAAAAGAGAGGCAGACAGAGACACACAGAGAGACAAAGGCAGAGACAGAAAGACAAAAAATGAGAGACAGATGGAGAGAGAAAGAGAGAGAGAGGGAGTAGCAATGAAAAACAGAGAGATGGGGAAGAGAGAGAGAGAGAGAGAGAGAGAGAGAGAGAGAGAGAGAGAGAGAAGAGCATGAGAGATAGAGATAGATGGAGAAAGAGAGAGAAACAAACAATGAGAGACAGAAGACAGATGAAGAGAAAGAGAGAGAGAGAGAAGGAGGGAGGGGAAGAAGTGAGAGAAACAACAGTTCCCAGCTGGCTGTTATCTGCCTTCCTCATTTCAATTCATTCTTCTCATGTCCAGCTTTCTGCATCTCAAGGCAGCTCAAAGCAGAAATGGAAGCAATCCCTATCAGCACTAACACCTTGGCCAAGAGATCTTGGTTTGAGGAAGGGCAAAAAAGAAACAGCCACACCACTTATTAGTCATCTGCCACAGCACGTATCATAGCTGGGTAGCAGTCTAGGCAGAGTGAGCCCATTACAAGTCCCTCTTTCAACAGTTTGAACATACTAACAGGACTCTGAATTGCCCACATGTGTTTTCGATGTTCCTGATTTGCTTCCATGGGAGGGGAAGAAGTATTCTGGCTGATTCTTGGTAAATTTAATTATTTCCCATGAAGCAGGGCAGCCTCCATCGGCGCCCCACCTGGAAACAGGCTGCTGAACATCTGTCTAGGTGTCAGTTTCCACTGCAGAGGCAAAGAATCTTCGGTTCACAAACTAAAGTTGGCAGGAAGAAGGGGGGTATCAGTTAAAAATCAAAAAGATAGAATTAAAATCATGAGAGGCAGTTTGGTATAATGGATAGAGAACTGACCTCAAGGGCAATAAAAAAACTATGGTCCAGTCCTACTTCTAATACCTGCTAGCTATATGCCCTCTCAAAGTAGTTCCTGATCTATGGTTCTAAAGTCCCTTCCCATGGGCTCTGCCATTCTAGGTTCTAAATTCCCTCCAGTTTTGAAAATCTGCATTCTAAGATCCTTCCCATTTCCAATATTCTTTATTCTAATATCTCCTCCCAACTCTGATATTCTGTGTTCTAGGGTCCTTCCCTTCTCCAAATCAAAGCTCTTATCAGCTGCATCCTTTTCTCAGGTTTTCATGAGACTAAGGAGATTTCTACATTGATAAAATCACATATCCTGAACCCAAAGAATCCTGCCTAAATGTAGGAAAAATGACTAAGATCAGTGGTTTCAAATTGAAATAAAAATAAGACCTACTAATCCATGTACAAAGATCCTTGACTCATTTGACTCAGTTTTAAATGTAATATTGTCTAGAGGGTTTTTTACTCTTTTATTTATTTACTATTTTTATTTATTTATTGTCAGATATTTCTCAAATACATTTTAATCCAATGGGGAAGTGGGGAAGGGATGTTGCACTTGACATCTTTGGCTTAGATACTATCTGGAGGCCCTTTCCAGCCCCAGGATGCTATAGTCCTATGAGAAACAGCCTGGCCTTGGGAACAGACACGCTGGGCATCCTTCATAAAAAGTAAAGGCAAACTTATGACATCTTCATTTATGTTACTGAGACAGAGAAAAAAAAAACAAACTCAATTCCTCCAGAGCCCAGATTAAAATCCCAGAATTCTCAGCTTCCTGCCCAGATTGCTAAGTCTTGGTCCATGTCCCAAGTGCTCTCTGCAATCTATCATTCTCCTGCTCAGGGGAACCTCAGACACCCACAATCATTACAGCTGGTGGTCTGACCCCTTTCCATGCATATCTCATGCTTCAGCCCTCCATACCCAGACTGTTCATTAGACTGAAGTAACTGAAAAGAGTCTCTATCTAAATGGAGGCCCCAAGGGAGACTTTAGCCAAAAGCCCCCCAAGGCAATGCAGTGGCAAGATCAGGACTTGGGGATTGGAGGTCCCACATTTGAATCCCAACTCTACTATTACTGTCTAAGGTAATTCTACTCTCGGGGCCTCATTTTTCTCATCTGCCCAAATGAAAAAGGTTAGACTACACATTCTCTAAATGTCTCTGACTCTGGATCCATGAATGAATCACCAAATGGTACTCTTGCCTTTAGGGGCACATGGCGGCTAGTGATCACCAAGCACACCATCTCTCCCGGCCAGAGGTTAAAATCAATCCACTTCAACAAACATTTGAGCAAGGAGGCTCAGAGTTCACCAAGATAAAAATGAAATGTGTATCCCCAAAGAGTTTCTATTGGGGAATTATGGGGTATAGCGATCAATCAATAAAAATCAATCAATAAATATCTATGCATTCAACAAGGACTTTTTTTAAAGCACCTACTATGTGCTAGGAACTGGGATGTAGAAACACAAAAGAAATGGCCCCTGTGACACAGTGGATAAAGTGTTGAACTTGGGAAGACTTGAGTTCAAATTCTTATTTGAACACTGTGTGACCCTGGACAGATCCCAGAACTTCTCTCAATGTCAGATCCCCCGTCGTTCCTCACTGCACTCAGTGGCCTCTCAGATCCTTCCCAGCTTAAGTCAGTGATCCTCCAAGACCTCACATTCTGTAAGAGCTCTTCCCATTATGTTGTCCTCCTGAGGGCAATCTTGCTTTTTATTCATTATATTCCCAGTGCTTAGCACAGTGCTGGCACATGGTAGGCACTTGATACATTTATCAATTGTATTTAAATTGCATATTTAAATATATAAATTGTATTTATCAATCAATTCTGATTGGATTGGACTGGGAAATGGCAAGTATACATGTAAGGAGACATCAAATACTATGGATAGAAAATAAATACAAAGTAATAGGAAGAAGGGGACGGGATTAGAAAAGGTCTCAAGTAAAAGGTAAAGTGGTGTTTGAGCAGAGCTTGGAGTAGGGGGAGGGGAGGACTAGGAAGAGTAATCTCTCAATAAGCATTCAGTAAATGCTTACTGTGTGTCACATGCTGTGCTAAATCCTGGGATACAAAGAGAAAAACAAAAGTCCTGCCCTCAAAGAGCTGACATTCTATATATAAAGACAATCGGTCCACATATAAATATATTTAGAATATGTGTTTCTTAGAAATGAGAGCAATAAAAAGAGGTAGAAATATAATAAATTATAGATATTTGAGTGATAAATAATAGATGGACAGACAGAAATATGGATAGATAGATGGATGAGAGGGTAGCTGGGTTGGTGAATGAATGAATGGACAGAGAGAGAGAGATGGAAGGATGAATGGATGGAGGGGCAGGTGGATAATGGATGGATGAATGGATGTAGAGACAGAGAGAGAGAGACAGAGAGAGAGAGAGACAGAGACAGAGACAGAGACAGAGAGACAGAGAGATGAGAGAGAGAGAGACAGAGAGACAGAGACAGAGAGAGAGACAGAGACAGAGAGATGAGAGAGAGACAGAGAGAGAGAGAATTGGTGATTCTAAGAGGCAACAGCAAGGAGAGAAAGCATTCCAGGCATGGGGGAGAGACCAGGCAAAGAGACAGAGATGGAAGATGGAATGTCACATGGGAACAACAGCAAGACCAGTTTGGCCAGATCATGGAGTGCCTGAAGGAGCAGACATGATAGATGATGGAGTCAGATACAAAGTAAATAGAAAGTAATTTCAGGGATGGGAAATCAATAAATGGGGGGGGGGGAGTGGGAAGATTTAGGAAGTGCTTTCTTCAGGAAGTAGCACCAAGCTGAGCCTTGAGGAAAGTCAGAGATTCTACGAGATTGAGGCAAGGAGGGAAAACATCCCAGGCCTGGGGGATAGAGGGGTCACCCAAGTCCTCGCTAAATGTCAGCCCATGGCTGCTGGCTCCAGGCCCCCTCCCTAGCAGATTTCAGGGAAGAATTTGTGCAAAACTATGAGTCAGCCTACATCATAAGTAATAATTTGGGGGCTAACAATAAGATCTCTGAGCGAGAAACCATTGACAGTATTCTCTTCCAAATTTACCCCCCCCTTTTTTTTAATTATGTAATTTCTCCCCATCACCATCCTACCCTTTGGAGGGCTCCCGGCAGCTCCCGTCCCAAGCTTTTAAAATGATCATTTCCTGCTGCAGACCAGCATTTATCTCTTTGGGTGGCATGAATTATAGCGCTCTTATTTTTATTTCAGTATTTATTTAAAAATAATGTAAGAGAGAGGCCCGATGCCAACAGTACTTTAATCTGCCCGAGCTCTGTAAACAACTCAGCTCCAGCGGGACCTGTGCTGCTCGCTTCCAGCAGAACAAGGAGGACGAGAGGGCCTTGGAAACCTCAGGGCCATCTGCCATGTAGGCCTCGGAGAAGCCTGCTACCTTACAGAGGGAGTGGTCAAACATCTGAGGGGGTAGGGAGGGCTGGCCTGCCCTCCATCCTGTGACTTCCCCTGTGACGACCCCCTTGCTGGCTGAAATCACTTCATCTTCTCTGTCCCTCGGTTTTCTCATCTATGAAAAGGGAGCAATAAGGTCTAGGCTGCCCAGCTCTTAGGATTTTTGTAAAATCAGATACGGATATTTCTACCATGTTTAACATATATTGGGCTGCTTGTCATTTAGGGGAGGGGGTGGAGGAAGGGAGAGGAAATTGGAACACAAAGTTTTGCAAGAGCTAATGTTGAAGAATTGTCCACGTGTATGTTTTAAAAAATAAAAACTTTGGAGCAGCTGGGTGATGCAGTGGATAGAGCACCAGTCCTTAAGTCAGGAGGACCTAAGTTCAAATCTGGCCTCAGATACTTAATGCTTCCTAGATGTGTGACTCTGGGCAAGTCACTTAACCCCAAATACAGAAGGAAGGAAGGAAGGAAGGAAGGAAAGAAGGAAGGAAGGAAGGAAGGAAGGAAGGAAGGAAGGAAGGAAGGAAGGAAGGAAGGAAGGAAGGAAGGAAGGAAGGGAGGGAGGGAGGGAGGGAGGGAAGGAGGGAAGGAGGAGGGAGACTTTAATAAAGGAAAAAAAAATCAGATATGGAAACCATTGTGAAACAGGCTGCATTATATAAATATCATCAATTGTTTTGGAGTTATCATTCTTATTAAGAATTCTATCATATTGCCAAGGTAAGTTTCCCTAGTCTAATGAAAGATGCAGAAAAAATATAGTTTGCAAGACCATTAATGTGAAGAAGGGAAAGAACTTAGAACTCAGAATGCCAGAGCTGGGAGGGACTTCAAGACACAGAATGCCAGAATTGAGTCTCCCTCAGAACAAAAAATGTAAAAGCTGGGAATGGCCTTAGAACATAGAATGTTAAAATCAGAAGAGAGCTTAGAACCTGGAATACTGAAGCTCTAAAACCTCTCAGAACACAGAATGTCAGAAGTGGGACAGGGGAGAACTTTAGAACATAGGATGTCAGAGCTGGGAAGACTTTTACAAGCTTCCTCCTCCAATCTCTTCCTTTTAGAAAGGATGAGTAATTATCTCATGATCACACAGGTATTAAACACAGAGAAAGAATTTGAACTCCAGTTTTTTTGGTTCAAAACACAGTAAACCAAAATGCTTCTTTCTAGTTCCAAGGGCCCGGTCTCTTCTGCACGTTCTTTCCAAAGCAAGAAGGAGGGAGGGATTGGAGGGAGAGCATATAGTTGGGGGTGGGGGGATTGTTGTTTTTTTTAATGGAATAGGGGAAATTCTCTAAACTGAAGCATATGAATCACAGACCTCAGCTCTCCAGATTAGACGGTACAGAGACCAGCTGGACAGGGAGCAGGAAAGCTGGAGGCTTGGTCTCAGCACCAATGTGCGGTACAGATGTTTGAGATTTTCTTTACCATGCTATAAAAATGTATATACTGCAATTAGGCCCATTATCAGGATATAAACATAGATTACACTTTATGGGATGAATGAAAGGACAGTGTAAAACCCACCCACATTTCATCTGGCTCAGAGAACCATGCCAGCCCTTGGGTTACTAGACGAAATCATCCACCTTTCAGAAACGGTATCTGGAGTACAGTATAGCTCAAGCCAAGAGCCCTAGGTTCCAGAACTGGCTACGCTGGTACCTCTGGGGCCCTGGCAAGTCTGTTCTCACCGTGGGTTTCAGTTTCCCTCCCTGTAAAATGGGTGAGAGGGAGAGGGCAGACAAGGGGAACTTTGCCTCTGACATTTTCTTCGTCGAGTTTTCTCACTTGTGACATTTACAATTTCACTCTTCCTAAGCATATCTTAATCCTTTTTTTTAACCAAGATAAAATGCCTTTAATTAAAGTCAAAATGGAAACTGCTACAGCTAGTAACAAGCCTGCAGTCCCACTCGGTTCACTCAGTTAAGTCAAATTAACCTGGAATTGGTGACAGTTGATCCTTTTACAGGGAGGCAACATGTTCGGATGGATGGAGAGCTGGATGAGAAATCAGGAAACTGGGTTCTAACCCCATCTCTGATACCAATTACCTAGGGGCAACTCCCTTCCCCTCTGAGACTTCATTTCCTCATCTGTGAAATGGGAATAATAGCAGTCCCTCACAGGATTAAGCTGCAGTGAAATGTTGCATGTAAAGTATTCTGCAAACCTTAAAAGCACTCCAAGTTCAAAGATACAAGTGACTGGGGACAGGGTGGGCCTTGGGGTCATGAAGATCCAGGACTCAGATTTTCTCTGCACATATTGGCTGTGTGACCCTCAGCAAATTGTAGGATTGTAGATTTTAGAGCTAGAAGGTGCCATAGAGGCCAGCACTTAAACTCTCTCGTTTTATAGAAAAGGAAGCTGAGGTTCGCAGAGGTTAAGTGAGCCTCTTTCCCAAGATCATATAGCTACTAAATGTCAGAGGCAGGATCTGAACTAAGAGCTTCCTATTAGAATTTCATGTTTTCTCCATAACCTTTCAGCACCCTGGACAATGGTCTAGGCCCACAGAACACAGATGAGCTTCAAATGAGCATCAAGTGGGGAAGTTTCCCCAACAATGAAATCACAGAATTTAACCAATAAAAAGATGGACAGACAGACAGATGGACAGATCAATGGATGGATGGAGAAACAATGGCTATTTTTCAGTTTCACAAGATAATGATCTAAAGCCTCAAGGAAACACAGAAGCCATCCCATCCAACCTCTGCATTTTACAGATGAGTAAACTGAGACCTAAGAGAACTAGGACCATAGGAGCATAGATGTTGAGTAGATGGGGCCTTAACAGTTATCTAATTCAATGTCTTCATTTTATAGATAAAGAAATAGGGACTCAAGGAGACAAAGTGATTTGCCCGAAGGATTTGAACACAGATCCTCTGACTCCAAAGTCATCAGGGCCACTTCTGTTATTGTAACAAAAGCAGAACCAACCCACAGTCCCTGCCTTTAAGAGACAAACCAACGTCTCCTTTCCCAAGTTTCCTAAAACCTATGGATGGTTCCAACAGAGATTCCATTTAGCTGGTTTTATTTCCCTGTTTACTTCAAATCACCTCTGGGGCAGCCAGCACAACTGAGCTGGCTGCCTTGCACTCCCTCCCAAGCCCTGGGATTTCACCAGGAGAAGGGAGTGGGCGACTATGGCAGGTAGAAAGGGAAGAAGATGGGAGGGAGGGGCGCAAAGTTCTCTATAATCTCAACTAAATATTATGGAGCCACACTGGCATACCAGAACATTTTTCAGTGCCTTGCGCAGAGATGGCCCTTTAATGAAAATTTAATTATTCTGTGGGCTGGACATATACATTAAGTTTGCAGGGAACCTCCTGAATATCAAATAGGCACCATGCTTTCTCCTGGTCTTCCGACGTTTTCATAATCCCAGCAATTAAAGCCCAGGAATTAAAAAGCCAGACTTGATCCCAAAGCTACAAAAAGCTACTTCTTTTAAAGCTGTGATGTATCATCCACTCCTCGGGTCATCAAGCTGCTGAAGCTTTGGACGCCTCAGGATTATGGTTCGAAACGTATACAGCAAAATATATGGGATTACAAAGGAAACTAATTATATGGAAATAAACATGTAATATTTTCCCCATCCAAATTCATAGATGCCCTGAAATCTATCCATGGATTCAAGTTAAGAAATCTTCTTCTAGAGAATGATTTGGAGGTGAGGATATTTCAGGAGTCAGTAGAGTCGCGGACAAAACAATCACTTGAAGCTGCTTAATGTGTGACCTGTCTTCCCTGTTCAAAAATGGTTATTAGCATTTTAATTTCTAGCAAGAACGTGATTAGAGAAGTAACTTTTGGGACTATCACTGATTTTCATCTTCATTCCTCAGTAAAAGATATAGGAATATTAGTGTGAAATAAAAGTTAGACCCAGACCCCCATCAGGTCATAGTACTAGAAATGACTTCAGAAGTCATTGAGTATTATTCTCTCATTTTACAGATGAAGCAATTGAGGCTCAGCAAGATAACCCGGGGTCACCTGAGTGACCTTAAGTGTAAGCTTCAGGAAATGCCCCAGTTTTTCCTAACATTAATCCTAGCAGTCCGGCTACCACTGCTACCTATACGTTCCATAAGAACATACCTATGTCCAGACGATGCAAATGGCTTGCCTGAAATACCAAAGCCTCATGAATTGTTCACAAGGGATCTTAAGGTGAGGTTTATGAACTCAATATGTGTGTGTGTGAATATAATCCATTTCCTTTGTAATCCTGTGTATTTAATTTTATGTATTTAAATACACTATCCTGAGAAGGGGTTTCTGGGCTTCAGTCAGTTGGCTGCCAAAGGGGACCATCCCACACAAAGCCAAGGTTCTTCCGGTTGGGTGACCTTGAGTGCAAGTTCAATATACATTGTCAGTATCTTTTCCTCACTATCTCTCACTTTCCCTTCTAATGGGAATTCATTTTATTGAACTCAAATAATATTGATTCCACAGAGGAAGGAGTTTCAAAGGTTCTAAGCCAACATGAGATAGATAGCATGGACCCCAACCACAACTGCTCAGCCAAGGACAAATGGGCTCCGCTTGTCATGCAGGCCCGCCTGTAATTGTATTGCTATGAAGATACCCAGCATCACTACCTGGTACTAACTAGATAGACACTTTAAGTAGAAGGTACGTGTCACCTGGGCAAGCCCAGCATGAATGCAGAGCAGTGACAACTGTCACCTTCTTTGGATTGTCCTCTAATTACAGTCATATGCAGAAAAACTCTCACATCAGGGATTTCAAGGGATTTCTCCAATGTTCCATGGGGGCTTCTCCATGGGAGGCAGCATGAGAACAAAAAGGCAGGACTCCAAACATTGTATCAGCACCCAGGGGCTGACGCCAGAGGGGTTTCATGTACATAACTAAGCTGGCAGAAGAAGCTCTCGGCACTGACAATAAAGAACAGATCGATTCTGCCATTCAGCAGCCCCTCACAAGTCTTGAGTCTAGGGTGAACCATCCAGTCCACACCCAAGAGGAGGAAAGATGGAGAAATTGGAGGAAGAAATGCCCCCAAAGAGGTTTACTGACAATCTTAGCAGAGCTGAGATCTTACTCAAGGATAGGTTTTAAAGATAAAAGGAACCTTAGAGACCATCTCCTCCAACAAAACACACACATACACACACCCTGATTTCACAGATAAGAAAACTGAGTCTTAGTCAAGGTTACGCTGATAAACACACAGTTAAGAAAACAGTCAAATTGAGATAGATGAAAGAAAGCAGGACATGATAGAAAGAAAGATAGATAGATAGATAGATGAATGATGGATGGATAGAAGAATAGAGGGATAGATTAGATAGCTAAATAGATATAGATAGATAGATGGATTAGAGATAGATATAGATAGATGGATTAGGTAGATAGATATAGATAGATAGACAGACAGACAACAGGCAAATGGATGATAGATGATAAATTTATAGAGACAGAAAAAGATGGAGACAAACAGAGACGCACAGAGAGAGCACAGCCACAGAGAGAGAGAGGCAGAGAGAAAAAGAAATAGGGAAAGAAATCATATATTAAACCCTTACTGTATGCCAACCACTATGCTAATATGGTAAGTAATAGATAGAATCAAGATAAAGTCAGATCCTCTAGTCCTGTTTCTGTACTGAAGAGAGGAGAGGTTTGGCCTGGAAATAAGGAAATATGGACTCTAGATCCCTCTCTGTCACAAACTGGTTTTGTGACCTTAAAAGTCCCTTCCTCCTTTGTCTGGAAAAGGAAGATTTGATGATCTTTGATTTCCTCTGATGTTAACAATCAGAAATCAGAAATCTGGGAGCCAGAAACTCAGAAGCCATCTAGTCTACCTCCTTCATTTGACAGATGGAGAAACTGAGGCACACTGCAGGTAAATGACATGCCCCAAATCACACAAAGCCAGGACTGAGATTTGAACCAATATTTTCTGGCTTCCAATCTACTTCTCTTTATACTACACTATCCTGTCAAGGAGAGCTTTCAGAATTGATCTAATCATGTGGTTTCCAATGAGCATGCCATGGGGGTGGGGTGGGGAAGAGATCAAAGTCTTTGGAGTGTGCCAATGAACCTACTGTCACAGACCTGGGTTCACAGGTGAGAAAAAGTCCACCAGCTCCATCAGATAAGTTGCCAGATCTGAAACCTTGTGAATTCTTAAACATAAAACCCTCTCCCCCGGGAGACAAAGGTGCCTGTCTTCAAAGGGAGGGCACAGATGTCTTGTCATTCTCCCCACCTCTCTTCCCCCTTTGAGTGGGCAAGCCACTGAGTCTGACTCCATCAAGTCTCGTCCAGCTTTCCCTTCACAGAACCGGCTGACCTAGATTAGATCCCTTCCCCAGTCACACACATGATAAAGAAGGCTGCTGTTCGCATTGCGTCCTCAAAGGAAGCCTTATGGATGGCAATTATTACTTCCAGAGTTCAGACAAAGGTGACATTTTGGTTAAGAGTTCTGCACTGAACAGATCCAACTCTCCTCCGGTAAATCGACCCACTGTTTGAATTTCCAGAGAAACTTTTCTCCCTTTGTTTTATTCCTCGCTCTTCTTTGACCGTGGTCAACAAGGATGCCCAGTCGGATCCACCCAGTCCTCCTCCCAAGTCCCAGTTCTCCAAAGTGTCCTCAAGAAAGGTGACAGGACCAGCGGGGATAGAGCATCTGGCAAGTCATTTAAAGCTAACAGAATGACCAAGTGCTCTCAGAAGACACCTACTTGATTCCTGCCATCCCTTACACTGTGCGGCCTAAGGACCTGGGAAAGGTAAGGGAAGCTCTCAGGAAAAGAAGGCTCCTCTAGAATGTTGCTTCTGAAGGCTTCACTCAACCCAAGACAAAAACAATCTTAAACCAACAAAACTGTCACACTACCCAACTTTGCCTGCCTCTCCTTTTCACTCCATCCTCCTCCCTCCCCCCAAAAAAATCAGAAAGAAAGACTGCTTAGGCAAGGATTTCTCAACTTAACTATACATGTCTTTTGCTTTACCGGTAAGAAAATTCCATACTAACTGACTTAATTTAAGCCTTTTACATAGCTCCAAATGCTTGGATTGAAAAATAATATTTCATCTGCTGAACTGAATGTTGGCAAGAAACAAAGCAGGACTCGGAAACCCTAATTATAGATGAGTGTTTACATTTGCACACACATGTTTAGGATAAGCCCCCTAGCCATGCCAGTACATACAAAGCCACCTGAGCCATATAGTCAGACCCACTAACATCGGTGGAATGCATATTTCCATCCCGGGCAGTCCTTTTGCACCCCATTCTAGTCATAGTCTAGACTGGACTTTTTGTACTTCCAATGGGATTTCATGGACTTGGGCCCAACACACCACTGCCTTTCCCCCCAAAATTGAAGGATCCCACTATACCACAGTGCCTGACAATGAGAGAGATGAGGATTTGTTAAATCAGGTGGTTTCTAATGGACACTTAGGTAGTGAGCTGTGACTTCACCTGACTCGAAATACCCACCTTTCCTGACCCAACCCAGGCTGAAAACAGTGCCGAGAGTCTAGAGATCCTCCACTCATGCCAGATTTTGGAGGATTTGGGGGGAAAGCTATTAGGTTTTTGTTTGTTTGGGGGATTGTTTTTTGTTTGATTGGTTTTTACACATAGACCTCTATGGGGAGTTAACTACTGGTGTAGGTGAGAATCGGAGAGGCTTCTCTTTTGTACTGAAACAAATAAGAAAGAATGGTGAGGAAATGGGGGTGGAGGGGGCAGCTGCCCTCTCCAGTTGTATGGACTAAGTGCCATAATCTGTGAGTTCCCAGTGTCCCAGTGGGTTCCACTCTCTGCAACCTAGCCCTGCGGAGGACAGGCAAAGACTTACATGCTTGTCTCTCAGGGCCCTTGGACACCTGGGAAGGGAAGTTCCTTGCCGGGGGGAGCTGTGCTCTAGGGTGAGCTGGGCATGGCAAACTGCTCCCGCTCACCTTAAATGCCCGTTCCAAATCTGCTCCAGAGGTGAAGGTCTTTGCCTACCTCAGATTTGGGTCTCCCTCTGATCAATGAGCTGTCCCAGCTCACAGAAGAGCGACTCTCTGGGGCTCGGAGGGCCTCCCCCCATTCCCCGGCTCTGCCTCCCTTGCAGCAAGGGTGGCACAAGCCACTCTGTTCCCCTGGCTGGGAAGGGCACTCAGCCCAACCGGTGGTTGCTGGGAATCTTCCCTCCTCCATTGCCCATCTCCGACCTTCTCTCCCCTCAGCCCTGCTCCCAGGATACCTGTTTGCCTCTGCCGCTGTTCTCCCTCTTGGGCTGGGTCTGTACGGAGCCCTTCCCAACCTAACCCAGCTCCCGGCTGCCCGCCCCCGGCTCCGGGGAGCGCAGCCCGGCGGCGGGCGGCCGAAGTCGGGGCTGCGGGGACGCAGGCGAAGGGAGCGGAGCCCGGGGCGCTGCTCCGTGAGGACCGACAGACTGACGGACGGCCCGACTGAGCGTCCGAAGCCCCGCGCCTCTAGAGCCGAAAGCGCGCCCCTACATGGGAGACGGAAGGGGACGCGAGCAGCAGCTATGACACCGCCCCCTCCGCAGGGTCCCCAGCCCCGCGGCCGAGGCACCGGGAGGGGGCGGGGGGAGGGCAGGGGGTAGCTCCCGATACCCTCCCGCCCCCAGCCCCTCGCCCTGCCTCAGTCCCGCCATCACTGATGCCAACAGGTCCCCAGCGGCTCGCGAGCACGCCCGCCGAGGCCCCCTGGAGTGCCAGTCCCGAAGCCGGACCACCAGAAGGGACAGGGGGCAGGGGGCAGGGGGCAGGGGGCGTAGCAGGGGACGGGAGCACAAGCCGGCACCGGCCCCCTGAGTTGGAGAACGCGGGGAGAGGAGAAGCGGGAGGGGACGCGGGGGTGGGAGGCGGCACTCACCTCTCGGCCGCCCGGGGCCGCCGCCGCCGCTGCCCCGCTGGCTCCCGGGCTCCGTCAGTCCGTCGGCCGGTCGGTGGGTCGGTCGGTCCCGAGGCGCCTCCGCTCGCTCGCTCGCTCGCAGCCGAGCGCGGAGGCCGGCGGGGGAGGGGACGCCAGGGGAGGGGGCGGCGATGAATGGAGGTGCCGAGCCGGCACACGAGCGCGCACGCACACACACACTCACTCACACATACACACACTCACCCTCACCCTCACACCTCGCGCAGCCAGCCCGCAGCCGCGTCCTTGCGCGCACCCCCCCCCCCCACCCGGCTCTACCAGGCACCCTCTTGGTCCCTCCCAAAATAAATACAATTGTGTGTGTGTGTGTGTGTGTGTGTGTGTGTGTGTGTGCCTCCTTTCCTCCCTTTCTCTCCTTTCTCTCAAGCTCCCCCCTTTCAGCTTGGCAGACACGCCAGGCGTCTTGTTCTCCCCAGCCTTCCCTGTGTGTGTGTGTCTGTCTGTCTGTGAGTCTGGCTGACCCCCCTCCCCCCACCCCTTCCCGGGCCCTCCCCTCTCGGCTCTCTGTGGCTCTCTCGCTCTCTCCCTCTCTCACTCTCGCCGGCTCTCCCTCTAGCTCTCTCCCTCTCCGGAGCCCAACTGAGCCCAAGCGGCGGGCAGCACGATCTCAGTCCATGTGCGCCGCTCGCGGCCTCCCCTCCCAGCTCCCCCCCTCGCCCCCGGTGCCCGCGGCCCCGCCGGACTTGAGCGCCCCGCAAACTCTGTGCGGCGCCCGCCCCCTCCCCGGCGATACCCCCGCGGCCCCGGGGGAAGATTCACTCCATCCCTCCCTCCCCCTCGGCCCACGTCAGTGCCGGGGGTTCACGTCCCCCTCCTCCGCCCGGGCGCCGGCTTTTCTTGGGGTGCCCACCCCACCCCTTTCCTCTAATGGCTCCCACGGTTTCCAGGCAGCTCAACGCAACCTGTGCGCACACCCAGCCCCGGGCAGACACGCGCCCGTGCTCACACACTCACACACACACACAGATCCACACACGAGGAGCAGGAGCTTGGCAGACGGTTCTCCTCCCTTCCCTACCCCGAGAAGCTGCCCACGTTAACTCCTGCAAACTGCTGTTCTTTCGCATTGGACACCTTACACCAGAGCCCTGGGCTGTAACTCTTTCATCCCCGGACCCCTTCTCCCTTTGGCTGAGAACTACACACATGTACACACACGCAAAAGGGAGGAGGGAAGACGTGGGGAGGAGGATCCTGTCTACTCAACTCTGGCACCACCAAGAGGGAGTCCTGTCTCTGTGCCTTCTTTTCCCCAAATCTCTGCTCTTCTGGGTAGCTCTGTGGCCGGAGGTCCTCGCATCTTCTGCATTTCCCCTCCCACTGGACCCTAGCGAAGAAGGGACGGGGCCAGGAGATGCCCATGTCCGAAGCACCTTGGCCATCCCTAAACCGGAAATCTCCAAGCCCTCTCCAGCAGCCCCTGTATGTGCCCCCCTCCACCCTTAGGAGTGTGTCCCCCAATAACTACTTGTAGGACAACCTGGTAAGCTGCTGCCAGCACGGGAAGCTGTGCCGAGTATCCTTTTCTAGTATCCCAAACCCTGACTTTCCCACCTGCTCTCAGAAGTCGCAGAGGAAACAGCACATCCAAGTTTGGGCTTGGTTTGGGGTTTTAATTTTTATTTGTCTGGTTTTTGTTTTAAGAAAGAAAAATTATCCCTGCTTAGGGATCATGCAAATGTGAAGACTCAGACAGGGTCTTTGAGACAAAACTATGTACTCCCTCAACCCCTTTCTTTTGATTCACTGGATGAGAGATTTTGGACAAGGCAACACTCAGCTCAGCTCCTCCCGGCCTCAGTTTCCTTCTTTATATAATGAGGGAGTTGGACAAGAAGGGTTTCTTAAGTCCCTTCCAGATACCTATTCGCTGAGTTACCAAAATGAGGAGTAAAGGATCATCTCAAAACTAGGAAAGAAAGCCTCTTTCCTGGAACATCCACCACTGCCTTCCCTACAGCCACATCCTATTCCCTGTCCCTTTCCTCTCCGCCCCAGGCTTAGAAGCCTCTAGTCCTTGGAATAAAAATGAAATGGGCCATGCCCCTCACCAGCTGGGCACAGAATTGTGAGGTTTGCCCTGAGACTTTAGCTGAAGCAGATCTGCGAATCACCTGTCCTCTGGATGGCAGCAGCTGAAAGAAGGAGCATAGGATCTAAGCGTTTGCCAACCGGTGGCTGGAACAGGGAGCAGAATCTGAGCATCCTTTTCCCTGAATCACACTGGTATTTAGCACAAGTTACTCTGTCTCAGTAATGAAAGAATAAGTGTCTTCCCCCCCAGTAGTTTGTGAGCTCATTGACAACAGACACTGTGTGATCCCCTCCTCTTAGTATGGTGTCCTGCACACAGTAGATAAATAGAAACAAATAAATAACTCTTAACTGCTCATTGCTGCTCTTGCTGATCAGAAAACGCTAGGATTATAGATTTAGAGCTAAAATGGCCTGTAGAGGCCATCCCACTCCACTCCCTTATTTCCCAATTAGGAAACTGAGGTCCTGAAAGGTTGAGTGATGTGTCCCAAGATTACAGAGCATCAAGGTTCAAATCCTACCCTGCCCTTTTCCAGGTTAATTTCATCTCAGAGGAGAGAGGAATCACAAACAGACTACAGTATCCCTCACAGATTAATAAATAATATAACTACAAATAATTCATATTATTTTAATTTAGTATGGTCCTATCTAATTCATCCATTGCTCTGAACAGCTCTAATCTTTCTCAAAAAAAAATTCCCTTAAAAAAAAAGCTGAAGTCTCTGTGCAACTTTCACTCCCAATTTCTTGTTTTGCCTTTTGGGATCAAGAACAAGACTAGCCCTTCCTCCACATGAAAGCCTCAAACAGCCTTCAAACACTTGAAGAGCCTTAACAATCAAGGTTCTCTGCAAGCTAAGCTTTTCTCCACAGCTTCATTTGTAGTAAAATACTATCAATGCAAGCTTCCCTCTTGTAATCTGGGTTTGATTTCTGGAGAATATATTGCATTTTGTGACAAGCACTAGAGGATGATGGGTAAGGGTGTTTTAGTTGGAGCCCAAAGCCTACACTTAAATACCACCCCGACACTTTCTATGTGATGCTGCACAAATTACTCAACTTCCTGATGCCTCAGTTTTCTTATCTCTCAAACAGAAGGGCTGGAATTCTGGCTCTAACTCTATAATCTTATATGATCTTAACTCTTAACTCCAGTTTCTCATTTTCTTCAACCAATCTTCCCATGATATGACGTCTTGACCACCTCACATTCTGGTCACCCTAAACTGTTCTTGGTCTTACTTGGATTTTACTGAAGGATATAGACTAGATAAGTGATTTCATTGGTATAGGGAACTCCCAGGTGATGAAACTCCCTTTACCAATGCAGGTCAGCACCCTCTCTGCAACTTGTAGTCTTAGAATCTGTCCTAGAATATAATAAAGTTCAGTGACTTACCAGGATCAGCCTGTCAGCATGTGTCAGAGGCAGTACTAGGCTTCCTGGCTTCAAAGTTGGCTAACTATGTCATGCCATGTTATCGCTAGCAATACCCAGACCTGTCTCCAGAAGTGATTTGATAAGAGCAAAATTTGATAGGGGACAGTAGACCAGTCCCTTCCCTTATTCTGGACAGTTCTCTTCAACTCATCTAAATCATCGATGTCAGCATTTCCCATAACAATGGGAATTGTTATCCAACTCATGCTACCCTCATCGAGGGATGACCTCCCATAAAATCTCCAATAATATTGACCTAAAATGCTAAAGATCCTTTGATCAAATGTCTTTGAACATATTGCAGGTACTCACTACTCCTCAGAGAGTCCCTGGATGATTTCATGAGACTTCTATCTGCCCACATTTGTTTGACAGGGAGAAATGAAGAGAAGATATCATACATGGGAGACATCTTGTTAGAAAAAAACATTTTAAGGCTGTGTTTACCTCTCAAGTCCAATTTTTAAAAATCCTTAATAATAAGCACAGTGGAATCAAGTTTTATATATTTTGATCAGTTATGTGATTGTGAGATTTGGTTTGCTTTAGAATACTATTGGTCAAAAATCTGCCTATTCCTTTCTTATATTTTTGTCAAATATGTGTAGCACAATGGACAGAGGGCTAGCTTCAAAGGAACACTTGGGGTCCTCTGAAGTCTCTGACAGATACTGACCAAGTTATTCAGCCTGTCAGTGCTCTAGGAAACGTTTCTAAAACTATAAATTGCAGGAACTGACCTGCATCAGTAGGGGGAGTTTCTTTACCTGATAGTTCCCTATACCAGAGAAATCATAGATCCAGTATTTATCTTATACCATAGATAAATAGATAGATAGATAGATAGATAGATAGATAGATAGATAGATAGATAGATAGATATAGGTAGACAGACAGATAGAAGTAGATTATTCTTACAGCAGATCTAGCAGTTTGTTCTGTTAGTTTTTTTTTCCCCAATAATAATCCCCTCATTCCATTCGATTACGAAATTCCCTTTGAGGTATCTTAAAAATTGATCCTCTGTGCCTTCACAATTATATTACCTTTAGCATAAATTGCTTCTGTGTGGTATATTTAGTCAAATACAACAGATCTGCCCTCTTCATCTTCTTAAGTGCCATTTTCATTTTCTCAGTTAACACCATGTACTAAAGTATAACAGCCAAAATGTGACGATTCCTCTATAATGAATAATGACAACAAATTATTGTAGAAACACTGGCAAATATCTTTCATTATGGATCTATGTGATGTCTTCTTTCCAGTTTCATCAGTAATTGTTCTTGGAATTATCCAATTTAATTAGGTCTCATGCCAAATTTTCTTCTGCAGTTTTATTTCCCCTTCTACTGCCTTCCATTATTTTGTAAAATGGTACCGCTAGTAATTTACCAGATTACTCCTCCACATTTTGTTATCTTTGATTACCAGGCCTCTCTGCCTGAGAAGGAAATAAGTATCAGTGGTTGCATAATTTTTCGGGACTTTTTTTTTGTCTACCCATCGTGGACTCTGATTTATATTATAATCAATGTCTTTACCTTTATCCATTTCCCATTCTTGAAGTCAACTGTTTAAATAGATGAGATTGGAGCCATTGTAATTATGCAGTACATGATGAAATTTCTCCTATCCCCATTTCTTCTATCTTGATATTCATTTGGATTTATTTTAAGCAATAGATGACTAAACTGAACACAGCCATCTGACTTTGAAATGACTTCCTTATCAATAAGTACTCATTTCCTGTCTAAGATATAGTCAACAGCTCAGGGCTCTCTATGTTCAGCACCTTCTGATCCTCTCACTGTATAAACTTAGACATTAATGCTTTTGAATTATATGTCAAGTACATCTGTAAAATGAGGAAATTGAAGAATGCCAGTGATAAAATGGTGAATATTATATTAAAAATGAATCAGAAAGCTGAAAGTGACCATAGGTAGACATCTTAGTCTCTCTAAGCTTCACTTTCCTTATCTACAAAATGGGTATATCATTCCTGGGGTACCTACACCACAGAGATGATTAATGAAACTCAAATGAGATGAAATAGGAAAACATTTTGCAAACGCTTTCTAAATAACAATAATTATAATGGTAGCTAGGTGGCCTAGATATGTTGGAGCCAGGAAGTCCTCAGTTTCAATCTCACCTCAGACATAGATGTGTGTGACATGAACAAGTCCCTTAACTGCTTTTAGCCTCAGTTGGTATTCAGCCCCATTTTTTCTCAGTAAAATAGGGATAATAATAGCATCCGCTTCACAGGGTTATTGGGAGGATCACATGGGATAATATATGCAAAATGCTTTACAGACTATATAAAAACTAGCTAGTAATAATAATAAATCCCATAGCATATGGGAGCGTGGATTCTTTAGAAGATCTTGCCCTCTTTCGTTTCTCTCTTGCGTCAGGCTACATTTTTCAACATGTTTTGCTGGGCCCTCTTTGCATTAAAGTCACTAATTGTCAAGCAAGGCATGTGTTGACTTAGTCTAGAGGAACTTTGTTGAGTTCTTTGAAGGATGGCTTTCAGTCTTCATCTTCTGCCACAGAGGTGAGCACATTTGTGAGCACATTTACCTTTGTGGTCATCTCTTGGCTTACGTTCAACATGGACTCTGCAAATGCAGATGGCTAAGTGGCCCCCACAGAATGAGGTTGGCTCATTTTATGGGATGACCTCCCATAAAATCTCCAATAATATTGACCTAAAATGCTTTCTTCAGGATGTGAAGTGTATCAATCACTTCACAGATTGTTTGTGAAGAAATCTTCACAATTTCTGAAGAAATTGTGTATCAATTTCTTGATTACACAATCAAGAAGTGTATCTTGAAGATTGATACACTGAAGAAAGTGTATCAATCTCTTCATTCCTCTCTCCCATTAAAAACATCTTCTTTAAGGTCTTCCAATTCAATTTATGCCCATGGCATTGGTGTAATGAAATTCAGTTCCTCTTGTGAGATCATCTCGGAGGCCATTGACCTACCATTGAGAGTAGCAAAAATACTGGTTTTCAGCTGGTTAGAAACTTCTTTGACTCTTAGCTTCTGTCTCTTTGCCATTCTACCACCATCACTATAGAAGCCCTCGCCACTTTATTTGTTTTGTCTTCTCTATTGCCATAGTCAAAGGACCCATCATCCATTACTTTAGAGCCAACCATCTGGGAATCAGCTTCTTTGTACTTAGCTACATTTGTCCTAAGACAGCAGACACAGTCTAACCTCAGGACTCTAATCTACACTTAGCAGAGTCTCTAAGAATCAACCAGCCACATTAAGACCAGAGAGTCAAGAAGACTACTATAGAACTTCTAGACACTATGCATCCATTAATCCATTCTTTCTTTCTTTCTTTTTTCTTTCTTTCTTTCTCTCTTTTAACTATTGCTGACTCATACTGGGCACACAGGGCAACAGAAGCAGAAAGTCTTTTTTCCATGAATTTTTGTCCAGACACAATTTGAGGGAGAGAAAATAAGGAGGGAACCAGAAGACCTCTGACATCGTCAGGTATAGGGAATGCACAGTGAAAAAAATCTATCAACTCAAATGGTGTACTAAGATGGTAAGGGACTTGTCCAAGGTCCCACAATCATTATAGGGAAGAAACTGAATTTCAACTCAGATGTTCCTAATTTTAAGACTGCTCCTTATCTACTGTTATTTGCTGTCCCCCTCTCCCTCATATTGTACTTATGCAATTTATTTTTTGAACCTTAATGAAGGACTTTGTATTTATCTCTTAATTTTCATTCTACTAAATCAATCTTTCCTATTTCTACTTTAAAGGTATAATCTTGTTGACAATATGGAGAATTTCTAAGCTGTCTTCATTTAAAGTGTCAGTCCTGGTCCAAGTCTTTTTACCCTTTACTTGTTCACACACACACACACACACACACACACACACACACACACAAATACACATGGAAAGTTGGTAGAAAGGAAAGAGAAGAAGGAAGAAAGGAAGGGGAGGAGGAAGATAATAAAAGAAGAGGAAAGGAAAGGGGAGAGGAGAAGAAAAGAAAAAAGAAAGGAAAGACGAGAGAAGAGGAAAAGAAAGAAGAGGAGAGGAGAGAAAAAACAGAGCATGGTTTGATTTCTTGTGGATCACATGCTAGATCTCCTTGATCTAACTCAGTTTCCCTGAGTGCTCCCAAACCATCCCTAGAACAACTTATCTAGATCACATCTGTATGCTCTAGATTTTTCCTACAAATCATAGTCAAGCTCAACAGTCTCTAGTCAAAAGATTTTTCCCTCTTCCCATGTTTGAAAATCAGGACATTTACCCATCTTTCATGCTGTAGCATGTAGCCCATTCGCTGTGATTTTCCACAGATGACTAACAGACGCTCAGGATTATATCCATAAGGTTTTTAAATATCCTGGCTTCCAGACCTTGCTGATCTGAACTCACTGATGGCAGTACCAGACCCGGTTGATCTGAATTCATGGATGGTAGCCCAGTTGTCTATAATCGTTCCCTCACGTGCTTGGATTAAGAAACATTTTTTGTTCTCCAAATCACAAAAAATCACAGAAATTCAGCATCAGAGGGGACCTCATACCATTTAATCCAACTCCACCTATAAAAATATCATTTTCATGGCACTCCAAGCCTACCTCTGCTGGAAGAATCCCAAAGAGGAAAGCCATCGCTGAATTAGCTCATCCCATCTAAAGTAGCTCTCATCTTTAGGAAGTTATTACTGCCACAGTGCTTAAGTTTCTCCCTTTGAAGTTTCCATCCAATTCTCCTTGAGAGCAAAGAAGAACTAATCTAGTCCCTTTCCCACATCACAACCAACACATCACAAAGACATGAAGAGAATTTCATATCCCCTGACATAATAACACTTGGTCCTCATATGTCATAACTCAAGGTTCTTCACTCTCTTGACTGTCCTTCTCTGAATATTCCTCAGCTTGTTTATGTTCTCCCCAAAATGAGACGTCAGAGCTGAATCCCGCATCCTTGATGGGGCCTGATTAAGACAGAGGAATGATTATCACTTCCTCGTTTCTGGAATCAATCAACAAGCATTGATTAATCACCAATTATTCACTGGTCAAAGGGCTGGACTACAAAGGTAAAAATAAAACAGTCCCTGCCTTCAAGGAGCTTACCTTCTGAAAAAGGAGATAATAGATTTGACCAACAGGTTTGCAACAGATACACAGTAACCCTAAAAATGAAGGTACTGGCCCCTGAAAGAAATATCATGCAAAAGGTAGTACTTGAGTCATATCTTGAATGGAATCAGGGATTCCCAAAGGAAGAGGTGAGGTGAGAATATTCCAGGTATAAAGGGGAGCCACTGGGAAAGCAGAGGAAGGGGAGATAGAGGGTCATGCCCAAGAAACAGCAAGGAAGCCAATATGGCTAGGTTATGGATGAGAATAGAGTATGAAAAGACTAAAAAAGATAGAATTCAGTTTGTGAGAAGGTGAAAACACCCCAAAAAAGAGGGATGGATAGATCTATGGAGCCACTAATTTTTACTGAGTGAGGGAAAGGGATGATATGTTTGACCTAAACTTTAGGAAATCCCTTAGACAGCTGTGTGAATGATGGATGGGAATAGGGGAAGATGAGGCAGGAAGAGGAAACTGGAGCTGATTCCAACAGTCTAGATAAGTGTCGTCTTCAGATATGCTAGACATGCCATTTATATCTTTATATCAGCAGTAGAGTTTTTAAATATGACAGAACCAAGCATCCTTTGGCCTCTCCTTTAAAGATGTCCTCCCAAGTAGATACTGAACCCTTGGGCTTGACCTTTCAACCAGTGTCTCTATCCACTCAATTATGGATCTAGAGCAGAGTGTCAAACACGTAGCCATGTGGCCCAGTGTACAACACTTCCAAGTGGGGCCTAGATTAAGTAATATTTAATAATATAAAATGACAACAAAACGTAAATAACATTGCATTTGAAAGCTAAGTCAGTATGTAGCCTAAGGGGAATAGTATGGATCTCTGCTAAAATCTAGGTCAACTATATCTATAGCACCGTGCTGATCAACTTGTTTATTAGCCCTGTCCAGAAAGGCAATCGGGTTAGTCTAACATTACCTCTTCTTGATGGGCCATGGTGGCTCTTTGTGATCACTGCTTCCTTTTCTAAATGATCACTAACCATCCCTTTAAAAACACATGTGAAAATTCTGCCAGGAATCTCAGTCCAGCTTAAGGTCTGGAACTTAAAGATTCCTTTCTCTTCTCTTTTTTGGAAAATTGGAAAATTTATCCTTTTCTTCTGTTTGGTACTTCTGATTTCATCAGTCTTCTGAATACCATTAACAGTAGAAAATAATGGCAGCTGGGTGGCGCAGTGGATAGAGCATCAGCCCTGAAGTCAGGAAGATCTGAGTTCAAATCTGGCCTCAGATACTTAACACTTCCTAGCTGTGTGATCTTAGGCAAGTCACTTAACCCCAATTGCCTCAGGGGAAAAAAAACAATCTGTCTGTCATCCCAAACCAACCCTTTCCATGGTTCTCCCTTACTGTTCTCTCAGTTTAATGCTTCTCTAGGGGATCTGTGATTACACCTATATAGGAGCTTCCTCAAGAATACAACCCAAGGGCTTTTTCCTGTCCTAGTCTTGTCCTATTCTCCATGGGGTTCCACTCAACAGAGTAGGGGCTTTCCTCTAAATCTCCTGATCTTCTATGGATGCCAGTGACACACTTGAGTTACTCATGTTATTTCCTTCTCTTACCTTCTGACCACCCCACTTCCTTTGCTCTTCCCCCATCCCTAATGCTTCAGGCATCCCATTATTTATTATTAATATGCCATAGCTTAGTCACTTCCTTTCCACTTTTCTTTCTACTGCCTTTAAATGACTCACACATTCTCTGTCTGGTGTGACTCCAACCTGTCCCCATTTTGCAGGTAGAGAAAGTGAGACTTAGGAAATTTAAATGGCTTGCTCAAAATCATTCAGCTGGTCAGTGCCAGAGCCTGAATTCAAATCCAGCCTTACCATTTGTCCACTATTTCCCACTGTCCAAAGCTCATCTTTACTTCAAGAGCCCAAGAATAGCATAAAGCAGCATTTCCAGCAGCATTATGACACTCTATGGTCATTGTCTAGTTCAGCGGTTAGCACGTAGGATAAGGTCATGGACTGCCCCTGCCATGCCCATTGATACAAGATGAAGAAACTCCCTGTATTGATGCTATTTGTGGGCTCAGACACTTATCTGGGGACATTGAGTGATTAAGTGACTTGCCCAGGGTCACCTAGCCTGCATGGTTCAGACAAATGCTGTCTCTCATCATGTCTGGCACAGAATACAAAATGCTTCTTGACTGACTGACTCTTCCAAAGATGTCCTTATTGTGTCGTGATGGCCTGGCTTTATCACTTCCCTTTGCCAGTTTGTGACCCGAGGAGTAAAAAATGGATGGCAGGGGCAGGAGAATGAGCAAACAGACAGCGTTTTGCAAATATTGACTATGTGCCAGACACTGGGTAAGTTTCAAGAATATAAAGACAAAAACAAAATAGGTCCTGCCCTCAAGTTGCTTATATTTTAATAGGAGAAGAAAGGACATAAAGGGGAATGATGATAAGGGAAGGGTAAATAGAAACGAGGGAAAGGAGGAGAGACTGTGAACAGGACCAAAAAAAATAATTAGGACTCATGCCCAAAGGTAGGAAAGAGTTATGAGTAAATTAATTAATTAAGATCCTGATGACAGTCCTATTGGGAAATCTAATCATTTCGCAATAAACGCGGCCTTGTGGAAAAGCGATCTGAGACCCCGCCATTCGCTCTTATTTGTGAAATTCATCCACATCACCTCTTATTGACAGGTACCTTATTTTTTTATTGACTGGAATAGACCAGGGAGACCTTAGTTTAAAGCAAACAGATATTTTTAGTTGATAAAAATGTAAACACAATCTCAATAATGACTTGCTAATATTTGTTCCCTGCCTGAGGATATTAACACAACCTTTATGTGTTTGTTAAATGTGCTTGGGGTGGGAGGAGGGAAGTTTAGTAATTGATAGAAAAATGAAGGGACCAGTGTAGTGGATCGCTAAAGTAGGGGCTGATGGGAAGGAGAATGGAAAAGTCTTCAAGGTTCACATAAGAGTTAAATGGTTTTATTTATTGATCAAGTCAGAACTACACAGTTTTGCACTGAATAAAAGCCCATAAATCTCCTTCAGAGCAATTGGCATGAAGTTCACTCTCAATTAAATACTAGGAGCATGGGTTTGGGGATTCAGAGGAAGTAGGTGCACTACCAGAAGACCACTGCTAGGGGCAGCAGAGGTGAGTCGACGAAGAGTTCCAACGTCATCTGGCTTCCTATTTCCACTATTTATTCTTGCTAATTGTTCGTTCTGTTTTGATAATGTTAAAGAATAATAAATACTGTTAGTGAGCTCTAAATTTGGTACCTTCAGACAAGACTCCTTTAGGGGTTTTCTTGGCAAAGATACTTGAGTGGTTTCTCATTTTCTTCTCTAGATCATTTGACAGATGAGGAAACTGAGGCAAATAGGGTTAAGTGACTTGCCCAGGGTCACACAGCTCATAACTGTTTGAGGCCAGATTTGAACAATGGAAGATGAGTCTTCCTGACTTTAAGACCCTCACTCTACCCTCTGTGCACCTAGCTCCCACATATCTTGGCTTGGTTAAGATTTATTTAGCAATATGACAAAGAATTAAAGAGGAGCTCATCACCAGTGTTTTAAGGAAAACAGAAAATCCAAGCTCTGTCCAATTCTAGTGCTAGTTTGGAGTTGAAAAATCCCTTCCTACGGAATGAATTTTGTAGGGGAGTAAGAAAGGGGGTGTCTGTATGGTTACTGTTTGCATAATTAACAGTATACTGAATTTGGAGTCAGAACTCAAGGCTCACTCCAGCTTTCCTTCCTATAGCCTACAGGCCCTTGGACAAATCAATGCACTGCCCTGACTCTTATTATTTTTATCTGTAAAAATCAAAGGATTGCACTTCTCATTCAAGCTCCTCATTTAGATCTCTATCCCGGTGATTCAATGACATGTATTTCCAGTTGGATGACTATCCTTACTGAACATCAGTTTTGCTCCTTCTCCACAACAGACTTGGCTGAATTGGGCTCTTAAGCTAAAAAGGCCCAGAGGTACAAGTCTCCAGGTCTATGTAATGCCAGGACATGAAGCAGAAGTTCATGACCATCATGCACTCCCAATCTCAGTCATTCTGAAGGATGTCACACTGCAGATGGAAGAGACCATTCTCTGCCTCATTTCTTATCAACTTTTTATCACTTATTGGGTTTTGTCTCAGCCAAACTGAAACCTGTTGAAGACCTTGACTGATAGTAGATCTGTCCTTGGAATCTTGTGCGAAAACTAGATTGTTAATCTGATCCTGGAATCCCTCAGTTTATTTCTACGTATATTCACTGAGCAACTCCCATGTGCAAGATTCTGAGGTAGGAAATCATTCCTGCCCTGAAACTTGTTAAAGACCTTCACTTAAAAAGGCCAAGGTGTCCTACCGCATCCAGGACCATCTCCAGTTGTCCTGATCTATGTCTGGCCGCTGGACCCAAATAAGATCTTGCCCAGCCCTCCCTCAACTTCAATCCAATTCACTTGCATATTAAAGCATCACCTCCCCGAGGTCATAGTCCTCTTGAAGCACAAAGAACAACAACAAACCCTCATTTCTAAGCACCCAAAGCTTGGCCAACTATCAACCAATCACCAAAACAGCATGTATTCAACCCTTCCCAAATTCCAGGAATGATCTGAGGTGCTGGGAATACAGGGACACAAACACCACAATCCCTGTCCTGTTCTATTCCATTGGAGGAAACAACAATGTGTAAATAACTTCAGATAAAAACACAAAATCCATTTCAGGGAGGGATGCTGAGGACTGTCAGGGATCAAGCTCAAACTCAAACTCAAAGAGCCACCTCCTTCCTACAGGAAGCCCAGCCTGATTTCCTCTCCCAATCCTCAAAATTACATTACATATAGATTGTCTCTATTTATCTGCACATCTCGACAAAATGTAAACTCCTTGAGGACAGGGACTTTCATTTGTGTGTATGTGTGTGTTCAGTGCCTGTCATATTTGTCACTGTTATTCAGTCCAACACTTTATGACCCCATTTAAGGTTTTCTTGGCAAAATACTACAGTGATTTCTCAATTCTTCTCCTATTCATTGCCACCTAATTGTTGAACATAAGCATTTAATAAATACTCACCAGCTGAATGGAGGAATTGAGAAGAGAACCTCTGGAATGGTTCTTTTGGTTTTGCTATATCAGAAGGCTATCCTTAGCCGTCTGATGCCACGATTGAGTGTTATATCTAGCTTCCACCGAATGTGTTTATTCTCTCAAAACAACTTGCATTTGCTTTTTCAGTCTCTAAGAAAAATCTAAGCAACCCAAGAGCTGAGCTAGGCTGTGAGAATCTCACCATTTTCTTCATTGCATGTCCTTGAAAAGGGCTCCTGACCTTGCTATTTTATTCTCCTCTGTTCATCCGAGAAGTCACACGTGGTCAAGTAGCACTCACCACCACATGCTAGCTGGGCTAATGTCCTAAGATCTTAAAATATCAGTTTTCCAATCCCAAAGGTCTCACCCTTTTCCTCTGCCTCCTTCTGCTACTTGAAGAGACATCCTGATAGAAATATTCAGAGGCAGGAAACTTGGATTCACAAAAAGCCATAGACCCAACTGAGTGTGAATCCCCCTCCTATTTTACAGATAAAGAAACTGAGGCCCAACAAAGTGAAGGAACTAAGAGGATTATAGATCTAGAAAGGAACACAGAAAACACTGACTCCACACTTTTTCATTTTACAGATGAGGAAACTGAGGTCTTAGGAAATGAAGGGATTTGCCCAAGATAACACAGGTGGCAAGCCTCAGTGGTAGAACTTGAATTCAGGTTTTCTGACTCCGAAGGCAGTATTTTTTCAATTGAATCATAATCCTATGCAGATCTTCAAACACAGCACGCACAGCATAGGGACTTCAAGAAGCATGGGGCTATCTTGTATGCAGCGCTTCTATTTTTTTGTGTTTGGGAGTGGAGGGAGGGGGTGTTGCTGGGTTTGCACGCAGGGCAAGAAAGAAGGATTTTCACCTTCTGATGTCTTGGAGGGAAGGTTTGTTCTGGCCCATTTCTCACTCTTTTTGTGAATGAAGTAAAGAAGTTTGTGTTTTGGTTTTTCCTACCAAGAAGAAGAAGAAAAGGATAGAGGCTGGCCATCACACACAGAAGAGAAAGATGTCTTTGTTGGGTATGTCAAGCCAAGGACTGCATGGACATTGCAGACTCAAGAAATTAACAGATGAAATTCAACTTTCAGTGAAGTGTTCCACAATGGAACTGATCCAAGGCCAATCCTAGGACTCCTACTGAATACCTATGTCATTTTTAAAATGTCACTTATCTTCTCTGGGACTCAGTTTCCCTATCTACAAAATGGGGGAAAGGGTGAATTTGGTGACCTCTAAGATTTTTTTCCAGCTTAAAATCTACGAGCCTTTGTGTTATAGAGATTGTTTATGCTTTCCTTTGCCAGAGTACTATTCTTCTGGAGAAGTTAATTTTCCAAAGTACTCTGAAATAGGAAAGGGAATAAAACTAGACTCATTTGGAAATGTGGTTGATGGTTTTTTCATTACTTTGCAATTGTTTCTGTTCCAATTAAACATTTTTACCATTTCAATGTTGTTGCCTGCTTGGATCTGTAGCCTGATGATCTACTGAAGACCCAGGCCAGATTTAATGCCAGACGTTGCCAGTTTTATGCTTTGTTTTTTGGGTTTTTTTTTTTTTCAAATCAGGTAAGGGTAAATAAAGAAAGGGAGCAGATATTCATTAAGAACCTACTATGTGCTGGGTATTATGCTAAGCACTTTACAAATATTCATACATGAAGAGTCCACACAACTTGGACCCTAATCCAAGACAGTTAATAGGGAAGGTACCCTTAGTCCACATACAGAAATCAACTATGATTAGTATTGTCAATCAACAACTTTTATATCATACCTACTATGTGTCAAGCTTTTATTAGTTTCATGTCTTTGCACCTGAAATGCACTCCAGCTCCTGGTATATGGAGTTTCTCTCAGAGCTCAGCTCACTAACTGCTTCCTGCAGCAACTCTCTCTCCAAACTGTTAGTGTCCCACCTTAGGAATTATTTAGTATCTATTTCCTATTTAATTTTCAAGTATATGTTACTCCTCCCAAAGTCAGCTCCTTAAAGACAGCAACTGTATGTTTTTGTCTTTGTCGCCACATAGTGTCAGGCACACAGTAGGTGGTTAATAAATATTTACCAAACTGAAACACTGTTTCTGCTGTTATTATTATTCACATCTCTGAAGATAACTAGCTCTGTGATCATGGACAAATCATTTTATCTAAGCCCCATTACACTATGTCATGAGGTTTAAAGAAAGTGCCTCTAAACACTATAGAAATCTGTGCCATTACTGGGATAGGATCAGGGACTGGAACTGCGGTTTCATCAGTACAAAGGACTTCCAGAAGAAGAAACTCCCTCTGCCAATGAAGATGGCTATCTCCTCTGAGATTTATCATCGTGGAGAGTTGTTCCAAGCACTGAGGGAAGTAACCCAGTCGGTATATGTTAGAGGCAAGCTCTGGACTCAGGTTGCCTTCAAGGCCAGCTCTCTAACAAATCTGCTTTCTGAGTCATTTTTGTGGGTGGCTAGAGAAAAAGGGAGGGGAAGCTTCAGGAACACCGAATTCAGACTGTCGAACTTGGAGGTAGCCATCGCATCTTTGGTCGTCCCCCAAGAGAATGGGCCTTCCCACTTTGGTGCCCGTGCAGAGGCCGGATCACCCCTCCTGTCAGGTATGTTAGAGTGAGGAGGCCTTTTCTGGATGGATTGAACAAAGTGGTTGCTGTCAAATTCTGTGATTCTGACATGAATCTGAAGACAGAAACCAGCCCCACCTCACAAAGTTTTCTCTTCTTCAGTAAAACATTTGGAAATACTTTAGCCATTCTTCCCACAACATGATTCTCAGACTCACCACCATTTTATTACCAGCCTATAGACATGTTCCAACTTGCCATTGTCTGGCTCCAAACGAGCTTCTCAGAAGTAAGCACGGTACAAACACGGTACGCAGCAAGGACATGTTGTCTGGCCAGGGCAAAGTCCAGGGGGATTGCTATCTCTCCTGATCTGGACAGCGTGCTTCTAGGCTGCTCTTGTTTTGCGTTAAGCTCGAATCCCACTGAACCACGGAGTCTTCTTCATTTGCTTGGCCCCTCTCCCCTCGCCTGTACTTGTACAGTAGATTCCTGGAACCCAAGGGCAGGATTTCACATTTGTGCCTATTATTTTTCCTATTAAATTTCATCTTGTTAGTTTCAGCCCATCATGCCAGCCAGAGAGAGATGGCACAGATAGTGAATATTTCCTGGGGCAATATTCTAGAAATCTAGGGACTTCTGGAAATGCGCTTACCTTTACATGGCCTTTTCCAAATGGATTGGAGAGATTAATTCAGCCCGTGTCCCAGAGAGGTTAATTCTCCCCATATCCTAACATCTCCCAAAGAGAAAGCACATTTCCTTTTCTGGGTAGTCACTGTACATTGCAGGACCTGAGGGACCTATACAAGTCCCTTTTGCAACTAATTAGTGTACATACACACATACATGTATATATGTGTACAAATGTTATGTGTACATGCATCTATATACTACGTGTATATATTCTGTTTGGGTTATGATTTTAAATAAATGTGTATATAAATATTAATAATAATATACAGAAGAAATATGTATAATATATACATAAATTATATATTTAACAGAATATATATGTGTAAATGCATTTGTATATAATCTTTATGGATACACATGTATGTGTATCTATTTAGGTTATAATTTTCACTGAATACATCTCTTAAGAGAATTAAATATATATACATATATATTAAGAGGCTATTATATATATTACACATATATAATATTATATATGATATATACTATATTATATATAGTCTATACATATAATGTATACTATAGATAAGTATATAATAATCTATAACTTATATGTTTAACACAATTCATATGTGTAAGTGTATATTATCTATATGTATTGTGTATTCTGTTCAGGTTATGATTTTAATTGAAGATATCTCTAAATTAGCAGAATAATATATTTAAGAGAGTATATATTATATATATAACATGTTTAACAGAATTTATATGTGCAAATGTATGTCTCTAAATTTTCTATACATGCATCTATATATGGTGTGTATATATATATATATATATATAGAGAGAGAGAGAGAGAGAGAGAGAGAGAGATACTTTTTTTTCTGTTCAGATTGTGGTTTTAACTGAAGCCTCTCAACAACCTTTATCTTTACATAGGACAGAGGTTCTTAACCTAGAAATCCATAGGGACCATGGATAGATTTAAGGAAATCCATGAACTTAGATGGGGGAAAAATAACAATTTTGCTTTCCCTCACCTTGGTTTCCTTTGTAATTCTATGCATTTTATTTGATATATTTGAAAGCACCATTTTGAGAAAGAATCCAAAGGCTTCACCAGAATGCGCCAAAGGGTTAAAAAGCCTCTGCCCTGAGTCTCTTAGCCCTCATAGTGATTGCCAATAAGGGTGTGGAGCAACTAAGACCCCCCCCCACCCCAGATAGTAAACTCAGAAATTACCCTCTCTAATCATAATCTTCTGCCCCAGGGCTCCCAAGTCTGCCCTAATCTTCATTCCTGTCTCCAGTTGCTCATCTCTTCCCCATTCTTCCAACACATCATAATATATATACATTTGTCACTTTAAGGTTTGCTTCAAGCTCTCACAAATATTATCTCATTTGAATCTTAGGACAACTCTGTGAGGCAGGTCCTTTGGTCAAATGCTATTTGACCAATGAGGAAACTGAGGTTCAGAGGGTTCAGGAAATGGCCAGAAGTTGCCTAATAGAGAATTTGAATTCAGGTCTTTCCCAACTCCAAGCCCAGCATCCTATGCATTGGGCCACCCAGCTGCCACAATAAAATGTCATGTCAAAAATACAGCCTCCTCACAAAAACTCAGCCTTGCTTCCAACTTTCATATTTCAATTCCTATGGTTCTGTTCTATTTCCTATTTCCTTTTCTTCATCTTCCCAATCACATTAATACAAAACTTTAAAATCATCATTTAGATATTCATTAAACATCCCCTTATTAGCATATTCTAGAAATTTCCTAGGAATTAAAATTAAGTTCATTGACCTACAACTCTTCCCTCCCTTCCTTTCCCCATCCCTTCTGTCTCTCTCTTTCTATCTATCTCTTTCTCTTTCTCTCAATCTCTCTATCTCTGTCTCTTTGTCTCTCTGACTCTGTTTCTGTCTCTGTCTCTTTCTCTCTCTCCTCCCTCTCTTCTCTTTCTCTTTCTCCCTCCCTCTTCTCTCCCTTCTCTCTCTCTCCCCCCTCTCCTCTCCTGTCCTCTCTTCTCCCCTCCCCTCTCCTCTCCTTTCCTCTTCTCTTCTCTTTCTCATCTTTCTGTGTGTCTCTGTCTGTCTCTCAATCTCCCTGTCTCTGACTAGCTGGCTGTCTCTGTCTATCTCTGTCTGTGTGTGTGCGTCTCTCTCAAAAATCACCAATGTCTCATCCATCACATCTACAAGTTTCTAAGTCTTGCTCTCCCTCATCTCCTTTATTGTCACATTCTGTGGATTATGCTCCCATGGTCCTTTTTGTTTCTATCCCCTTCTCCCCCCACCATGTACAGACCCCACTCTATTTCAGGCCCTTATCACCTCTCACCTAGATGATTGCTTCCTAATTAGTCTCTCTGTTTCTAGGCTTCACCCTAGGTGGTGGTTCAGCTAGGTGGTGTAGGGATCGAGGTCTGGAGTGAAGTCAGGAAAAGACCTCCATTTAAATCTGATCTCAGACACATACTGCCTATGTGACCCTGGGTAAGTCACGTAACAGCTCTCTGCCTGTGTAAGTGGGTGAAATAACAGCCCCTGTGGCCCAGGTTATTATGACGATCAGATGAGATATTATCTGTAAAGTGTTTAAGCACTAGCCTGCTACCTGGTTGGAGTCTAATAAATGACTTTTCTTCCTCCAGGCCATACTTTACAGAGCTGCCAAAGGAATATGACCTGACCACATCACTTTCCTACTCAAATTCCACATTTATTGCCTGGGATATAAACTACAAGTGCCTCAGTCTACAAATGCCCTCCAGAATCTAATGCCAACTGTAGACTCCTTCATGTTTTCACCTTCCCACACATACCAGGGCACTAGTCTTACATTTCTGCTCCTTTCTTCAGCCTCATTATCTTCCATGTCCGGGTTATACTGACTCCTTCCTCTGAAACTCTCCTGTTCCATCCAGGCCCAGCTCCATCTTCTCCAAGAATCCTGCCCTAATACCGAGAACTATAAGTCATGGACTCATAGAATCAGAGGGAGAAAGGACCTTAGAGGACAGCTAACTTGTGCCCCCACTTTACAGATGAGGAACTGAAGGTCCAGACTAGGTCAGGGACTTGAGCGAGACCATCAAGGTGGGATTTGAACCCAAGATTCCTTACTCCAGAGTCATTGAGTTTTCTAGAGCATTTTGTCTCTCTTTTAATCTTTTCATATTCTATGATAAGAGTATTTAACTATGGGATATGTTAGTAGAATATAAGGTCTTTGTGGTCTTGTGTCATTGGTCATTTTAAGATGCCAGCACCTAGTGCCTTGCATTATTTCTACATGATAGACAAAAAATTCTGTGTGTGTGTGTGTGTGTGTGTGTGTGTACTAGCTAGTGGGCTAGTCAGTAGCAGTAGCAGCAGCAGGAGGAGGAGGAGGAGGAACAACTGGAGGAGGAGCAGTAGCAGCAGTAACAGGAGGAGGAGGAGGAGGAGGAAGATAAAGAGGAGTTGTAGCAGCAGCAGTAATAGTAGCAGGAGGAGGAGGAAGAGGAGAAGGAGGAGAAGCAGCAACAGGAGAAGAGAGGGGGGGGGGAGTTGTTGCTGCCATTGTTATTATTGTAGCAGCAGCAGTAATAGTAGCAGGAGAAGGAGTAGGAGTAGAAGGAGTAATACCAGAGCAGCAGCAGAATCAGGAGAAGAGAGGAGAAGGAGTTGTTACTGCTGTTGCTGTTGTTATTGTTGTAGCAACAGCAGTAACAGTAGCAGGAGGAGGAGGAGGAGCAGGAGCAGGAGCTGGAAGAGGAGGAGCAGCAGCAGCAATAGTAGCAATAGTAATAGTTGTTATTGTTGTAGCGGCAGCAGAAGAAGGAGGAAGAGTAATAGTAGTAGCAGCAGTAGTAATAGTAGCAGGAGAGGTAGTAGAAGTAGCAGCAGCAGCAATATTAGCAGTAGTAGTTGTTGTTATTGTTGTAGCAGCAGCAGAAGAAGGAGGAAGAGCAATAGTAATAGTAGCAGGAGAGGTAGTAGTAGTAGTAGCAGTAGCAGCAGCAGCAGCAGCAACAGCAACGGCAGCAGAAGCAGCAGAAATAGCAGTAGCAGTAGAAGCAATAGTAGCAGCAGCAGCAACAGTCACTTAGCAAGCTATCATGTGATAGCTGTTTGGGAAAATGATGACAAGACAGAGCTGTCAAGGTACGATGATACTAAGGTGACAATGTGACATGAGAAGAAAGGACTTTGAGGAGAAGAAAGGCTATCATCTGAGAAGAGCTTCATCCCTGACTGGCAAAGAAAAGATGTCACAATCAATAGAAAGCCATTGCCTAGCAAGAAAGCCAGATCATTGTCTCCCTGGGCTGTCTCTACCAGAGATCTGCTCAGAGACTTCAGTAAACTCTGCAGGTCACACCAGTAATATCTGTCCTCCTTCTAAGCATGCTAAAACAGTGCTTTGGTCTACTCAGATGTGTTTGCCTGAGGAAGAAGAAGTCTTGTCTTCCTAGATCTCCTTTGAAGTATAGAATATGTATGTATATACATGTAACTTATATATGTATATTGAATATGTATGCATTACATGTGTATATGGAATATCTCCTATAGGATCTATCATTTCCCAACTTCCCCTTCCCCATTTTACAACTTGTTCAATGTCATTCAACTGAATCTGGGGAATAGACAGGATAGAAGTCATCTTCCTATTCCCCACCACTCTAGGTCAAAAATTAAGCTTTCTTATCCTGAAAAATCTCTTCACTCCTGGGTCCCCTTTTTCTGATTGACTTTTTTCTCCTGGAACCTCCATTTTTTAAAAAGGTTCCCAGGTCATTCACATTAATCTCTCTCTGGACTTTCTCCTTACTCACCAAACTTCTTTCTCCACCACCGACATGGTCTTTCATCTTTCTTTCTAAGTATTATCTTCTCCCATCAGAAAGTAAACTACTTGAGGCAGAAACTATCTTTCTTGTTCCTTCTATTGGTATCCCCCACATTTAGCCCAGTGTGGCACATAGTAACCACTTAAAAATGCTTGTAGATTTAACTTGACTTAACATCATCTGAATTTCCATTAAAAACCAATCAGTTGGCCCTGAAGTTTGGGTCATTAATAAGTTTGGAAATTGAAGATCTATTTGATTTTCTGATTGGTAAGTGTGGTACCTCACAGTTTGAGACCTTGTAAGTATAGCAGGCGTATGTGTCCAATAAAGAAAGGACTACATTTCCCAGGATGACTGGACCAGAGTAAAGAGCTCATGGAGAAGTAGATCTCCCTGAGAACAGTGTTTGTCCCTTTTCCCAAGGCCATCAAAAGGATTGGTTGGTTTTTCCCTGCTAAGGAGCTATTTGGAAGGGACCACACAGAGAAAGCACAGGAGTGAGACAACCCAGTTGCAGAAAGGTTGGCAAATGACAGCTGCTACTGGCAACAGAGAGTAGGGCCCAAGACAACCTCGACCAGGGGCCACTGGATAGGAATAAGTAGAAGAAACTTGCTGAGTGCTTGAGGTAAAACCAAATAAACAACAAAAAAAGGGAGAAACTATAGACTCCCCCACCATTTTATTGACATCTTCACCCTAGAATGCATCCAAGAAAACATCTGCAAAAAGAAAAGGAATATTCCCATGCCTTCCCTTTTCAGAATAAGAGTACTGAGTCCCAAACTCCTTTGGAATGAAGAAAAAGAAAATTCCTTATTCATGAATACAGTTTAGGCTATTTTCTTTGGCTCATGATTCATTTCTGTCTAATGGAAGGTTTTTCCTATTGTCCTACTTCTCCCTTTCAAGTACCCTTGGTTTCACCTGGGAGTCACTCTTCACATTCATCACTCTCCCTCATCCTCCTCATCCAATCATATTCCAAGGCTTATCAATTCTACCTCTACTGGTTCCTCTCATCAGGGCCCTCTCCACTCACACTCTAGTTCAGGTTCAGGTTCTTAGCACCTCTGTCCTGGACTGTTAAAATAGCCTTCTAATTTGTCTCCTTGCATTAAGATTTTCCACTCTCTGCTTCATCTCCCAAATTCTTGTCAAATGGATGCTCCTAACACATCGGTCTAAGAAAGTGGCTTTTTATGGTGTCGTCATCCCTCTTGTTTTTAACACAGGCAACTAGCATTTTTCTTTTTTTCTTTTTCTTTTCTTTTCATTCTTTCTTTCTTTTTTTCTTTTTTCTTTTTTTTTTTTTTTTTTTTTTTTTCTTTTTTTTTTTTTTTTTTTTTTTTTTTTTTTTTTTTTTTTTTTTTTTTTTTTTTTTTTTGCTGAGGCAATTAGGGTTAAGTGACTTGCCCAGGGTCACACAGCCAGGAAGTGTTAAGTGTCTGAGATCAGATTTCAATTGAAGTCCTCCCGACTCAGGACTAGTGCTCTCTCCACTGCACCACCTAGCTGCCTCACAACTGACATCTTTCAAGCACTTACTATGAATCCTCCACTATGAAGGTGCTAGGGATACAAACAAAGGGAAAAAACAATCCCCCCTCTCCCCCAGGGCTCACAGTCAAATAAGGAAAGGTACCATACAAACAACTATGTACAAATCAGTTATATACATGAGGGAAGGCATGAACCTCAAGGGAGCCCAGAAAAGGCTTCTTGTACAATGTCCGACTTTAGCTGAGACTTGAAGGAAGCCAGAAGGCAGAGATGAGGAGGGAGAGAATTCCAGCTGTGGGAAACAGAACCAGAGATGGAATCCTCCGGCATTTAAAAACCTTCCTAATCTGGCTGCCCTGCACCTTTCCAAGCCCGTTACACGTTCTTCTCCTCCTTGCACTGTCTGTTCCCAGCAAATCAAGCTTCTCGCTGTTCTCTTTACACACATTCCATCTCCTACTTGTCTGCCTTTCTGGAGAAGGCTGTTCTCCATTCCTCGAATACTTTCTCCTCACCTCTGCCTCCCAGAATCCTGAGCTTCCTTTAAAGTTCAGCTCCAAGGCCCCCTCCCATAAGAGCCTCTTTATTCTCCTGGCTGTTCCCTTAAACCCCAATTACCATAAACAGGGTGTCTCAAAAAGTCTTAGTGCAAAAGTCTTAGCTTTAATTACTGAAATATGTATAAATATATATGTTTTTATTTACTTACATATGGATATTTCCCCGAAAATATGATTTCCTTGAGGGTAAGGACTGTTTAATATTTGCCTTCATACTCTTATTGCCTGGCACATAGAATGTGTTTAATAAATGCTTATGTATATATTTCCTGATTTCCTCGTTAACACCCTCCCCCCTGCTCTCAGAGAAAAAAAATCCTTCAGTTTTATAGACTCTGCATTTATTTATCTGCACAGATGTTATTTTCTCCCACTAGAATATAAGCTTTTTGAGCCCAGAGATTACTTTGTTTTCTACCCTCAGAGCTTAGTACAATGCATGGCACCTAGTGGGCACTCCATAAATGCTGAATCTAATCGATTTGAACTAAAGACATGTTCTGCCATTTTGATACGGTTCTGGCTTTGCTTGGTCTGCTAACATGGTGAGCCACTGAACGTCTAGAACTGAGTTCAACTCAGATGTTCTCAGTTTAAAATCAGAAAAATACAAGCAAGCTGAGACAGGTAAACGTCATCAGTATTTTACCATTGAAACCAAAGTCTAAAAGTATAGAAAGAGATAAGTTCCAGAGGAAGATATGTATGTGTACATAGATCATATATAGCTGTCTGGTTAGATAGATACATAGACATAGACATAGACATAGATATAGATATCTTTGTACATATACTCCTGGGACAAAAGTACAAATGGAAATGGAGTTGGGTCCAAAATTAAACAGGAAGAAAGGCAGGTAGATCACCACTAGGAAACTGCAAAGCTCTTCTAATAACCCCAAATTTCTCCAGGAAACAAAGGCCTACCTTTTTAACATCACTGCTCTGCCAGTATTGTTATATGATTCCAAGACATGGAACCCAACATCTTTGAAGAATTGTAAATGAGTATCACACAGAATATAACTGAAGGGGTGGGGATAGGCTGTACCATATGAGAAAGAATATTTATAAAGCACTTATTGTTTATCAGGTATTGTCCTAGCACTATTCTTTTTTTTTCTTTTTTACAAATATTGTCCCATTCGATCTTTACGACAATTCTATGATGTAGGTATTTTATTGTTGAGGCAGACAAAAATTAAGTGATTTATCTAGGATCACACAGTGTCTTTGGCTAGTTTTGAACTCAGGTCTTCCTGGCTTCAGGCCCAATGGAACAAATGGAACTACCAGCTGCCTCCCTCTGCCTCTCTAATAATAAAATACAAAGCTATCACCTGAAAGGAGTACAATAGTAAATGTATAATCAACAAATTCCCCCTTAACTTCAATGAATCACATCAGATTAAGCTGCGGACTCACCTAAATCACAACAATAATTGCATATGTGACACTTTTTACATTTGTTTAGAAGTTTACAGAGTGTAAAAGCATATAATTTCATTTGTGAGGCAGGGCAGAGAGGTGTTTCTCCATCTTATAGTTAAACTGAAGAGATCTATCCATGGTCCTCTGATTGGTAAGTGGTTAAGTAGGGTCCTTGGTCCAAAAGACCTGAGTCTTGTGGTAGAATCTAGAAAGACTAAGTCATAGGACAGGGGAGCCTCAGAGTCCAGAGAGATGTCAGAGTTTGGAACTGGGGAACCTCATTAGAACACTGAGCACCTAAAGTAGAAGGACGGGTGGCTAAAAAAAGAAGAAATGGCAGTGTAGGGACAAAGCACACAACCCCTCACTTCCTGCTTCACAATTTCAAGTCTTATTCTGGGCTTCTTAGCTCCACCATGAGTCTCTGTAACAACAATGATGATGGCAAGCTAGCTCTGGGATCAGAATTGAGTTTCTAACACTGAATTCACTTGCCAATGGGTGAAATGAATAAAATCCTAGGTGGGGGGTAGAGGGTAGTAATTCTTGTTTTCTGAGCCAATCAGACACAATAAGGGAATTGGAAGTGGGGGTGGAAACTTTAGCAAGTTTCCATGGCTTTCTAAAAGATAACTGATAATTTAATGAGTCATACATTCTACATCTTCATGTTGTCTTAAAGTTTTCATTTTAAACATATTAAAACATTTGTTTGGAACATGTCTATTTTTAGTTTGTACATCAATAAGATGCAGACTCTTTTGTTAAACAAAGAACTCCATTCAGACTTTGATTGAGTTTGCCTGGATACAGTAGTCTGGGTTTGGAGATTTATTATCCTTTGAACTCTAGCTTATTGACAGCAGGTGGTAAGCCTGGAGGTCTTCACACTGCCCATCAAATCCTCAGTGACCCACCTGGGTGCCAAAAATATTAAAAATGATGAACAGGCCCTGCGCTCAAGAGCACAATCAAATAAGGAGAAAATCTGATTTGCCCTTGAGTTCCCAAAGAGTTAACATGGGCTAACTATTCAAAATTATTTATAGCAGCATTATTTTTAATAGTGCAAAACTGAATAAAACTTGAAAGTACAGCTCCTGAATAATGGCTGAACATACTGTGATACATCAATATAATGTCAGATTCTAATGCAATTAAGAGGAGGAAAATAAGGAAAAACCAACTAAAAGGATGAGAAATGAAGAAAGTTTCCCCCATGATCAGGAAAACAAGGGAAGTGATCTATATGAGGAGGGAAGAGGGTTGCAGCTTCTGCCAGTGACTCCAATGAACCAAACCGTACCTTCATTGGAGCAAATAGGATTGGAATAAAATGGAAGCAAATAAGATTGCTTCCCATCTACTCGTACCCCCTTCAAGGTCAGCTTGTAAAAGCCGAGCAGGGTCGGGCTTTCCAGTCACTATTGTCAACTACCTCTCATTCTGTCAAGACAGAGAGAAAGAGCAGTAACTGTGGCAGATCAGGGAAACAGAGAGGTCTGGTAACTCTTACCCTAGTTTTTGTACTTTGGGCACTGGAACTACACAAGATCCTGAGCTCCTACATCCTTTTGAGCTAAAAAAAGTTTTAAGGATGGTTTCCAAACCTTTAAAGGAAAAACTAGCCTAGCTTGTACAAGCCAAGGTCTTGGGATAATGCTTAGAAGTGCCTACTTAGTGGCCAGCATGCTGTTGAGTCAACAAACATGTGCTAGTCAATGGGGAAAATAGAAAGTTCAGAAAAGGCTGGGTGCCTGTTCTCATGGGGCTTCCAGTCTAGAAGGGAAATGTGACATTTAAAAGGATAACTTTAAAAAAAGAAAAAAATGCATAAGTGTACTCAAGGTGGGAAAAACAAAGTGCTAACTGAACTCCCAGTGAGAAGATCATTCTACCAGGGGAACCAGAAGGGGATTTATGGAGAGATGGCATTTGATTTTGGCTTAAAAGGATAAGCAGAATTTCAGATGAAGAAAAGATGGTGTTCCAAATATGAAAGAGGAACTGCCCAAATGCTGTATAGCAATGGGGAAAGAGATGGGCTTTTGTGGTAATGAGTAATTTGGGATCATAAAAGCATCTATTTGCTTTCAAAAAATGCAATCCAATACCATATTCTCCAATACCATAATGGGTCTAGTGAATTGTTCATCTGCAGCCTCTGTTCCAGAGTGCATTAGCATAATGTCATTTGTGGATAGGAGCCATTGGAAAATCTTTTTATAAATAGGAAATTCTCCTTTCACTTGGACTCTCTATAATGTGGCCCCCAGATTTAGGTGAGGATATGTCTCCCTCTTCTGCACAGCTCTTGATATAAATACTCAATCGATCTCTAGATAAGATGAGGTCTATAACATCCTAGAATATTGTATTATATAACTTAGCTAGGTGACATTTTGCTGAAGGGGGGTTTTTAAGTCCTGGGGACATAGTGGATAGAGTGCTGAATTTATATAAATAAATAAAACCTAAGATCAGATCTAAACCATTACTATATTATCCTAAGCAAGTCACCTTATTTTTCCCAGCCTCAATATACTAATATATAAATAGGGCATCATATTACCAACTGCCTTATAGAGAAGTTGTGAGGATCAAATTAAATAATATATAGATAAAGTGTTTTCTAAACGTTAAAGTGCCATATAAATGGTAACTATTATTATTATACTAAATCAAATGTTTTTAAATAAACCACAGATATGAAGAGATTGTATTCTTTATGTTTGTCAATCACTTGTATAATTCTGAAAAAGTAATTGAGTCTTTTTAAAGGTTCTGCAAAAACTTCCCTGTTCTCTTTTCAAATGTTCATCAAGGAGACATAGGATGGGTTCATAGATCATGTTCATAAAGATTTTAGAGAAAATACATAGAGGTATTATCAGCATTAGTTTCTTCTCAGTCCCCTTTAATCTTTTTGGCAAAAGAACTATGATCTTTTACATTTTTACCAGACTCTTTCTTTCTTTGAGATATTGGAAATCAATCTCCAAATGCCTTCAAAATGTATTGCTCCCAGTACACATCTCATAAATATTTGGTCAGATCAAGTCTGACTTCGTTTTCTTAAGGGCCACAGTCACTTCCTCAAAATAGATACCAAGAAGATAGAAGTCACTATTCCTGCTGATAAGAATAAGAATAAGATTTGTTTCATTCTATTGCTTTTTCCTTGTCAGTTTAATTTGCAGTTATCCTAGGGAGAATCTCAAATCAAGTGCATTGTGGATTTGTCTTTTCCAACTTCATTTCACTAACTTAAGAGGTCATTTTGCCTGTGACTCTCCATCTTCTTCCATATTGCTTGGCAAATGATTCTGTACTAGAACACAAACCCATGTTGCTTTTGATTGCCATGTCTCTGCACTTAATAAGATTAAGTACTTTTTGGCTGGGGCTGTTTTTTATATCACTTGGCCTCTTCATTGTGATGACTGTTTCATACTGTACAATTCCCTTAGAAAAGATGATGGAACTTATGTCTTTACTTTTGTCCACTTTCCAATGTCAAAGTTGACAGTTTGCCCAGCGAGGTCAGGTTGGAACTGCTATAATCATATGCCATGCTATCTTCTCATCTTTATCTTTCTTCTAATTTGGCATTGACTTTAATATTTTCTCCAACTCTTTGATGAGGTAGCCAAACACAGATGAATACAACCAGTCCATAATCAGTCCATTCTGTTCCAATAAATATCATTTTTCCCACATCATTTGGCCCCTGGTCCAAAACCTTCTGAGTCTCTTTTCACAGTCAATTCTACACAAAAATAAACATTAAGTGCCCACTATGTCAAATACTACATCAATCAATCAAATTGTTTCAGTGCCTACCTAAACACTACAATGCTTAGAATACAAAGAAAACCACAAAACAGTTCCTGTCCTTAAGGAACTTACATTCTGTTCATGTCCATTTGAAACACACAAAGTTGTAATAGAGATAACAAAGAGGTAGTAGAGATTTTAATGTCATATATGCATATATGTTTATATTTTTCTATTCTTCATATAAGGAAATATTTATATCTTTGGATATTTGTCAAATTCATAGTGATACAAAAATTATAATATGTATAAAAGCACATAAATATTAGACACATGATCACATGATAAAGGCCAAAGAAGAGAGACAGAAAAATGTGAGGTGGGAGAGGGAAATCACAGTTAGCTGGAGGCATGAGGGAAAATGTCAAGAAGAAAGAAAACCCTGAGCTAGACTTTAAAGAAAGAAAAAGACTTCAACAGCAGAGATGAGGAGAGAGAGAATTCCAGGTACTGAGGAAAGCCTGTGCCTTCCCTAGGCTGAATATAGAAATCTGGGAATTATCTGCATAGAGGTGAAAATTGAACCCATGGGAGCAGGTCAATCTAAGGAGAGCTGAAGAAGGGAGGGGAAAAGAGAAAAGCAAAGGGAAGTAGGGCAAAGATGGAGCCTTGGTTGGGTAACATCCCATGGAAAAATAACAAGTCAGTGAAAGAAACCAAGGAGTTTAACAATTTAAAGACTAGAATCATATCAAGGAAACAAGAGACAAAAGTTAATGTAAAATGAAGAAATGTTCAGGAGTACCAAATATTATAACAATAATCATAAATAATAATAGTAACAACAATGTACTTAATGTGTACACGTGTTGGTTCACCCAATAGAATGTAAGTTCTCTGTGTGCAAAGACCTTTTCATCTTTTTATTCGTATCCTCTAGCACTTGAGAGTGCCTGGCAAATAGTACGCACTTATTAAATGCTTTTTCATATTATCATTATTATTATAACAGTGTTTGGTTTTACAAAGCCCTTTATATAGACTAATTTCTATAGAGGAAGCATGACATAGGAGAATGAGCACTAGCTTCAGAATCAGAGGTAGGGGTGAGAGCTGCTGTTGTGGTTGTTCAGGTGCTTCAGTCATATCCAACCTTACCTGATGCCATTTGGGTTTTTCTTGGCAGAGATACTGAAGTAGTTTACCATTTCCTTCTCTGGACCATTTTACAGATGAGGAAAGTGAGGCAAAGGCAAACAGGGTTGAGTGGCTTTCTCAGGGTCACACAGTTAGTAAGTGTCTAAGGCCAGATATGAATTCAAAAAGGCTGAGTCTTTATGACTCTATCCACTGCATCATCAGCTATGCTTTGGAATCAGTGGATCTGTGTTCAAATCTAGCCACTAGTTATTTAATCTTCCTAAGGCCTCAGCTTCCTCAGCTGTTTTACTCAATGGCCTCTGAGGTCAGCTCTAGATCCATAGGTCTATGAACAATGATCCTATAATTTTCACAACAAATCATAAGTCTAAGAAATAATAAATGAAGCATATATTGTACTCCTACTGTGTGCAAAGCACTATGCTGAGTGCTGGGGGTACAAATAGGAAATGAGGGCAGTTCTTGCTCTCAGAAGACTCACGTTCTAAAGATAGGAGAAGGCTGAGTATGGATCACTGAAATCCCTGATCAAAAAGTAACTGGTGACCTTTGAGAGAATACTACGGTAGAGAGCTAAGATTAGAAGACTATTTTGCAAGAGTTCAGAGCTTGAACCCGGCAGTTAGGTAATTCAGTGGTTAAAGCGCTGGATTTGGAATGCAACTTCATCGATTCAAATCTGGTCTCAGACATTTACTGGTTATGTGACCCTGGGCAAGTCACTTAACACTCTTTGCCTCAGTTTACTCATTTGAAAAATGAGCCAGAGAAGGAAATTTCAAATCACTCCAGTATATTCACAAAAAATAAAAATAAAAATGAAGTCACAGTTAAATATGCCTGAAATGACTTAATAGCAGGGATTGAACAGGTGGGGAGGCAGTGATTGGACAATTCTTTCTAGGAGTCTAGCAGAAAATATTCCTCAAGTCCAGTGAGGAGGTTTCTAAGTGCTCTAAAGACTGGTTTTTTTCCCCATATCTTAAAGCATATTACCCAAAGAAGTTTTGCCCTCTCTATGTTCACCTCTTCACTAATGTCACCAGATAGAAAGTGTCTGTTGGTTTAAAATAAGGGATGTTTTCAAGCTCTTCCTATAGAACTTTCCCACTTCATCATCCTCTACAATCGCTATTGGAGCATCTCAACATTAATCTCATGACAGAAAGATGATATATTTTCATATACTACAAGGCAAGACCAAGTGTTTGTGAAACAATTTTTCTCTGACCAACTCCACCAATTTTCTTTAATGATCTTGCCAAGAATTTTCACTTATCCTGCCATTTATCTGTGACTTCTTTACAACTGCTTGTTTCGGTCAGAGCAAGAGTAATAGAGATGGCCTGGCCTTGGGGGAGGCATTTACAAATATTGTCAGTTTGCTTTCAGTCCAATCACGTGGAAATGTTGGGCAGCCAATTTTTACCTGTGATAATACAGGGTTTGGTACTAGGTGAAGATGAAATCTTCTAGTGAGCTACAAGGTCAAAAGAATTAATGAGTCAAGAAGTATAGAGTCAGAACTGAGTGTACACTGAAAAAGGGATGACCTGCCCATCTCTTTCTCTTTCCTAAGTGGTTTCAAATGAAGAAAACAACTTTGAAGTGTAAGGAAATAAAAATGGTGAAAGGAAGGAAGAACAGCTGGCTAAATTCTCCTACCTGGCTACCACATGCTCATGAACAGATGGGGTATAATGGGGTAGAGGGGGTGGAGATGTGATTATTCTTTCCTAGTCTCAGGCAAACAAACAACCTGAGATGAGAACACTCGGGCTTCTTGGTGAGTTCAGGAGATCCACAGGATCCATCAAAGGTCTCACTGACAAGCTGGAACAGCAGCAGTGGCCACTGGGGTGGAAGTAGACAAGGACTGAGGAAGCACCTACAGACAAATGTGGAAAGAGAGTTGCCTGGGGACCAAAGCAGCTTCAGGAATTATGAGTCTTGGGGAGGGAGAAGAAGTGCTGTTTTATTCAATGGCCTCTGAGGTCAGCTCTAGATCTATGTGTCTATGAACAATGATCCTATAATTTTCACAACAAGCCATAAGTCTAAGAAATAATAAATGAAGCACATTTTGCACTCTTAAGTGTGTGCAAAGCACTAGGCTAAGTGCTAGGGGTACAAATAGAAAATTTGTATTCACAAAAGATGAAATTCACAAAGGATGCAAAGGACTCCCAGAGATGGAAGTTGGGGAGTACCCCCAGTCAACAGAAGTTCTCTACAATGCTGCCCCTAATCAGTATACTTTAAGTTTGAACCCACTCTTCCTAGGGACCTCATGTATAAAGGAGAGAATTTTTTTTCGGTTTGGGATGGGGGAATATTTTGTACCAATTATTTGTACAATATCTTCTTAGTTAATCTATTAAAAAATGTTTAGGGAATTCAACTACTTAATGGAGGTCAGTATGCTCAGTAGATAGAGCATCACACCTATTATTAAAAAAAAAAATCTGAGTTCAAGTCTGACCTCAGTAGCTGCATGACCCTGAGCAAGTTGCTTAACACTGTTTATCTCAGTTTCCTCATCTGTAAAATGAGCTGGAAAAGAAAATGGCAAAACACTCCAGTATCCTCACCAAGAAAACCCCAAATGGAGTCACAAGGAGTTGGACACAATTGCAGCAATTGAATAACAATAAAAGTAAGCCGAGGAGGGATCTGGAACAACTGTGTTCGAAAGCTCTACAACCCTTGAAGGTTAGTTGTAGAACACCAAGGAGAGTTGTAGTCAGCTACCCTCTGGGGCCCTTAAACTGAATAAAAGTGCTCAGTAGGGGAATGGCCCCAGAGGGTTTACTACATAAACATGTCTGAGCAAATATCGTTCAGCTCTTCCAGGACTGTATCCACTCATAGTAACAGTGCTAACAGCTAAATGAATGTGTGAGAAGCATACACAAATAACAAGTAAGTGTGTTGGAAAGTGATTAAATGTTCAGGAGACTTAAGAAGAAACCAAGAAATTGCCAGCCTCCTTGCAAATTATTCCCCTTCCTGAACTCTATTGCCCAAACTGGCCATTTCTCTATTCTTTATAGAATCACAGAATGGGAGAGTTGGAAGCACCTTAGAAACCATCTAGACCAAGCCATATACAAAATTGATCCCCACTATGACATACTTGACAAATGATTGCTCAGTAATCTCCAGGGACAGAGAACTCATCACCTCTTAAGATAACCCATTACACTTGGGAAAAGTTCTCATTTCTAGGAAGCTTTTCCTGACATAAACTTTAAATTGGTCTATTTGTGACTTCTATCCATTGTTATTTGTTCTCTTCCCCCAGACTAACACCCCCAGTTCTTTCAATCAGCCTTCATTTATCATAGATCCTTCATCAACCCACATGCCTGATACTCCATCTTATGATGACTCATTCCCGATAAGGTCTAACGAGAGCAGATACAGTGAAACTATCACTTCCCTATTTTTGAAGTTATATCCCTTTTAATGCAGCCCAAAATTTTGTTAGGTTTTTTAATGCTGATTTAAATTCAGCCAACAGCCCATTAAAACTACCAGAACTTTTTCTGAATAATTTCTATCTAACCATCTCTCCCCTATACTGTATATACCTGTGAAATTGATTTTTTATATCAAAAGACAAAACTTTACATTTGTCCCAATCTAACGTCATATAATTTGTTTTAGCCTGACACTGTAGTTTGTCAAGACCCTTTTAGAAATTGATTCATTCACTTTGTAAACTCTCTCAGTTTTGCATCATCTACCAATTTTGTGAATATATCATCTATTCCTCTATCCAAATATTAAGCAGAACAGAACAGATCCTTAGGGTACTCCACTAAAGACATTTACCATGTTGATTTTGATTTTGAACTTCTAACAAGGACTTTTGAATCTGTCCTTCCAATGAGTTCTGAATCTAATTGGGTCATTGCCTAATTCATATCTCCCCAACTTCTTCACAAGAATAGTCTGAGATACTTTATCAATGGTTTTATTAAATCTAGGCAAATTTATATACAACACTCTCCATCTCTATTAGTTCAATAATCCTATTATTTTTAAAAATAATAAAAATCCTATTATGTTTAAAAAAAATAAGTTAGGTTAGTCTTGAATGATCAGTCCTTGCTGAAGTCATGGGAGTTCTTTGTATCATTTCCTTATCAAGTTATCACTGACATTAGAATTTCCCTAGAAATCAAAGTCAAATTTATGTTTTCTTCCCACTTTTGAAAATTGAAACAATATTTGCCCTTCTCCAATTTTACGGTACTTCTCCTATTTTTCCATGACCTTTCAGATATCACCAATAGTATATCAACAACCATATCTGTCAGTCCTTTTGAGAACTAAGATGTAGTTCACCTGAGCCAAGGGACATAATGCATCAAGGACAGAGAGGGAGCTTCTTACTATTTCCTTATTTATCTTAAGTATCAACTCTATTATTTATGTGTGTTCTGTTGTTTCCAGTATAAAGGTCATTCTCCTTTGCAGAGAAAACAAATAAAATAACAATTGAGTCTACTATCTGCTGTCAGTTATCATCACTCCCTCCTAACTCAAGCAAGGGTCCTAGCTTTCCTCTGACCTTCCTTTTTCTTCTAATGTCACAAAAAAAAAATGAAATAAAACCCTTTTGTTGTCCTTAGCTCCCCTTGCCAATCTCGGCACATATTAAGTTTAAGCATTTTTCTTGCTATTTTTTATAATGCCATATTATGCCTTAACCTTTACCTTCTGCTACATGCCATTGTTTCCATCTTTCTTTTTTAGGTCTAATTTATTTAATGAGTTTGCTTTGCATCCCTATTGATCTTTTCAGATAAAGCTAATTTTTCTTTCTTTGCAGCCCCAGAATTTCATTCTTGAGTATAATGGACTTCCTGGACTCCTTCAGGAGTATAACTAAAGCATTTAAATCCATGGAACTTTACCCATCTTTCCTCTGAAATCTGACATACCAAAATCTAAAGTATTTTTTCCTCGTCTCCTCTATAACAAAATTTAAAATGAAGTGGACATTTTCCCCTAGAGTCTTTATCATTTCTGTACCCAGCAACCAGTTCTTCCCTGAGAGGGAGAATCATATGCAGAATGAAATTTTCCCTTGTTCATTCCTCAGTCTTTTTATGGATGAAATTATATATAGCAAGTCAGGGAGTTATTAACTGCTGCTCTGTTTTTGCCAGAGAAAATGTCTGGATAATTGAAGTCAATCATCACTGCTACATCGTGCCTCTGTACTAACTGTGCCCTGTTTTCTGAACTCCTCATCTAATGCTCTCTCTGTCCAGATAGTCCGCAGTAGACCCAAGGACAAAGTCACTTTTGTTTCTCTCTCCTTTGACATCCCGAATCCTCTCCATCATTCTTTCCCCCTCAGGATCCTGAATTTCTCATTGGAGTATACCTTCCCAATATACAACACTCTCCCTTTCTCATCAGCACCACCACTTTACTTCTGCTCCATTTCTTCTGAATAAGATATATCCATCCAAATTCACAGCCAAGTCAGGACTTTATCCCCCCAAATCTCAGTGAGATTTATGAGATTTATGCTTCTTTATGCATCTTTCCTCTCTCTTATATTATTCAAACTTTAGACATTTTTATATAGACCCTCGAGGCCATCGGTTTTACCACTATTTTCTTGGATTTTGTCACCTGTGGGTTTTTGCGTGTTCCAGTTGCTTGTTCTTCCTTTGTCCTTCCTCGTGGCCACCCTTTCTATTTGGGATCAAATGCGGACAGTTTTCTCCCTCCTTCCTCCTTTTTTGTTTAAAGCTCTTTTGATTAGATGTACAAGACGCCTGGGAAATATATTCCAACCAGTCTTCGTTAGGTGTACTCCATCTGTGGCCAGGAAGCTGTCATCGCCCAATATGTTAAGCTGTGGTCCAGAAATCTAAGTTTCACTCTCAGATACCATTTTCTTAGCCAGTTGTTCACTTCCTAAATTGATTTTTTTTCTCTTCTTCATCCCTTATCTCAAAAAACAACTTATGCCCCCGTGGTCTTCAGTTTCTTGCCCAAAACTTCATAATCATTAGCAATATTTTTAGGTTCCTTCCAAAAGTGTCATTTGTAGTCATATGATTCACCTGAAATAGGGAACCGTCATCCATTTGGCTTTCTTGGGAGGTTTCATCTTGGATACGTGCCATGGGCAGGCTAGCATATCTCTCTATTATTCTTATCTCATCGACAAATAGCTGCCTTGACACCACATCTGAGCAGGAAATCGCCAACTACTCCCATCCAACTCTGCTCCTTCTGTCCCCGATACAGCATGGTCCCTGACTCACTTAATAAATGTTTGTGGACTGATGGATTGATAGATTCAAAACAGAATGGCTTCTTTTAAGGTAGAAAGGAAACAGGCTCCTACAGTAAAACTTGAAGGAGGAGAAAGATGTCAAAATGCAGATGTTGGAGCAAGAGAGGAGAAGGAATATATTCCAGGGACTAGAGCAAAATCATGGAGGTCAAGATGACATTCTGAAATAGTGAGTGGTCCAGGTAAACTGAGGCAGGGTATGCATGAAGGAGAATACCATGAAATCCAGCTAGTGTGTAGGATAAAGCTAATGGTGGCTTGAATGCCAGGATAATGGATGCTGAATCTTCCTACTACTAGAGCTGCCCAAAAGTAGAATCTGAAGGAAGTACCCAAGCAGAGGCTTGATGACTGTGAAGTTTTTGAAATTACTGCTCACTCTGGGAGTCTACCAGCTAAGTACGGGCAACTATCTTCCCTTCACTCAGTAGCATCATATCTCAAGTTGTTGGCCAAGAGAAAAATTCATGAATCACTGAAGAGTTTGCAAAAAAACCCTCCCCTCTACCCATTGTCTTGAATCTCTACTATCAAACATTAATTCTTTTTTTTTTTTTTTTTTTTTTTTTTTTTTTTTTTTTGCTGAGACATTTAGGGTTAAGTGACTTGCCCAGGATCACACATCTGAGATCAGATTTGAACTCAGGTCCTCCTGATTTCAGGGCTGGTACTCTATCCACTGCACCACCTAGCTGCCCCTTCAAACATTAATCCTTGAAGGCCAATGTGGGTCAAAGACTATTAACAAAGCTACAACACAGAATTCACCTTCTGGATCTATTCCTTCCTTCAGCCATATTTGTTCTCCCTT